>NW_028274807.1:67288849-67999614 GCF_037043125.1 Eumetopias jubatus
AGCAATAAATTAATAGTGGTTACCTCTGGAAGTTGGAATAACAGGAAGTTTTCATTTCTTACTCTTTTGTGTTTTTGCAGTTTTTGTAATGGGCATGAATTACTTGGATAACCTACGAAAATTAGGACAAATGTTAAGAAAATGTCTTAAGAAATATTAAGAAAAAAACCCAGAAATTATCTTTAAAAATGAGGTCCCTTTAACTAGAGATGCAGCTAGATATTTGGTGGTGTTCAAAAAAGGACAGGAGAAGACAAAAAGAAGGGCACCCAGGAGGGAGTAATGTGGGAATGTGGACCTGGATGAGATTAAAATAAAATAGTAATAAGGAAAGAAAGAAGAAACCAACTACAGGGAGGGACAAATATAATGGAGAAGGAGAAATGGAACAAAGGGCTTCAAATTAAGCAAGTTTGGACTTTCCTTCATTTGATTCAAATAAATGCTTGCCCTTAGAGCTTCCTAAATTTTGGAAAAATCCAAAATTAGGTGGTAAGTAAATGGATATTATTTTGTAAACCTCTGATGGGCTCTTTTAAAAAGCAGTGAAGAAAACATACTTTTTGAAATTGCCCCCAAAGCCTTAACTCCAGTTTTTCAAAAGAGGCATCTGAGTCAGGATATTCATGACTCAACCTAATTGTGCGTTAATTCCAATGGTGATGATTGACCATAACTGCAAATAACAGGACACGTTCTCGTGGTCTCCTAAGACTACCTGGGTGATGGAATAATAATGATAATTAGGACATGGTGAATCCACCTTCTCACTGTGAAATAAAATCCCAACTAGAAGTAGTTAGTATTCATTGAAAGCAGCATGTGAACAATCAGATAAAAGAAAAGTACTTAGTGAAGGCACAAAAACACTTAGTGAAAAGTCCTTTAACATTATTTTTGTAGCACAATAAAATAAAAATGTGGGTTAGTTTTAAAATTCATAGCTTATCTAAAGGAACTCCCTGGGACTTACTGCCTACATATAAAATTACAGAGAGAAATAGGGGGCTGCATTATAAAATGGAAAGAATTCAGAGTTCCTTTTTGCTAGAATACACATTGATATGTAAAAGTGCTTTTAATTAGAGATAATTAAAATAATAGGCTATATTTAAAATAATTACATACTAAAAGATGTCTACCACATGATGGGAACTTGGCTATAAAATTTTAACATGAGCAATATCAAGTCATAATAATACCTTATCTAAATGAATATGTTTTTTTATTAATCTCTCTGTTCACCTCACTTGCCCTTCTGCCTAGGGAAAAAACCCCAAAACCTCACTTATGTATGGACCTTGGTTCATGAAGTACAGAAGAAATTTACTGGAGTTGTATCTCTATGATGAAGTTATAAACATAAATTTATAAACATAAGTTTGAAATAAAATTTCAAGTAATTTCAATAAAATTTCAGTAACAGATCCCCTGAACTATATGTTCGAATTCATATAACTACATACTATTTATAGCTATATGTTTAATATATGACAGATCTGACCATGTTTCTCACAATAATAATTAACTTAAAGAAAATAAAACTAGAATGTCACACCTATGAAGGATGTTGAATTTAAGTACTAATAAAATGAAATGCAAATTAAAACAAGGAGCTTTTTTTTTCACTTAAATTAATGAAGTATTTTTTTAAATGATGGTACCCAAAACATCATCATCAATCATCACCAACAGCATTTTGAAGTGAATCAAACCTTTTGGAAAGTAATCTGGCAATATATATTGAGAGACACACAAAATTATAACTTTCAATTTAGTAATTCTAGTTCTAGGAATGTATCCCAAGGAAATAATCCCAAACATGGAAACAGCTATAAGCAAAGAAAATATTCATCGGTGCATTACTCATAATAGTGAAAAAAAAAGGGGAGATTTTCCTGGAAAGATGCCAAATATTTAATAAAAGAATAGTTATGTAAACTATAGTACATTCATTTGGTATATTCTGCAGCTGGTAAAAATACTAGTTACGAAAACTAGGGAGAAACATGGAAAGAATCTAATGGCATGCTAAATTTAACAGCAGAATGTAAATTTATATATGCTGTATGATTGCAATTCTTCAAAAATATGCTAAAAAAAAAAAGTACCAGAAGTAAGTACATGAAGATAATGGTGGGTCTGCTAGGGTGATCAGTGTGGGCACCTTTATTCCTTTTCTCTACTTTCTGCATTTTTGTGATGTGATTATATTATTTAAAAAATGAATGTGTTACTAAATTTTTGGACTAAGGGTTTGCTAGTGTGGGATTTTTTTTTTTTTTGTAATGTTTTTCCAGCATCTTCAAGTCTACTATTTCTCTGAAGGCTTGATAAAACTACATAGTATAAGCTGAAAGTAAAATTTGGGTGGAAAATTTTAGGTAAATTACAGGTGAAAGGCCCAAGATGAAATATGTGAAAAAATGTATGGAGAAAAAATGTTTTATCTAATATGATTCCTATTTTTAAACAATATATTTTATTAAAAATAAGCATTGACCAGGCGCCTGGGTGGCTCAGTTGGTTAAGTGACTGCCTTCGGCTCAGGTCATGATCCTAGGGTCCTGGGATCGAGTCCCACGTCGGGCTCCCGGCTCAGTGGGGAGCCTGCTTCTCCCTCTGACCTTCTCCCCTCTCATGCTGTTTCCCTCTCTCTCTCATTCTCTCTCTCTCTCTCAAATAAATAAATAAAATCTTTAAAAAAAAAATAAGCTTTGACCAAGACACCTGGGTGGCTCAGTTGGTTGAGCGTCAGGCTCTTGGTTTCGGCTCAGGTCATGCTCTCAGGGTCATGAGATCGGCCCTGCATCAGGCCCCACGTTGAGCTCCATGTCCGCTTGTCCTTCCCCCTCTGTTCCTTCCCTTGCTCGTGCCTTGCTCTCTCTCACTCTCTCGCATAAATAAAATAATCAAATCTTAAAAAAAAAAAAAGAAAGTGAAAAGACAACCTGCAGAGTGGGAGAAAATATTTGCAAATCAGATATCTTGTAAGGGATTTGTAACCAAAATATGCAAAGAATTCATAACTCAACAATAAAAAGACAAGTGAGCCAATTTTTCAAATAGACAAAAGATTTAAATAGACATTTCTCCAAAGATACACAAATGGCTAAGAAGCACATGAAAGATGCTCAACGTTACTAGTCATTAGGGAAATGCAAATGGAAAGCACAGTGAGATACAACTTCACACCCACTAGGATGGCTATAATCAAAAAGACAGACAGCCAATGTTGGCGAGGATGCAGAGCAAGGGAAACTCTCGTTCACTGTGGTGGGAACATGACATGGTACCCTGCTTTGGAAAATAGTTTGGAAGTTCCTCAAAAAATTAAACATAGGGTTATCATGTGAACCAATAATTCCACTCCTAGGAGAAAGGAAAATGTATGCCCACACAGAAACCTATACATGAACTTTTAAAACAGCCACATATAATAGCTAAAAACTGCAAAGAGCCCAAATGTCCATCAACAGGTGAATCGATAAAGAAAATGTGGTATATACATACCATGGAATAGTATTCAATGGAATGAAGTTCTGATAAGTGCTACAACATGGATCAACTCTGAAAGCTTCATGCTAAGTGATAGAAGCCAGTCATCACAAAAGATCACATTTTGTATGATTCTATGTGTCTGAAGGGTCCAGAGTAGGCAAATCTATAGGGGCAGAAAGTACATTAACCATTGCCCAGAGCTGGGAGGTTAGAGTGTAGGGGAGTGGATATGGAGCTTCTTTTTGGTAATGAAAATAATCTAAAATTAGATGGTAGTGATGATGACACACTTCTTTGCAGGAACTAAGAATTGAATTGAATCCATACACTTTAAATGAGCCACTTACCTAGTATGTGAATTATATTTCAACAAGGCAGTTAAAAATAATGTCACCTCTATTTTGACCCAAGGTTGTGAAAAAAAAAAAGGTTAAAGGAAATACAGCAATAAATTAATAATAGTTATCTCTTGATGTAACTTCTAGAATGGCAAGTGATTTTCATTTTTTCCCCTATGTTTGATGTTAACCGGTGTTCATCTCAATAATTACTGTTATGTATTATCAGAGGGCTGGTGAGGCAAAGCTGCTAAATGCTTCAGCTAGGGCCTGGGTCACAGTCCTTGCTCAAGGCTGCTGTTACCTAGTTGTGCGACGTTGGACAAGTCACCCGACCTCTCTATACCTTAGTTTCTTCTTCTGCACAAAAGATATCATGAGTATTTCTCCATCCTGGGTTGTTTTAAACAATAACATGGAAAGTTTGTGTTAGTGCAGAGCACGGTGCATGGCCGAGGGCAGACTCAGCAAGTGCAGGTTAGTGATAGGAGTCACAGTAGGATAACAGAAGTGGTCTTGATGCTAATGGTGTAATGATAAGAGACCTGCACTGCCAAAAAAAGTTAAGAACACCATTCTCAGTTGCCAGGCCCTCTCCCTGCAGGTTGGTCAGTTGTAGTGAGTGAGGAGGGCAAGGAGGGCACCTGCCCAGCTCCCAGGGCTTTTGTTGAAAATGTTGAGAGAAGCCTTCTTTTCGGTTTCTGGGCATTCTGAATTCCTAATACTGGTTATTTTTTTCTCTGAGCTTTGTGGAGCCCAGAAGGAAGCCAGGCAGAGGCAGAATTTTTTTTTTTTTTAGCTTTGCTGTTTTGCACAATTAATATGTTCCCTTTCTTTCTTCTTTTTGAAACTCACATCCAAATAAATGGTTGAATTTGAGTTTCTTTTACAACCGAATGAATTCACCATGGGTTCAAAAACTACCCTTTGAGAGATATAAAATAATAGAGCTTAACGGGATGGAAGATTTATTTATCATCATCAGATCTGTCTTGTCAGCATAAATTCTACAATTTTACTGAGCTTTTGCAGAACTCGGGAGAAATAGGATTGGATTTTTGCTCTTTTTATTACTTAGATTTGCTGTTGAGGTCAGTGTAAAAAGTCAGGATTAGTTGTTTCTGTAAGTAAGTGGCCGCATACCGTCTATTGTCACATGCATCAAAAGTTAGCGATTTTTTATTGCGTCAATAATTTTCCTGACACCAGTCGTCTGGTAGAGGTGGCACAATGTGTTCCTCTTCCTGTTTGCTCTTCTTGGGCCCTTGGGATGACTGGGTTTCCAGCCTCCCTTGCAGGTCTGGGCGTCTATGGTTTTTATCTGTGAAATGTAGGGGAGTGAAGTAAGCCGTCTTCAGTTTGGCTCTTAAAAATTCCTATGTGATGCTCAGGCTCTCTCTTCCCCACTTGCCACGTGTTCGAGATGAAGGAACCAAGATTCCTGAGTCCCTCTTTGGAGAGGAGCAGACTCTGACATGAGTGAAAAATAAAAACCTTTATTATTTAAGCCTACCCTGGCTGTCTTGCCTAAAACTGCATTTTAACACAGAACCCCCCCAAATTCTCCCATCACAGGGCTGGTGTCACATCATATTAGCTGGGAGTCACTTGGGTATATATATGGTTCTGCTTTTAGGAGCATAAGTGGGATCAGATGTTCAGGAAGCCTGTATCTTTCCACGTTACACATGGCATCACTTGGCTATTTGCCTTTACATTCTTTCACTTCCACATGAAAGAGGGCTTGTGCTTACCCATGCCAGGGACGCACCATCCTTCACCAGAGCTCTCTCTTCTCTCTATGGGCTTCTCTCTGCAACCTGCACTCATCAGTCCCTCACTTGGAGCCAAGTGCAACAATTCAAAAGAGTTGAGTGCATGAAAAAGGGCGTACTCTATGAAATGCCTTCCTCTGAACATGGGATGATAGATAGTCTTTTGCCCCTCTTGGAAAAAAAAAAATTGGGAACCAAATTACTAATTCCTTAGAGAGAATATCATACTGTCTCTCGTGCTAAGAATCCAGAAGTTCTTAGCATTTTACAAGCCATCACATTTATATTACAATTTTTCCCCCTTTAATTCATAAGCATCTTAAAGTCAAGGGACCATGTTGGGTTTTTTTTGTTTGTTTGGTTTGGTTTTTTGTTTTTAATCTTACGTGCTGAGAGGTGAGTTAATCTTACTCTTGATTCATAGCAAATTATCATTATCTTCCATATAAGGCCCCTTTCTAGTTTTATATAATTTTATTTTATTTTTACCCATTCACCCTGATAGTCATCCACCAATGTATCTAATATATGTTGTTAAATATGTATGTATCCTTATACAATATGGGTTGGGGTGTGTGTGTGTGTGTGTGTGTGTGTGTGTGTGTGTGTGTGTGTGTGTAGAATCTTTGTTTCTTCTCCATGGATATTAAATGACATTGTTACAGAATCCGATGCAAAAGTCTGGTTGGTTTCTAGAATGTAAGTAAGTAAGCCACTTCCTCCACAGACTTTCAGGTAACAAGTTGATGATTAGATTACACAACTTTATTACCTTTATGTGGTTTTCAATGCCCTTTGAAATGTGATTAGTTCTTTTAAGGATCATGGACCCTTATGATGCATAGCTTATTAATAATTAAATCCTATTAATACTCCAGACTGAACCAGAGTTAATTTATTTCAAGTTCTGGGTCTCAGTAGAGGAGGCTTTAGCTCACTACTTTCAAAAATAATATCCCTGCCTCATTCCATCTTCCCCTAAATTCATTTGAATGGTAAAATACAGGTGACAGAAGGGGGGAGTTGTGCGTAGAGTATTATTAAAATGTGGTATTTTATTAATTTGGAAAAAACCATTCAAATTCCAGAAAAGTAGAGAGAATAATAAACCATATGCCTCTGAATTTCTTCTTTAAAAATATTTTATTTCATATACATAAAAAGGCACTAAAAGAATATAAAGAGAATCACTGTGTCCATTCCTTAGCTCAGGTCTTTCAAACAGAAGTTGAAGACACCTTCCTGATCCATTTCCCATCTATCCTTCCAGCCCTAAAATCACCATTATCTTGAATTTTGTCTGTCATTCCCAGGTAAGTCTTTATACTTTTACTCATCCTATATGCATCCAAAACAATATTATTTTGCAGATTTGAAACTTGGTATAAATGATATCATACTCTTAGTAGCCTTTTGCAACTTTTTTTAAGATTATATTTATTTGAGAGAGAGAGAGATAGAGGGAGATAGAGCACAAGCAGGGGAGAGAGGGAGAAGCAGGCCTCCCGCGGAGCAGGGAGCCCTGATGCGGGGCTCGATCCCAGGACCCCGGGATCATGACCTGAGCCAAGGCAGACGCTTAGCTGACTGAGCCACCCAGGCGCCCCAGTAACTTACTTTCTTATTTAACTTTTTTTGGAGTTTTTTTTCTTGTTAATATGTGTGGTTCTGATTCATTTAAATTCCATTGCCCCCTGTTTTATTGCATGACTGAAGTTTATTTTCGCTATGACAAGCAATGCTGACATGAACATTCTTGAGCATGTCCTCTTCTGTACATGAGCGAATTTTTCAGAGTGGATGCTTGGAAGTGAGGAGATTATGGCTTCTGGTGCTCGTCCCTGGCAAGCCTGCCTGGCCCCCCTTGCTCATCCTGCTTCTGGTGCGGCTCTCTCCTCTGGGTCTTGCAGCCACCTGGGCAAATTTTCTGATGGGGGCAGCCACGTGTCAGTGGCTGAGTGTGTGGAAGGTGGTGCACCCTCTGGTCCTCCTTGGCTTCCACAGTTGATGTGACTGTCCCCTCTCTAATTCTGGCACCCAGGCTCTCCCTGTACCCTCCGGGAGAGCAGTTAGCAGCCCTCTGCAGGAACCCCTCCACCTGCTGGCCAACCATCAGCTTGACACCCATCTCTATTTCCCCTGCCTCAAAGCCCTCCTCGCCACTGGGCTTATTTTATTTTTCACTTCTCCTTTTTTCACCCCTGTCCCCAGCTTTCTCATCTTTGCCACCAGGATCCTCTCTCCTGCCAGATCCACCTCCCGCCAACGTTCTCCTTCTGTCGCCAGTGCCCCAATCACCCTCTTTCTTTCTTTTTGTTCACCCTCACCACTGGGCACCTCTCTACTCCCACATCACTTAATTCCATTAAGCCACATACTTTTTTAACTGAAGTATAGTTGACATGCAATGTTACATTAGTTTCAGGTGTATGACATAGTGATTGGACAACTGGGTATGTTAGGCTCTGCTCACTGCAGTGTAGCTCCCTTCTGTCACCATATAATGCTATTATAATACCACTGACTATTCCTTAGGCTGTGCTTTTTAATCCTGTGACTTGTTCATTCTAGAACTGGAAACCTGTATCTCCCTCTCCCCTGCACCCATTTTCCCCAGCCCCTTCCCCCTTCCCCTCTGGCAACCATCATTCATTCTCTGTATTTATGGGTCTGTTTCTGCTTTTTGTTTTGGGTTTTTTTTCCCTAGATTCTGCACATAGGTGAAATGATGTAGTATTTTATTTGTCTTTCTCTGTGTGACTTATTTCACTTAGCATACTGCTCTCCAGTTCCATCCATGTTGTTGCAAATAGCAAGATCTCATTCTTTTTTATAGCTGAATAATATTCCAGTGTGTGTGAGTGTGTGTGTGTGTGTTTGTGTGTGTGTGTGTGTGTGTGTGTGTGTGTGTGTGTAGCACATCTTTATCCATTCATCTACTAATGGACGTTTAGGCTGTTTCCATGTCTTGGCTATTATAAATAATGCTGCAGTAAACATAGGGGTGCATATATCTTTTCAAATTAATGTTTTCATTTTTGTTGGGAAAATACTCAGTAGTCAAATTCCTCCATCATATGGATCATATTTTTAATTTTTTGAGGAACCTTTATACTGTTTTCCAGAGTGACTGTACCAATTTACATTCCCACCAACAGTGCACTTGCAGGTATCAATGACATTTGTGTGTGGATAGAGTTTACGGAGATTTGTGATTGCGCCGAAGAATGTAGGTCCAGAATCAGTACTTATTATTGCTAGTGTTAAAGTATGGCAAGTAATATCCTGGTGAGTTTACATATTCCCACTATTTGAAACACTGAGCTAAGCTGGAATCTGAAGACAAGGTCAGGAAAGTCACTCTCTAAAATGGAATCTAATGGGATTTAATAATATACAAGGGAGGGGAGTTTTTATACCATATTCTGTTTTGTGGTTTTGTGTGCTTTCCTAGGAATCCAAGATGTTAGAAGTAATGGCCCTAACTTATCCAGACTAAAAAGAGAATCTAATATTAACTATCTTATCGTTGCCTGTATTAGTCAGGGGTGTCCAGAGATGCAGAACCAATAGGATGTGTGTGTGTGTGGGGGGGGTGTGTCTGTGTGTGTCTGTGTCTGTCTGTCTTTGCTCTGTTTAGACCTTGTGCTATCTGCATGAGTCTCACATTATGCAGGACAAGCTGCTTATCTCAAAGTCCACAGATTTATTTATTTAAAAATTTTATTGATTTGTTTGAGAGAGAGAGCAAGCAAACGAGCATGAGTGGGGGGCGCAGAGGGAGAGGGAGAAGTAGACTCCCCACTGAGCAGGGAGCCTGATGCAGGGCTTGATCTGGGATCATGACCTGAGCCAAAGGCAGACGCTTAACCAACTGAGTCACTCAGGTGCCACAAGTCCACAGATTTAAGTGAAATCTCATCCAAAAAACATCATCTCAAAAACATCCAGAATAATGTTTGGCCAACCACCAAACACTGTGGCCCAGCCAAGTTGACACATAATATTAACCATTATATTGCCCAAGGAGGATGGGATTGTAATGGGTGGCTGCTAGTGTTTTAGTCTTTAGAAGACAGGGTACCCACAAGGAAAAGTGGCCTGACTTTGATTCCCACTGTATTTCTTCTTAGTTTTGTGACCTTGAGCAATTTAGTTAACCTCTTGGAGCTTCAGATTCTTTCTATAACTAAATAATAAGGTTGTGAGAATTAAATGATAAAATTCTGTGTCACATCCAAGGATCCCTTTTTAGGTGCTGAAAGATTGCTTGACCCAACACTCTGGGCTCTGGCATTCTGATCACAAAGCCACATTCTAATTACTAATTCCATTTTCCATGTATATGGACATAAAAATTCTTGTTGGAAAGGATTATCCCATCGTTCATGAAGACAATGGCATTCCTTTTTTTAAAAACAGAATTATGTCGGGGCACCTGGGTGGCTCAGTCAGTAAGTGACTGACTCTTGATTTCAGCTCAGGTCATGATCTCAGAGTCCCCACCTTGGGCTCCACGCTCAGTAGGTATTATGCTTGAGGATTCTCATCTCTCTCACTCTGCCCTTCCCCGTACGTGTGCACTCTCTCTCTCTAAGATAAATAAATAAATCTCTAATAAAAAAGAATTGTGTCTTCCATGCATGCAGTGTGTGTGTGTGTGTGTGTGTGTGTGTGTGTAGTCATTTTCTTCATTAAAAAATTTTGACACACAGTGTTACATTAGTTTCAGGTGTACAGCATAGCTATTCCACAAGTTCATGTTTTGCTCTGCTGGACACAAGTGTAGCGACCATCTGTCACTATATAATACTATTACAATACCATTGACTGTTCCCTATGTTGTACCACAATGTTGTTCTCATTCATAAATCAATGTTGAGTCAGAAACTGTTGGTAAGAAATCCACTCTAAGAAACTCATAAAAAGAGTTTTTTGGTTTTGTTTTTTTTTAAATCAAGACTGAGGGGAACCTCACAGAGATTTAATTATAGGAAATCACCTATCCTCATTGGAAACCATAAAATGAGTTATCTGCCTCCATCTCTAGACTGGGAATTCACAGTCTTGTTCATTTCTCTTGGGCTGTCCTTGCTATGTTCTAATATTTTCTCCCCTGTAATTTGGGCCACGTGTGGCCCTTCAGAGTATTGCTGGCCTGCCCTCTACGTGGCATTGCAGCTCCACGCACATGGCATCTGACCAACTCACTCTGTTTCTTAGATCAGATTCAGAGAGTCTGACTGGTTGCTGGCCAGCTCCTTTGGTCTGTTGGTTCCATCGGCTGTGGCTAAGTGGGACTGGATCCTGTTATTGATAGACTAATCCTCCCAGGAATGTAAGTCAGGAACTTAGGCTAGAAAGGGAAGTTGGATATGCCGGGCAAAGTAACCTACAATTTAGTTTCTAATATGGCTGCCTCGCTGGGTCCACTGATGCACCTCAAAAAGCTGGGCCTGCCTTCTGCCCCTGCAGCCCCAGCCCCCAGTTTGCCTTTCACTCACAGCTGGCTTCCAGATTCGCACAGTCTGGTTTCTTCCCGAGTGAGAGAAGCCAAAGCTCCTACAGGCCTTTCTGTCCCTGGCTGCCATTTGTCCGGCCAGGGGAGAACTCTGACCACATCATTATGTGGCTCTCAATAGACCGCTATGATCTTTGGCATGGACTGGACATCTCCTCTTGTCTTGTCTTGCTCTTGTGTCCCTGTCTCCAGTCTTGGTGGCCTCCCTGCTTTTCCTCTCCTCCCCCCTCCACAGACCTGTAGATTTTGTCCTTATTCATATTCTCCTAGTGTCCGGCTAGATCTTCTCGCTCACGATGCTCATGGCCCAGTACTTCACTCCGTATGAACCGACTCACAATGTTGGCTTCCTGAACTTGCACAGTTGAGAGGAGAACCCAGACACGGCTGGATCCCTGTGACATGCGGAGTGTCCTGAGAGGGCAAGCGTAAAACAGCCAGGCGGCCAGCACCCTACAGAACCACCAGCTGCAAGTGGCAGCAAAGCTTCACAGTGAAAAGAACCAGCATGTGAGTCACCAGGCCTGGATGGGAATACTGGCTCTCATATTCACTAACTGTGGGAACATGGCCAAGTATTCTGAGGCTTAGTCCTATAACATAATAATAATTGTAATAGTTAAGGCACAGAGTTGCTAGAAAAACTAAACAAGATGAGTGCAAAGTAATTAGCACATAATAAACAAATGGTAATAGTTATTTTAAATCATTTTTATCAGTGTTAATAGCAACATTTCCTAGTCCCCAGGAAATGGTTAAAAAGGAGGTATTGTTATGCCACACAGTCAACTCCTCATTTCTGATACAGGCTTTTCTCTTCACTCCATCTATCCTACAAGGTCATTGCTGTATGGGGGCGGTGAAGAAATGACGGATATATTTATGGCAGTTAAGGAAACTGTATTTTGGATCTGGAGAACTTCCCCCACCTAAAACCCTCTCCTGTAATAAGAGTTTAAAGTCCTTTCCTTGCAGCTTACCTAATTTTTTTTTTTCTTAAACCACAGCAGCAATGTCACATTGAGGTTTCTCTGTGCGAGCACCACCATACTAAAACATATATCTTACGGAATTTTGGTTGGAGGGAAAATTATTTCTAAGTCATTTTTCCTATAGCCAAGAAGTATACAGTAATTAAAACATTATTTGTAAACAGGAACAAGAAATAATTTATAGCTTATGTGTGATCATTTCATTCTTTCATGAACTCACATATTTATGTGTTGAATAAAACCTATGAATACTAACTGGCTCTTTATTCCAGTAAATGAGACTGGTGGGGACTGAATTGGAGAAGGAAAGTGTGGGGCACATAATTGAAAAATAAGATGGAATGATGGATTTGGGATGCATGTCTGCCACCGAATCACTTTGTGACTCTAAATAAGTACAACACTTTTGGGCTCTGGTTCTCCACCTGGAAGATTATGATAATATAACTATCTGGAAAGTAGAGCATGAGAGTATATTTTTTAAAAGGGAGAACATCAAAAAGATTTTTGGACTTTTGGATCCAAATGGACAAACATTAAAAACAAACATTAAAAACATTTCTACTAATGTGGTCTACTAATCTTTCCATTTTCCAAAAATGGAAAACATTTTATCTTTGGTTAACAGAGTTTGTGATATTTGAAGAAACTACCTTACATCTAGGGTTTCGTCAAATTAATAGTTACTCATACATTGTTTTGGCAAAGAGACAGATGAATGGGCAGTTTATAAAAGGTGAAACACATTTGTCCAAGGAACATATAAAACAAATTGCCATCCTCACTAATCATATCAACATTGCAAGCTTAACAATGAGGTGACCTTTTTTCCCCCACTATTCAAATTGGAAACAAATCAAACAGTCTGATGTTACAAATCCAGCTTTGGTTGAGGGTGTGGGGAAATGCACACATTGGTGATGGTATAAGACAGTAGAGGATTTTTGAGAGCAATTTGGTAATAGCTCTAAAAATTTTAAACCTGCATGCCCTTGGACCAGGAAATTCTATTTCAAAGGATCTGTCCTACTTAAATACACACACTGTACAAAGATGTAAAGATAATGGTGTTTGTGACAGCAATATTTGTAATGGCATGAAAAGGGAACCTGATCATCCATTAATAGAAAATGATTCAATAATTTACTGCACATCCATATTACCATCTTCCACTGTGAAAAGAAATGAAGCAAATCCACAAATATTGACAGATGGGGTACGAAGAAGGATTGTCCATGAAATATTGTCATAAAGACAAGTTGCAGAACAATATGTAGAATATGATCTCATTTTTAAAAAAAGTTCATGTGGAAGATACCCACTAAAATAGTAAGAGGAAGATTATTTTAAAAAGGTGAAGTGATGACTTTTCCTTTTTTACTTTATATATGTCTGGAAAATAAACATTTTATGTGGTTTTTTTTTGTAATTGGCGAGTAGCTCTAAAGATATAATAGATTCAAGCTAAACATTTTTGTTTTTTTGGAAAGAATCTATCACAGGTTATGTGTACTTACTGCATCACATCAGGGGACTGAGCCGTAACATCTTAGAGTCACTTGGGGATGTTCAGATTGCCCCCTGGAGTAGAGTGGTAGCAACCTTTCGTTTTCATTGTACAGGTGGGTTTTCCCCTTTGCAACTGAACAGTAATCTGTGTGGTGTACGTTGGCATCAGAAGAACGTCCTCTGTCCATCCATCATTCACCTACTGACTTTACCATCAAGTTAATTTCTGCCTAAATTAGTATTTTCGTTTGAGTTGAAAATGATTTTATAATTCCATCATCCCTTCTGTTATATCTACTTTCATTATTCTATTAAGTAGAGCTTTCTCTCATCGACTGGGACTACTTGCTTACTCTGACATACAGCTCCTACTAGAAAAGTAGGATTTAATTACCATTTAAATGTTTGTTGGCCACTGATAGTTCTTTGTGAATTATCTTTTAAGTGCCCTTGCCTGTTTGCAGTGGGCATGTTCCTAATTCTCTTACTGATACGTCAACATTCTTTGTCATATGTGGTGTATATGTCACTCAGTTTGTTGTCTGACTTCTCATTTATTTATTTTCATGTACACTTTATATTTTAATGTGGTCTACTAATCTTTCTCTTTGTGGTTTCCTCATTACTTTTGTGCATAGAAATGCTTCTTTATCCCAAAACCAAATCCATCTTTATTTTCTTACAGCTATTTTATTGTTGAACTTTTTTATAATTAGAGAACAAGTTTATTTTATTTTTAAAAGATTTTTTTTTTACTTATTTGACAGAGAGATAGAGAGAGCCAGAGAGCACAAGCAGGGTTGGAGGGAATGGCAGAGGGAGAAGGAGACGCAGGCACCCCACTGAGCAGGGAGCCCGATGTGGGGCTCCATCCCAGGACCCTGGGATCATGACCTGAGCCAAAGGAAGATGCTTAACCGACTGAGCCACACTTAACCCCTGAGCCAAAATAGAATACATCTATTTTAAAAACACTAAGGTTTCTTTCTCTTTTCTTTTTTTTTTTTTTTTAAGAATATGTGTATTTACTATTCCTCTATCTAAAATCCTTCCCTGCTTTCCTATTGCCTGCATGATAAAAGTCAAACTTGGTAGTTTGGCATATTAGCTCTTTGGAGTCTGGCCTTTCTTTTCACTTCATTTCCATCCACGCTTTAGCACTGGGAGACCACTTGCAGTTCCCTGAATCGTTAATGCTGTTCCACACGTCCATGTCTTTATAAATATAGATTCCCTTCTCCATGCCCCACCACAGTTTGCCTGATAAACTTCTTCTTCCTTAAGTCTCCTCAAACATCACCTCCTTTTGTACAATTTTTTTTTTTTCTCTCCAGCTCAGTTCGTCATCCCTTTGTGATCCTCCCAGAGCCTTTGGGTAGATTTTTATTGACTTTTAGCTTATCGCATTAGCATTGTCGTTACCATTGTCTGCCAGGCTTCTTCACTGTAAAGTTCCTGGTGTTTCCTTTGTTTAAGAGGCAATCTGGGAAGATGTTTTGAGAATAGATAAATATCCTGTTCCTCATTAAATTTTTGACTACTGATGTTGGTATTGGCATCTATTAATGGTTTTTTAATTCCATCCTTCCTTTTGTATTTCTACTTGGCATTCTACTATAAGGAAAAGCTTTCCCACCTTACTTTTTAATTTATTTACTTACTTATTATTTAAATTTATGTGTATGGACTATGGATTATTTGTTTAACTCATTACTTTTATTCCAGTGTAAGTAAAAGTATAAATGTATAAAACATTACAATCACTGATTTGATGTTCATATTGTCCCACACTGAATCCATGGGCATTCCTTCAAGCTGGCTCCTATGTTCTGTCACTCTCTGGTACTTCTTTGCTTTCTGACACAAGATGGTCCTCATATTATTCTTTCTGTGTCCCAGGCCTGAGATCAACTTTCCCCCCAAAATCTCTGGTTCCTTTCAGTGGAAATGGCATTATGTTTGTTATTTTTAGGTAACTTCCTTATTTTCAAGTAACTCCCTTATTTTTAGATAACTCCTTTATTTTTAACTACCTTCCCTGTCAGGAGAAACTGGCTTCCATTTTCCTCGATGTAGTTGCTCATTTGCTTAAGCCAGAAAATACAGAAAGCAGTTTCAGAATTGCTAATTAGACTTCAATATTTATACGCTATTTGTCACTTTTGAGGTAAATTTACATATAATGAAATGTAAAAATCTCACGTGTACCATTTAATGAGTTCTGAAAAATGCATACACCTGTGCAACCCAAACCCCTATCAAGATACAGAACATTATCACCGACCCCAGAAAATTCCCTCATGCCCCTTTCTAGTCAACTCAGCCACTAGAGGCAACCGTTTTATGATTTTTCTTTTCACCACAGATTAGTTGTATTTCTTTAGAACTTCATTTAAATGGGAAAATACAGAATGTACTTTTTTTTAAGATTTTATTTATTTGACACACAGAGAGAGAGAGATAGCTAGAGAGGGAGCACAAGTAGGGGGAGTGGGAGAGGGAGAAGCAGGCTTCCCACTGAGCAAGGAACCCGATGCAGGGCTCGATCCCAGGATCCTGGGATCATGACCTGAGCCGAAGGCAGACGCTTATTTACTGAGCCACCCAGGCGCCCCCAGAATGTACTTTTTAGTGTCTGGTTTCTTTTGCTTTACATAATGGGATTTTTTTTTGTAATTATTTTTATGGCCCAACATATGGTCTGTCTTGGTGAGTATTGCATGTGCTCTAGGAAAGAATGTGTATTCTGCTGTTGTTTGGTGGAATGTTCTATAAATGTCAGTTGTGTCAAGTTGGTTGCTAGTTCATGTCTTCTATTACCTTACGGACTTTTGTCTACTTGTTCTATCACTTCCTAAGAGAAGTTGAAAACTCCAACTATAATTGTGGATTTGTCTATTTCTCCTTTCAGTTCTATCTATTTTTGCTTTGTGTAGTTTGAGACTCTGTTATTAGATACATTTCTGTTAAGATGTATGCCTGTTTTGATGAAATAGCTCTTTTGTCATTATGAAATATCTCTCTTTAGCCTTGATAATATTCCTTGTTCTGAAGTTCACTTTGATATTAATACAACTACTTCACCTTTTATTTTTTGGATTAGTGATTGAGTTTTTCTTTTTTCATCTTTTCACTTTTAACTGATCTATGTCATTATATTTAAAGTTAATTTCTTATAGATAGCATGTAGTTGGGTCTTGAGTAATTCTTCAAATCCAGTAAGACAATTTGTCTTTTAAAGCAGAATTTAGACCATTTTCGTTTAATGTAATTATCAATATGTGTTTTGTGTAAATCATTCATACAGGCTATTTGGTTTTTATTTTTTCCTACCTGTTCCTTTTTCCTTTTTTCTTAGCAAGAAAAAAGGATTGAGTATTTTATAGCATTCTGATGTTAATTCTTCTATTGGCTAATTAGATTTTAAATACCTCTTTTTTTCCTTTTAGTCATTTGTCTTACAATACATATCTTTAACTTATCACATTCTACCTTCAAATTATACCACTTCAAGTATGGCATAAGAATCTTGTAACAGTTTATCTCTAGTTATAAGTTTATCACCCTTTCTTTATATTGTTAATGTGTATTTTCTTCATTTGTTTTAAACTTCACAAAACATTGTTACTGTTTTTGATGTAAATGGTTATATTTTAGAGAAAATTGTAAAAGAAAAAATCTTTATATTAACTTTCTTATTCGCCATTTCTGACAGTTTTTGTTTCTTTTGTGTGAATTCATATTTCCATCTAGAATAATTTTTGTTTAGTCTGAAGAACTTTCCTTAGCATTTATTATAATTCAGATATGCTAGTAACAAATTTTCTCATCTTTTGTTTGTCTGAAAATGCCTTTATTTCACCTTCGTTTTTGGCAAGAGTTTTTGCTGGATATAAAGTTCTAGATTGACAGAGCTTTTTCTTTTAGGACTTTAAAGATTGTATTCTATTATATTCTGGCTTACATTCTTTCTGATGTTAAGTCAGTAGTAATTCTCTTCTTTGTTCCCTGTATACTATGTGGCTTTTTCTCTGACCATTTCTAATATTTTTAGCAGTTTGAATGTAGTGTGCCTCAGTAAGGACTTCTTTGTGTTTATCGTTTTTGGGGTTGGTTTTCTTTCTTGGACCTATGTTTTTATGTTTTTTATTAAACTTAGAAAACTTTTGGCTATTATTTCTTCATATTTTTTAAATCTCCTCTCCTGTCTTTCTGGATCTCTTGGTTACACATATGTTAGATAACTATTGTCATACCAGTTACCAAGTCTCTGTTCATTTTATTTTTAACTTTACTGCTCCCTGTACTTTGGTGTAGTTTGTTCTTTTTTTTTAAGATTTTATTTATATGAGAGAGAGAGAGTGAGCGTGCAGGAGCAGGGGGAGGGGCAGAGGGAGAAGGGCAAGCAGACTCCCCACTGAGTGGGGAGCCCTAAGCAGGGCTTGATACCAGGACCCTGAGGTCATGAACTAAGCCGAAGTCAGATGCTTAACCAACTGAGCCAGCCAGGTGCCCCATAGTTCATTTTTTCATACTGTTTCCTCATACACAGATCTTTTCCTCTGCAACGTCTAATGTGTATTTAAACCCATCCAGTGAAATTTTCATTTGGGATATTATATTTTACTACTCTAGAAGTTTTATCTGATTCTTTTTACAGTTTCTTTAATTACGTTTATGTTTGTCTTTAAATTCTTGACCACATTTATTATAGCTGCCTTAAAGTTCCTATCTGCTGGGGCACCTGGATGGCTCAGTTGATTGAATGTCTGACTCTTGATTTCTGCTCAGGTTGTAATCTCAGGGTCATGGGTTGAGCCCCATGTCAAGCCCTGCATGGAGCTCCATGTGGGGTTCCACATTAGGTGGGGAATCAGCTTGGGGCTCTCTCTCTCTCTCTCCCTGTCTCTCTGCCCCTCCCTGCCACATGCTCTCACTCTCTCCCTCTCTCTCTCTCTCTCTGTAAAATAAATAAATAAATAAATCTTAAAAAAAATAAAGTTCCTATCTGTTAATTTCATCATCTTCACCATTTCTGGGTCTGCTTCTATTGACTGATTTTTCTCCTGTTCATGGTTCACGTTTTCCTACTTCTTCACATACTCAGTAACTTTTTTTTTTTTATTGGATAATGGACATGGTGGGTATTACTGGTTTGGCATCTGGATTTCGTCTTTATTTAAAGATTGTTAAGTTTCATTCAAGCAAACAGTTAATTACTTGCAGATAAGCTTTATTGGAGAGAATAGGCTTTACTCTTGGGTTAGTTTAGCTTGCTTGCTTGCTTTCTTTCTTTCTTTCTTTCTTTTCTTTCTTTCTTTCTTTCTTTCTTTTTTTAAAGATTTTATTTATTTGACAGAGAGAGACACAACAAGAGAGGGAACACAAGCAGGGAGAGTGGGAGAGGGAGAAGCAGGCTTCCCGCAGAGCAGGGAGTCCAATGCGGGGCTCGATCCCAGGACCCTGGGATCATGACCTGAGCCGAAGGCAGATGCTTAATGACTGAGCCACCCAGGCACCCCTAGCCTTATTTCTAAAGTGTGGCCTTTATGAGGTCTCCCTACCAAATGCCCCAGGTGTTTAATAAGGTGTCATCATTCCAATTGGTCAGAACTTGAATGTTTCCAAACTTTATTCAAGCTCTAGTAGTTGTTCAGCTTACAGTTCCCTCAGTAGTTGTTCTTTAACTAAGCTCATGAAATCTATCCTTAAACCTACACCAAAGATTCATGGAGACCCTTATGCATATTTCTGGGGCTCTTTCTCTGGTATTCTGCCCTGCAAATTTCATTTGCCTCAATGTCTCCTAATTCCAATTTCTCTCTCCTCAGTTAGGAGGAGTAATATAATCTGTTTGGCTTTTTTCTAGCCTGTGCTTAGGTAAATACCTCTAGAAAGAAATCTGGGGAAACCTTTGGGCTCATCTTATTTGTTTTCCTTTTTTTTCCAGTATGCCTATTGTCCAATGTTTGAAAACACTTCTTGCGTAGATTTGGTCCAGTTTTCTATTGTTTGTTATAGGAAGGTTAGTCTGGTACCAGTAACTTATTCATGGCTGGATCACCCATAACATTTTTAAAATGTAAACTTTCTACTGAATAATAAAATACATACTGGAAAATTGCATAAATCTTAAGTGTACAGCTTGATGAATTGTCATTAATTGAACACACTGGTGTAATCAACACCCAGATCAAGAACAGTTATTAGAACTCCAGGAGCCCCCTAGTGGCCCTTTTTAAACACTAATACTGCTTAAGGATAAGGAATATCCCATCTTCTATTACCATATATTATTTTTGTCTATTTTTAATATTATAAAAGTAAAATCATATAATATACGATTTTTGTGTCTGGCTTATTTCACTCAATTTTATGACTGTGAAATTCATCCATGTTTTGTGTGTACTGGTAAATTGTTCATTCTCTTTCCCGTATACCATTTTACTATGTGACTATTCTAAACTTATCCATCCTCTTAACATTCTTATATATGTATTTTGGTGAACACATGGATACATTTCTATTGCATATATACCTAGGAGTAGAATTGCTGGGTTAACCCACTTCAATAACCACCACATTTATGTAATTAGTCCAGACATTTCTTCTGAACTCCAGACTTACACATTCAAATCTGTTTGACCCCTCCGTTTGTAAGCATCTCAAACTCATATCCAAAACCATTTTCTCCTCTTTTTACATTCCCTGAATCAGTAAATGGCTTCTTAATCCATCTAGTTACTTAAGGAGTCATTCTTTTTTTTTTTTTTAACAAATTAGATAGATGTTTATTTCCTGTTTTATTAAATGACTCATAATGTACCTTCTGCTTTTTGTCCTTCTTGATATTATCACTCACAAATAATATAAGGGTGTCAACATTGTTAATGTAAATCCAAATTGGCTGCTGCTAGTTACTTCTGTCTTCTAAAGGGATGATTTCTACCAGTGAGGAGTATGTCTCTGTACTGCTCATTTCCACCTTTACGTGGTGAATGAGACGCTCTACCTCATTCACTTTGTAGGTCTCCAGTCCTAGCTCCTTGGCTAATCTTAAAATACAATTCTGAATTGGCCCAACATAAGATTTTCCAAGGTCCGCCTATTTAGCCTTTTGGTTCCTGATGGTGTAAGTCCTGCCTCCCACCCGGTCCCGGGCTTCCAGAACAACCACATTCAGGCCAGAGTCATGCAGAAGCTTGGCCGCTGCCATGCCTGAGATGCCGCGCCCCACCACGACCACGTCGCATTTGCAGCTCATGGCACTCACCCCGCTCTGGGCCTCCCGGGTGCCTGCTGCTCGGCAGTCTGGGTCTCGGCCCCTGCCCGCCGCGCTGCTGCCCCCGCCTTAAGGAGTCATTCTTAATGCTCCTCTTTTCTTTCTCTTCCCAGAAAACCAATCCATTATTAAGTCCCTTGGACTCCACCTCTCATTTACACATGTCCTGAAATTATCCAACTCTCACTGTCTCTGCTGCCATTACCCTAGTTCAAGCCACCATCCTCTCTGGCCTTGACTAATATAACTGCCTCCAACCTGGCCTTTCAGCAACCCTTCCTACCCTCTTCTAAACTATTTCCCACAAATAGCCTGAGTGAGCTTTTAAATATGTAAATCAGATCCTATTTAACATTCTCTATTAGCTGCCCATTAACCTTAGGATACACTCCAAAATACAATCTAAAATCTATTATGTGGCAAATAAGAACCTGCATGGTCTGGCTTCTATCTCATCTCTGCCCAAGCTCGTTCCCTACATTTCAACCACACTGACTTCCTTTCAGTTCCTAGAACATACCAAGTTCTTTCACGCCCCCAACAACCTAACACTTAATGTTCTCTTGGCTTGAAACGTTCTTTTAGGCTTTTTCATATGCCTGGAACTTAAAAGGCACTTCTTCAAAGACATCTTCCCTGATAGTCCAGAATTAATCCATCATCATACCTACTAATTTCCTTCATAGTACTGATGACAATTTATAATTATGTAATGATTTATGCTTTAACGTTTCTTGCTCCTATTGCACTTTAGATTCCATCCAGTGGTTATGTTTGTTCCTGTAACCCAATGCCTAACACCGTGCTTTGCACGTGGTACACAGTCATAGTGCTTATTTAGCAATGCACGACCCATGCAAAGGTTGGAAGGAGCTGCAGGGTCTGCATCTGCCATTCCTCTGCCAAGGTTAGGTGCTTCCTCTTGTGTGGTGATAGATGGGGCAAGTCCTTTTCTTGCTCACTCAGAGCGGGCTTTTCCCCCCCTGCTGCTTGGGTAAGTGTTTGCTGTAGGGCCGTGTGAGAGACAAACTTCTCCAGACACAAGCGGTAGGCAGGAGAGATTAGCTTTATTTGTGAGAGACAGCATTAGCTGTCAGCGTCACCAGAGGACTTTGCAACCTCTTGGCGCAGGTGCGTGAAAAGCTGCCAATCTTTCCAGGATGGGGGCGGGTCAGTGTGTCCTTCCCACAGAACCTGATTGGCCCGGGTGAGCCGAAGAAACGGGGGCGGAGCTTGATCCCGTCGGGCGCCAGCCACGTTGAACGCGGGGCTGCCCCGCAGAAAGGCCACTCCCTGGCCCCACAATGCATCGCGGGTCGCGTCACTCGGAGCGGCGGGTCCCGGCTCGGCAGGTATGACCTGACCTCTCGGAGTTCTCGTTCCTCCCTTCTTAGGGTCGCTGGAACCCCTCGCAGGCGTTCCCCTCGCTCTCCTTGCTAGCCGCCACGGCCCTCACCTTCGGGACTACAGACCTCCCCCTGGACAGGAACCCAGCGCGTGCCGTGGGGGCGGGAGCCCGGTGGTTGGAGCCGCGGAGCTCTGGAGAGGTGGGATTGCGGGGGCTTCGTCCCCTTCGACTTGAAGGAGGCTGTGGGTCCGCGCGAGCGGCGGTTGCCCCTCGGCTGACCTCTCTTGGGTATGGGGCAGGCCAAGCAGGGGGTTCCGGGGGAGGGACAGTCGCTGTGGGCTGCCAGCAGTGGGGGGCATTCCCTGGAGCCCAGTTGTTAGAGACACGGTAATCCACCTAGGCTACTTAGATGGCCTAGAGAGCTTGACGTGGCATTTACTATTTTTTTAAAGGCAGGGTGGGATTTGAACCAGTGGCTTACTTCGCGTTCTGTGGGGATTTAATGGGCATTGAGCCCAGAGATTTGTCCGCGTTCGCCAACAGAAACCATTTAAGGCCCTGTTAATGGCACTTTGGAAGCGATGTGGCTTAAAGGAGACCTGAGCAATTGGCTCGACAGGTGGAAGAGGGCTCCGGAATAGGAGGCCGAGCTCCAGCTGACTTGAATCTCTCTGCCAGCGAAAACAGCTTTGGACTTTTCTCCGCCTTAGTTTCCTGGATCATCCACTGGGGCGGTTGGAGAGCTTGAGAACCAGTCCCTCCTATGCGTATACAGCCAAGGCAAAGGACAGGGCTAGAGTGTCAGTCAGCCACCAGACGGGAGATGTTGTGATCCCAGCTAACAGGTGGAACAACTACTTTTCTAAATTCTGAATTTGCTCACGTGCTGAGATTATAAGGAGGTAGGCAGTACTTGACAATAGTACCTATACTTTCCATTATTGAAGGTAGTTCAGTATTTGAATCTGATATGTGACCATGACCTAAATTAATGGGACATCTGGGCATTTTCTATGTTGAGAACCATGATATCAGTTTAGTGATTTTTTTTTTTGGTGTATGAACTGATTTTGAAAAATATATTTTATATTGATGTTTGAAAGAAGCGCAGGTCTTATCAAAGTATCCATATACTTGCGTAGGAAGCTTGGAGATGTTGTGAGGCAGTCTCATTGGGTGGTTAGAGTTAGGCCTGCATTTAAATCTGTCACTTACGAATGTAGGAATTGAATAAATTACTTTTCTGAGCTTGAATTTCCTCAAAGGTAAAATAGAACTGATAATATCTTTCTCACAGGTTATCGGAAGGCTTAAATGAAGTAGTATATAAAGTGCCTGGTCAATAGAGGGCAGTCAGTTAATATAATAATAAACAATATTGTATTTTTCTTCTTCAAGGTGATGTTTCAGATTCTTTATGTATCCCTATCAGGTAGATACTGTTAGTATTTTTAAAACAATCTTATGAGATACATAATATTAGTGACCACAGGGGCACCTGGGTGGCTCAGATGGTTAAGCATCTGCCTTCGGCTCAGGTCATGATCCCAGGGTTCTGGGATCGAGTCCCGCATCGGGCTCCCTGCTCCTTGGGAGCCTGCTTCTCCCTCTGCCTCTCTCTCTCGCTCTGTCTCTCATGAATAAATAAATTTAAAAAAATCTTAAAAAAAAAAATATTAGTGACCACATTTTACAGGTGCTCAAGTTCACAGACAGTGGTGGAGCCAGTTTTTGAACCCAGGCATATGTTCCAGAGTCCATCCTGTTAACTGTTATACTTCCTCTTAAAGAAAATGTAAGGTGGTCTTTTATTATTTCAAAATTAGTAGCTAGATAGCTTCTGTATCACCAGGTTCTTGCCCCTTGTGGGTTTTAGGAGACCAATGTAGCACAGCAATGTGGAGATACAAGAAATTTAGGTTTAAGCACCAGTTCTGCTATATATTTGCAATGGGACATTGAGAATGGGACTTTCAGTTTCCTCATCTATAAAATGGAGGTTATACCTACCTCTCTGTAAACTGTGAGGTGCTGCATAACTGTTGGGGATTGACACATTTGTGCATGTATTGGGGGCCCTGTTCCTAGTTGTGGGTATAATCTACTCTGGAGCCTGAGGTCTTACACATACTACTGTGTAGTACAAGCACCTGTAATAGGAGTATTGAAGGCTATTGGTAAGGTGAGGGGCATAGGCAAAGCTGCAAAATAAATTCTGATTGTCTTTGATACCCTTTCCCCTTTTCCTCTTCAAGCTGTTTTTCAAGTGTCTTTCTGTTAACCTATGGCTGTGCAAAGTCCTTCCCTTTTCTCTCAATCTTGCTCCCACCCTACGCATCACAATTAATATAGCTTTCTCTCCCAGTAACCCCCACTCCCAATTCCCACAGATCTCAGCTAGCATTTTCAATAAAATATGTACTGAGGTAGTGTTTCACATGCAACATAATTTGATAAGTAGATGAACATTTTAAAAAATCATTTTCCAGAAAATTTAACACACACATATTTGGATGAAACAACAACAAAAAAATCTCTAGGAGAAAAACCTCTAACATCTCAAAACCGATTTCACAGATATTATTGCTAAGGATAGGGCAAAAAGGGCGCCTGGGTGGCTCAGTTGGTTAAGCAACTGCCTTCGGCTCAGGTCATGATCCTGGAGTCCCGGGATCGAGTCCCGCATCGGGCTCCCTGCTCAGCAGGGAGTCTGCTTCTCCCTCTGACCCTCTTCCCTCTCATGCTCTCTCTCATGCTCTCTCTCTCAAATAAATAAATAAAATCTTTAAAAAAAAAAGGATAGGGCAAAAAAATAAGTCAGTTGAAAGACCTACATTAGGTAAATAATAGTACAGGTAAGGTGTAGATGTGGTATGACTTCTGAAAATGGGGGTGTCTGGGTGGCTCAGTCGGATTACGCAGCTGACTTGATGTAGGCTCAGGTCATGATCTCAGGGTCGTGAGATGGAGCCCTGCATCAGGCTCTAAGCTCAGTGTGGAGTCTGCTTGAGATTCTCTCTTTCCCTCTCTCCCTCCCCTCGCTTGTTTTCTTTCTCTCTCAAATAAATAAAATCTTAAAAAAAATAATTCTGAAAATGGTACTTGGATGATTTAAGTTTGGGAAATAACTAAAATAAGATATGAGTGGTTAACCCGATATGAAATGTTTTTATCTTTTATGAAAACATCTTGCTGGAAAGTAGATATAAAATACACTTATATGTTGGGTTTTGTTAATTACTTTTTGAGAAAGTGCTTTCCTGGTGGCCCACAGTCATTACCTCACAAGATTCTGAAGAAGAGGTCAGCATCCTGTCATCCTGGGACTAAACAGTTGCTGACCATTGGCATAGTGGGAGTTCATTTTCCTCAGTGTCTACATAAATGTTTTCCCAGACTTACCCAGATTCTAATTTGGGATTTTTCCTTTAGCAGTTGCTGTTGAGGAAAGGATATACAGGTCAGTACTCAGATTCCCTGTGAGTTTTCTGCTGTCTGGAGACATATGTTGTTTTCAGTGTTAAAGGTGAGGAAAAATGGATCATGGCCTAAAAATGTATCTGTGGCCCTGATAAAACTACTGTTGCTCCTGAATCTTCCCATGCACATGGTAACCTCTTGATTTCCTCAGAAATTTTTTTTTCCCATTCCCCCCCCCCCCCAAAAATTTTCCCATCAGTTTTTCCTTGGTTTTCACAACCACCACCGTGCTTAGACTCTAAGGGTATTCTAACCCTAGCTCAGCCTTTATGTGGACAGATACCTTTTTCTACTAGCAAGGTCCAGATGAGATTGGAGTGGGTTTTTTTTGTTGTTTTTTTAAGGAACTGCATTAAGAATCCAAAGTAGAAACAAAAGAGGGGAGAGGTAGTAGTTGATAGAAGAGAGATTGCTTATCCTAAAGTGATTGAAGTCCAAATTAGTCAAGCCTGACATTGTTCATTGGGCAGTCATGACAGTTTCTTTTGCTAGCTCACTGGTTTGGATATTAGGTCCAATGACTCTGGGAGGAAGAAATTTAGCTTTTTCTCCTCAGAGGAATTTTATCTACTGATAGAAGCGATTTTCTGACAACCTCTTACGAATCTTGACAGGGACTATCAATGCTATGTTGTGGGTTTGGTTACAAGCCTAAATGTGTTAGGAATATCTGAAATGCAGGTTTGTCTAACTCTAGTTTTCCAGTTAGTTAAGTGGTGGGTGACACAACTTATGTTTGCTCTTTTCATCTGAATTTCTTTAATTCTGGATTGATGTCCTTGAGGGTAGGAACTGTGTATTCCTAATGTCTCCCATAGTCCCTGGCATATAGTACCTACTCAATAAATGTTTGTTAAATGAATGGAACTTACAGATTGGTATTTGTTTCTTAGTATATGTTTTAGGAAATATGAATCATATCCTTTCTGTTTTTAATTCATAAAAAGGAAAAGAGTAACTGAAGATTACATGAAAATTGGCACTCTGTAATAAAGATTACTCCTAATATTTCTGTTGTGATCCTAGAAAGATCAGGCATAAAAGAATGCAGTCTACTCTGTACCTCTGAAACAAATAATACATTATATGTTAAAAAAAAGAAGATAGTAGGAAGGGAAAAATGAAAAGGGGGAAACCGGAGGGGGAGATGAACCATGAGAGACTATGGACTCTGAGAAACAAACTGAGGGTTCTAGAGGGGAAGGGGGTGGTGGGATGGGTTAGCCTGGTGATGGGTATTAAAGAGGGCACGTATTGACTGGAGCACTGGGTGTTATACGCAGATAATGAATCATGGAACACTACATCAAAAACTAATGATGTAATGTATGGTGATTAACATAACAATAATAAAAAAGCTATAGCAAGGAAAAAAAAGAATGCAGTATACTTTTAAATACTAAGGACGTGGGTGTTTGGAAACTATTAAGTCACAACCCTGCCCCCATGTTAATTCCCAGAGTAATCATTGTGTTGCAGTAAACTTGAGGAAGAAAAAATTTTATATTTAAATAATAAATGCCTAAGGGTACGAAGTAAGACATTTTCCTACTTTCTTATACTTAGGCTAAATCTCATAATTATGGTTTAATAATTAATGAAACATAGTAAATTTTTAAAATGGGTTTGTAGTTTAGGTATTATCCCTTGAGGAATCCCAGCTTTCTCTTGCTACTGCTTTTGGAAAGGAAACTGATTGAATAGGAAAAAAAAATGATTTGAATATGTTATTTTGGACTTCTGTTAGAAGATCCCATTATGATAAAGGCTAATTTAATTCCTGTTGGGTTTTTTTCCTTTTAAATGAATGAAGGAGAAAAATGGTAATGATACATTAATACCTAGCTATTCCTTTCATTTTCTCATGAAAAGAGGAAAAGGGAGAGTAAATTTAATGCATTAACTTTGTCATTTGGGTTAATTTTTCATGTCAGTTACCATCATGGATAGACACATTGCAACTTTACACAGCAGTGAAAACGAGTAACTATAGTACTAATTTCCAAAGTCAGTACCAGTTGGTTTTCTTTGGCATTTACATAACAAACTCAGTTTTTCATTTTTGGAATGAGATAATATTGAGCTGTCTGAACAGGACAGGTGAAGATTTAGTCTCTGGGATACAATATCTTGAAAAAATCCTATGAAATTGTTTTCAAAATTTTCAGTTTTCGCCATTTACCCTACTGCTAGTGAAGCAGTATTTAGTGGCATTATTCTCAGAAGGCCTGGCAAGAAAGAGTTATCACTTAATTTCAGACTGTGAACATGTTTTAATTTAGTGTTTTTCAAAGTATGATCCGTAGATACTGAGCATAGTAATTACCTTCCATTAAAAATGGAAGATTCTCAAGCTCTACCTCGTAGTCAGTGGATCAGAATTTGGGGGCAGGGGGAGGTTCAGAAATCTGCATTTCTAACCAAACTTCCAATGGTTTTTCTGCAAGCTAAAATTTGAGCAACATTGTATAGTTTTTAGCAAAGTTTCTGTTTACCTGATTTCTTTCAGACCCAGCCTGTGAAGTGCTTTTATCTACTTTTGTGAAGCTTGATCAGAATATAATAAAAGAAGCCATTATGGTTTATTTTCTGGTAAAGACATTGAGAGCAATATTAAAACCAGTATTCCTTTAGCTTTAAGACTTACTATAAATAAATTTTTTTTTGTTGTTTAAAGATATATTTATTTTAGAGACACAGAGAGTGTGCATCAGTAGGGTGAGGGGCAGAGGGAGAGAGAGAGAATCCCAAGCAGACTTCCTGCTGAGTGGGGAGCCTGACAGGGGGCTCAGTTTCAAGACCTTGAGATCATGACCTGAGCTGAAATCAAGAGTTGGACGCTCAACTGACTGAGCTACACAGGCACCCCAATAAAATTTTATTTCTGATTATAAAAGTAATATATGCCCACTCTGGAATATTATGAACATTTAGGAAATTATAAAATAACAATCACCCATGATACTATTTTCTGGAGATAAGCATTATAATTTTAGCATGTTTCCTTCTGATATCTGTTTCTCCATTTATCTCTCCCTTCTTCTCTTTGTCTTTATAGAAAGCAACATTTGCAGTTTTTATCCTTTTTTTCTGATTTATATGTAAGCATTTTACTACATTATTGAACTCTTTTTCATAAACATAACTGTTCTTCATTATATTCCATCATAGGGGTGTACTATAATTTATTTAACCATTCCCCTGTTGTTGGATGTTTAGATTGTTTTTGGTTATTTCTGTGAAAGAATGCCTTTCTGTTTAAAATTTTTTTAAACTTTATTTTATTATGTTACTCACCATACAATACATCATTGGTTTTTGATGTAGTGATCCACGGTTCATTGTTTTCATATAACACCCAGTGCTCCATGCAGTACATGCCCTCCTTAATACCCATCACCAGGCTAACCCATCCCCCCCCCCAAAACCCTCAGTGTGTTTCTGAGTCCATAGTCTCTCATGGTTCATCTCTCCCTCCGATTTCCCACCTTCATTTTTCCCTTCCTTCTCCTAATGTCCTCCCTGCTATTCCTTATGTTCCACAAATAAGTGAAACCATATGATAATTGACTTTTCTCTGCTTGACTTATTTCACTTAGCATAATCTGTTTAAAATTTTGTTTGAATCTGATTACCTCCCTTAGGATATGGTTATATATTTATATTGCTCTTGTGGTCAAAGGGCATCAGTATTTTTACACTCTTTTGAATATCGCCAAATTATTTTGAGAATGGTGTTTATTCCAATATTTACTTCTGCAAATACTTATAAGAATGCCAAAAAGAAGCAAGTATTATTTTTTTAAAAAATATTTAGAGAGCGAGCGCATGCACTGGAGGAGAGGCAGAGGGGGAGGGAGAGGGACAAGCAAACTCCACCCTGATTGCAGAGGCTGATGTGGTGCTGGATCTCAGGATCCTGAGATCATGACCTAAGCTGAAATCAGGAGCAGGTAACTCAACCGACTGAGCCACCCAGGTGTCCCAACAGTTATTATTTTTTAAAAGCTAATTTGTTAAGGAAAGTGTAGTATGTCATTGTTTTAATTAGTGAATCTTTGATTATTAGTGAGTTGAACATTTTTGCACTGTTTATCAGGTTTGGCTTTCATTTTTTATCTAACCCAAATTGTTCATTTTGTTTTAGGTATCCTCTGCTGGTTGAAATGTCTATGATTTTATCTGCATCAGTCATTCGTGTCAGAGATGGGCTGCCACTTTCTGCTTCTACTGACTATGAACAAGGCACAGGCGTGCAGGAGTGCAGGAAGTATTTTAAAATGCTCTCGAAGAAACTTGCTCAGCTTCCTGATAGATGTACACTGAAAACTGGACATTATAACATTAAGTAAGACTTCAGTTTGCTCCATTAGAATCATTTGCCTAGTGGTTGCCATTTGCATGAAATTTAAGTGGTTGCTGTCAAAAGTAGTGATTGGTTAGTTTAGGAAAGTGTTCAAGTCAAGAATCATGTGGTTCTGAACTAAACAGTAGTCATCGTGTAGGCGAGAGCTTTGTTATTGAGATGACGCATGAGCCATGTCCTGAAGAATAGTAAGATTTGGCTAAAACAGAGAAGAGGGCATTCCAGGTATAGAGAGGAGAAGCAGAATAAGTAAAGAATGACTTGGCCTTGAGGGTGTATTCACCTGTTTGACCTGGTGTAGTAAATGGTGATTTAGGGATAGTTACGGGAAATGTGAGATAATTAGTGTGGGGCCAGATCCTGGATTTCCCTGCAAGTTCAGACTGAGGGATGTCACTTTGATGTAATAGGTTATAGGAAGCTGTTACTGCAGGTTTGAGGGAAGCGACTTGCTAAAAAACATTGCTGAGGTGGTGAAATAGAAAGTCTGAGAGGGATTAACTTATAATTAGGGCCTGACCTAGTAAGATATAAGTGCAAATGAAAAAGAAAATGCCAGTCACAAAGACACTTCAAAGGAAGAAATGGTTAAGCCTGATAAGATGGAATGCCAGAGATGAAGAGATGGAATACCAAAGATGGCTTTGAAGCCTTGGAATTGGACAGAATGAGCTCTTTGGGAAGGGTTGCTTATAGGGGTGAGGAAGAAGAGAAAGATAACTAAGCACTGTTTTGAATATTTTACTTGAGATTGTGACTAGGCAGCCCAATTGAGATGGGATAGAGATTTTGGAATCATTCACACAGAAGTTGAAACTGTGAGGGTAGAAATGCCCACTGAGTTTCTGAGAGGCCAGAATAGAACCTTAGAGAATGTCCATAATTACTTAGATTAACTGGGTAATGGTAAGATAATGAGCTTTTATCTTAAACTGGATTTTTAAAGGTTTAACTGGAAAATGTGGTGGTGATGATGGTTAAAATATATCTAAAATTTTGTCTAGCCTATTTCTGTTTTATGGAGAAAAACTTGCAACATTTTAATATTCTATTTAATAGGCTCTTTTAGTACCCTTGGTCATTATTCTGAGTTACAGTTGATACCATATAGTACTGTAGACCTACGTCAACATTATAGAAGATTGTTTGAACATATATTAATTCTGACAGATATCCTGGACTTGAAAGAAAAATTTTTTGCAAATATTTTTCTTCCTCTCTCTTACTCTCTTAAGAGTATCATGTGGTAAATTTTTAACACCCCTCCAATTCTGTCTAATTGTTTTGAATTCTAGATTATTATTTCTTTGTACCCCGTCTTATTCCACAAAGGATGTGAGGCAGTTTACAAAAAAAAAATAATTCAAGAGCACAGGAAAGAGAATCACATGAAAGTAGAGATAAAGATAGGAGAATAATAAACTGAGGTAACATTTCCTTCTGGAGATGCAAACTACATAGTCCATTCATTTGTTGGAAAAGGGCTGGAAATAATGCTCTGAGCTTCCTCGTGGCCAAAACAAAGGAGGATAGTGAATCATTTACAGGATTCAGTGTCCATTGGATAAAAACATTGCTCTTCATGTTCTTGAGACCTGATGTACATAAAGAGGGACAGCATTTGGATAGCATTCTTCCAGCAGCCATAACAATGAGCTTTTTATGATTTTTCTTAGTATTCCTTAGTGTAAGCAAATGTCATGATACAAAAACGCAATTTTATGAGACAGTTTAGGAGTGAGATGGATCAGCAGTGGTCTAATCTGGCCTGATCTAAGAATACAATTTAGAAATGTCTAAAGGAATAAATAGATTACATGGCCTTTGGAACCACTCAGAGAAAAGCCTCTATGCATGTTATTTTTGTAATTAAGTTTTTAAAAAAGGATTGAACAACAGAGAAGTTTTAGTTCTAGTTCCTGACAAGAACCTGGACTTTATATGTTTTCTATCATTGATTAGAGGACTTGTTGATTGTTTCCTAGTTCATTGAGTTTTTCATGCTGTAGGACAATACATTTAGACTGAATTATAAAGTCACTCTGAAACTGGGAGTTTATATGTTACCTGAGTTATTTATTTATTTGACAGAGCGAGACAGCGAGAGAGGGAACACAAGCACAGGGGGAGTGGGGGAGGGAGAAGCAGGCTTCCCGTGGAGCAGGGAGCCGGATGTGGGGCTCGATCCCAGGAGCCTGGGACCATGACCTGAGCCGAAGGCAGGTGCTTAACCAACTGAACCACCCAGGCGCCCCTACCTGAATTATTTAAAGTTCTCTTGTGACACCTCTTTTTCTAATTGCCCATGAGCTTGTGAGATAAAACTCACAGATCTGCTGTTGTGGCATCGTAGCACAGGCCGGAACTGGCACCAGGCTGCCTGTCTGCCTTGTCAAAGCCTTCCCTAGAGCCTACTTCTTTTGAATCACCTTCTTTTTTGCTACTACTATTTCATTTCTCTCATAATCTCACTCCTTACACAGATTGCCTGTAGAACTTGTTTTAGTGTTTTATCATTTATATTTTTCTTATTTTAAATTTATTTTTAAATTTTTGTATCCTTCCTCTGTAGTTAGAGAACTTACTGAGATACTTGATCTGTTCTGGCTTATAAGTGATTCTTCATCTCTTAACACTGTGCATTTCAAATTTCTGTAAAAATTCAGGTGCTCTTTGCAGAATACCACTGAGAACCAAAATAAAGTAGCTTAAGTATGTAGTTATATGCTAAATCAGATGGTACCTCACAGTGGATTCTAGTTGAATAGGTAGAGGAAGACCATAGCGTTTGAGAAAAAAATTAGAATAACATTTTTAAAATTAAAATTCCGGGGTGCCTGGGTGGCTCAGTTGGTTAAGCATCCAACTCTTGGTTTCAGCTCAGGTCATGATCTCATGGATTGTGGGATTGAGCCCCACATCAGGCTCTCTGCTCAGCAGGGAGTCTGCTTGAGATTCTCTCCCTCTGCCCTTCCTCCTACTCCGTGCACACACTCTCACTCTCTTTCTCAAATAAATCTTTAAAAAAATATTTTAAAAATTAGGAAAAATAAAATTAAGAAAATTCCTTTCATTCCCCCCCCCCCCCCACCGTGTGTTGGGAAAATGAACTTTATCAGATTGTAGTGACTAAATACTTGAGTTTAGCTAATGGAGCCCTTTCTGTGGCGCTTAGGCTGGCACAATGCCTTGCACATACGATACTAACTGCTAAATGAGGGATGGTTGTTTTGGGGGTATGGCAGTGTTCAGAGTGCTTTGGAGTTAAGTCTTCATTTTCTCCAAAATACTTCAGTTTGGCTTGTTGATTAATGGGTGGTTGGGGGATGCATAATCTAGTTTTGTGATTTCTTCTCATATTACAGTTGAATCCTTGAACAACATGGGTTTGAACCTTATGGGTCCATTTATAATTCTTTTCAGTAAATACAGCATAGTACTATAAATGTATTTTCTCTTCCTTATGATTTTTTAAATAACACTATTCTCTTTAGCTTACTTATTGTATGAATACAGTATGTAATATGCAAAATATGTGTTGACTGTGTTATTGGTAAGGCTTTGAGTCAACAGTAGGCTATTAGGAGTCAAGTTTTTAGGGGTCAAAAATTATGCTGATATTTGTGCAGGATATTGGCATCCCTAACCCCAGCATTGTTCAAGGGTCAGCTGTACATAGTGATGGTACAGTTCTTTCTGGGTAAAACTTTAAGGAATTTATCTGTTTCATAAGTTGAAGGATACTTTCCTAAAATTGTCATAAATGTTTAATGTATAAACCTATGTCAGAACTTAGGAAACAACAATGACTAAAGCAATAATTATGAACCATATGAAATTAAGTTGTGTCCTATGAGATCTTAAATTTTGAGATTGGTTTTGCGGGTTTGAAAATCATAGTGGTACATTTTGAGAGCTCTTTAAACATTGAGATACTGATCTTATGAAAATACAAACTGCTTTGGGAGGTCAGTCATACTCTATTGTGAATTTTAGTGCAAGAAATAAAATTTCTTAGTTCTTCTACGGTGAATTCTTCTGAAGTCTGGTAATATCTGTGAGCCTTACAGGTTCTCTCTTTACCTGAGTCCTTACTTTCTCCATATTAGTCCACAAACTGCTACCTCCAGCCAGGAATGCTATTTTAGGCTTACCTGCCTTTTGTTTTTAGTTTCTGGCAGTGCTTTTCTTTCACCCTTTGGTGCTGTTTTCTGATTACAGGAATAACAACTTCACCAATGACCCAGTTATGAAGTACTTGCAGTTGCCAGGCACTTTTCTTATTGTTCAGTTTTGCAACAGTTCTGTGAATAGTTAATATATAGAGCTTTTTCCCATTGTTGAGGGCAGAAACACAACTCACACTAGCTTAAGCAAAAAAAAGGGTATTGTGAAGGATAGTAGGGCTTCTGAATTGGCTGGAGCCAGGGACTCAGATGTTGTTATCAGGACTCTTTCTCTCATTTCTCCACTTTATCACCTTTTGCAGATAGGTATTCTCCGTGTATGGAAAACACTGTACGGGCAGCTGCAGGCATACTTCATTTCAGCTGAGTATCCCTTTTCCTCCATGTTTCAAGGAAAGGACTTAATTAATTAGCCTTGCTGTGTCATGGTACATTTCTAGAATAGCATTGTAGTCAGAGGGCTGAGGTGCTCTTAGTTGGATCCTGGATCACATGTCTACCCTGTGGGTGAAGTCATATAAAATAGGTGGTAGGGCTGGAGATAATTCCCCAAAGGCAAAGAGAAATGGGATGTTGGGCAGATAGCCATTATGGTACTACTGCCCCCCACCCCTTTTTCTTTTTTTACAGATGAGGAAACTAAGACTTAGGGATGTAAAGAAACTTGTTCATAGTCACAAAGGTAATAAGTGGTATATCTGTACCATAGTCTTTTGGCTTCAGCATTCACATTATTCTCTGGTAAAAGAAAGAGTTGCCTCCCTTTACCTTTAACCTCTCTCTTTACAGGGTGTGTGTGTAATGCTCCTAATTCTTTTTACTTTTAATGGAGAGAAAAATTTAACCAGGGAAGAGAATTAAGTGAAAGTTATCCCCCTCTCTTTTTTTTGGTTGAGAAATAATGAGGACTAGAGTATGGGTGAGGAGACAGCATTGTCTTGTTGGAGAGTAGTTGTTTGGTGGAGAGGGGGCATGGCAGGGACATGCAACCCTCCACTAGCTACCAAACCACTTGGGGGAAGAAGATAACCTATGTATCCTGCTTTACTGTTTTGTCTCATTATAGCATCATATTACTTTTCTACTGCTTATTGTAAAATCTATAGCTTTTCAGCACCACATATGTTAAATAGGCTCTTATGAACTCGTTTAGGAACCTCATTACTCTTACTGTGGAAAAATGAGTTCTGGATGCACTAAAGTTTGGGGATACCACATAGAGTTAAATGAGGGATTATCTATGATTGATTATCTAAGAAAGTCAAGATCTTTGTTCTCTGTGGTGTGAGGTGTTAGGGTTAGTGGGAAAGGGTGAATCAGGATATAGATTAACTGCAGAAAAGGAAATGAAGGATGTCATTGGCAAAGGTTGCTTGCTCTGCTCTGTGTTTTATCCAAGGCTCGATGGTATAATCACCTTTGCACACTTAAGATTCTCTGATTCTCCTTATGCTTACTGTTGTAAGTTGCTATCACCTGGTGCATATTAGATTTTTTTTTTATTTATTTATTCATGAGAGACAGAGAGAGAGAGAGAGGCAGAGGGAGAAGCAGGCTCCCAAGGAGCAGGGAGCCCAGTGTGGGACCCGATCCCAGGACCCTGGGACCATGACCCGAGCCGAAGGCAGACGCCCAACCATCTGAGCCACCCAGGCGCCCCTCACCTGGTGCATATTAATAAATATTTTCTTATATAGTGAGGTTAAAATTAGTGACAAAATGGATCTTTTATCCATGGGATAATGTATTCATAATTTAGCTTTTCACCCGTGGAGGATAATTGAAAGTTGGCCACATAAGAGAGGAATAAGTGAGAAAATATGAAGTTCCTGGGAGAATGCTGCGCATGGTGGACACTTAGTGTTCTCTTTCTGGTTCTTGCCTCACTACTGTCCCAGTGATGGCAAAGTCTTGTCTTCGCTTTATTTTCTATTAGACATATTTGGTGATAATAAAATCCACAGGATAAACTCACTTTCATAATGTCAGGTTTATTTATTTCTTAAAGGTTTTACTTATTTATTTGAGAGAGCATGCGAGAGAGCACAGAGTACAAGCTGGTGGGTGGGGAGCAGAGGGAAAGGGTGAAGCAGACTTCTGCTGAGCAGGGAGCCCGACTTGGGGCTTCATCCCAGGACCCTGAGATCATGAGCTGAAGGCAGACATCCCTGTCAAGTTTATTTTTAAATTTAAAAGTTTAAATGCTTTATTTTGGAGAATAGAATTCAGTGTAGAAGTTCTGTTTCAAAAAAATATTTTTCCTGGGGCACCTGGCTGGCTCAGTTGGAGCATGCAACTTGATCTCAGGGCTGTGAGTTCGACCCCCATGTTGGATGTAGAGATTACTTTAAAAAAATATATATATATATGTATATAATTTTTTAAAAATAATATTTTTCTTTTAGCAATTTTAACAGATTATAGAAGGCCTGTCCTACTGGAGAACTTTTCTTCACCCATGAAAGCTAACTGGGCAAATGAGGCTACAGAGGATAGACAGATTTTTCTATGTGTAATGGCTCAATTGTAGAATGTACCATTATAGGCAATGCAAATGTTAATTATTACTGTCTTGGTTTATAAATAGTTTGCTATATACGTTGTCATTTAGCATGCTACAAAAATGCAGTGTTGTTTCTTGTTTTGTATATTGTTTTAAGTGCATTCCCAGCACTGTATTGCAGGTGCCCAGCAGGCAGAGATTTCGTTTTTGAAACTAGAGCCTATAGAGTAGAATGCGAGACATATGCTGGGTGCTTATTATTTGCTCTGGGGAAGATCACTGCTTTCACTAATTACTTAGTTTGGTACAGCAGGCCACAATTGTCCTAATAATGTCACTGTTTAATTGGTGATGTGTAAAATTTCTTTGACAGTTCATAAATAAAATCACATACCAGCAAATGCTTAATGTTTAAAAACCACTTATTTTATTGGATCTTAGAAATCACTTGAGGTATGGCTTGCTTGGATACATGATAGAATTAGCTTTTTAATGAAGTGATTGAAAGGGGTAAATACCCCTTATCTGGAGTTTGAACTTCTGTCAGTCTTATCTGTTGAAGACATACTTCGTCCTGGAAGGCCCTGGAGAAGTTCATGGTGTGTCTGCTGGGGGAGGAACCAAAGATGTAATGCAGTTGGATAAATTCTTTCGCCAGAAGAAAGACAGTAGCCATAAAGACAAGACCCAATCTGTACCAAAGCCAAGAAGTAGAGGCGAAGTAAAAAGGAGTAGAAGTAGGAAGAAAACAATGGCAATTTAAAAATTGTGCTCAAGGTGGAGAAGAGATGTGTGAGGATTAGTAATGTCCATGATAAAAGGACAGTAGACATATCTAACATATACGTATAACCATGTGTAGGTGAGTAATTCTACATGGTATCTGAGAACATCTCTATCTTTAAAGTAGGGGGATGTTGGGGCGCCTGGGTGGTTCAGTTGGTAAAGCGACTGCCTTCGGCTCAGGTCGTGATCCTGGAGTCCTGGGATCGAGTCCCGCATCAGGCTTCCTGCTCGGCGGGGAATCTGCTTCTCCCTCTGACCCTCTTCCCTCTCGTGCTTTCTATCTCTCATTTTCTCTCTCTCTCTCTCTCAAATAAATAAAATCTTAAAAAAAAAAAAAGAATAAAGTAGGGGGATGTTGAAAACTCACGGACCTGAACCCTAAAGCCTTCTGGAAGAGGAGGTAAAGTTGTATTCTGTTCTGTTAAATTTAGTCAAGTATTTATTGAGCTGCTTCTTTATGTAGATACTTTGTGTGGATACTGCGAGGCTGTACAATTACATGTACACAATATACTCAACAAATTTGTGTATAAGTGAATGAATGATGTCATCCTTGTACTCATTTATTCACTAATTTATTGAGCACTTATTGTATACTAGACACCAACTATTCTAGTTGGTAAGAATACAGTGGTGAGCCCTATAGAAATTATCTCTGCTTCTATGGAGTGTAGATATTAGTGAAAGACATTACAACAAATAAACATGTAAATATATAATTACAAATTGGGTTAATCACATGAAGAAAAATAACAGCTCCTATGATATAACAACAATAGGGGTGGGGTCAATTTTTATTTCTTTTAAACTTTATTTATTTTAGAGAGAGAGAGAGTGTGTGAGCAAGTGGGGGGAGGGATTGAATCTCAAGCAGACTCCCCACTGATCATGGAGCCTGATGTGGGGCTCGATTCTACAACCCATGAGATCATGACCTGAGCCAAAATCATAAGTCTGATGCTCAGTGGACTGAGCCACGCAGGTGCGGGGGGTGGGATCAATTTAGATGGTGTGCTCTGGGAGGAACTTCAAGTCCAAGAAGGATGAATAGGATAAGCCAGGTCAGAATTGGAGCGTGGTGGAGATAGGGTTGGGTTGGAGCATTGCAAGTGAGGAAGACAATTTATTTGTCAGATTGGGAGTTGGAGGACTGGGAGTAGGTTGGTATCTTTTGGATCTGAAATAACACTAGTGTGGCTAAAATGCAAAGAGGGAGGAGTAGAGTTGCACAAGAAGTAGAGAAGTTGGTAGGGCTTCTTGAATATCCTGATTTAAGTTCCCAAATTCTCAAGTTTCATTAATTCTTACAAGAAAAAATAGAGATTGATTTGTGACTTGAAAAAGTGTGGGGGAAAAGTTGATGGATTAGCACATAATTGGTTTATCTATAACATAGGGAAGTTGGGTGTTGTGTTGGGAAAGAATGTGGGCTTTGGAGTTAGAACTAAGTTTGACCCTGCTCTGCTTCTTAGTGGTGGTTGTGGCCCTGGTAAGCTCCTAAACATCCCTGAGCCTCTGTTTCACTATCTGTAAATGGAGATGATGGTGCCCTTTTACTGTGAGAATGAAATTAAATAAAATACATACATAAAGCACTTAGCAGAGGACCTGGTTCAGACTAAATGGTCAGTAAACTATACCTGCTGCTGTTCCTCCTCCTCCTCAAGGCAGAAGGACAACAGCCAGATTGTATATAAAATATGAGCTAAATGAACCTGATGGACTGGCATGCTTGTAGTGACTTTAGAGTGTTTCATATGAGGAGTTCTCAGTGAAAGGCTGGGAGTCTTTGAGTTTGTCCCCATGATAGTTGAAAGCCAGAAGTCTTTTGATGATGGAAGGCTTGTATGTACTGTTGGAAAACTGGCTTTGCATTTCAAAGAAAGACAATAGCATAAGCCTAAATTCACTATGAAAAGCCATAATATTATAGAGTACTTTATGGCCTTTTCAGAGAATATCACATAATTATAGTAAAGTAAAGGCTTTGGAAGAGAGATTCTCTGAAAATGCTGACATATAATCTTAAAAACACAGGCTTCTCTTTATTTTATAAATAATTCTCTAGTTAACTAAGTGCAAGCAAGAGAAACTGGGATAAACTGTCGTGTATGTGTCTGTGGTTCACTTTATTATTACTATGGAAATACAGCAAAATTTTACCATAACACAAAATATTGAAGTCTAAAAGTCATATTTTTGGAGGCTAACGAAACAACTCCTAGGTAGCTACTTGGGTGTTCTGAGTATGTGGAAAGCAATCACCAATTGTGTTTTATCCCAACTCAGGTTACTGGGGACTATATTTGAATGCTAGTGACATGTCAAAGAATTTTTAGTGATAGTGAAGATTTTTTGGAAAGAGAACATTGCTTGGGAAGAACATTCGTTGCCTTTGATTTAGTTATTAATTTCATAGAAAAATGCAGTATATATCACTAAACTTTTTTTACTATGATTCATAAGAGATACATTTTATTTATTTTTAAAGATTTTATTTATTTGTCAGAGAGCGTGCACAAGTAGAGGGGGCTGCAGGCAGAGGGAGAACCAGGCTCCCTATAAGCAAGGAGCCCGACACAGAACTTGATCCCAGGACCCATGGGACTCGATCCCAAGACCCCAAATGAGCCACCCAGGCATCCCAAGAGATACATTTTAGTTTGTGAATATTACCTATATACAAATAGGAAACTAAAAAGTTTTATAAAACAATGTAAAATTCCAATATTTTCTGTTTCAATTTTTAAGAAAATGCTTTATGTAGTTTACACTAATTTTATGACCTTCTAATAGGTCACAAGTTGCAGTTTGAAAAACACTGCATCAAATGACTGTATTAGGTGAACTTCAGAAAGGAATTCCAGGTTATTCCAGAAGCTATAAAACCAGCACAATTTTCCTAGTAGTATATTCCACACCATTAATAATAGGTGATTAATGGTGCCAACCCCATATTATCTGGCTGCATTGGATGGTCTTTTAAGAAAGATATAGAGAAACAGAGAAAAGAGGAGGCAGGGAGGGAGGGAAGCATGAACTCTCACTGAACAATACATAAGAATTTAATAATACGAGTTGGGGTGCCTGGCTGGCTTGGTCAGTGGAGTATACATATGGCTTAATTTTTGGGTTGTAGGTTCAAGTTCCACGTTGGGTGTGGAGATTACTTAAAAAAAAATAACATGAGTTGCTTGAGGGACAGAGAATTGGGTATCTTTAGGTGGAGGTAGTGAAAAGACACTTTATTTCATTTTTCATTGTTTTAAAATTTGAACCATGTGAATATATTCTATATATTAAATTTAAAATAAAAAATTCTGCTTCTACATTATTAGAGAAGAAAGAGGGGAGGGGGCTCCAGTTTGGATCTGGGTTTGTTCAGTAAGGATTGCTGTGATAGATTAGCAGTGTCTTTCACAGGAGTGGGAGATAATAACCTTTATGCTCTGTTTGCTGCCCCTGATCTAGATGAGCTACATTGACAGTTCTATAAAAGAATGTTTAGATGATTCACTAAGAAGGGTTAATTTGTGTCCCATTCTCTGCTTCTTGTAGGGGTTATACACTTCAGAAATTTTTTTTTCTAGAGAACAGGGCTAATTTGAACATTTCAGTGCTTAAAAGAAGTTTACATTTTTTTAACTTGTTATTTAGATATAATTTCAAACTTAGAGAAAAACTGTATAAATAAGAAAGGTATACATAATACCTATTCCCAGATTCACCTTTTGTTAACATTTTACCCCATTTAGTTTATCATTTTAATCTGCCTCCCTATCTGATTTATTTTTGTCTGAATCATTTGAGAGAAACTTAAAATACCATGCCCCTTTATTCCTCACTACTTCGAAGTGTATCTTCTAAGATTAAGGATTTTCTCTTAACTATGGTACAGTTATCAGCTCTAGAAATACTGATATCCTACTTTAATCTACTGCCTTTTTTCCATTTTTGTCAGTTGACCCAGGGATGTCATTTATAGCATTTTCCCCCTCTGTGGCACAGGATCCAGACTGGGGTTAGGTATTGGCATTTAGTTGTGTCTCTTTAGCTTCCTTTGATCAGAAACATTTACACAGCCTTTATTGAGATTTTTAAAGAATATAGCCCTCCCCCTTTTTAAAATAGAATGTTGATCATTTCGATGTTCTTTCATGATTAGATTCAGATTATGCATTCTTAGCTAGAATACTTTATAGCTGCTCTGTTTTTCTGAGGATATCACAACTGAAGGCACAGGAAGTCCATCTACCGCTCATTAGTAATGTTAGAGTGCTCAGTCAAGATGTTTTCTAGTTTCTGCTGTATAATAAATATTTTCTCCTTGCAACAAATAAGACATTTTAAAACCATGCAAAATTTCCTGCTTCTCATCAAAAGTTCCACCTGGATTCACCATTCATTGATTGTCCTTGCTTGATCCAGTCTTCACTACGTTGGTGGCAAAATGCCGATTTTTCCAGTTCTAGCACTACCTACACATTTACCAGCTGGTACTCAGCATTCTGCTGTAGGCAGCAGTTCTCCTTTCTACCCCATTTATTTTATTTGTTGTTGTTATAAACTCCTAAATTACTCTTATTTCACCAGTGGTTCATAATTCATCATTATGTGGAGTAGAGGATTTGATTCTGGAATCAGTGGATGACATTAGGAGGTCAGTGACCAACCTGAAATTGTGTGCCAGGTTTTGTGTTTGGACAGTTTTCTGAGGAGAGTGTCCATAACTTTAATCAGAATCTCTATAAAGAGTTCTTGATTCAAACAAGATTAAGTTCCACTAGGTTGAATAGTTAAATGTTAAGCTATATGTAACCCTTACGTATTTGTATATTCTTTTCCCTGCTTTCTACCCCAAGTGATAAATGACTGAAGTGTTAGAATTATAGTATGTGTCCTTCTGTAGGTACATTCCATTATTTTGTCTACTGTTTTTAACTGCAACTGAAAGTAATATTATATTTTGGTTTCTTTAATTTTTTTTTGCTGGAATATATAATAAATGTTAATATCTTCATTGCCACTGTAGCAGCAGTTTATGGTAGCATAGAACCAGTCTTTTGAAGCAATGAATTACCTTAATTTAATTTGAAATTTTAAAACCAATGTTTTTTACACTGTAGTTTTATTAGTTCTCTGGGAGTGAGCTACATGATGTTGTGCACTGAAAATTACCCGAATGTTCTGGCCTTCTCTTTCCTGGATGAGCTTCAGAAGGAGTTCATTACTACTTATAACATGATGAAGACAAATACTGCTGTCAGACCATACTGTTTCATTGAATTTGGTAAGGGTCTGATTTTTTTTTCCTTTTCCTTATCCTCTCTCCATCCAGTTATAAGCAATTTTTCATGTAATACTGGAGGCTGGGGGAAAAACTCAGAAAATTCTCCTACCTTGCTTTTGATAGAATAAATTGACAGGTGGTCTATAAATTATGGCAACTTCTTCATTTGGGTGCCTGTTTGAAAAAAAAATGTGTTTGGGCTGCGGAGGGGATCATGATTATTGGCACAAAGAATTAATCCCAGAGGACAATTTCTCAATGAGAAATTTATAAGCCAGAGATTCAGAGTACTGTGTTTATGTGATAATCTTTTATAGTCTGCTTAATGTAGAATGGAGGTTGGCAAACATTTGCTGGAAAGTACCAGATAGTACATATTTTAAGCTGTAAGGACCATATGGTCGCTGTCACAACTACCCAGCCCTTTCAAGCCATCGTGGCTTGAAAGCAGCCATAGGCAATACATAAATGAATGAGTATAGTTATATTCCAATAAAACTTTATTTGCATAAGCAATCAGCAGGCTCAGTTTGGCCTCTGGGCATTAGTTTGCTTGACTCCTGGTGTAGAAGGAGAAAAAAGTAAAACCAAGTTGTAAGTAATGAAAGTAAAATTGGAAGATATTTAGAAAATGTCTTTTATTGATTTCATTAAATTTGTTTAAAACATACATTCTAATGGTGTAAGCAATAAATAAGAAAACAGGTTTATAAGAACATGCAATTTACAGTATATGTTCTTATGTGATTACAATTGGTAAATACTGACAGACTTAATCTTTTATGAGAGATGAATCCCTATAAAAATTAAGACTTTGGTTTAAAATTAAAGCTGTTTTTGTTTTTTGTAAAAATTTAAAGTAATTCCTTGAAGTGAATATAATAGTAGAAATAGTGTCACAGTCATGTAGTGTTAAATCCTTATTTTATTTATCACAGTCATGTGGTGTTAAATCCTTATTTTATTTATAATTATTTCTAGAATATAATTTCTAGAGTGAAACACTGATGACTCCATGATGTATTAACTATTAAACACAAATAATATTTGAATATTCAATGACAAATTGAATAGTTTTGGACAACAAATTAAACTGTTGATCTGCAGAATTTATTCCATAAACATCACACTCTCAAATTATTTACTTAACAAATGACTGCAAGGAAATTTATTTTTTATTTTACATAGATAACTTCATTCAGAGGACCAAGCAGCGATATAATAATCCCAGGTCTCTTTCAACAAAGATAAATCTGTCTGACATGCAGATGGAAATCAAGCTGAGGCCCCCTTATCAAATTTCCATGTGTGAACTGGGGTCGGCCAATGGAGTCACATCTGCATTTTCTGTTGACTATAAAGGTGCTGGTAAGATTTCTTCTGGTGAGTTATGGAACTCAATTATTTCATTAAAAAAACTTCTATAAGAACTGAGTAATTCTTGTAAATTAATTAATATTTTAATGCAAGTATGTGAGAGAATACAGAAATTTAAAGTAATTCTCCCAATGGTTTATAGAGTAATCTACCAGATATATGACTAATCAGGAAAATACTTTTAAATAGCAGTCTCAGAGAAACTCTTTGCTAGGGAAACATTTAAGAATTTTTCTTAATTGTTTCCTACATATTTCTTCATAATTTGTTTTCAAGAGGTGAATAATAGTTTATTTAAAATATATATTTATGTATATGTAAAGTGCTTTGCATTATGTCAGAATGGTTACATTCAAGGCCAGGTTTCGTGATTATCACAGAAAATGGAATTATCTACCCAAACCTATCCTACCATACAAGAAATACCATACTCAATAGTTGTGACAGATAAAAAACTTCTGCTTTTAAAAATGGAAACCTCATTAGTGTCTAAGGTAGCATATGCCATTGTTGAATTGCTTGTTTAAAGAATACCATGTAATACCAATTTGTCTAAGGTCTGTGACTTTTTCTCTGCTCTTCAGCTATGCCAGAATATCACTTCAGAACTTTGAAATCAGTAACTCTGTGTCCTTTCTATCCTATTACTCTGATCGACTTCAGATATAATCAGTTTCCTTAGCCTTTTGTTCTGTGACATTTTGAAACCCTCCCCATCCTGGAAGCTGCTTCTGTATGTGCTTTAGTTTATTAGTATTCTTCAAATGAGGCATTCAGGACTGAACACGACATTTCTTGGGTTGATTATTTCAAATTATGGGAGAAAAGGGGATGCAAATTTTAGTAAAATAATCCAGTCAATCAGGAAACAAACACGAAAACAGGCAAATACCAGTAACAAGCCCCAGGAGAGAGAAAGCGGATCAGTACTCATAGTTGTTATGTTTTCTAAAATGTCCAATCTCCAACAAAGAAATACAAGACATGCAGAGGAAGAGGAAAGTATAATCCATATACTAGGGGAAAAAGCAGGCAATAGAAACTGCCTTTGAGAATGATCAGATGTCAGATTTTTTTTTTAAAAGATTTTATTTATTTAACAGAGACACAGCGAGAGAGGAAACACAAGCAGGGGGAGTGGGGGAGAGAGAGAAATAGGCTTCCCGCGGAGCAGGGAGCCCGATGCAGGGCTTGATCCCAGGACCCTGGGATCATGACCTGAGCTGGAGGCAGACGCTTAAGGACTGAGCGACCCAAGTGCCCCCAGATGTCAGATTTAACAAAGACTTCGAAGTAGTCATTATAACTATGTTCGGAGAACTAAAGGAAACCATGATTAAAGAAGTAAAGGAAGTATCCCAATGATGTTGTATCAAATAGACAATATCAATAAAGAAATAGAAATTATAAAGAAAAATAACTAGATGGAACTTCTGGAATTGAACAATATACCTGAAATAAAAAATTTACTAGTGGGACTCAGAAGTATATTTGAACTAACAGAAACGTGTAGTCCAAAGAACAGAGAAAAAAGAAGGAAGAAAAATGAATAGAACCTCAGGAAAATGTGGGGCACTTAAGCATACCAAACATATGCATGATGGGAGAACGAGGAGAGGAGAGAAAAAAAGGAGCAGAAAAAGTATTTGAAGAAATAATGGCTGAGAAGTTTCCAAATTTACTCAAAAACTTTAGTCCTCCAGGAAGCTCAGTGAATTCCAAATAACCATGCAAGAGATCCACAAATAGATGAATCATATTAAAAATTCTGGAAGACCAAGACAATGGGAAAATCTTGAAACCAGCGAGAGAAAAACAACTTGTCACTTACAAGGGAACCCCAGTAAGATTAACAGCTGACTTTTCAACAGAAACAGAGGAGATAGAAGGCGGTGGGACAACATGTTCAAAATGCTCAAAGAAAGAAAAAACTATCAGTCAAGAATCCTATATCCAGCAAAGCTATTTTTCAAAACTAAGGTGAAATAAAGACATTTACAGATATGCAGAAGCTGAGAGAATTGTTGCTGGCAGACTCATCTTACAAGAAATACTAAAGGAAGCTCTTTAGGCTGAAAAGTGATCTAGACAGTAATTTGAATCCACACCAAAAAAATCAAAGAGCAACAGGAAAGGTAATTATAAGATAGTCATTTTTCTTCTTCTCTCTTTTGTTGATTGATGTAAAAAGCAAGTGTATAAAACTAATGTATTGTTGGGCCTATAACATATATAAATGTAATATATATTTTTCATAACAGCACAAAGGAGCTGGATGGGAGCAAAACTACACTGGGCTAAAGAAATGACTCCAGATGTCAATTTGAATCCACAGGAACAAATGAAGAAAGCCAGAAGTGATAAGAATTCATATTAATAAAACTTACAAAAATATAATCACGGTCCTCTTAGCTACTCTAAAAGACGCAAAATTATGTAAAGTAATAATTGTAACAGTGTATTTTGGGGTTTGCAATGTTTATAAATGTAATTTGTATACAATAATACCACAAAAAGGGAAGAAAAGAAATAGAGCTCTATAGGAGTAATGTTTCTATAGCTAACTGGAATTAAGTTAGTATAAATATGAAGCTATTTCTGTTAAGATGTATATGGTAAGTCCTAGAGTAGCCACTAAGCAAATCACTCAAAAAATAGTGAAAATCATTAAAGAAATTAAAGTGCTGCAGTATAAAACATTCACTTAATGCAGTGATAGAGTCAAGGAGAAATAGAGCAAAAAAGGGCATGAGACATATAGAAATAAGTAAAATGGTATATGTAAATCTGCTGTGTCAATAATTAATGAGATTAGATTTTAAAATGTGAGTGGATGAAACATTCCAGTCAAAGTTGGCAGTTATAAAAGTGGATTAAAAAAAATCAAAAGATAGAAAAAAATTCAAAGTAAAAGGAATAAAAAAAAAATGCAATGCAAATAGCAACCAAAATAGAGGTGGAGTGGCTTTTTGATATTAGACAAAATGGGTTTTAGGACAAAAATTGCTACTAAAGACAAAGGACATTTTATAGTGATAAAAAGTCAATCGATTTAATGTGTAGCAATTATAAACATTTAACAACAGAACTCCCAAATACATGAAGCAAAGCCTTGCAGAAATGAAGGGAGACATAGACCAACAGTAATGGTTGAAGATTTAATACCCAACTTTCAACAATGGATAGAACTAGGAAGAAGATAAACAAGGAAACAGAAGATTTGAACGCCATAAACCAGCTAGATCTAACAACTACAGAACACTCAATATTAGAAAATATATTCTTAAGTGCACATGGAACATTCTCCTCCAGGATAGACTTTATGCTAAGCCATTATAAAACAAAAACTTTGTAAATTTAACAGGCTAAGAATAATACAAATATATTCTGTAACTACAGTGGAATGAAATTAGAAATTAATAAAAGAATTTGGGAGACTCATAAATATATGGAAATTAAACAGTACACTCCTAAATAATAAATGGCTCAAAGAAGAAATCAAAAGGAGAATTTATATTTGGAGATGAAGATGAAGACATGATGTAACAAAATCTGAGATGCAGCTAAAGTTGTACTTAGGGGAAATTTTATTGCTATAAATACCTATATTTTTTAAAAAGAAAGATCTCAAATGAATACTTTAACCATCTGCCTAAAGATACTAGAAAAAAAGCAAATTAAATCTAAAATAAAGAGGAGGAAGGAAATAAGATTAGGGCAGAAATGAAAATGAAATAGAAAATAGAAGAATAGAGAAAAATCAATAAAACCAAAAACTAGTTCTTTGAAAATATAAACAAAATTAACAAACCTTTAGCTAGATTGACAAAGAAAAAAAGAAATTACTAGACTCAGAAATGAAAGGACATTTCTATTGATCTTACAAAATAAAGGTGTTTAAAGGAACACTGGGAACAGTTGTATGACAATGAATTAGACAACTTTGATGAAATGGGCATATTCTTAGAAATACACAGACTACTAAAACTGACTCGAAGAAATAAATAATCTGAATAAACTGTATCCAAGAATAGGGATTAAATTACTAATAAGAAACTGTTGGGGTGCCTGGGTGGCCCAGTCAGTTAAGTGTCTGCCTGCGGCTCAGGTCATGATCCCTGGGTCCTGGGATTGAACTCTGCATCAGGCTCCCTGCTCAGAGGAGAGCCTGCTTCTACCTTTCCCTCTGCTGCTTTCCCTGCCTGTGTGTGCACACTCTCTGTCAAATAAATTTAAAAATAAATAAATAAAAAACTTAAAAAAAAATAAAAATAAAATTCCAGAAAGGAATAAAAAAAAAGAAAGAAAGAAACTACTGACAGGGGTGCCTGGCTGGCTAAATGGGTTAATGGCATTCTTGATCTCGGGTTGTTGGGTGTAGAGATTACTTAAAAATAAAATCTTGAAAAAGAAAAGAAACCACTGATAAAGAAAACTCTAGGTTGAAATGGCTTCACTGGAGAATTTTACCAGTTTAAGAATTAACCAATTCTTTAGAAACTCTTCCAAAAAGTAGAAGAGAGGGGACACTTTTCAACCCATTCTTTGAGGCCAGTATTATCCTAATCCAAAACTAAAGACATCACAAGAAAAGAAAACTACAGACTAATAATATCTCTTTATTATTTTTGAGGACTTTTACAACAGTCCTCAAAAAAATGCCAGCAAACCAAATCCAGTCACATAAAAATTAGTGTATACCATGACCAAGGGGGATTAGTCCAGGAATGCAGGGTTGGTTTAACATCTGAAAATCAATTAATATATACAGTATCATTAGAATAAAAAACAAAATCACATGGTCATCTCAGTAGATGAAAAAGCATTTAAAAAAATCCAATAGTCTTTCATTATGAAAAATACTGAACAAACTAGGAGTAGAAACTTGTTCAACCTGATAAAAGGCATCTGCAAAAAACCCACAGCTAAACTCAGACATAATGGTAAAAGATTGATGCTTTCTCCTAAGATCAGGAACAAGACAAGGATGTCTGCTCCTAGTAGTTTTTTTTTTTTTTTTTTAAGATTTATTTATTTGAGAGAGCGAAAGTGAGTGTGGGTGGGGAGCAGAGGGAGAGAGAAACTCAGGCAGACTCCATGCTGATTGTGAAGCTGGAAACTGGGCTTGATCCTCATGACTCCCAAGATCAGACCCAAGCTGAAACCAAGAGTCAAGTGCTTAACTGCACCACCCAGGCACCCCTCACTATTTCTATTTGACATAGTATTTGAGGTTCTGGACAGGGCAGTTAAGCAAGGAAAAGGAAAAAAAAAAAAAGCATCTGATTGCAAAGGGAGAAATAACTCTTCATATATGACATGATCTTGAATATAGAAAATCCTAAAGATTCCACTAAAAGAAACCTATTAAAACCAATGACTTTAGCAAGGTTGCAGGGTACAAGATCAATATACAAAAATCAGTTATGTTCTATATACTAGGAATGAACAATCTGAAAGTGAAATTAAGAAAATCCTAGCAACTACTGGCTGAAACAAGACAGATTATACTTCGTATTGTGTGCAATTTAAAAGAAAGAAAATTCCTTACAATGAAAACTACAAAACATAGAAATTTAAAAATCTTAAGTTAATGGAAAGTGGTCAGTGTTCATAGATTAGAAGACAATATTGTTAAAACTGGCTGTACTTCTCTAGTTGATATGTAGATTCAGCAGAATCTCTATGAAAATTTCAGCTATCTTTTTGGCAGAAATTGACAAGCTGATACTAAAATTCATTTGGAAATACAAGGGACCAAAAATAGTCAAAATAATCTTGAAAAAGAATAAAATTGGAGGATTCACACTTCCAAACAGAAATAAACCCTTACTCTATGGTCAATTAATTTTTAATAGGGATGCCAAGACCGTGGTGAAAGAATAGACTTTTCAACAAACGATGCTGGGACAAGTGGATGTCCACATGCAAAAGAATGAAGTTGGACCCCTACCTCACAAAATTTTAAAAACTAAAAATGGATCAAAGACCTAAATTTAACCACTAAAACTATACAACTCTTAGAAGAAAACATAGATGTAAATCTTTGTGACTTTGTGTTAGGCAGTGTTTTTTTAGATTTGACACCAAAAGCACAGTGGAAAAAAAACAAAAATTAAGGTGGGCTTGATCAAAGTTTAAAAAAAAAATTTTTTTTAACTAGGCTTTACGGTCAGTGTGGAGCCCAATGCAGGGCTTGAATTCACAACCCTGAAATCAAGAACTGAGTTGAGATTGAGTCAGACACTTTAACACTTAACTGATTGAGCCACCCAGATGCCCCCAAAGTTAAAAATTTTGTTCTTCAACAGACACTGTCAATAAATTGAAGATAATCCACAGACAAATCATATATTTCCTAAGGGATTTGTGTCCAGAATATATAAGTAACACAACAATTACAATAAAAAGATAATCCAATTTTTTAATGAGAAAAGGATTTGAATAAATACTTCTACACAAAGAAAGTGTGCAACTGGCTAACACATGAAAAGATGTTCCACATTAGTCAGTGAAATGGAAAGCAAAATGATAAGGAGATACCACTTCACACCCACTAGGATGGCTGTAGTTTTAAAAAATAGTAACAAGTATTAGCAAGGATATGGAGAAATTGGAACCCTCCTATAATGCTGGTAGGGTTGTGAAATGGTGAGCTACTTTGGAAAATACTTTGGAAGTTCCTCAAAAAGGTAAATCTAGAGTTACTGTATGACCTCACAATTCCACTCGTAGGTACATACCCCAGAGAGTTGAAAATGTAAGTCTGAATAAAAATGTGTACATGAATATTTATAGCACTGTTATTCATAGAAGCCAAAAAGTTGAAATAACCCAAACATCCATCATCTAATGAATGAATAAACAAAATATGGTATATGCATGCAACAGAATATTAAGGAGTAAAAAAGGAATGAAGTATTGATGCATGATACAACATGGATGAACCTTAAAGACATTATGCTAAGTGAGAGAAGCCAGATACAAAAGGCCATATATTTATAGATTCATTTATACAAAATGTCCAGAATAGGCAAATCCATAGAGACAGAAAGTAGTTTAATGGTTGACAGGAGCTGGGGGGCTACAGGGAAATAGGCAGTGACTACTAATGGTTTTGAGATTTCTTTTTGAGGTGATGAAAATTGTGGAATTAGATAATGATTGCACAATTCTGTGAATACTAAAAACTTCTGAATTATATACTTTTATTTTTAGGGAGACCGCATGTGCGCTTGTGAGTAGGGGCAGGGCAGAGAGAGAGAGAGAACCTTAAGCAGGCTCCAATGCTCAGTACAGAAACCGATGTGGGGCTTGATCTCATGACCCTGAGATCATGGCCTGAGCCGAAATCAAGAGTCGGATGCTTAACTGATTGCACCCCCCAGGTGCCCCTGAATTATATACTTCTAAAGGGCAAAGTTTATTGTATTCAAATTATATTTCAATTTTTAAAATCAGTAATAAATGAGAGGGTTATTACTTTGAGACTTCTACTTCCAGTAGTGATGGAGTAGGCAGTTCAGACCAATAGTTCCACAAAATACAGGAGGAAAGCTGAATGGAACGTATACATTCTATAGAATATGTAGGTCTAAAAAAGAATATGTAGGTCTAATATGATACAGAATTTAATTTAAAATGTAGTCTTCCCAAAGTCTTTGGCTATCCAACAAGATTACTAAGAATTACTGGGATACAGAAGAGGGTGGAGGCCTATGGAGATGAGCTTAATGTTTGGAGCTACTTTTTCTTTTGGGGCTTTTACCAGTTCTGGAAGGAACAGCTGGCAGCCACTCAAGACTAGGGAGACAGGGATTAGAAAGCAGCGTCTGCCAAGCTGATGGACCTCATGAACAACCCCCTAGCTTTGGGTTTGGATGTCAGCACTCTAGGAATATGGGTTGACAGGAATATGAAGTAGACAGTCTTTTATGAGGACTGCAGCTTAGTTTTGAATCATATTGATCTCTAAAATTGGATTGAGTGAATTCCACAGTGCTATGCTCCAAAGATCCTGGCAGAAGCAAACATCTTTCCTAGAGGAAATTGTCACATAAGCTTCAAATGATATCTACGACAATATTTTGAAAATAGAATGTTTGGTAAACAATGAAATAACCGGCATAAATCACCAGGCACTTGGATTACATGAACACAAACCATTACACACACACATACACACACACACATTGTCTCTCTCTCTCATAGGAGTTCTGGAAGCAAGAAGACCACTTAATGGTATCTTCTAAAGGATAAAAGAAAATAACTGCAAATGTGGAATTCTGTGCTTAACAAAAATATACTGAAAGAATGAAATGGCAAGAGTGGCTATCCTTGCAGTGTTCCTGATCTTAGGGAAAGCATTCAGTCTTTCACAGTTAAATATGATGTTAACTTAGGGTTTATGTAAATGCTTTTTTATCCAGTTGATAAAATTCCCTTATATTCCCAGTTCGATGAGTGGTTTGTATCAGAAATGAAAGTTGTATTGTGTCAAATACTTTGTCTAAATTTATGGAGATGATTGTATGATTTTTCTTCTTAAAGTCTTTATGTGGTAAATTACATTGATTGCTTTTCAAATGTTAAACCAACCTTGCGTTTCTGTGATAAACCCCACTTGGTCATAATATCCTTTTTGTATATTGTGAGATTCAATTTGCTAAAATTTATTTAGATATTTTATATATGTTTTCATGTGGGATTTGGTTTATAGTTTTCCTTTTTTGTAATGTTTTTGTCTGGTTTTGCTATCAGGATAACATTGGCCTCAGAATAAATTGGGAGATATTCCATTTTCTTCAATTTTTTCAGAAATATTTCTGTAGAATTTTTATTTCTTCCTCTTTGTTCAGTATGGTGAAGCCTTTTGAGCCTCTGGTTTTCTTTGTGGAAAGGTTTTTAACTATAAACCAATTTCTTTGATGGATGTTCAAGTTATCTGCTTCTTGAGTGAGTTTTAGTAGTTTGTTTTTTTGAAGGAATCTGTTCATCTCACCTAAGTTAATGAATTTTTTGGCATAAGTTAATAATCTCTTTTTAATATCCGTAGAATTGTAGTGATACAACCATTCTCATTTCTGATATTGGAAATTTTTGAGTTTTGCATTTTATTTTTTTTAGAGCCTAGCATTTTTATTGATTCTCTTAAAGAACCAGCTTTTGGTTTCATTGACTTTTTATTGTTTTTTATTTCATTGATTTATGATCTGATCTTTATTACTTCCCTGTCTTGTGCTAACTTAGGGTTTAATTTCTTTTTCTAGGTTCTTAAGGTAGAAGTAGAGGTTATTTAAAAAAAAAAGTGGAGGTTATTTATTTGAGATCTTTCTTTAATAGGCATTTAGTAGTATATATTTCCCTCTAATATTGCTTTAGCTACATTCAGAAATTTTAATGTATTGTATTTTCATTTTCATACTGTTTAAAATCCTTTTTGAGGCGCCTGGTTGGCTCAGTCGTTAAGCATCTGCCTTCAGCTCAAGTCATGATCCCAGGATGGGATCAAGCCCCGCGTCGGGCTCCCTGCTCTGTGGGAAGCCTGCTTCTCCCTCTCCCACTCCCCCTGCTTGTGTTCCCTCTCTCACTGTCCCTCTCTGTCAAATAAATAAATAAATCTAAAAAATAATAAAATGCTTCTTAATTTCCATTTTGGTTTCTTTTATGATCCATGAGTTGTTTAGAAATGTGTTATATAGTTTTAAGTATTTAGAGATTTTTCCAGGTATCTTTCATTTCTTGATTTCTAACTTAACTCCATGTGGTCAGATACCAAATTTTGTATGATTCTAATTCATTTAAATTTATTGAGACTTGTTTTACTCTCCCAGAATATGTTCTAAGCCATTTTTCTGTGTTCTATGTTGAAAAGAATGTGTATTCTATTATTGTAGGGTGGAGTTCTATAAATGTCATTTAGATCAAGTTGGTTGATATTGTTTAAATCTTTCATATCCTTTCTGATTTTCTGTTGACTCTCAATTAATGAGAAAGTGGTGTTGAACTCTGACTATATTTGTGAATTTATATATTCCTCCTTTTAGGTTTGTCAGTTTTTATTTTATGTATTTTAAAACTTATTAAATATTTAGGGTTCTCTTGGTGCATAGACGCCTTTGTCACTTTGAAATGACCTTCCTTATCCCTAGTAATATTCTTAGTTCTGCAATCTACTTTATTAATATAGCCACTCTTAAGATTCTTTAAGTAGTATGGGAATGGTGTATCTTTTTCTGTCTTTTTTCTTTTAACCTTTCTGTGTCTATTTACAATGGTTGCTTTTAGGTATTATTTAGTTGAGTCTATTGGGGAAAAAAATCCAATTTGACATATGCATTTTTTTTTTAGGTGTTTAGGCCACTTACATTTAATGTGATTATTAATGTGGTTGGGTTTTTTTTTTTTTTTTTTAAGATTTTATTTTTAAGTAATCGCTGCACCACTTATGGGGCTCAAACCCACAACCCCAAGATCAAGAGTCACATGCTCCACTCACTAGCCAGCTAGGTGCCCTGATATGGTTGGGTTTAAACCTACCATCATGGCTGTTTTCTTTTTAGCCCATCTGTTTTTAGTCACCTTTCTCTCTTTTCCTGCCTTCCTTTAAATTATTTTTTGATCCATTTTCTGTTCTTGGTTGACTTATTATACCATTTCATTTCATTTGTTTGTTTTTATGGGTGCTTTAGGGTTTATAGTATATACCTCATATTTCATGGTAGGGCCACTAGTTTCTGCCATGGCCAACAAGCAAGCCAGGAACTAATTCTTGAAATGAAAACATTTTTCTTTTTGTCTAAGGGCCATGTCATTGCTTCAAAACCCAGGATCCTTTTTTATGATTCTTCTTTCCAAATTTGCTACAGATTCAAAACATTATCTCTATCTTCCACAGATATTTTGAATACCATTAGATCTGTGAGGTGTAAGGGCTGAGTGGCAAAGTAGTCTGTAATGCAGTCTCGATCTTTCTATTGCTTTGGCCCTCTTCAGCCATTGTTATTCAGTAAACATGTTGGAGCAGTATACCCAAGTCTCGTAATGTTGCTTTTGAAATCTAGAAAGGCATACTCAGCAGCATATCTTTTCTTAGTGGTTTGGGTTGCAAGGTGCAGCTTGATCTTTACATTCAATATACTCTAGACCATTAACCACCAGAAACTTGACTGAGGTGGTAGGCTCCTATAATATTGTTATTATTTTCCACACTCTGGCATACATGTATCATCCCAAGGTATCTACTGTCTGTTCTTCAGATACTGTCAGCATGAGGTTATCAACAAAGTGGATCAGTATAATGTTCCATGGTGTGTTAAGAAGCCGAGTCCTTGTAGGCCAAGAGTCAGCAAACGTTTTCTGTAAATGGCGAGGTAGCAAATATTTTAGCTTTTTTTTTTCAAAGATTTTATTTATTTGAGAGAAAGAGAGAGAGCACATGAGAAGGGGGAGGGTCAGAGGGAGAAGCATACTCCCTGCTGAGCAGGGAGCCCGATGCGGGACTCGATCCTGGAACTCCAGGATCATGACCTGAGCCCAAGGCAGTCACTTAACCAACTGCGCCATCCAGGCGCCCGCAAATATTTTAGCTTTTATAGGCTAAATGGTCTCTGTTGCAACTACTTCACTCTGCTGGTATAGTATAAAACAGCCATAGACAGTGTGTAAAAGAATAGGTAAAGCTGTGTTGCAGTAAAGCTCTATTTACAAAAACAGGTGGTGGGCTGGATTTGGCCTGTGGGTCATAGTTTGCCAACCCCTGCTATAGACTCATCTCTGGCTTAGAGTTGATATAACCTCGTGGCAATATAGTAAATGTACTGCTATCTCTCTCTCACTCTCTCTCTCTCTTTTTGGAGGGGGGAGATAGCTCGAGCACTGGGAGGAGGGGGAGGGGGAGAGAGAATCCCAAGCAGACTCCATGCTCAGTGTGGAGCCTGATGTGGGGCTCAGTCTCACAACCTGGAGATCATGACCTGAGCCAAAATCAAGAGTCGGACGCTTAACTGACTGAGCCACCCAGGCGCTCCTATGTACTGCTATCTTTATCAGGTAAAAGTAAAATGCATCTGATTTTCTCTGTTTATTAGGGTAGAGAAGAAAGTGTTAGCAAATTAGTACCTACATGTCATGGAATTAATTGTTGTTCCATATGGAGACTGTATGTAGAAAAGCATGTGCAGTTGGAACCCACAGTAATCTGTTGTCATCCTCTAAGGCACTCTCATTTTGGAGCCTTAAACTGGAGAGTTAAATGGGTGTGTAGTAGGAATCACTATCTCTGCATATTTTAATAAGCTTTGGATGGTGACACTGATTTCTGCCTTTACCTTAGGGATTAATATTTTGATGATGTTTGGGTGGGGGAAGCTCCATGGCTTCCATTGGCCTTTCCTTCTCTAATAGTTCTAATTCCATAGGTCTGGCAGTCAGTTTTGCTGCCAGAATATCTGTCCATTAATGTACACACTCAGGATCTAGAAAATGAATCTTTAATTTGGGGTAGGGGTCCATCCAACTTGACATACCAAGAGACAAATTCTGTTAGAAAGTTCATGTATTGTTTGACTCCCGTTAAGTCCCCACTCTGACCTGTAGTCTGCAGTGGTATCCTGGATCGCCAGACAGGAAACACTGGGAAAATGGAAAATCTGGGATTTGATAATTGTTTTAAGAAAGAGAAGTTTTAAGAAAGAGAAGTTTTTAAAGTAATTCACAATTAGAACTTATTTTAATATTAACATAAAATTTTCTTTTAATCCAGACAAAGCCTGGGTAATACTTTCTGTAGTCTCTGAGTTTTCCTAAATAAAATTATTTACTCTATTTTGGAATCTGGTTAATAGTTATTTGACGGACATTACTTTTCAGGCCTTTTTCTCTGTTAGAGTATCTTACTTTTGGTTTCTTGACTTTTTCTCTTTTTGAGCTTTTGACCCCTCCCCCCCACAGGCTAGCATGAATTTTTTCTATAATTTTCTGAAGTCTACAGATGTTCTGCTATCCATCATAGGGTCAGTATGTTAATAAGTTAAGCACTGTGTCCTACTTTTACCCTTTTTGTTTTTAAAACATTTTATCATGGAGAAATTTTAAACAGCTACAAAGTAAACAGAATAGTATAGTGAACTTTTCTGTACCTGTCACCCAATTATAATAACTATATCAACATCTTGCATTCTTGTTTCATCTGTGTCCCCACCCACTATCCACTCATCTACTTTATAATTTACTTCTGGGGTTCTTTTTTTTTTTTAAGATTTTATTTATTTGAGAGAGAGAGAGTGACTAAGATAGTGAGAGAGAGCACAAGTGGGGAGGAGAGGGAGAAGCAGACTCCCTGCAGAGCAGGGAGCCTGACTGAGGACTTAATCCCAGGACCCTGGGATCATGACCTGAGCCGAAGGCAGACGCTTAACTGACTAAGTCACCCAGGCGCCCCTGAGGTTCTTTTCTTTTTTAATGGAAATTTGCACATATTAAAATGCACAAATCTTTGCTATATGGTTTAGACACATGGATACATTTGTATAAACCACTCTTTTCAAAAGTATAGATTTTATTATTCAGGTATGATGAGGCCAACAGATCAGGAGACAGCTGCCACTGCAAAGGTTGTTTGTTATTCTCAGATCCCATGAGAAGGGTGCACACTATTCCACCCAGGGCCATGGGGGTGAAGTGCAGGTGTTGGTTAGGAGGTAAAGGAGTAGGAGGAAAACGTGAGCAAGAGCATTTATTGTGCTTTCCCTAGGAAGGAACTGGAGGGAGGCAGGGTAAGCAGGTTTAGACTGGCTAGCTTGAGTACTTACAGCAGGCTCAGGGATATAGGGCTGTCCTTAGCTGTCTGATACCTGACCTTGGGGTGATTCGGGCAGGGGGATAGTGGCTCTGAGTGTGAGAGCCCCATAGAGGAGGTAAAGTGTGGGCTTTGGATTAGGGGGCTTGCTTTTGGAAAGCACTCTTAGAGGTAAGTTGTTTGCTATCTCTAGGAATTAGATAGCCCTGGGAAGGGCTGTCCTCTGGGGCCAGCAAGGCCCCAAGATATCAAAGCATCAAAATACAGAATATAAGAAAAAAAACTAATACATATTCCTGTCACGATATCGAATATTTCCATCTCTTTCATGTCTCTTCCCAGTCTCCACCCTGCCTCCAGACAACCAGTATTCTAATCTTTTACACTCTAGTTATTTTTAATTTTGTTTGTTCTAGAACTTTATATAAACAAGATTTTATAGTGTTTGGCTTCTTTTAGTACAATGTCCTATGTTGTAGGTCTCTGTACTTTGATCCTTTTTGTTGCTGAGTAGTAGTCATTGTATGAACAGTCGTCCTGCCGATGAACATTAGCTTGTTTCCAGTTTTGGGTTGTCTTGTGGACATGTTTTCATTTCTTTTGAGTAAATAGCAGTGGAATTTGCCAAGTCAAAAGTGAGGTACATGTTTGACTCTTTGAGAAATTTCTGGTTTTCTAAAGTAAAAAAAACGATTTTGCATTTCCACAAGCAGTGTATGAGTTTCAGTTGCTCTACGTTCTCACCAACATTTAGTGTTGCTAATCTTTTTAATTTTATATTCTGCTTTTATTTAAAAAAACTTAACAAAACTCTAAATTCAATACATTTTTCTCTTTCTTTGACACGTTATTTTTAGGATAAACACTAGGTTAATCAGCCTTTTTTTCCACCTGTGTAATTTTATAGACAATTTGTCAGTTGGCTGAGAATGGTACTCTATTTGGCAGTTGTCCCACAAGGCAAATAAATTTCCTGATCTCTCTTTCTCTCTTCTCTCTTCCTCCCTCTTTCTCTCTCTCTCTCCCACACACACGCACGCACACACACACATGCCAATAAGTAAAATACAAGATAGAATGTGATACATGTTCCAAAAGAGATAAACAGAGATAAATAGGAAGTACCACTTTTTTTAAGCCCCAGGGCCTTGAAGGACATACAGGCTTTTGACAGGTAATGATGTGAGAAAGGGCCTCACTGGTGAAGAGAATAGTGTTTTTAATACCATACAATTAGCCTCAGTCATAATTTAGTCATAAATTATGCTCATTTAGATGGAATTGACCTAACATTTGTATGTTCTAAAACCTGTTTCTCCAGATATTTGGGCCATCATTGAATGACTGTACCTCCTGAACTTTGTTTTTACTCAAAGCATAGGCATTGTGGTATTATGATGTTTGAAGTTTAGAATGGTACCATCATTTTGAATCTTCTTAATGATTGTTCTGGTATTCTCTGTCATCATTTTCCCTTTTTCTTGACTCTTATTTCCTCTTCACTGAATTTTTTTCATTCTACTTATAAATGTATTCAAATCTCCCTCCTCTCCTGCATTACAGTGGAAAAATAATTATTTCTCAGTCCTAGTATATCTGTCAGGCTGTCATCCTGGTTTTCTTTAACGGCGGTAGCATTCACACACTGCTTCTCTGTCTTACCATCAACAGTTATTTAGCATCTTGCAGTCTGAATTTTTCCTTCACTCTTCTAAAACTGTTTTATAAAGGGTCAACAACCATCTTTTAGTCAATAAATCTAATATTTTTTTGTTTTGAGTTCAGACTGTCTTTGGCCTGTCCACAGGCATTGATATACATATCTTTCTTCCAGATGGCCTCCCCTTCCTAGGCTTCTGAGGCTCTTTCTTCTTCCTCTTCTCCTAAATCTGTCTTCCTGACTCCTCATCCTCCCTGTGAAGGTACTGTTTGCCAAAGATTTGCCCTTAGCCTACTTCTTTCCTTCGTAATCTCACCCCAGCCCTTCCTTTCAGATACAAACCTCATCTGTTTCTCCAGCTCTGCTACTCTTCCATTCTTCCGTTGCTGGTTAAACACGCCTCATTATCACTACAAGTTTGATACGTTTAAAATGTCTCCACTCTTGATCAAACCTGAATTTCTTCCAGTCGCTTTGTTGGTAGCACCATTAACTTTCTAATCATCCACACTTAAAACCTTGACATTTTATCTAATTTTCTTCCCTTTTGTTTCCCATATCTAAATAGTTCTTATGTCTACTAGTTTTAACCCCAGTAATATCGCTCACCTCTTTCTTCTTCATTCCTGCTGTCACTTTCCAAATTCAGGCCCTCATATCAGCCAGTCTTTTGCAGTGACTCCCTAAGGTAGATTTGTAGAAAGAGCATAGGCTTTGTAGTCTTGTAGACCCAAGTGCCAATTGTGAAGATGACACTTACTAGCTGTCTGATTTACAGCAGATTATTTAACATCTCCACTGACAGATGAAAAAATTCAGACACCGAGAAGTTAGTCATTCCTGCCTTATGAAGTACTGCATTTTGAAGGATAAGTGGGACAAAGTGTACCTACCAAGAAAGCACTGAGAAAATATTATTTGTCTTCCTGCTTTTAATCTCCTTACAGCACATTGATAGATTAATATTCCTTAAGCATAGCGTTAATTATATTGGTGTCTTGCTCTTCAGTGTTTCCCCATTGTCTAACTTGTTCATAATTTTTAGTCTAGTATTTCCAGCTGTCTATTAATTAGCTTCAACCCCCCTTTCTGACCTTATTTCTTCCTACTCTTCATAAACATCCTTTTAAGCCAAACAAAACCAGTAACAATGCCCAGTGGCAAAGTGGTTAAGAACATGAGTTCTAGTGTCAGGCTACCTGGGTTTAAATCCCAGTTCATTTACTTAACTTTGGGCAAATTACCTAATCTCCCTAAACCTTCGTTTCATCTGAAAAAATAAGGATAATTATAGTGCCTACTGCAGTGGGTTCTTGGAGGGGTGACATGAGATCATGTATATAAGCGCTTGTGCCCGGTACATTGAGAACAGCCACTATTAGTAAGATTAGCAGAGGTAGTAGTAGTAGTTGTTATTGTTGTTCATGCTCTTATTATTTGCGTCTCATTTCCACCTCCATGCTCACATTCTTTTCTCTGTGGAGATGCAGTTTTTCCCATTTGTGCCTGTCTAAATTTTAACCGTCTTTAAAGATCTTCCCTGGTTTTCTTACCACTCCTGTATCACCACCTTCCCCCTAGTTATCTTCCTTTTCAGAATTTTTTTTCTTTTATCTTTCTTTCTTTTTTTTTTAAAGATTTTATTTATTTATTTGACAGAGAGTACAAGCAGGGGGACCGGGGGGGGGGAGGGGTGGGGAAGCAGACTCCCTGCTCAGCAGGGAGCGATGCAGGGCTTGATCCCAGGATGCGGGGCTTGATCCCAAGAGCCTGGGATCATGACCTGAGCCAAAGACAGATGATTAACCATCTGAGCCACCCAGGCGCCCCTCCTCTTCAGAATTTCTTAAACTCTTTTAGTTTAGAGTGCTTATTACTTTCACAGGCTTATCTGTTTTATTCCCTTCAAAAGACTGAAGTATCCTGAGGGCAGATTGTGCAGTGTAAATCGTTTATTGTATTTTCTAAAGCACAACGTCTTACACAGAATCATGCTAAAAGGTATTTGCTGAGTAAATATATTAATTCCCTATAAGCAATAGCCTTTGGTTCCAAGAGATTTACTTCTTTAGGAACTTTTCTAAACTGCATTAATTATTGGCTCATACAAAATTTAATTTTGGCATGAAAATGCCATTATTGGGCTCAAGGAGACTAATTAAAGAAAAGGCATAGTAGCAAAAGACAGTAATAGCAAAAACAAAACAAAAACTGACCAGGTAACACTATTTTGGATTCAGTAACTTTTTTTTTCTACATTGCCCCGCATTTGTTACTGTTCCAAATTTACTCTGTACTTAATAGTACCTATCATGGTGCCAAATTGAAGTGTGAAGTAAGCATTTGTGGATAACAATGAATCTAAAATTTGTTTCACTGAAAAAGAAAGTAGCAGATAGCACATAATACATTAAAATGTGATTAAGTATCTTGTTCAGTTGTTAACATGAGAAGTTGTCCTTAGGGAGTGTCACCCTCATGTCATATGCAGATGGAGTTTTCTCTTGGTAATCATTCCCACCGGTCCTAAGGAAGGAGATAGGGTGGGAGTGGGTGAATCTGAAAATTGAAAATTTCTTTCCCACAGTGATTTGGCACAGCTCCAGCCTGTCCTTCAGCATAATACATGCCTTGTCTTTGTTAAAAGAGGCTTGTCATTTGCTTTCATGCTTTTAAAAATATTTCTGGTCATTTTGAAATAATTTTAATAATAAATGGTATGTTATAAATATAAGGAGAGTGTTCTAAGGCCAAGAGATAAATATTAGAAACGTTAATTTATATACTCAATTATTTCTTAAATAGACATTGATCAACACCTTAAAATGGTAATATTTTCCCATTCAAGAATGGCCATACTTGACCATAAACAGCTAAGATTTTTTAGTTATAATACAGAATATTATTTGGGTTTTTTGTTAAGGTAAACTTGTGTGTATACTTTAGAAGTACGATTTATGTAATCTGTTTAGTAGTCAGGTAGTTTTATGCTTGAGGCCCATATTAAGGATTTCTTTTTTTATTAGGGGCCAGTTTTTCCTTACTACTGAGAGGGTATGGGTAGGGTTGGACAGGAGATACAAAACATGACTAATTGGTAGACTAGTTGAATAGATTTTTAAATTGTGAGTTTTTTTTTTCTCAACTGAAATAAAACTTGGTATTAATACTTTATAGAGATATTTAATTTTTTGTTTTCATATTAAAATCTCAAGGAAATTGATTGAGAGACCCAGCAATCAGCTTAGGCACAGAAGAAAGTACAGAAAATGTTTCCCATCTTAGCATTTTCTGCTGAACTTGAACAAATACTTTCTTGTGATATGTGGGGTTTTGTGTCTCTGTGAACTGTTTAGGGAAGCTTTTCTGCTGTAATGGCTGAATATAAGTTGCAAAGATTTAAGCCTTTCCTTATATTAATGTTCCACCCCATTAACTTCATTGTTAGGGCTTTTTACACTTCAGTGATTTAAATAAAATGATCTAACTGTAGTTCTGTTGTCCTCTCTTCTGTCTCTTTTTTGAGGTCTAGATGATTATGTATTTAGTTTTGTATTTTCATTTAGACTCAGTTAATTCTGTTAAGCCCAAGACGATGATAAAGTGAAACTGTCGTATAACTAAATGTCTTACACTGCTCAAGCCCTGACAGATAAGGGGATGCATTTGTGAAGATGAAGTGGTCACTTCTTCAGCTAGTGTTTTATCATTTGTAGTGGTCCTCAAGTGGTCTTCAGAGATCAGGAACTTCATAGCTATAGGACCATTCTATTGTGAAGTTCAGATTGGTGATTATACAGGAGCTTTCACCTATATCCCAGGATATTTATAGCCCTGGAACCCAAATAAGAGTTTTGCTTAAAAAAAGCAAGCTATGTTTGTTTTTTAAAAATATTATCTAAGCGTTTTCAGAAAAAGTAGGAATTATGCAGTGATCTTTCAGGCAAAGTCACCTTTGCAAATATTTGCAACTCCTTGCAAATGGCAGACATACTTAGGCAGTAAGATTTTTGTTTTTTTTTTTTTACATGATTCACTGCCAGATGTGTGCCTGTATACCCCAAGTGCACATTAGATGTCTGTTAAAAAAGTAGAGAAAAAGAAGTTGATTGAGCTTGAGTTCGGGGCAATGAAACTATCTTTTTGTCAGACATTTAAAAAAAATAATTACTAATATCTTAATAAATAACTTTATGAAGATTAATCCGTGTTTGACCCATTTAAATTGAGAAGGGAATTTCATTTTACATAAGTTTAGGTATTGACATGCGATAGTGGTGTTCATTTCTAACCATTTCTTTTCCAGCTCACCAGCGACTGGAACCAGCGACTCTGTCAGGGATTGTGGCATTTATCCTCAGTCTTTTATGTGGAGCTCTGAATTTAATTCGAGGTTTTCATGCCATAGAAAGTCTTTTGCAGGTACTGTACTATTTTTGCAATTTTAGGTGACTGTGCCTGTTGATTCTACTTGTAACTCAGTTGATTTGAATTGATTTGGGTATAGTACAATTTGTGGTGCATGTTCAGATTCTGTATTCTTTATGCCTTCCCTAGTCTCCCTTTCCTCTAAGAACAATGATTTCTCGTTGGCTTCTTTGACTCAGCATGTATTTATTTATCTACTCTGCAAGAGGCACAGTTAGGTACTCTGGGGACACCAAGGTATGTTTGACATGAGCGCTGCCGTCTCAGAGCCTAGAGTCGAATTGGGAGGGGCAAAGCAGCATATGAATAATTGCCAAGTATGTAGAGTTTGGAAGAGGAGCAGTCAATGTAAGTCAGCATAGGAGAAAGGTGCTTTGTGGAGAAGGGGTGAGCTGGACCTAAAAGGATCTGAGTGGACAGAGGGGCATGGAAGAAAAAAGGGGGCAGTTATGGGCAGGTTTATGTCCTACTTTTATGTATTTCCACTTTATCTGTTCTTTTTCCTTTTTGTTGGTGGCTACCTGAAACCACTATTTTTTTCAAATATTACAACTATTTTGTTCTCCAGTGGAGTTTTTTCCAGAGACTGTGGCTATCAGAATATACTAAATTTTTCTCTTTTTGTAAACTTTTTGAAACTTCCTTTCTTAAAGTTTAGCACATTTCAGACTGGACAGTTTTCCTTACCTTTGTTTCTACTCACTTCCTCTAAAAAAAAAAATTTTTTTTTTTTTTGGGGGGGGACACTTCCACATGTAAATTAGTTCTCTGTTTTTGGTCAGCATTAAGCTCAGAATACCATTCTTAAAACCCCACTTAACACACCTTATATTCTTTTTTAAAATTGCTTGTTAGTTTGGGGAACACTCTGAGAGCACCATTCTGAGTACCCTCCGAATGTCCTCAGCTGTATGCAGCCAATAGCAGAGGACATCACAGGTTCCAGGCAGCTGAGCTGTCCCTTGAGTGGGTAGGGGTAGGTTTCTCATGACTTTTCAAACATCCTGAGCCCTGAGGTAAAAACCCCTCTTCGCTTTCAGGCACAGGGCAGCTGGCTACTGTCCCTTGGTGTTCCTGTCCCTGTTCTCTAGCCAAGTCAGCTTTACTCCAGCACGAGTTCAGTTTTGAGCCAGTTAGACGGCCTACCAAAAAAAAGGCAATTTGGAGAAAGCTGACTGAAAAGTTAATAAATAAGACACCTTCTTGCTTTTCTTAAAAAAGGGGAAAGAACAGTAGTATAGGTGGGTGAAGAGTTGGTGTGTGTGGAGGAAAGAGAGAGAGGTTTGGCTACAGCTCAGCTCCTGATTAGCTCTGTGACCTTAAGTAGCTCACTTTACTTTCTGGTCCTCAGTTTCATTACTTATAAAATGAAGGAGCAGGCTGGATTTGATGATTATTTCTCAAAGTATGAGGCACGTTTACCACTAGTTGCACAGTAGATGACTTTAGGTGGTAGAGGGATAAACATTTTTAATTTTAGGAGTTATGTTCTTAGTGTATGTTAATGTGTAGCTTCTGTATTTGGTAAGATTAATGATGGAGATATAAAATTTTCCTTTTAAAATTAATTTTAATAACTTTATGGAATTTATTAAGTAAATGGTACAATTTAGAGTTGGCAAAAATTGTGAAGATGGTTTTCTGTGGTTAAAAAAAATTCTCAGGTTTGAAATTATCAAATTGATAACTAAGGAGAGGGAGCAGATCTGGGTAGAAAAATTTTTGTGCTACAGAGCCTTACCATCTCTGACCCAGAAGACAGGGTCTGAGTGTGGAACTGGGGGCTTAGACCCCCATTATTTTTAAGTTAAAAATCTGACAAGCCTGTTTTATCTCACAAAACCTATTAAAGAAAATAGTTTCAGGCACTCAGATATCTTATCCCTCATCTTCCTGGACTGGTTCGTTCTTTCTCCCTCCTCTGATTCACAACTTCAAAAATAAGGAAAACAGTATAAACTACAGCTTTTCATGCTTTTGAGCTGCTACAGCTGGCTGATGCCTGCCTTGATTTCTGAGTGTTTCATGTTTTCCCTCTGCACAGTAATGTCTTTGCCTCATCACAGTTGTTGTTTAGGTTTTAGAAGAACAATAATCTGATTAAACTGATTACCACTTACATGGAACTGACTGATGGCTCCGAGATTTCTCAGCCTGTTGACATATAAAAAAGACATCACAGACCAATGTAACTCATGAACACAGATGGAAAACTCCTCAACAAGATATTAACAAATTGAATCCAACGATATATAAAAAGGATTATATACCACAGACAAGTGGGATTTATTCCAGGTATGCAAGGCTGGTGCAACATTCAACAGTTAATGTAATCCATCACATCAACAGGCTAAAGAAGAAAAATCATATGATCATGTCTGTGGGTACAGAAAAAGCATTTGACAAAATCCAGTACCTGTTGAACTCACCACAAACTCGGAATAAAGGGGAGCTTCCTCAGTTTGATAAAGAACATCTGCAGAAACCCTACAGTTAATACCATACCTGATGAGAAACTAGATGCTTCCTCCCTAAGATCAGGAACAAGACAAGGATGTCTCCGCTAACCATTCCTATTCAACCTTGTACTGGGAAACCTAGTTAATGCAGTAAGACAAGAAAACAGAATGCGTACAGATTGGGAAAGAAGGAATACAACTGTCTTTTTTCACAGATGTCCTGATTGTCTATGTAGAAAATCCCAAAGAATTGACAAATTCCTGGAACTCATAAATGATTATACCACGGTCACAGGATCCAAAGTTAATATATAGAAGTCAGTTACTTTATATCAGCAAGGAACAATTGAAATTTGAAATTAAAGCAATATATTATTGGCATCCCCAAAAATGAGGCACTTAAGAATAAATCTAACAAAATATAAACAAGATCTATATGAGAAAAACTGTAAAACTCTGATAAGAAAGAAGTTTTAAATAAATGGAAAGACATTCCAAGTTCATGAGTGGGACGACTCAATATTGTTAAGATGTTAGTTCTTCCCAACTTGATCTGTAGATTCAACACAACCCCAAACAAAATCCCAGAAAATTATTTTGTAGATATTGACTAAATGATACTATATGGAAAGGCAAAAGACTTGCAACAGCCAACACAATACTGAGGAAAAAGAAATCAAAGCACTGACACTACCCAACTTCAAGACTTTTTTTTTTTTTTAAAGATTTTATTTATTTGACACAGAGAGAGCATGCATACAAGCAGGGGGAGTGGCAGGCAGAGGGAGAGGGAGAAGCAGACTCCCTGCTGAGCAAGGAGCCTTACGCCAGACTGGGATCATGACCCAAGCAGAAGGCAGGTGTTTAACCGACTGAGCCCCTCAGGCACTCCTTCAAGACTTACTATTAAGCTATAACAAGACAGTGTGACATTGGCAAAACAATAGACAGATGGATCAATAGAACAGATTAGAGAGCCCAGAAATACACCCATGCAAGTATAGTCAACTGATCTTTGACAAAGGAACAAAAGCAATTCAGTGGAGGAAGAAGAATATTTTCAACAAATGGTGCTGGAATAGCTAGACATCCACATGCAAAAAAATAATAAATCCAGACAGATTTTATACCTTTAATTTAAAAAAAGTTAACTCAAAATGGATCACAGACCTAAATGTAAGATATAAAACTTATAAAACAGGAGAAAACCGAGATGACCTTGGGTTTGGTGATGACTTTTTAGATACAGCACCACAAATATGATCCATGAAAGTTTAAAAACTTTTGTTCTATGAAGGACATTAAGAGAGTGCAAAGATAAACCACAGACTAGGAGAAAATATTTACAGAACACATCTGACAAAGGGCATGTGTCCGAAACATAACAAAGAGCTCTTAAAACTCAAGAAAGTATATAATGCAATTAAAAATTGGGCAAAAGAATGGGATAGACACCCCACCAAAGTAGATACACAGTTGACAAATAAGCACATGAAAAGATGTCCAACATCATATTGTCACTAAGGAATTGCAAATTAAAACAATCGGATACCACTAAACTCCTAGAATGGCAAAATCCAAAACACTGACAAAACCAAATGTTAGGATATGTAACAATATGAACTCTTCATTCAATGCTAGTGGGAGTGCCAAATGGTACAGTCACTTTAGAAGACAGTTTGGCTGTCTCACAAAGCTAAGCATAGCCTTACTATATAATCCAGCAATCATGCTCCAAGGTATATTTACCTAAAATGAATAGAAAACTTATGTCCACGCAAAAACCTGCACATGAATGTTTATATCTGCTTTACTTGTGATTTCAAAAAACTAGAACCAACTAAGATGTCCTTCAAAAGGTGAAAGAATAAAGTGTGGCAATCTGTACAGTGGAGTGTTATTCAGTAATAAAAAGAAATGAGCTCTCAAGCCACAAAAAGGCATGGCTAAACCTTAAATGCACATTGCTTAATGAAAGAAGTCTGAGAATACCACATACTTACATGATTCCAACTATATGACCTCCTAGGAAAGGCAAAACTATAGAGACAGTAAGTGAAAAGATCAGTAGTTGGCAGGGGTTTGGAGGGAGGTAGGAAGGGATGAATAGTTGGGGCATGGGATTTTAAGGCCATGAAACTCTTCAGTATGTTACTGTAATGGTGATTATGCCATTATACATTTGTCAAAACCCAAAGAACATACAACACAAAGAGTGAACCCTAATGTAAACTATGGACTTTAGTTAATGTGTCACTGTTGGCTCATCAGTTGTAACAGGTGTACCACATTAATGTAAGATGTTAATAATGAGGAAACTGAGCAGGGAAAGAGCTGGGTATCTGGGAACTCTCTGTAGTACACACTCCGCTTAATTTTCTGGCAACCTGTTCTAAAGATAAAAATCTATTAATTTAAACACACGCACGTGCATACCACACACCAACATTAAACAAAGACCGGGAAGGGAGGAGCAGCCTCTGGGCTTTGATTTTTCATGAGGTGTGGCTCCACTTAGCAGTTAAAGTACAGCCTGTTGTACCCAGCCACCTCTTAGGAAATGGTGGATTGGCTTTCTCTTCTCATGGAGGGGCTGAGCCTTACCCTTCACACAGGCCAGGAGGGCATGTTAGTGTCCTGGCCAGGGTAGAACCCGGGTGTAGAAATGTGATTCATGTTGTAGGTCAGGTGTACAATTTTGTGCCCTCTGAGAATGGTGGCCATTTTGAGAAAGCCAGTGGAGATCCCCTGACCCTGCACCCACTAGTCCCTCTCAACTCAGCCCCAAATACTCCCACCAAACATGACCAGGGAAAATAGTAATATCTTTTAATTTGCATAAAGAAACTCTGGAACAATAAGAGACTAAAAAATGCAGTAGGAACTGGATAGATGGGAAGCAGGGTAGGAATGAGACTGGATAGATGGGAAGCAGGGTAGGAATGAGTATATGCCTTGTATATTATTTTTATTCTTTGAACCGTATGAATATACTATTCAGATTTTAATTAATAAAAATGAATATTAGCACCTATTATTTAAACATAAAAAAAAAAAAGGACAACTTCGGTTAACCCAACCTAATAAGTAGATTTTCGAGTAACATTTCAGTAAAGTAAAGGTAAATATTTTTGTAGGGGTTAAAGGGAGCCTGAGCATTTTTCCTGGGTTTTTGTAGCTTCTTACTGCCTCTGTCTTAGAGTTCACAGTTTCCCTAGAGGCTTCAAGGTTTTTTGATTGTTTTAAATGGTTCCTTAACACTGTGGTGCTGGAGTGTGAAGGAAGCATGGGGTGAATTACAAGTAGGGAAAAAGGTTTTTTTTTTATTAGTAGATCATTTATAATTTGGGGACTCAATGGATGCTTGTATCTTTGAGATGTGTCTTTCTAATGGTTGATACGGAATTCTTTCTTTTTCACTGTTGTCCTAGACTAAATTTATTCCAACAGTGTTTCCTTCTCATCTGATCCAAGGAACTGTAAATTGGTCCATATGGGATTTTTAGATGCCTGGAAACTATGGACACCTGGTTACTTGGTTCCTTTAGGATTGTTTTAAATCTTTGTTCTGTCGTAGCCACCTGACATATTCCACATACACTCATCAATAATTGAGGTTTCTAAAACAGGGATGCTCAGAGAAAGGGATAAGGAAACAAAGACTACAGAGTTGGGAGGAATATAGTCCACAGGTAGTTTGTCACTCATAGGTGGTTTAAAAAGATTTTCCAGCAAATTCTGATCTTCGCACCTAAATGAGAATCACTGCTTTTGGAAATTCATTGGACTAAAAGAGATTCTTATTATTCCAGTCGTTGGGAATTTTATATCAGTATAGAGGAAAAATGCTTTGGTAAGTGACTGGTGCTTGGAAATACTTTTCCATGTCTTGTTGTAAGAATAATGAAGGAGCACTCTGTAGCATTGGAAATATCTATCTTCTAAGGATTCTGTGTCCTAAAGGATGGACTGGACAGTAGTCAAACAGAAGGAGAGAAAGGAATGCCAGATTGCAGAGGGCACTGTGATAAATTTAGAGTTTGAAAAGGGTAGGATTAGGGGTACAAATTAGATTAACTTCAACAAGTACATCCTTTCAGCCCGAGTTAACCTGGAAATATATACAGAATTGGGGACTTGCTTTTAATTTTCTCTCATTGGAGTCTGTTTTATTGTTCATGACTCGTATTGGATAAAAGGGTCCTTTTTTTTCTTTAAATTTTTTTTGTTCTGTTAATCACCATACATTACATCATTAGGTTTTGATGTAGTGTTCCATGATTCATTGTTTGTGTATAACACCCAATGCTCCACGCAGTATGTGCCCTCTTTAATACCCATCACCAGGCTAACCCATACCCCTACCCCCTTCCCCTCTAGAACCCTCAGTTTTTCAGAGTCCATCATGTCTCATGGTTCATCTCCCCCTCTGATTTACCCCCTTTCATTCTTCCCCTCCTGCTATCTTTTTTTTTTCTTAACATATATTGCATTATTTGTTTCAGAGGTACAGATCTGTGATTCAACAGTCTTGTACAATTCACAGCGCTCACCATAGCACATACCCTCCCCAATGTCTCTCACCCAGCCACCCCATCCCTCCCACCCCCCACCACTCCAGCAACCCTGTTTGTTTCCTGAGATTAAGAATTCCTCATATCAGTGAGATCATATGATACATGTCTTTCTCTGATTGACTTATTTCACTCAGCATAACGCCCTCCAGTTCTATCCACATCGTTGCAAATGGCAAGATCTCATTCCTTTTGATGGCTGCATAATATTCCATTGTGTATATATACCACATCTTCTTTATCCATTCATCTGTCGATGGACATCTTGGCTCTTTCCACAGTTTGGCTATTGTGGACATTGCTGCTATAAACATTGGGGTGCACGTTCCCCTTCGGATCCCTACATTTATATCTTTGTGGTAAATACCCAGTAGTGCAATTGCTGGATCGTATGATAGCTCTGTTTTCAACTTTTTGAGGAACCTCCATACTGTTTTCCAGAGTGGTTGCACCAGCTTGCATTCCCACCAACAGTGTAGGAGGGTTCCCCTTTCTCCGCATCCCCGCCAACATCTGTCATTTCCTGACTTGCTAATTTTAGCCATTCTGACGGGTGTGAGGTGGTATCTCATTGAGGTTTTGATTTGGATTTGCCTGATGCCGAGCGATGTTGAGCACTTTTTCATGTGTCTGTTGGCCATTTGGATGTCTTCTTTGGAAAAATGTTTGTTCATGTCTTCTGCCCATTTCTTGATTGGATTATTTGTTCTTTGGGTGTTGAGTTTGGTAAGTTCTTTATAGATTTTGCATACTAGCCCTTTATCTGATATGTCATTTGCAAATATTTTCTCCCATTCTGTCGGTTGTCTTTTGGTTTTGTTGACTGTTTCTTTTTTTTTTTTTAAGATTTTATTTATTTATTTGAGAGAGAGAATGAGAGAGAGAGCATGAGAGGGGGGAGGGTCAGAGGGAGAAGCAGGCTCTCCGCTGAGCAGGGAGCCTGATGTGGGACTCGATCCTGGGATGCCAGGATCATGACGTGAGCCGAAGGCAGTTGCTTAACCAACTGAGCCACCCAGGTGCCCTTGTTGACCGTTTCTTTTGCTATGCAAAAGCTTTTTATCTTGAGAAAATCCCAATAGTTCATTTTTGCCCTGGCTTCCCTTGCCTTTGGCAATGTTTCTAGGAGAAAGTTGCTGCGGCTGAGGTCGAAGAGGTTGCCTGTGTTCTCCTTTAGGATTTTGATGGACTCCTGTCTCACGTTTAGATCTTTCAACCATTTGGAGTCTATTTTTGTGTGTGGTGTAAGGAAATGGTCCAGTTTCATTCTTTTGCATGTGGCTGTCCAATTTTCCCAGCACCATTTGTTGAAGAGACTGTCTTTTTTCCACTGGACATTCTTTCCTGCTTTGTCAAAGATGAGTTGACCATAGAGTTGAGGGTCCATTTCTGGGCTCTCTCTTCTGTTCCATTGATCTATGTGTCTGTTTTCGTGCCAGTACCATACGGTCTTGATGACGGCTTTGTAATAGAGCTGGAAGTCCGGAATTGTGATGTTGCCAACTTTGCTTTTCTTTTTCAACATTTCCCCTGTCTATTCTGGGTCTCTTCTGGTTCCATACAAATTTTAGGATTATTTGTTCCATTTCTTTGAAAAAAGTGGGTGGTATTTTGATGGGGATTGCATTGAATGTGTAGATTGTTCTAGGTAGCATTGACATCTTCACAATGTTTGTTCTTCCAATCCATGAGCATGGAACATTTTTCCATTTCTTTGTGTCTTCTTCAGTTTCTTTCATGAGTATTTTATAGTTTTCTGAATACAGATCCTTTGCCTCTTTGGTTAGATTTATTCCTAGATATTTTATAGTTTTGGGTGCAGTTGTAAATGGGATCGACTCCTTAATTTGTCTCTCTTCTGTCTTGTTGGTGTATAGGAATGCCACTGATTTCTGTGCATTGATTTTATATCCTGCCACTTTACTGAATTCCTGTATGAGTTGTAGCAGTTTTGGGGTGGAGTCTTTTGGGTTTTCCACATAAAGTATCATATTATCTGCAAAGAGTGAGAGTTTGACTTCCTCTTTGCCGATTTGGATGCCTTTGATTTCTTTTTGTCTGATTGCTGTGGCTAGGACTTCTAATACTATGTTGAATAGGAGTGGTGATAGTGGACATCCCTGCCGCGTTCCTGACTTTAGGGGGAAAGCTCTCAGTTTTTCGCCATTGAGAATGATATTCGCTGTAGGTTTTTCATAGATGGCTTTTATGATATTGAGGTATGTACCCTCTATCCCTATACTCTGAAGAGTTTTGATCAAGAAAGGATGCTGTACTTTCTCAAATGCTTTTTCTGCATCTGTTGAGAGGATCACATGATTCTTGTTCTTTCTTTTGTTAATATACTGTATCACGTTGATTGATTTGCGGATGTTGAACCAGCCTTGCAGCCCAGGGATAAATCCCACTTGTTCATGGTGAATAATCCTTTTAATGTACTGTTGGATCCTATTGGCTAGTATTTTGGTGAGAATTTTTGCATCCATCTTCATCAAGGATATTGGTCTGTAATTCTCTTTTTTGATGGGGTCTTTGTCTGGTTTTGGGATCACGGTAATGGTGGCCCCATAAAATGAGTTTGGAAGTTTTCCTTCCATTTCTATTTTTTGGGACAGTTTCAGGAGAATAGGTATTAATTCTTCTTGAAATGTCTGGTAGAATTCCCCTGGGAAGCCATATGGCCCTGAGCTTTTGTTTGTTGGGAGAATTTTGATGACTGCTTCAATTTCCTTAGTGGTTATAGGTCTGTTCAGGTTTTCTATTTCTTCCTGGTTCAATTTTGGTAGTTGATACATCTCTAGGAATGCATCCATTTCTTCCAGGTTATCTAATTTGCCGGCATAGAGTTGCTCAAAATATGTTCTTATAATTGTTTGTATTTCTTTGGTGTTGGTTGTGATCTCTCCTTTTTCATTCGTGATTTTGTTGATTTGGGTCATTTCTCTTTTCTTTTTGATAAGTCTGGCCAGGGGTTTATCAATCTTGTTAATTCTTTCAGAGAACCAGCTCCTAGGTTCGTTGATCTGTTCTACTCTTCTTTTGGTTTCTATTTCATTGATTTCTGCTCTGATCTTTATTATTTCTCTTCTCCTGCTGGGTTTAGGCTTTATTTGCTGTTCTTTCTCCAGCTCCTTTAGGTGTAGGGTTAGGTTGTGTATTTGAGACCTTTCTTGTTTCTTGAGAAAGGCTTGTATTGCTATATACTTTCCTCTCAGGACTGCCTTTGCTGCATCCCAAAGATTTTGAACAGTTGTGTTTTCATTTTCATTGGTTTCCATGATATTTTTTAATTCTTCTTTAATTTCCTGGTTGACCCCTTCATTCTTTAGTAGGATGCTCTTTAGCCTCCATGTATTTGAGTTCTTTCCGACTTTCCTCTTGTGATTGAGTACTAGTTTCAAAGCATTGTGGTCTGAAAATATGCAGGGAATAATCCCAGTCTTTTGGTACCGGTTGAGACCTGATTTGTGACCTAGGATTTGATCTATTCTGGAGAATGTTCCATGGGCACTAGAGAAGAATGTGTATTCTGTTGCTTTGGGATGGAATGTTCTGAATATGTCTGTGAAGTCCATTTGGTCCAGTGTTTCATTTAAAGTTTTTATTTCCTTGTTGATCTTTTGCTTAGATGATCTGTCCATTTCAGTTAGGGGGGTGTTAAAGTCCCACACTATTATTGTATTGTTGTCAATGTGTTTCTTTGCTTTTGTTATTAATTGCCTTATATAATTGGCTGCTCCCACATTAGGGGCATAGATATTTACAATTGTTAGATCTTCTTGTTGGATAGACCCTTTAAGTAGGATATAGTGTCCTTCCTCATCTCTTATTACAGTCTTTGTTTTAAAATCTAATTTGTCTGATATAAGGATTGCCACCCCAGCTTTCTTTTGGTGTCCATTAGCATGGTAAATGGTTTTCCACCCCCTCACTTTCAATGTGGAGGTGTCTTTGGGTCTAAAATGAGTCTCTTGCAGACAGCATATGGATGGGTCTTGTTTTTTAATCCGATCTGATAGCCTGTGTCTTTTGATTGGGGCATTTAGCCCATTTACATTCAGGGTAACTATTGAAAGGTATGAATTTAGTGCCATTGTATTGCCTGTAAGGTGGCTGTTACTGTATATTGTCTGTGTTCCTTTCTGATCTATGCTGCTTTTAGGCTCTCTCTTTGCTTAGAGGACTTCTTTCAATATTTCTTGTAGGGCTGGTTTTGTGTTTGCAAATTCCTTTAGTTTTTGTTTGTCCTGGAAGCTTTTTATCTCTCTTTCTATTTTCAGTGATAGCCTAGCTGGATATAGTATTCTTGGCTGCATATTTTTCTCGTTTAGTGCTCTGAAGATATCATGCCAGTCTTTTCTGGCCTGCCAGGTCTCTGTGGATAGGTCTATTGCCAATCTAATGTTTCTACCATTGTAGGTTACATATCTCTTCTCCTGAGCTGCTTTCAGGATTTTCTCTTTGTGTCTGAGACTCGTAAATTTTATTATTAGATGTCGGGGTGTTGACCTGTTTTTATTGATTTTGAGAGGGGTTCTCTGTGCCTCCTGCATTTTGATGCCTATTTCCTTCCCCACATTAGGGAAGTTCTCTGCTATTATTTGCTCCAATATACCTTCTGCCCCTCTCTCTCTTTCTTCTTCTTCTGGGATCCCAATTCTATGTTGTTTCGTCTTATCATATCGCTTATCTCTCGAATTCTGCCCTCGTGATCCTGTAGTTATCTCTTTCTCAGCCTCTTTATTTTCCATCATTTGGTCTTCTATATCGCTGATTCTTTCTTCTGTCTCATTTATCCTAGCAGTTAGTGCCCCCATTTTTGATTGCACCTCATCAATAGCCTTTTTGATTTCGACTTGGTTAGATTTTCTTTTATTTCTCCAGAAAGGGTTTCTCTAATAACTTCCACTTTTTTCAAGCCCAGCTAGTATCTTTAAAGTCATGATTCTGAACTCTAGGTCCGACATGGTACTAATGTCAGTATTGAGTAGGTCCCTGGCAGATGATACTACCTCTTGTTCTTTTTGCTGAGGTGATTTTTTTCGTCTTGTCGTTTTGTCCAGAGGAGAACAGATGAATGAGAGAATAGAATGCTTACAGGTTAAGAACGTCTCCAGCCAATATACTCTATACAAATCCGAAAAGACCTGAAACCAGGGGACAAGAAAGGGAAAGAAAGAGAAAAAAAAAGGAAAAAGATAAAAACAAACAAAAACAGAACAAAACAAAACAAAAACCAGAATATGATCAAATATGATCAGGCTAGTGCATAGATCAGTGCCACCACACACTAGCTTTTGGGCATATTTTGGTCTGTTAGAAGAAAGTGCCTGCTAAAATTTTAAAGGAAGAAAGACATATATGTACAAAATAAGGGTTTATACAATGAAGGGATGGCAGATGACTGTAAAGATGAAAATTATAAAAGATTTTATAAAAGGAATTGATAAGTTGTTTTTAAAAAGAAAGAAGATTTAAAAAGAAAAAAAAGAATGTGATCAGGCAGGAGATTAGAACAAAGCCATACACTAGTGATTTAGGGTATATTTTGATCTGTTAGAAGAAATTGTATCTCAAAATTTTAAATAGAGAACAACTTATATATATATGCCAAAAATAAGGGTAACTACTATGAAGGGAGAAAAATATGACTCTAAAAATTAAAAATAAAAAGTTTTTTTTTAAGGGATAAGATGTTTGAAAAAGGGAAAAAGAAAAATTCAAAAAAAAAAACCAGTTAAAAAAATTAACTTTGAAAAACTAATGAATTATGGTAAAAAAGCCGTGAATTCTATGTGCAGTATTCCCCTAGCGCTGGAGTTCTCCCGTTCTCCTTGATCGGTAAACTTGGTCTTGGCTTGCTGGCTGTTCGTGCTGATCTTCTGGGGGAGGGGCCTGTTGCCGTGGTTCCCAAATGTCTTTGCCGGAGGTGGAATTGCCCCGGCCTTGTGAGTCCGGGCTAAGCAAGCTGCTCCGGTTTGCTCTCAGGAGCTTTTGTTCCCTGCAAGTTCTCGGTACAGCTTTTGAGGACCAGGGTGAAAATGGTGGCCTCCCAATCTCCACCAGGAGGAGCTGACAACTCGGGGCCCCGCTCCTCAGTGTGCCCCCAGAGAAAAGCAGTCACTCCCGTGTCCCCAGTCTCGGGCCGCACTCCGTGCTCACCCGGCCTGTGATTGAGTGTTTCTATGTCTGGCACCCGACCCTGTGTGGAGTCTCCAAACCCAGCAGATCCCTGCGGTGCGCTTCCGCGCCGCTTCTCCCTGGGGAGGAAGGGGAGTCTCCCCGGCTCTGCTGCTTGTTGGGTCCCTGCTGGAAGAGCAGTGGCCCGATTGGGCCGCGGATCACAGTTTATGGCCACCCCAAGCTGAGAGTTCGCGCCTCGGCTCCGTCTCTGCAGCTGGCTTCCCCGCTCCGATACCTGTGAGCTCTGCCGCACTCAGGCACCCCCGGTCTTTCTGTGACCCTGAGGGTCCTGAGACCACACTGTCCCCCGAGGGTTCCACCCCCCGCTTAGCCACTGGAGCGACGTCCCTCAGCGGAGCCGACTTCTAAAAGTTCCCGATTTTGTGCTCCGCGGCTCTAGCACTTGCCAGAAGCGGCCGGGGAGGGCCCCTCCCCTGCCGTCTATCCTCCGGAATATCTCCTGGATTCACTTCTTTGCACGTCCTACCTTCCAGAAAGTGGTCGCTTTTCTGTTCAGAGTGTTGTTACTATTCTTATCTTCGATCTCCTGTTGAGTTCGTAGGTGTTCAGAATGGTTTGATCCCTATTCAGCTGGATTCCTGAGACCAGACGAAATCCAGGTCTCCTACTCCTCCGCCATCTTGCTCCCGCCAGTACTCTCCTTTTATATCCTGTACACCCACCTGTCCCATCAGTTATCATTTTGAATGGGCATTGTTGGTTAATGTATCTGCCTTTTTAATCAGAAAGCATACTCCTTGAGTTCATATGGATTTAGTTGTCTTCTATTCCAGGTCTAGTAATATAATACCTGACTCCTAAGTGTTTACTGAATATTTATTGAATGGAAAATATATTTATAGACAATCTTTGGCAAGTCCATAGAAATAGATTTTTTTAAGCTCAGCTCAACTTGGCATGCATTTGTTGAATTCCTACTATGTGCAGTTTCATGCAAGTAGTAAGGTTGAGTTTCTGCCTTGAAGAAAGGTTAGGGTGGTAGGATTGGGGGAGTGGGCAAAATGGGTGAAGGAGATCAAGAGGTACAAATTTCCAGTTATAAAATAAATAAGTTATGGGAGATGTAACATCAACATGGTGATTATATTCAATAATATTGTGTTGTATATTGAAAATAGCTAAGAGAGTACTTAAAAAGTTCTCATCACAAGAAAGTTTTGTAACTTTGGTGATAGATGATAACTAGATTTATTATGCTCAAATATTTGTATATATTGTGCAATATATGCTCAAATTTATTTGTATATATTGTGCAATATATACAAATAAAGAATTGTTATGGTGTGCACCTGAAACTGATAAAATGTTATATGTCAATTATACCTCAATTAAAAAAAAAGAGGTTGGGGTCTACTTGAAGAAGATAAGGCCAGTATACTACAGGTTTAAACAATACTAGAAGGTAATCTAATTATCTGATAAATGATGCACACAGTAACCTCAGGGAGAGAGAAGTTGGTGAATGAATTTGAGTACTTACTGTGTGCCAGTTAGCGTTCTGTGTGTTTGCAAATGTTATTTAATCTCTACAACTTTTATTTTTTAAAAAAGGAAATTGAAGTTAAATAGTCCCAAGACCATACAGATAGTAAATAGACTTGAACCCAGGTCTGACTGACTCCAGGAACATGCTCTTAAGTGTTCTAAAGACAATTAAGAGAGTTATAAAGTGATATTATAAATTAATGGAAAAACCAATATCCAATTATAGGGTAATTAAATCAATGGTATATCCCCACAATGAAAGGTTATATAATCACTACAAATCATGTGGTTGAGGAATATTCAGTATCTTGAGAAAGTGTTTATGATAAATGTGTAGTACTACTAAAAAGCAGTATATAAAAGTATGATTCCGTTTTTTTAATGTACATATATTTTTGTATAGAAAGATCGGAAGGAAATACATGAAATGGTTAGTAATAATCCCAGGGTTATGGTATTATAGACTATATGAATTTTTTTCTTTGTAACAGTCTGTTTTCCGGATTCTGTACAATGAACATAAGCTTTTATAATCAGAAAAAAAATCATTTAAAAAATAAAGGATTAAGAAAAAACAAGCAGAATTTAAAGTCTTAGAATTATTAAAGTTAGAAAGGTTTTGTGACCTTCCGTGCCTCTGAGGTAGAACAGACCTAAGCATCCCAGACAGATTAATGGTTCCTATTTTAAGATCATCTCACCAAGATAAGCAACTGTCCCTCTGCCTTATGGTCAGTTCTGTTGCCCGATGGCAAGTGGAAAAGGAATTTTCTCTGTATATTATTTCATGAAGACATCATGAGAGACACTCCCATGTCTTGTGAAAATTTTCATTGTGTAAAGATACTTTTTCTAAAATAAGGGCCAAATGTAATGCTCCTGCCTGGGCTTTATGTTTTACCTCATAAAACACTGAAAGAAATTTAATATAGATATTTAAGAGGAATCAAAATAGAATAGAAAAACTTGGGTTTTCTGTTAGTTTTCCATTAGTTTTCTTTGAAAAGAAACATTCTGCGTATGATGTATCTCTTTTTCTTCTGGGTGGCTGTTTTTCTTGCACAGCATGTGTGACTGTTCTCATTGGGATTTAGCACACTCTAGTGGACAGTAACTTTTCAGTTTTTTTTTTTTAATCATGTCAAATTACTTTATTGGATGATTCAATGATTTGCTTACCTGATAGTAAGGTTTGTCAATATTTATTTGAGTCAAGTAGTGATCCTAGTGAGCGGGATTGACTTTATAGGCCACTGGGGTGTTATACATCTTTATATGTTGGTTTTTGTTTTTTTTTCCAGTAGAGAGGTTTTTTACTTTATGTGGAAATTTTCCCATTGGCTTTCATCTTTTCTTGGATTAACTAAGAAAAGAGGCAGAGCTGAAATAAAACAAGAGCATTTATTTGGGGTCTCAGAATTGCAACTTGGGGAGCACAGATTGGGTAGCAACCCAAATTGTGTCCCTTTAGGGTACAAAAGTCAAGGGTTTAAAGAAGACAGAAAGGAATGTTTGTATGTGTTGTTTACAAAGAATTTTGTTTGGTGTTGGCATCAGAAAACTAATCTTGGCTGAATATAATTGGTTGCTAAGGCTGTCCCTAAGCAAATTCTCTTACTATAGCAAATTGCAGGGGTTCAGGCAGAATCCTTGGAATATTTGTAGTTTGGCCTAGTTCAGAGTTCATGGTTTCGTTAGGTGAGGACGTGCATAAATCTAGAGGAGATGGCCTCTGACACCATTTTAAAACTCCTTGACATAAGTGATTTCATTTTCATTTCACCTTTCACACATGGGTAAGATGAAATTCATGGGCCAAAACAGAGGAAGACTGGTAGTCTCTGTACCTCACACTCCTTGGAACTTTTAGGACTCTTGAGAATTTTTATATACCATTTTGATAAAAATTTGACCATTTGTGCATAAACATTGCCGTATCCTATGCTGATGGATTATTTTTGGAAATGGGCTTCCACCAGGAAAAAAGTAACTTTTAATTTTGTTTTTTGCAGAGTGATGGTGAAGATTTTAATTACGTTGTTGCATTTTTCCTTGGAACAGCAGCCTGCCTTTACCAGGTAGGTTCTCTCCAATTTTTGAGAAACACTTTCCTATTATTGTTTCAGGTATTAATTCTCTTAATTGTGCACTTAAATAAATAAAAATAATGTCTGAGTTCTTTGCCTCTCTTTTGAGCCTCTGTTAGCTTTATGATCTACATCTCTATTTTGAATGGACCTAGATCCCAGTGTATTTAACGTTAACACTCTTCTCTGCCAGGTTTCAGTGGTAGTATGTCATCTGCCTGTGGTGGTAAAGGCTATTTCTAGATTTTTTGGTTATTGATTATTGAGCCTCAGGGCTCTGCTTATACTTCAGCGTGAGGATTTTGTACTTTTGGGAAAGTCTTTGAACAGGCAACAGCAAAAGCAGGATCCTCAAACTGAGGAATGTCTTTGCTGAAACATGGTACAGCAAGCAATACCTTTTGACCTAACTTTTGTAAGCGACACATTTCTCTGGTTTGCATGGAAAGAATGTTAGATTCAGGACTGCAAACATAAGGCTACCTAAAAAACTCAATAGAAGTCTCTAGTGAAATACTTTGAATAGATGCATTTGACTTTACGTAAAGATAGACTAGAGATTTTAGTTTCAAGTGGCCCTGTTTTTTAAAAGCCCCTAATTTTTCTTAATCATTAGTATTTAGAAATTTTCTATACACTTTGACAGATTTAATTATAATGAATGACATTTCATGCAGGAAACGTGAACACTTGTTAATGTCACAAGTGCTTTAATTTTATGTAGCATTCTTGTATAGATTTTTTTTTTAAACTTTAATCTCTACAGTTCTCTCACACAGAGGATATTATCTCATTTTTGAAAATGAGAAATCTGAGGCAGTTTGAAATCACATGGCCCAGTAAGCGGTAGAGTCAGGACTTAACTCTGGGTCTTCTGATTTTAAATATTATATTCATTCCACTATATTATGCTGTTTGTAAGCACAATTCCTATATTTGTATAATTTCTATAAAGCTATAAAATTATAATTTTATAACTCTTATATGCATTATTTCATATGATTCTAAAACAATGTGAGGTAAATGTTAACTTTAAAATAATTTTATGAGGAGTTCTTGTAAAATGTACTTTTGGCTGCTTGGCCTTAATGAAATGATTTTATTCATTTATTATATTTTAAAAATTACTTTTTATCAAAGAGCCTTAATGAAATAATTTTAAAGACTACTTATAATTGCAAACTGTATTGCGCTCCTACTGTGTGCTAAGCCCTTTATATTCCATGTACCCAGGAAATCCTCACAGGAAGTCCCACGCTAGTCTTGTTATGATTGCCGTTTTTCACTGAGGTCCATCTAGCCAGTTCGTGCAGTCAGCGGCTCAAGCCCCGGTCTGCAGGACTCCAGATCAGTGCTGTTGTTTAGAGAGATAACATACCTCTGCTACCTTCCCCGGAATAGCTGAAGAGAGTTCTCAGAGGAGCGCTGTCACTCAGGGATTCTTGTACTTGAGAGAAGTTAAATGGATTCATGCTTTAAAAAAGAAAAGCAAAAAGCCAGTTTTCTTATTGACAGGCATGAAACTACATGCTTTCCAAATATGCTGAGCAGAGTGATAATAACGCTGGCTTTTTCCACAGTAAAACATGTGATTATATTTTACCCTATGACATGCTCCGTCTCCAGTTGTCAGAGTGTTTTTTAATCCCCTTTAGATCAGACCTCAGAGGCTAAGGCCACATAGTTTGTTGTCTTTTTCTCCAGGCTGTGGGTACTTATGGACACGCAGAGCTCAGCCAAATAGAAGTAATCTTGCTGTGGAACATTTGAAAGAGGAAATCAAAGGATCTAGAAACTAGAGACTGTTCTTTTTTCCCCTCAGTGCTTTATTTTGAAAACTCTCATACTTCCAGAAAAGTTGAAAGACTAGTATACTTAGAGCCACCAATTATTAACATTTTGTAACACTTTCTCTATCTCAGTCTCTTTTTGTATGTACATGCCTATAGTATGTTTATTAGTTGTTTATAAAGTAAATTGGAGACACATGTGAGTATACAGTTGTTTTTCCTAATAAACTTTTTATTTTGAGATAATTGTGATTGTTATAAGAGAGATATATAACCTTTACCTGGGTTTCCCCCAGGAGTACTATCTTGCACAACTATAATACATTATCTCAGCCAGGAAATTGATGTCATTGTGGGTAAGATATAGAACATTCTTATTGCTACAAGCACCCCTTTGAAGTTGCCCTTTTAGAGCCACATCCACTTCCCTCCTGCCCCTTCATCTCTGGCAACCACTAATGTGTTCTCCATTTCTAAAATTTCCTCATTTTAAGTAATGTTATATAAAGGGAACCATATAGTATGAACTTTTTGTGATTTGCACTATTTTGCTCAGTATAATTCTCTGGAGATTTATCCAGGTTGTTGCATACATCAGTGGTTTGTTCCTTTTTGTTGCTGAATGGTATTCCAGGGTATGGATGTAGCACAGTTTGTTTAATCATTCACCCATTGAAGGGCATCTGGGTTGTTTCCAATTTGGGGCTATTATAAATAAAGCTGCTATAAACATTCACGTACAAGTTTCTGTGTGAACATAAGTCTTCGTTTCTCTGAGATAAATGCTCAGGAGTGCAATTGCTAGGTCTTGTAGTAGTTGCATGCTTAGTTTTATTGAGACAGACCCAGTTCTCCAGAGTGGCATTCCATTTTACATTTACATTTTACATTTTTACATCACTCACAGCATTGTGTGAGTGATCCAGTTTCTCCATATGCTCTCCAGCATTTGTTGTTATCACTATTTTTTATTTTAGCCATTCTGATAGCTGTGTAGTGATCCCTTATGTTGGTTTTAATTTGCATTTCCCTAATGGCTAAAAATGTTGAACATTGTTTCATGTACTTATTTGTTACTTATGTGTCCTCCTGGGTGAAATGTCTTTTCATGTCTTTTGCCTATTTTCTAATTGGATCATTTGGTTTTTACTGTCAGGTTTGAGAGTTCTAGCCATCTAGCCCGTGTCAGAATTGTAATTTGCAAGTATCTTGTCCCAGTCTGTAGCTTGTCTTTTCATCCTCTGAACCAGGTCTTTTGAAGAGCAAAAGTTTTTAATTTTGATAAAATTCATTTTATCACTTCTTTCTTTTATGGAATATATTTGTGGTATCAAGTCTAAGAACTTTTTTTTAATTGAAATATAGTTGACACATAGTGTTAACTAGTTTCAGGTGTGAACATAGTGATTCCACAGTTTACACCTTATGCTGTGCTCACCACAGTGTAACTACCATCTGTCACCATTATAATTCCATTGATTCAAGTCTGAGAACTCTTTGCCGACTCCTGGACCCTAAAGATTCTCTCCTTTGTTTTCTCCTAAAAGTTTTTTTTTTTTTTTTTAAGATTTTATTTATTTGACAGAGAGAGACACAGCGAGAGAGGGAACACAAGCAGGGGGAGTGGGAGAGGGAGAAGCAGGCTTCCCGCCGAGCAGGGAGCCCGATGCGGGGCTCAATCCCAGGACCCTGGGATCATGAGCTGAGCCGAAGGCAGACGCTTAACGACTGAGCCACCCAGGTGCCCCTAAAAGTTTTAGTTTTATGTTTTACATTAAAGTTCATGATCCATTTTTATTTATTTATTTATTTAGACTGTAAACCTATTTCTAGGATTTACTCTTTTTCTTTGTGCTTCCACAGTGACCACATAGGCTTTTATTTGTCTTTCACATTGGTATTGTTGTATTATTCAGTCTTGCCACCTCTGGTTTCCTCAAATACTCTGTTAGATTACTGGAAAACACTATCATTACTCAAGACTCCACAGCGTCTTCCTACTCTCTACCGTATGATGCTTACATTACTCAGGCTAGTACATCAGCCCTCCATAATTTGGCCCCACTCTACTTAAATCATCAAAGTGGATTTCCTGCTACTCTCCAGGGACATCCTGCACCCTAGAGTGGTCTCGTCACTGTGCCACCCCAGGCCTTTTCTGTGACTCTGCTCACTCTGTGCACTGTTCTCGTAGCTGCCTTCCTTGTGCTCCCCTTGTGCCCCTCTCTTACGCATCCTTAGGAGGCTCCATGCCCTCCATGTCGACCCCCCGCCCCCGCCCCGGTGGGACTCTCAGAGTCTGTCCTTTCAATCCCGCTGCAGCCTAATGCCTCGCGGTTCTGCCACCGACCCCCCAGCTGTTTTGAGAGCTCTGTGAGGGCAGGCAATGCTAATCATAATCTTCTTTTCTCTTCCCACTTGGTTTCTGCAAAGTGCTGAGCAGAGGGAAAGCCCTGGCCAACTCCTGAGGAGGGTGCTATGAGGAGCAGGTTCCTGGGCAATGTCCTCTTCTTTCCCCCGTTCTTTCCAGAAGCCTCTCACGAGGAGGCCCGGTCCAGGGGCAGAAGCAAGTTAAAGGAAGCCCTGGAATGGTGGGGTTCTCAACCCTGGCTACCTATTGTAAGCATTTGGGGAGCTTTAAAAAAATATAACTGCTTGCTCTCTTCCTTCTCCTGCCCTGCTCAGTGGTTTAGAATTTAATTGGTCTAAGGCAGGACAGCACTGATGTGTTCTCTAAAGCTCCCTAGCTGACTCTAGTGGTTTCTTTCACTAACTGAGCCCTACTGCTTTCAGGCTCCAGCCCTTTTGGCATGCACCCCTTCCAGCACTTTCCTGTCTTGTTTCCAGGCAGGAAGTCATCCTAGCCCTGGCCAGAGACTCCAGAGAGACTGTCTTTAGATACTCTGGCATCAGCTATTGCCTGGAGGACATTAGGAGAAGGAAGGGGAAAATGAAGGGGGGAAATCAGAGGGGGAGACGAACCATGAGAGACTATGGACTCTGGGAATCAAACTGAGGGTTTTAGAGGGGGACAGGGGATGGGTGAGCCCAGTGATGGGTGTTAAGGAGGGCATGTATTGCATGGAGCACTGGGTGTTATACGCAAACAGTGAATCATGGAACACTACATCAAAAACTAATGATGTACTGTATGGTGACTAACATAATAAAAAAATAATAACAAAATAAACACCTTTGAAAATCATGATCCATTTTTAATTAAGTTTTGTATAGATTGTATTGAAATGACTTAGATGATTAGATTGAGGGATTTTTGTGTTTTTGGTTTTGAGTTTTAATTTTCTTGGTTTTGTGTTGTTTTGTTTGTTTGTGAATGAATGGCCAATTGCTCCATTTTTTTGAAAAGGCTTTTTTTCTCCCCTGAATTGCTTTTGCATCTTTGTCAAACATCAGTTGGATGTATTTGTGTAAGTCTATTTCTGAGTTTTGTATTCTGTCTTATTGATCTGTGTATTAGTCTCTCTGCCAGTACCACATAGTATTGATTACCGTGACTGTATAATCTGTATTAAGTTCCATTTTCTTAATAGTTACACAGTTACTCAAATTATCTTTCTCATAATACATGAATTATGATAGTTTGTGTTTTATGAGGAAGTGATCTATTTCATCTTACCAAGTTTATGTGTGTAGAATTGGTTGTAGTATCCCCTTACTATCTCTCTCTTTGGTGTCTGTATGATCTGTAGTGATATCCTCTACTTCATTCCTCATATTGGTAATTTGTATCTTCTCTTTTTCTTTGTCAGACTTACTTGTTAATTTCATCGATCTTCTCAAAGAACCTGCTCTTTGTTTTGTTTTTTTCATATATTCAATTTTTACTGATTTCTGCTCAATTTATTTCCTTCTTCATGCTTGCTTTGGGTTTATTTGACTCTTGTTCTAGGTTCTTGAGATGGGAGCTTTGATAATTGATTTGAATTTTTCTCTTGTAATATATACTTTTAGCATTATACATTTCTCTGTTTTGAGCACTTTATTATCTGTGTCCCATAAGTTTTGATATGTTGCATTTTTTTCATTTTATTTTTTTCTTTCCAAGTTTTTATTAAATTCCAGTTAGTTAACATAGTGTAATATTAGTTTCAGGTGTAGAATTTAGTGATTCATCTCTTAAATACAACACCCAGTGCTCATCACAATAAGTTCCCTCCTTAATACCCATCACCTCTTTCACCCATCCCTCTGCCCACCTCCCAGCAACCCTCAGTTTGTTCTCTGTGGTTAAGAGTCTGTTTCCTGGTTTGCCTCTCTTCACCGCCCCCCATCTCTTCTATTTTGTTTCTTAAATTCCACATATGAATGAGATCATACGGTATTTGCCTTTCTCTGACTGACTTATTTTGCTTAGCATAATACTTTCTGGCTCCCTCCATGTCATTGCAAATGGTAAGATTTCATTCCTTTTTTAAGGCTGAGTAATATTCCATTATAAATATATATATATATATATATATATATACACACACACACACACACACACACACATATTTAAATTTATATATATATATAAAAATGGAATATTATATACACATATAATGGAATATACATAGGAATAGAATATATAATGGAATATATATAGGAATATAATGGAATATATATATACATATAAAATGGGATACACACACACACACCCCATGTCATCTTTATCCATTCATCAGTCAGTTGATATTTGGGCTCTTTCCATTGGCTGATATGTTGCATTTTATTTTCATTTAATTCAATGTATTTAAAAAATTTTTTCCTTGTGGCTTCCTCTGACCTATGGATTATGGGTTATTTGGAATTGTGTTTTGCGTCCAAGAGTTTGGAGATTTTCCAGTTTTCTTTCCATTATTGATACCTAGTTTGATTCCATTGTGGTTGGAAAACACTCTGTGTGATTTCAGTTCTTTTAAATTTGTTGTAATTTATTTTGTGGCTCAGAATATGGTCTGTCTTGGTATATGTTCCATGAGCACTTAAACAGAATGTGTATTCTACTGTAGCTGAGTAAGTGCTCTATAAATGTCAATTAGGTCGCAGTGGTTGATGGTGTTCAATTTTCTGTATCCTTGTTGATTTTCTGTCTAGTTCTATCAGTTGAGAGAGGAGTATTGGAAGTTTTCAACTATGATTGTGGATTGGTTTCTCATTTTAGTTCTATCAGTTTTTGTAGCTTTGTTTGGCTCATACGCATTTAGGATATATTGCCTTCTTAGTGGACTGATCCATTTATCACTATATATCATTATATAATTTCTTATATAATGATCTCTCTCTCTAGCCCGTTCTTTTTTGGAAATATATTTATCTGATATTAATATAGCCATTTCTGCTTTCTTCTGTTTAATGTTTGCATAATATATTCTCCATCTTTTTACTTTCACCTTGCCTATATCAGTTGAAGTAAGTTTCTTGTAGACAGATTAAAAGCTGTTTTTAATCCATTCTGCTGATCTCTGTTTTTTAATTGTTGTATTTAGGCCATTACATTTAATGTAACATTAATATATTAGGGTTTAAGTTTGCCATCTTATTTTTTTTTGTTTTCTGGTTTTCATTTTTATGTTTTCTTTCTCCTCTCTTTCTGTGGGTTACTTGAACATTTTGTAGAACTCCATTTTGATTTATCTGTAGTGTTTTTGAGTTTATTTCTTTGCGTAGTTTTTTTTTTTTTTTTTTTTTAGAGAGAGAGAGTATACCCGTGTGCGCAAGATTGGGAAGGAGGGGCAGAGGGAGAAGGAGAGAAAATCCCAAGCAGGCTTCACACCCAGCCTGGGTCCCTACGTGGGGCTCAGTCTCACAACCCTGAGATCATGACTTGAGCCAAAATCAAAAGTGGGACGCTTGACTGACTGAACCACCCATCTACCCCTCTTTGTATAGTTTTTAAATGGTTGCTCTGGGTATTGTGTTATACATACTTATCAGTTTTTTGGTGTTGTCATTTTACTAGTTCAAGTGGAACATAGAAATTGTATCTCCTTTTATGTCCCTTTGCTCTCCTCTGTTTATAATATAATTGTCTTAAATAGTTCCTCTACATATATTTAGAACCACATCAGACAGTGTTATGAATTTTTACTTCAGTCATCAATTTAGAAATCTCAGGAGGAGAAGGAGAACCTATTACATTATTTTGCTGACTGTTCTTTTTTGCTTTCTCAGTGTTCCAGGGTTTCTTCTTTTATTGTTTCCTTTCTGCTTAGAGATCTTCCTTTAGCCATTCTTTTAAGGTGTATCTGTAGATGTCAAATTCTGTTAGTCTTTCACCTGAGAATGTCTTTATTTCTCCTCCCACAAGACAACTTACTAACTACAAGGGGAAAAATAGTTACTTCACAGTGGAGAAAGCTGTCAGACACCACCTTACCAAGAGATCAAAGTTAACATCACCAATTATAAGACATATTGCACATCATTTCTGTGGTATTCTTGCCCAAGCTGCATGTCCTCACTTCAGTCTTGAGACAATATCAGGCAAACCAAAATTAAGGGACAGTCTACAAAATAACTGATTGATATTCTTTAGACTGTCAAGGTCATGAAAAACAGACTTGAGGAACTATAACAGATTTGAAGAGATATAACAGCTAAATGCAATAGGGAATCCTGGATTGGATTCTGGATCAGAAAAAGAGCCTTAGGACAACTGGCAAAATTCCAATAAAGGCTGTAGATTAGTCTACAGTATTGTATCAATGTTAATTTTGTAGTTTGATGATTATGCTGTGGTTATGCAAGAAGATAACATTGGGGGAGCAGGGTGAAGGATGTATAAGAACTCTACGATTTTTACAACTCTTTTCTAGGTCCAAAATTATTTCAAAAGGAAAAATTATTTTTCCAACTTTTTTTACACAATGAAAATCACTCAAAATAAGACCTTACAGTTCATTTTGCTTGGATAGCAGTCTTCTCTTTAAGTAAGCAAAGTCCTAATTTGTATAAGAAATAAAAAGATTTAACAGAACATTTCCACATTCTTTCTGCATTGTTGCAAACACCCTAAAGCCCTTCCTGTACTGAAGCCTGGATAGAATTTCACACAAAGACCTCTGCTTCTTTCTTAAGACTTTGTAATCACATATAATTACTATATTTAACAGGTTGTGAATTTTAGAAATCTTCTAGAAAACAGTTCTTTCAGTCAACAAATTTTTATTGAGCACTTACTGTGTGCCATTTTGGGCCCTGGATAATTGAGTGAACAAGACAGTAAAAAAATCTCTCCTTTCATGAAGCTTAGATCCTATTGGAAGAATATATATATATAAAACAAAACAAGCATATTTTTAAAGTGTGTTTATAGTTATATTGTGGAGAAAAATAAAGCAGGAAGAGGTGAATGCCAGGATTTGGGGCTTATGGGGGGTAGTTTCTTTATTATATTTTCTAAAATAGCACTTACTACATTCTCTGTCCCCTTGTTCCATCTTTTATTTTAAGACATAACTATTTGGTATTTTATATACATATATATGATCTTTTATATATGTAATCTTTCTCCCTCCATTAGAATTTAAGCTCCATGTGAGCAAGGGCTTTATTTGTTTACTGGAAGCTAAAGAACAACGCCTAACTTGTAGCTGGCCCTCAATAAACATCTGTTGAATGAATTCTACCTCATTTTCACTCAGATACTCTACCTTGCTTATTAGTTCCTAGGCACTTAATGGGGGGGTCAGTAAATATTTGTGGATTTCATTAATATGCAGACTCAGATTATATGAGACCATTTTGCTATGGTTTGTTTGAGGTTTTTTGTACTTTTCTGGGGTGAGAATGAGAGATGGAATCCTCTCAGACCCTGAGAATGCTTTATAGTTGCCTATCACCTTGAGGAATGTGTTCAGCCTGTTTGCAAGGGAGTCATCCAGTTGTAACTCCATTTTAAATATGATACAAAATATTGTGTCTTTTGACAAATGACAAACATAAAAGGAAAAATCTGTTTTCCTTTCAAGCTGTAGAGCTTTCATAGCTGAATGTCTTAAAGAGGCTACATTATCTTATCTGTAAATGAAACATCCCTTTATTCCACTCTTAAATTTTACCCTGTGGCCTGTTAAAATTTTGTAGTAGAAGCATCTATTTCTTTTCTTGTAACCCTAATCATCTTTCATTTTATATTTTGAACAGTGTTATTTACTTGTCTACTACACCGGCTGGCGGAATGTCAAATCTTTTTTGACTTTTGGTTTAATCTGTCTGTGCAACATGTATCTCTATGAACTGCGCAACCTGTGGCAGCTTTTCTTTCATGTGACTGTGGGGGCGTTCGTTACACTGCAGATCTGGCTAAGGCAAGCCCAGGGCAAGGCTCCTGATTATGATGTCTGACACTATCCTTCAGACATGTTGCCCTGGCTTCTGGGGAAAAAGGAAGAGGGAGCCTATCTTAACTGCCACTGTGATGAAGAAACTGTTCACCACATTCAAGAAGCTCTGCTTTCTTTCTGTCCAACTATCCTGTTTGTTTTAAGTCAGCATGGCATGCCTGGGAGCATGTGGTACCTGCTAGGCCGACTCCTCACGTTAGCCGTGAGATTATTATTCAGAGGAGGAGGAGACTGCTCTCCACACGGCCACGGCAGCGGACGAACAGTCAGAAGCCATTGGAAGAATTGGCCAGCGGTCCTGAATCCTTCTGAAGAGTTCAATCAAAAACTGTGTGTGGTCCGTGCTCTGAGGACCAAGCGGGGACTCTACAGCCTGGGTTCGCCTTTGTGAGGCCTAAGTAGAGCCTAAATAAAAAGATGCCGTGGAGTTTCTGTTTCAGACGACTTGCTAAATATCAGATTACATGCACATTTTTGGTACCAAGAGTTTATGAAGTCCAGGATGGTGTGGAATTGGTTCTTTTTCCTTTTATATTTTTGCTTGAATCTTATCTGGAAATCACTTGATATAGGAGAAGGCTTTTTTGAGCTTATCTCTAGAACATCACAAGTATTGAAAACACAGTAACATATGTTTCCTTTCTAGACCATGTTTGTAGTTTCTTTTGAAATTACTTTTTAAACATGTGATTTGTTAGATTATATAGCCATTGTTCCCCAAACTTCAGTCACTTGAGTATTACATACACTGTTATTTCTTAGTATTTATCTTTTTAAATCTTCAAATAGTTTAAAAAACAAACTAATCTCTACTCCGAGAGGAAAACCAGCATCTATTTACCAGGAATAACTACAAAATAAAAGATGTTATTAAATTCTAACTAGATACTAATGCCTCCCAAGGCTCTGAATCCAAGAAGCCTGCTCTTTGTTACGGTGAGAGAGATGTTACCCAGCACCAAAATGGGGCGCTTTCTGTGGAATTATCAGAAGGATAAAATTGTAAAGGGAAAGACATTTCACTGTGATTCTGTATTATTCTGTGTTGTATACCACCTTAAATACTCTTGTGTGCCACCGTGGTGTGGGTCCTGCTCTGTGGAAACACTGAACTGTACTAAGAGAATCAGAAGGTAACTTCTTCCAGCAAACTCTTACTATTTTGTGGCTTTGAGGAGTTCAGCTCCTAGTATCTTAGAGAACTTGTTTGCTTTTTGATAACATTATAAAGGTTGTTTAAGCAGTTATGAATTAATAATACAGGAAGCACAGTTTGATTCCATTAGCAAGATCTGCAACTCTCCTGGTTTCGGAAGGTACCTTCATTAATGATTTTCTTTTGTTTTTAAAGAAAAGATTCCAAGGAAAGTATATATAAGGTACTAAAATTTGATATCCAGAAGACAGTGAACCCATTACATATAATTCATGTTACTAAGTGTATTTATTAAGCAGAATAATCCAGAGGGGTAAAGTCATTGAACCACCATGTTTGCCTGAACCTGTATATGTAGATATGTCTGCAATTGTAAAATCTTGCTTAACTAGAACCTTTTAGGAGAATGAGGCAAAAGGAAGACAATAAGCTTGTAATATCAGGGATTTAATTAAAACAGGAAATTCCATTTTGGTTTTCTGACTCTAACAAAACTGCACAGAAATTATGTATTTTCTGAGAGCTACCCCAAGATAGACTACATGATCCTAAATCAGCAAAATAAAGTTGGTTTATATTTGGCATTTTGTACTTACTGAGCCAGGAGAGTGAAGTGGTTCAGTTTAGAAAATTTTTTCTGAACTAATGGTTAAAACAAGAAGAGTTCTTGTAAATAGCCAGTCAACCAAGAAGTTGGAGCATTCTGTGATTTTGCTATATATTGATACTTTATAGCTCTCTTACCAGTTGGTTCAGTTTGGTTCTCCATATTACTGAATTATTGAAATATAGTGGTTGGTGTTTGGATCATTCAGCCAGGACACTTTAAAACTCACCAGCTGTCTTTAATGGCTTAATTTGTTTTTTTGTTTTTGTTTTGTTTTTTTCACTGCTATTTTGGATGATGGGATGTTTACATCTTAATGTAAAAAATGAAAATAGGCATAAATAATGTTTATGTATAGAAATGCTTTCTTTCATTATTTGGTGTCTGCATCGCTGAGTGTTTATATGACTTCTCTGCCTCTAACATGTTGTTGCCTAAGAAACTATTAAGAATTTGGAATGAAAAATTTTTGCCATGAGTGTAAAGTTCTGAAGCCTCATTAGGCTTCTAATGTGTATGATAGTAATATCTTCCATTTATACTATACTTTTACTTTTAAGAACAAATCTGCATTTACCTAATTATAATGAGTTTTGTAGTGTAGGAGAATAAGTTGCCTTTTTTTTTTTTAAGATTTTATTTATTTATTTGACAGACATAGCGAGAGAGGGAACACAAGCAGGGGGAGTGGGAGAGGGAGAAGCAGGCTTCCTGTGGAGCAGGGAGCGGGATGCGGGGTTTGATCCCGGGCCAAAGGCAGACACTTAACGACTGAGCCACCCAAGCACCCCAGTTGCTTTCTTGTCACATGTTAATGACTTATCTAGGGTCACAGAGCTAAGCACATACAACATCTTATCCCTTAGCTTTGGGGCTCTTCCCTACCAGAGTGGGAACTGATGAAGATAACTAAGGTTGTACTCAGGGAATAGGTTTGTTCTTGGTAAAATCAGGGAATTGGGGACTTAATGAGCTCAGGCCTGGTAGTGTCAAACCTAGGTGTCTATTAAGGTAATTCAGAAATATTGCTTTTTTATTAGGGTGTGCTGTGAAGGCATAGATGCTGTCTTTTATATCCTAAAAATAATTACAATATTTGCTTGCTTTTTTGGTCTGTATTTGAAATGTATTTATACCTGGCCTTTTTCCCAAAAGAACTTGAAGCATGATACCAAAATAAGACCTATACAGCAATGGTAATAATATGAACAGAAAGGGAGAAAAACAAGATCAGTGAAAATGAAAGGAAAAGGGAACATGTTGCTGTTACCAAGTGTAAAATTTGACTCTTGAACTTCCTGCAAGTCACAGCTTAGGAGAAGGGGAACAAGTTTTGCATCGCACTAGCTTGCTCTGTAAGTCAGAGTACACCACTTCCTCAGTGGGGGGCTTCTTCCTGAGGGATTCTCATAAAAATGTCGGCACTTGGGGCTCCTGTGAAATGCTAAAATGAACAGAATCCTCAACTGTTTTAGACATTTGCATATTGTGATTGTGCCTTGAATCCTCAACTTGTACCAGCTTTCAGAGGTACATTTAAGAATTTTTGGTGTGGTTTATAGAGGATTTTGTTTCCATTAGGAAAAATTCTTATCCTAAGCTAAAATTAGGTATGTGTTAAAGCTTGAAAATCCATTTGAGACAAATGCCTGGAGACATGGAGAACCTTTAGCTAATTTTGTAATTCTATAATTTATATAAAGTGAATGTGCTATCCCTGGATTAGCACATTTATTTTGTATTAAATGTGGTCTTTTTCATAGTGGAATCTAGTCTGGAGAAATGTCTGGCTCCATTTCTGTTAGGCCATGTCTGGAATCTCATTAGATTTGATTTGTCAAGGCTCCACAGAGCACATTTGTTTGTATGAACCTTCACCTCCATGTCACGGAAGTGCTTCCTGCTGAGATTAGCAGCCCACCAAAAAGGGAGTTGCTTGGCCTTTATTCCAAAAGTTTTACTAAGGAAACTGGGGACCTCACTCTGAGCTGTTGGATTTCCAAGAGATACAACAGAATGCACGCACGTGCGTGTGTGTGTGTGTGTGTATGTGATTTTTATTTTAAGAAACTTATTTTAAAAAGTTAGAGCTATCATGGAGTATGTAGTAAAAGAACAAATAAATTGCAGTTGACCTCGAACATCAAGTGCAGGGGTTAGGGGCACCAACCCCTCCTTGTGCAGTCAAAAATCTATGTATAACTAGTTAACTACTATACTAATAGCCTACAGCTTACTGGAAGCCTTACTGATAAGCAATTAACACATATTTTATATGTTATATGTATAATATGCTGTATTCTTACAATAAAGTAAGAGGAAATTTTTTTAAAAATCTTAAGAAAAATGCATTTATAATACTGTAATTATAAAAAAAGTCCACATGTAAGTGGCCCTGCACAGCTCAAACCTGTGTTGTTCAAGGATCAACTGTACTTCCAAAGCAGCCAGCACTCGGATCGAATTGAACACTTAGCCTTACCACCAGTTATAGGTGACTCCTCAGGGCTGCCATCTTTGTCTATGGGCAAGCCTTCTTTGTGTTTTTCTGCTTCATCATCTCTAAGGAAATGCTGATCAAACCTGATTTTTAGTTTTAATTGGCTTTAGTAATATGCTACCTAAAAGTTACTCCAAGGGTGATGAATTGAGTTTGTGTTGGCTGAGAATTTAAACTTGAATGGTTCTGTTGATGAGGGCTAGAGGTGTCTGATCATCTCCATCAGTGCTCTGAGACTGCTGTTGAATGCTGGCGTATTGCAGCCTCCTGTTTGAGCAATGAACTTTTCAAAGAGAAACTGTGGCTGCCACTATTGAAACCTCTTCCTTGAGTGGCCAGGCTCTCTAGATTACTTTATTTCACAGGTGAAGTCACAATGTTGAAGCACTGTGTGGTTGCAAGCCATGCGGCTGATATCCTTCTGGCTCGTGAACAGTGATTGCTGTTGACGTGATGTGGGCTTGTTTTCTTCTGCATTGGCAGTGCTGGTGTGTAATAAATAGTCTTACTTAGCACAGTTGGAGACTGTAGGAAACTCAAGGAGAGAACAGGCTTAGCTCTCAAAGAGTTCTTGAAATCAAAAACCTAGCCTTACGGATTGTTCCTGCTCTTTCCTTGGTAACGAACCATATTCTCAGCCCCACCTTATGCACGGGTCCTGTTTGCGCTTGGCTCCTGCATCCCACAGCATAGCATGCAAGTGTCGCTGCATAGAAGCACAGTCAGGCTCCGTCTGAGAGTAGGAAGCAGGGCTCAACATTTGTCTTTCCCATTTGGTCCTGGCAGCCCCTCCCCAGCTCTGCCCTGATTGTTTGCCTGTTTTGTGCCAGTGCTTTTCTGTGAGGCTGGGTTGTCAAGGACCTTGCCTAAAGGTGAGCAAACAGTATGTGGCCTTCTACTTTGAATTCCTCCAGTGCCTGGGACTAATGATATGAATTCTTAGCGCCGTCTGTGGGCCAGGGCTAGGTCCTCCGACATGGTTAATCCTTACGGCAGCCTGGGGGATGGGCTAGCACTCTCTCATGTTCACCTGAGGAAACTTCACATTCAAACCCTGAGATTCAGGCTTAAATGATTCAAAAGTTGGGGTTCATATTTCTGTGCCACAGAATCTCAGGAAGAATATTCCTTGTGAGTTTGTGTGTGTGTTCCCGACAACCACTGGGCTTTTACTGTTCTGGCAGCAGTGAGAACAGACAAAGCTGACATGGAGGGGAAATGGCACTGTGTATGATAAGCACATCATCCTCCCAGAAAGCCTTTCTGTAGGCTCTCTTTTTTATAGACTAAGCATCTGAGGTCTAAAGAGGTTTAAGGACTTGAACTCAGTCACAATCTAGCTCATGTGGTGGCACCAAGATTTTATTCCAGATCAGTCTTACCCAGAACTCATGTTCTTAACCACCATGTAATATTAAGCTAGACAAAATGGAAATATGTTGAAATATATAAGGAATAAATGTTGGAATGTATATATAAGTAATCTACACTACTTTTTAAATAAGAGATTGGTCAGTGCTAACTCCTGCAGTGTGGATTTTCCTCTATAGACTGAGTAAAATAGTTTCCTAAAATTCCTGCATCTGTAATGGTACCTGGGGACATGTGGCTGCAGGAGGTATGGTGAAACTTAAACGTGCCTTAGATTTTAGGGCAAGGAGCTATATCGTCTGGTCTTTGTAGTAAGACTAACTCATGAATTAATGATTCTTGATGTAGAATGTTAAAGCTTCACTGGTGATTCATTCGTTATAAACATTTACTTTCCCTTTTTAATTTTTTTTAAGGATCCATTTATTTTATGAATCATTTATTTAGTGCATAAGCAGGGGAGGAGGAGAGGGAGAGAGAGAATCCCAAGCAGACTCCCCACTGAGCACAGAGCCCAACATGGGGCTCAATCCCACGACTCCCAAGACCATGACCCAAGCTGAAACCAAGAGTCAGACACTTAACTGACTGAGCCACCCAGGGGCCACTCAGACATTTACTTTTTCTAACTGAAGGACAGAATTGAGTGGTTCTTTAATATAAAGTAATTTTATGGAAAGTCTGCTTTAAATGGTCCCTATATCTGAAAATGCTAAACTAAAAATAGAACATTACTATTTGCAATTTTGAATAGTGATTATGAATTTGGAGTCCGACTCCCTGGCTCTCCCTTGTACTATCGTTGTGACCTCTGCAAGCCATGTAACCTCTTTGCCTCCATTTCCTCATCTGTAAAGTGGGGATGATAATAGTACCTTGGGCAAAGTGTTGCCGTGCGTATTTAAATGAGTCAATAAATATAGAGTACTTAGAGCCTGGCACAGTGAGTACCTGGACAGTGTGGTCCATAGCATTATGGTCTGTCTTGTCGGTGTTACCACTACTTTCAAGATAATAAGTCTCTTACGCTGTAAATGCCCCTAAGTAGAAGTCACTGTACAAAGTTTTCGGAGATCACCAGCTAAGTGAGGATTCTCTTGAAATGTCTAGCAGGCATGTTGCCTACCCTGGCAAGCTCTTGGGTGCAGACTTCTGGGCAGGGCAGTGAGGATGCATTCAAAGAGAGGAGAAGGGATTGGAGATACTCATGCTTGCCAAGCACCTGCTGTACATCAGGTGCTCGCTGAAGAGGTTATGTGAGCTTTTAACAGAATCCATCCGAGGTGTGAGCAGGATGACGTTGTCTGCTGTCACACAGCCTGGCAGTGTCAGACCGTGCTCTCTAGGACCCCACAGTCTCCCAGGTGCTGGAGTGCTGTCCAAAGGGGAAGGTGCCTCTGGGAACCTCACTTGTTCAGTGTGGCCCTAGCACTGTGGCCCCATCAGTGTTTGCTTTGAACACTCTGATCTAGTGGGTACTCTTGAACGGTGGCTGCCCTAGAGCCCACCACTGTGTAAGGGCCTTCATGAGTGTGCACGTGTGTGTGGTCTCGTGGTCTCTGCTCTCATGGGAAGCAGAGGGTGGCAGAATGAAGCCAGCAGCCTCCAACCTGCGATACAGAAATAACATACTGCTGGGGATGTAAAGCTCAAGGCACTCTTAAAAAGTGCAAATGCAACATGGCTTTTAAAAGATTAGTCTGATGCAAAATGCAGCCCTCCAAAAAAAAAAAAAAAAACCCCACATGAGCCAGGAAGTGCCACTCTAGCTAACTGACAAAGTCAAAGCACAGAAGCAAATTTTGCAAAATTGGAAAATAGAGATGCTGACAAACCAGAGATTCCAGGCAGGTCTAAATTAGAAATTGGCTGAGAGGGAGAAAAAAGTGATGAGGCTCCTCATGGACTCCAGTGAAAACTCTCTAATTCACAGGCCTAATAGAGCAGCAGTAGGAAAGGGGCCTTGAGGATGAAGATGCATTTGGCAAGTGAGGGGGTGGCTCCGTGGCATTCACTAGAAACAGACGGGTGGGTGAGGTGTAGGGCTGGCCAGCCAGTGGGGACAGGGTGCCTACTTTACCCTCAGCCCTAGACAGTGCTCTTCCTTCTACTGTCTTTCCCCTGCATCCCACCTTCCGGCCCTTCTGCTGGGCCTGTGAACCGAGGCTGAGGACCTGGCCCTTGGCACTGCATGGCCCGGGGCCCGTGGTGGGAAAGGCCGCTGGCCGCTACTGCTGGCACGCTGCCCGGAGGGGGCCTGAGCGAAGGCTTGGCCGCTTTGGCTTACAGGTGACCTTCCCGCAGATCCCCCTGGTGTGATGCTTATCTCGTTTGTCTGCCTTCAGCTTTAAAATCTTAAAATCCTAATTTGATTGTTTTATGTTTGTGCCATACTTGTGGTCTGGCACTTGAAGATTGGACAGGGTCCCACAAATATTTAGAAGCCAAGAATGCCAGAGAAGAAAGGAGCCTTGGAGGTCAGCCATCCCAGTGGCTGGACTTGGCTTTGTTCTTGTGTCTGTCCTGAGAAGCAGTGCCCCTGCCGGTGGGAAGGAAAGAGACGCAAGAAGTGGACAGCAAATACCGTATTTTACATTCCAAGATGGGGGGCGGCGGGGGGGAGCCCCACCAGAGGGCTTTTTTGAAAATCTGAAAGGCTAAGAAAAGCTATAGTAGTATAGTAAGTGGACCTCAGTTCATCTGTTGTCAACCTTGAGAAGTGGCAGGCCCTCTGTCCCTGCAGGGTCATCAGTGCCCCGCCAGGTAGGCACAATGGACAGAAGTGCTTATGAGCTAGAGCCATAGCTTTTGTCCTGGAGGATCAGAGCAGCCTAGGAGATGCGCCGGTCCTTTCTCCCACTGCCTCCTGGGCCTGGGGGCAAGCACAAGTGAGAACATGTATGGGAAAGCTCTTTATACACTGGATGAAGTTTGTCCAAAGGCAGGGTGTGGGGGCATGGTGTTCTCTGCTCTGTTGTGCCCTCCCCTGACCCCATCCTCACAGACAACACCAGCCCTTCCAACTCTCCTGCTGACCCCTGTGCTAAGTGGTACCTTGCCACGGCCAGCACGGCCCAGACTTAACAGCCCCTTCCTTCAGGAAACAATCTGTACAGCATTTGTTGTCTTCAGTGAGGAATTGTTTTGATTTCGACAAATTCAAAAGCTGTGGGTTTTCCACAGTGTGAGTCCCTGCCACTGCCTCCTCTTGTTCAGGTGGCGGCGAGGATCTGCTCAGCACCTTACTTCTGAGCATTGTACATCCCAGCGCCCAAGAATGCTTTCCTGCCCCACAATGATACAGGCTCAGCATCTTTTCCAAGCTCTAGAGGTTCACTTTCTGCTAATTAGCAACTCATGGTGAGGTTGCAACATTACGGAAAATAATTTTTATCATGTAAAAACCACAGCTCTGGGCATCATCTGACTATATGCCACTCAGGTGATACTTGCTTTTGGAAAAGTTCCGTAAATGTATTTTTGAAAGTCTTAAAGTAACACGACTACCTGGTGAATATGTAGCTTCAGCTTCCTCAGTGCACCAGGCTTCACCGTGCCTTCCCACAATGTTGCTAACCCCTCTCTACAATCAAATCATCACCATGCTGGCTGAAGTCCGGTCTTTGCTGTCAGTGGATGTTAAAGCGCTGTCCGGAACGCACTACATGTATCAATGGTGTCTTTGCTAGTAAGTTTTGCTAATTAACATCCCAGGTATGGATATGCTTTTGCAAAAAAGTATAAATCTCTAAGGAAGAAACAGATGTGTTCTCTGGAATGAGCTCAATGGAGATGGGAAGGGGACGGGCTCATGGAAGTTCTGAGTTGCATTCCTTGGCTGCCCTGGTGTGCACTGGGCTATGTGCACGCGGTTTCCCGGTCCTGCCTGAGGCTTGCCCCCCACTCATCACAGCAGGGTGGGGATTCTTCAGGAGCTGACATGCTAACTTAGTCTAATCAGCCCCTAAAGGTTGGCCTTTTCATTTGGTTTCCTTTTCTAATTGACATACCCTAGCCTGAAAAGTTCTGAGAGTCAAACATGAGCTCTGTACAATTGCATCCTACACCATGGACAGTGGAATCCTCACTAATGCTGTCCCAATTCCTTGGAGCAGGGGGCCTGCCCATGAGCAGGACTGCCATGTCTGTGCCCCCATGTGGCCATTGTTGCAATGAACCCAGTGAAGTCTTTTTCACTGGCTCCTTCATTTTCACTTCACCAAGCCCCTGGTCTTATTTCCTGAACCCAAATAGAACCCTGCATTTGATGGGTGTGGCAGGCAGGCACTGCTTTTCTACCACCTTTCCTCGAGTGAGGTAAGAGTCGTCCTGGGGCACGGAGGACGACTCATGAAGTTACCTGCATGAGCTTAGCAGACAGGCCTGCTTTGAATCTCATCTCTTAATTACCAGTTGTGTGAGTTTAGGCAAATAATTCAGTCTGTGTGTTCATCAGTGACATGTGGTGGCCAGGAAGAACAAATGAGATAAAGTTTGTATGGTGCTTATCCCGGTGTCTGACACACAGTGTCCAATAAGTGGTAGCCATGGTTAGTAGCTATCCAGGTCAAATCAGTGTGCCTCCAGCCAGCATCTCTCCTCCTCTCCCTCCTACTTGGGTCCCTTCCGGGATCTGTGTCCTTGTATTTTCAACTTTCTTTCCCCCCTTAGCATAGAAACAGGGTTGGCTCCCCTGTTTTACAACATCCTCTCCTCAACCCTGGATCTTTTCTGGTACCATCCTTGATCCCTTGTCCCCTTTCACTCCTGGTGTCTCTCCTGCACCCTGGTACCTGCTCCTCAGTCCAGGGAACTACCTCTTGCCAAGAACACGAACGTTCTCTCACCTGATTGCCACAATGACCGCGGTCCTTAGCCAACATTCTCTCCGTGGCAGTGTACCGTTCCCCACCCAGAGTAGGTCTCTGCCCTCTGGGGCTCCCTCCCCAGCGCCCCACCAAGGGCCGAGTGCACCGTTCTTTGGACTGGAACCAGACCCATGGCTCAAGCCGCAAATCAGACCAGGACACATTACCAGTGAAAGTGTTTAATAGTTAAATTATTTAAATAGACTTTTTAAATTTCCATGGGAAATCATAATTGTATCTGTTTTTGCAAGAGCAGGAATAAAAAGAGTGCACACCCTTGGAGGGAATGAAGAGCTAGCACTGCACGGTGTCACCAGTCACTGCTGGGATAGGAGGGGTGGGCCCCCAAGAAGCCGAGGAGACCGTAACCAACGGGGGGACCACCGGAGGAACTCAGCACACACATGTTACTCGGGCTGGAAGCAAAATTAACACCTGGCACCACTGGCGGGCACTATGGAGGGGCAGGGGACTTGAGAACACCACCATGGAGAAAGCCAGCCCGCCCAACAGGTGCAAAGGTGGGGGGGGGCGATGCAGAACTCAAAGGTTGGAGCAGCAAAAGCGTGGACAAACCTGGGCTGGCAGTTTTAGGTCTGTAAGCTTTGCTTCTCAGAGCGGTGTTCAGGCTGGAGTGAGAGATGGTGTGTGGAACAGGGAGGCCGGCGCTAGGGTGCAGTGAGAGGCGGTGCAGGTGGGCATCAAAGTAACATTCTGCAGCTGGTATATAGCTGCCGCCCCACCTCCTTCAAGCTCGTGTTGGAGGTGAGAAGAATTCTGCCCTGAGAAGCAACAGAAAGATCTGGGCACAGAACCCAAGGATTCTGTCTGAATATATCTCTATGATAATCATTTTTCACTTACATGCCCATTTCCATTTTATACCCTTGTAGGGTATAAGGAGTAATTTTTCCTATATATTTAACTGCCCCCTCCACCCCCCAAAAAAAACAAAAACCAGACGAAACAAAATTTCTGCTAGCTTTGTCCTCTGGACGTTGAAGCTGGGCTCTCCACTTTTCTCTGTCTGGTCTGCAGATGGAGAGCAAAGCCACCACCCTCCCTGAACCTGAGGGCTGCACTGTTACCCCCAAGTCTGAAGGCCTTATCTCTGGGAGAGCCACCTGCACAGTAGCCAACTGAGCAAGGCAGGCAGGCAAGGCTTCCTACCACCCCCACGCCAGCTGAGCGCCTGTGGCCGTCCCTGAGCTCTCAGAGCTGCGTCTCTGCAGGTAGCAAATGGCTGACATCTCAGGGAACAGAAGAGGGGACAGTGGTTTGCCGCATGTTGGGGCTGTTTCCCTTGGTTCCAGCGGGGCCTGAGATGGGAAAACAGCTTTTTGTTTTATCCACTTGCATTTAACTTAAGGGAAGTGATGTGTTAGAGAGATGGGGTAATGTATGCGTGCATCTTCCCACTTAATCTGAATGTAGGGCACCCCAAAAGGACACATGCTGCCTGCTCTGGCTGGGCCTGGGAAAACCCCAAACTGCCTCGTCTGCAGTGAGGGCACCAGGCACCCCGTATGTGGCCAGTCCCACAGCCGAAGCACACACACACACCAGTACACACACTGACATACGTACAGTACAAATGCTGTGCACAGCTGTTTTCTAATATAATTTACAAAATATAGAATTTGGTATATTTGTTAGATCTCCGAGGATTTCAACAATAAAAAATACAAAAAAGACATGTTGGGATCCCCGCCCTCCCACCCCAGTGGCATCTTCGTTTGCTTGTGGGTCTCTCATACGCATACAACTAGCGTAGTCTAAAGGGCACAGAAAGTTGTTTTATTTAATAAATATTCTTTTTCTCAGAACCACCCCTCCTTGCCTCGAGTCCTCTCGCCTCCCCTTGGCAATTCGCTCTGTTCCCCTCGAAGAGGTGTGGGGGGAGGACTGTGGAGAAGGCCGAAGTCCGTCCACAGCCCGCACTCTTGCCAGAAAGCCCCTCCGTGGGGCAGGGCTGTGGCCTCTGTCGGCAGTTGAAAGGCTCACACAGGAAAGCAGACCCCGGGGCCCCTAGGTTCCCGGCGGCCAGAGTCACGCCGCCAACCCCCCCCCCCCAGGCTGAGGCCTCCCCCTCAGCCCTGTCGTCACACGCCGGCCTGCCCCGCACCGTAAGAGCGCCGGCAGCCCCTTTCCACCTGTGCAGCAGCAGCGCCCGTTAGAAAACTCGAGATTCAGATCACGCCTAGTGGAGTCTTCTACGGAGGAAACATCTTTGGTCAGCTTGGTGCTCGCAGGACGCTGGCACCCCGGGGCCTGGGACGGAGGCGGCTGCCTGCCCACAAAGGCAGAAGCTGCTTCTGGAGTCAAAGTGGAAAATCTCACTGGTGCAGCCATGTGGGCTAGAGCGCAGGCTTCCACCTGCCCACCGGCACCCAAAGAAGCCATTTCCATTTCTCTGGAGGCCAGGCTGCCTGGCATCACCAGGTGGCAGCTGCTAACTGAGCGGGGGCCCCCCGTTGAGGAAGTAGGTCATCATCTCGCCTTTGCCCTTGACCTTGACCACACCCCTGCACTCCAGCTGGTATGTGTTGGCAGCCAGCACCTGGTACATGTCCGTGGTGACCTGAGGAGGCAGTGGAGGAGAGAGGATAGGCCACAGTTAAGCTAAGCTGTGAGCCCGTTGACTGGTGGCCCTGCCTGACTGTCCCCACCACAGGGGGTGGGCAGCACCTCCCAGCCAGGGGCTCCCAGGGACTGACAGCTGCTCGTACTGCCTATTGGAAACCAGAAGAATGGCAGCACCTACTCCGTGCCAGGCAGTGTGGCCTGCAACTCACCTGTGCTATTTCCGCTGCTTAAAGTGTGGCCCCTGGTCCCTGAACTGCCTGTCCCTGTCCACACTGAGAAGTGCAGAAGCTGGGCGGAAGTGCTTGGGCGCATCCACAGCAATCTGACCCTGCCGCCACGGAGACCGAGCACGCGACCAGTGTGCTCACTCAGGTCTCACTCCACAGCAGGTAGGTTGGAAGCCACTGCTTACCTCACTCAATCTATGAGGAAAGCGCTTTTATCTCAGGCTCAGACAATCTAAGTCCCTTCCGAGGTTACATCGCTAACAAATGGCAGAGCCTGGACTCGGGTCTGCATCCGACTGCCCATGTGCTTTAGCTTTTGAACAGAGAGGGGACCTCACCCGTGGCTCCAGTCATCACTGCACTCTTGCCAGGCAGAGGAGAAAGCAGGCTGACCGGAGCAGCAATACAAGCGCGTGTCTCGCGAGGTGACCCAACAGCTATCCGAGCACACCCCACAACATCCCTGCTGAGGATCCTGGCCCCCCCTGGCTGTCAGGCTGGGAATCTCTGGCTGGGCTGCTGGAAGGTGACCCTGCTGTGTGATCATGGGAACACCCTATGCGAAGGTGAGGTGCCAGGCCACTGTGTGGTTGCACAGGGTCCTTCACTTGTCTGTGGGTGGGGTCAGAAGCTCTGCACACACATGCCTCTCTCCCCAGCTCCCATCTTGTTGTCCCTTCTCCTCTTGGCACAGGGATCGAGGTGAGAGAAAGCCATTTGGTCAGTTCCCTCCGACAGCATTTGCATGCCAGCCAGGGCCGGCTGATCTGGCCAGGGCTGTGCTTTGGGCTGACCCTTTGTTCAGAGGTCCCACAGGAGAGAGAGAGAATTTAAGGGACATTTAAGCAGTGTCAGTGCGAGCAGAGGGCCATAAAGAGAGCACAGTGCAAACTTGGGAAAATGGAGGCCAGGAAAACGAAGTGACCTGCCCACAGCCTCATGGGGCACTGGGGGGTGGAGGGTACAGGAAGAGAGCCCCGTCCAGGGCCTTGCCATTGTCAGACTGGAGCAGAGGAAATCGAGGAAGGCCTGAGAAAAAGCAGCTGAAGAGAGGCAGGCCTGGGCATCACAAGAGCCAGCTTGCAAAGGATCGAGAGGAGCCAAAGTCTCTGGGTCTCTGGCCAGCCCCCTTGGCTGCTGGGGGCACCATCCCAGGGGGACGAGGGGCCTTGCCTGGTTCTCCTAAACCAGGCTGCGAGTGCTGGGGGCCCCATTCGGCAAGACCTTGCTCCCGGCAGCCATCTTTGTGTCCCCTTGTATGTGTGGGTTGTGGCATGAGCACTCCTGGCTTAGCATCAGCAGTGGCTCCCGCCTAGACCTCCGCCCCCGGCCATTCCTTCTGTGGCCAGTAGAGGGCTTGGCACAGGAGTGAAGATCTGTCCAAGGTCCTGAGGGCTTGAAACACAATTGTGTTTTCCGAGCTCCCAAGACGTAGCCCCAACCACCTTCAAATTTGGCCGCAGAAATTCTGGCTGGGAACTGTGGGCGGCCTGCACCCAAGCTCATGCAGCATCAGACAGAGCCCCCCTCCCCATGTGGGTGAGGTGGGCGGTGGATGCTCTGGCACTCACCTGGATGCGGTCAGGCACACCGGTGCTATCCATGCGGCTGGCCACGTTCACCGTATTGCCCCAGATGTCGTACTGAGGCTTGCGAGCCCCGATCACCCCGGCCACCACGGGGCCGATGTTGAGCCCTGCAGGGGACAGACCGTCAGCACGTTCCTCAGGGCTCAGACCAGCGCTCACCCTCTCATTCCTCCCTGACACTCAAGGTCCTCTGGGCCTGAGGCCACACTTAGCCCTGCGGCTCCCACTCGGCTGCTGCCATCAAATGCCCGCTAACCCAGACCACAGAAGTCCGTTCACACAGCACTGCTCCTGTGTACTTGAGTCAGCAGGCAGCTCCCGCAGTCCATCACCAAGACCGCCCTCTTCAAGTGTCCAGTGACCTGCGGCATCATCCGGTTGCCCTTCCTTAACCACCCCTCTCAGTGGCGTTTTTCACTGTCAGTTCAGACTTTCTTCCTTCTACCTCCTCTGTTTCTATGAGGGGCACCGCCATTCTTTTTCTTAGAACCTAGCTCCTAACCCACAGTCTCCCCTCTGTCCAAGTGCTCCTCCCCCTGGGTGTCTGAGCTAGTGCAGGGATGTCGCCATGACCCAGCCCCAGGAAGCAAGGCTGCTGCCCTGCACGCAGCCTCCCTGTCTCACTCCTGGCACATCTGCTCTAGTCTCTCCACCGTCCCAGTCTTACCCACACCAACCCCGATCACCCTGCCACTCCGCTTTCGCTGTGCTGCTTCCCCTCCACGCCAGGCCAGAGCCTTCTCCAACACACCTGGCTCAGCTGACATCATCTAGACATTCTCTGCCATGTCCCCAAGCCCCCGGGCGCTCCCTCTTGGCACAGAAATGGTCTCTCTCACAGGGGGCTGCATGAAGCCTTGCTGTTGTGTGCGACGTAGGACCACACACATGGCAGAATCTCCCAAATAGCAGTGTCATCTGTTCGTAAGACACTGCCCTCCATAGCCCTCCTCTTCGGTCCCGCCAAGCCACATGGAGCTTTTCACCCCACCTGCTATTCCCAGGCCCGAATGGTCGGAAGCCAAGCTCACCGATCTTCATCTGGAAGTTGTTGAAGGAGTGTTCATTGATGTACTTCATTTGATCCATGAGCTTCATGGCAAAGTCGGCCAGGGCTTTGATGTGGGTCTTGCCCACCTTGTCGTACGTGGAATCATTGAGGCCTGAGGCGGCCATGTAGGTGCTGCCAATGGTCTTGATCTTTTCCAGCTGCCTGAACCGATCCTCGCTGATGATCTGGATGGAAGGAGGCCAAACCTGGGTCTCCACCAAGGTTGGGGCACTGAGGTCTACAGGGAAGGGCAGCAGCATGGCCCCCCATGTGCCCCCCTCCTCCATTCACACAGGGGGCCCATCTGCACACCAACTCGGTGCAAGACTGACAGAGCAGGCCTCCTCCAGTACTCACCCACGTGTGGTGGCCGGGTGCTACCCTCCGCCCTGCACCCAGAGCCCCGGGCCAGCTCTCTAGTCACTTCAGAGCCTCTTGCCCCCAACAGGGGCTGGTGGCCATCTCCCCCCTTCTCTGGCTCACATCCCCATCCCTCCCAGGGACCCCCTTCTTCTGTCTCCAGGCCCTGCCAGCCAGAAGCCTGCCCAGACCCATTTCAGCCAACTTCAGTTACCCCCTGCCCCAGGAGCCTCATGGGCCGCTTCCAGCACAGCCCCAGCCCAGCTCCGTCATCCTTCACCCCAGGCCCTCCATTCCTACTGGGGTTGACCCCCTCACATTCCTCACTCGGTGAGCTCCCAGGGTCAAAATGCCCTACTGGGCACAGTGTACCCAGTGCCTGGCACACACTGGGGACTTGGCGAGGGTGCATGTTTGTGTTTCTGCCCGTGCTGTTCAGGGCTTTGCATCTTTGTCCTTCCTTCTCCCTTAGCCTGGGAGTCCCTCCTTCCCTGGACTCTCACAAAAGCTGGGCCCCAGCCTGGGGCCTGCCCAGCCTCAGGTGGCACGAGAGGAGCGGCGGCGAATAGGGAGGATCGGCGAGACGGCCGTGCAGGGTCTCAAGGGGGCAGCCAGGGCGCAGAGACTTGCGATCCCAGTGGCCTGGGCACACGCCCACTCTGCGACCTACTGCCCGTGAGCTAAGCCCCGTCTGTGTGCCTGTCTCCTCCTCTGTAACAGGCTAGGGGAGGAAATGCAGGCACGGGGCCTGCCCTCAGGTGCCCTGGTGTCCCTCCTGCTCCAGGGGCCCAAGCTCCCCACTGGCCGCACCTCGTCAAAGTCGGCGATGATCTCGTTGAGCAGCCGCAGGCACTCGACGCCCTCGTTGTTGGCTTCCAGCTCCACGTAGAACTCGGAGAAGTTGGCGATGGAGGCAAACATGACGGCCACGCACTCGCACGACTGGTAGTAGAGCTCGTCGTTGCGTCGCTCGCGGGCCAGGAAGTGGGCGGCCACGTCCTTGGGCAGGATGTTGTGCAGCAGCCGCCTGTTGTAGGCCTGCAGCTCCTCCATCTCCTCCTTCTCCTCCGTGGCCTAGGACGCGGCACCCGGTCAGCAGGAGGGGCATGAGCCCAACGCCGCCACGGGGCCGGCTTTCTGCCCCCTGCCCCCGCGCCGTCCCCACCTGCAGCTCTCCGCAGGGAGCGGCTAGCACTCCGACCATGAGAAAAGGGAGAGACGGGTACGCCTCCACCTCTGCCCTGCCTGCCCCTCAGAACGTGACGCACCAGAGGGCGCGGGCCCTGAAGGAGGGAGCCCCCGACTGGAAACCTCCTGGAGGACAGGCTGAAAGCATCCTGTCTGCCCAAAGCTAGACCGAGGCATGGAGTTACAGGGATGGTCCAAAACCACACCCACCCCCCCACCAGTGGCCCTCCAGCTACCAAGCGCTCAACTGTCCATCTTCCTCTTCGCATCAGGAAATGCAGTTTGATAAGATGACTTTAACAGACTGACCCCACGGGAAGACGTCTTAAAGCCCTGTCTGCTCTCCCCGGTTCCAGCACAGCCCCATCCCAGCTCCATCATCCTTCACCCCAGGCCCTACATTCCCACTGGGGTGTGGGAATGTAGCCAAAACTGGCTTCTGGATTGGTTTAGGGGTGGGGCAATGGATTATCACTCACCCATCCCAAAGCCAGGAGGTGCGGATGCCCCAAAGTGCTCCCTGGGGCGGGATAGGGACACCACCAGTGACTTTGGTTCTCCCCCAGTTTGGGTCCTGGGTCTGGGAAATTGAGGTCTGTGGTCACTCACGAGGGACAGTGCAGAGCCCTCAAATCAAGAGGCCAACAGTGGCCCACAGGCTGAAACGCAGAGATAGTCATGCACCAAGGTGTGCAAGGAGCCATGTGACACAGGAGGGACAGAGTGGCAGTCTGCGGGCTTCCTCCCCCTCGACGGCAAACAAAATGGCCCCTTTAACGGGGAGTGACCACGTTGGTAAAACAGGCAGGTAAAGGATCATTAGCAGGGCCGTTGAAAAGATCCAGCCAGCCTGCTTGGGCCTTCTCTAACTAAATGCGGAGGTCTTTCTATTTGGCTGCACCAGGGATCTCTGCGAGGGCCAGGACTACATCCCTGGCTCTCCCAGCAGGCGGTGGCTGCTCGTGGGGAAACTGCTGGCACACCCAGCTAAGGCCACAGGACCCGGGTCCAGCAAGGACCCCAAGGCTCAGAGGCCTGGCCTAGCCTTGCACCTGAAGCGAGAGAACCCTCAGCCCATCACGCCTAGAGCAACTGGAAACATGGCCTTAAGAATGGGGGTCATGCCTAAGGAAGTTCCTGGATGCCAGGTGGGCCCAGCGGGCACATGCTACCTTCCGGCCCCTGTGAGGTGAGACCCTCCTAAACAGGGCCACCTGCTCCTAGCTCTGAAACAGGTGCCAGAGCCGACAGGCTGGAGCGGGAATCTCTGTGCTTCTGGAGGAGCCCCAGCTGGTACGTCTGCCCCTGCAAGTGTACGGGCCACGTACAGTCCTACTGCCCGCTGAGACCCCGTGCCTGGCCACCCAGGAGCACTGCGGGGCTCCTTTGATCAGCCCAGCAGGGTGGCAGAAACCTAACACATGCCCTCCCCTAGCGCATCTGCCCAGTGGCAGGCAGGTGGTGGTGAAGGCTGGGGTTGGGACGCTGGGAGCATGGCGACCGCTGGGAACACAGGCCAAGTCCTGCCCAGGAGCTCCTGCCACATCGGGACAACTCTGCCCTGAGACATGATGTTGGGCAGCTCCCAACACAGCCAGCTGCTTCTAGGACTGGGCTCTGGCCAAGCAGGAAGACTCAGGGGCCACAGCCCCCGTGCTGAGCCCAATAAGGTCAGTGCTGTGGGAGAGGGACGGGAGTGGGCTCTCCCAAGAACTGAGACCCAGGGGTTTGGCCAGGAGCAGACTTGATGCCTCATGCAGATGCTTCAGGGACACTAAGGACCTCAGGCTTCCCCACCTCCCTGTCAAGCACCACACCCACCCACCAGGACCAAAGATCCAACAGCAAAACTGGCTTCTGGGTTAGTCTAGGGGTGGGGTAACGGATTATCACTCACCCATCCCAAGAGCCTGTGTTCAAGTTTTTGCTTATTGGTATGTTGTCCTCCCCCCCTCCCAAAAGTCCTGGAGGAGGACAGGAGATGGAGATGTGTAAGCATCCTGAGTCTGTTGCAGGGGTTCAGTGGAGAGAGGCCAACACACCTGGTAGGTAGACATGCTCACCGCCCCCCCCCCCATCTGTGCACAGGCCTTCTTAATCGTTTTCAAAGTGGGAGAGGAGCTGCTGTTGCCTGGGCACTGGGGTGGGGTTGTGAGGAAGCCTCAGGCTGCTCGGCTCAGCCCTGGCAGAGAGCTTCACTTTGACCCTAGGCACCCAGGAGCTAGACAAAGACGGGCGGGGGTGACAGGGCAGGAGGTCACAGGCAGGCTGAGTGGCAGGCTCACCCTTCCCTTGCTTCCACCCCTTTGTAGAGGTCTCTGCAACACAGCTGACTTGCACAACAGCAACAGTCTAGGGGGCAGGGGACCTCCTCGGGGCTCATGTGGGAGGTGGGGTGTGTGTGTGCAGAGAAGTGGAGGGACATCAGCCCTCGGTCCCACGGAGCCTGGTCAGCCCCTAGGAGAGAGCTGGAACCTCCAGGGAGCTTCCAGCCTCAGAGGAGAGGGGTGTGAGAGAGCCAAGAGAAGGCAGGGAGGCAGCAATCTGATCCAAGAAGGTAGAACCTCACACTGGATATCCCCCAGGTCCCTCCCAAGCCCAGGGCTGACCAGGGGCCTTCCACATGCAAAACAGGTTCCCTCCAACCTCAGGGCATCTGCTCAGTGGGGACCTCAGTCAACCTCATGCAAGATACCCAGCAGCAGGGGCAACTGGATGCCCCCATCTTTAACAAAAACTCAGGACCTCCTGCCCCAGCCTGAAGACTTGAGTCTCAGCATTAGCAAGAAGCTGAGGATGGAGGAGGCCTAAGTGAGTCGCGGGTGAGCTGGAGAAGGGGTCTGGGGATGGAGGCCAGGCCAGGACAGGCAGAGGCTGGGCTGGAATAACCGGTCTGAGGCTGCCCACAGGGAAGACGGCTTTCTCACCATGAGTGCCCTTGGGTGCCCTCTCCAGAGCTTCTGAGGCCATCTAGCAGGTAACAAGGAGCAACTCGGTCTCCTGCTAGCACCTGGAGCATTATCTTGCATGTGGCCCAGGGGTATCCCCTCCTCCAGGTGGACACTATTGGGGCACAGGGCACAAAGCTTGGAGGGTGGAGTGCGGGGCTCCTAGCACCCCACTGCCTCTGCCCCTGCATGGGCCACCTCTCCCCAGGGCACAGCCACCTGCTTAGGCTTCCTGTCGATGGGTCTTTGATGCCCCTTCCGTCCATTCTCCCCTGGAAGAGCCTTCAAGCCACTTCTGGTCACATCAAGCCCTGCTCAGCAGCCTGGTGGGCCAGCTCCCACACTGCGGCCTCCATGACACGGTGCCTGCGCTCCCCATACTCCTCACCTCCTGCCACTCTTTCCTCCCCACCCTCCTGACTCCTTGCTGCCCACGCCACAACCGGAGCTGGCCATGCCTAGCCCCCATCCCTGCCTCTGGACGCACACAGTAATGCCTGGTCGGTATTTGGGACCCACCAAAGTCCCAGCACTGTCAATGGTGGGTTTGTTTGGAATTCTGGAATCTGCTCTGGGATTCTGTGTCTGGGCTCCCGAAAGCAGGGAGCAGACCTGCTGGGATGTGGGGCACTGGTTAGTTGGGCTGAGGCCTGAGCAGGAAACCCCATCAGTGCAGAACTAAGGCCCTGTGAGCCCAGGTGACGAACTTGTTCACTCACCAGATGCTGTGAGGTCTGGATGCCTCCCCACCCCAGCCCCAAGGCCACCCACCTGCAGTTTCCAGAGGAAGTCCAGGCGGGCGGTGGACTCCACCTGCTGGGCATGCAGGTATAGGGCCAGCACAAAGACGGAGATGATGATGGGCGTCACCACCTTCAGTGCCACCTTGGTCGCATGCTCAGGGCTGCGGGGGGAGGGAGATGCCTTGGCACTTCGTGGCAGGCATGAGGCCCCCTCAGGCCTTTTGCCTCCTTCTGCTACTCCCCCTTCTCTTCACCCTCCTGCTCAAGTTTTGCCTGAGGTACGGCCTCCTCCAGGAAGCCTCCTTGGTTGGCAGCCCCATCGCAGCCCCTGCTCCCCAGCAGCTCAGCAGTCATGGCTCCTCTCCTGATGCCCCTCTCTTCCCCATCACTGGGAAACTTGTCTCTGGTCACATCAGAGGATCAATGAGGCGCTTGTAAAAGGCAGCATGTACATCCCAGGTCTCTCCCAGTGGACAAGACAGGGGCCGTAGGCACAGTAATGAGTCAGGCAGGCCATACTGACCGGCTCTGGGCTTAAGTCTCTTAACCTCTCTGAACCTCAGTTTCCTAATCTGTAAAATGGGATAACGACACCCACATTTTAAGAATTAAAGATACTGTATACAAAATTCCTTGTATAGCATCTGACAAACAGTAGGACCTCCAAAACTGGTAGCTAGTAATGGCTAATTACATTCCTAATAACATTATTAATAAATACTCTTAATAAAAGCAGCTATCCTGGGGCGCCTGGGTGGCTCAGTCGGTTAAACGGCTGACTCTTGATTTCGGCTCAGGTCACGATCTCAGGGTCGTGCGATCGAGCCCCACGTCAGGCTCCGGGCTGGGTGTGGCATCTGCTTCAGACTCTCTCCCCCCCCTCCCCCTGTCCCTCCCCTCCCACATGCACACATGTGCGCATGCTGTCTCAAAAAAAAAAAAAAAAAAAAAAAACCCACACAAAACCAAGCAGCTATCCCAAACCCTGCTCCCTGTCCCAGCAAAGAGCCCAAACTGTGAACTCTGCAGACTCCCTGCCCAGCAGCAGCCCAGTGCAGGGCTTACGCTACAAACCCCACAGGCCTTGCCTTGGCTCCTTTCTTCCGCAGCGGGGGCAGGGGGGGTGAGGTCACCAGTTCCCGTTCTCTTGTGCCTGGGATCTCACACATGCCCCTGGGGAAGAGCTTGAGGCCACATGTTTTAGATGAGGCCTGTGGAATGGCCTGCGGGTCCTGATGACCCAGCTACCGAGCCTGTAGGTCATCTTGGGGTGGTGGGAATCATACAAGAAAAGGGCATCTACCCAGTGAGGACCCCTTGGTACCCAGTGAGGAAAGGGCTTCCTGGCCCCTTCCAGCCTCCTCCTTCACTGCCCACCTTGCCGCCAAGGCCCCCTCCCCACCAGGCACCACCGCTTTCTCTGCTGGGCCCGGGGCGGCTGGCCTCTCGCTGCGCCATGCCAAGGGCAGGGAGGGGCTGTATCGAACTTAGAGAGTATCCACTCACCACTGGGAGGTCCCGTTGTTGTTGAAGTCTCTGTGAACAGGAAGTGGGGAGGGCTGTTTGGGGCTGCTCTTCTGCAAGGGCAGTCTCCATGCCCGCTGCACTCCCCTACCCTGCTCTGCCCCCCCTCACACTGCCGTGCCCCCCACTCCTAGCCCTGCCACCCCACGCCCACTACTAGCACCCCGCTACTGTTGCTTCTTCATCCCCCACCCCCAGCACCCCTCGGGCTCCAAGGATATTTTCAGGATGGGAGGCTTGCAGAAAGCCCAGCCCCAACTGGCGTCTGGTCACCATGACCACAAATCACCAGCCCTTACCTGGGACCCTGGGGGCCCCCAGCACATCCACCTGGGCAGAAGCCAGCCCACCTCCCACCCCAGCCCTTTGCTGCATCCAGAGGAGGAGAAACACTACACCTGTGCTGTCCGGTGTGGTTGCCACAGCCACGTGGGGCTCCTGAGCCTTCACATGTGGCTAGTGCAAGTTAAAATGTCCCGGAAGTGTAAGATAGATAGTAGGTTTTGAAGAATTAGTGTGGGGGAAAAATGTAATATGTTTCATTAATAATTTTATATTGACTACATAGTAAAATGATATTTTGAATATATCGGTTAAGTACAAAGATTAAAATTGCATGTTTTGCCTTTTTAATACAGCTACTAGAAAATTTTAAATGACATACGTGGCTTGCATTATTTCTCTACTGGACAGTGCTGCCCTAGGGCCAAGCCAGGGTCTCCCAAATCAGTAATGACCTCCGTTCTCTACTGCGGCTCCGGCGGGAGGAGAGGAGACGCTGGTCGGGGAAGGGGCACGTAAGGAAGAGGAGGCAAAGCTCCCCGCTCCTGCCCTGATGGCGGAGTAGAAAGGCCCGGGACTCCTCGCTCTCCTGGTCCTCACAGGACTGCGGGCTGCCCCCCTCCTGGTGCTGCCGGCCGTCCCGGCTGGCTGCCCACAGCACCACGCAGCCGCCGGGAAGGCCAGCCTCGAATCGCAGATCCTTCATTACCCCTTCCTTTGCTCAGGTAACACTCTCTTCACCAGAAGGTGACATTTCTGACACCGGAGTTATGGCCTGTTTTATCCATGACTGTTCTGCCACTGGCTCAGTGCCTAGAACATGGGAGGCCCTCAATAAATATCTTTGGATGAACGGATAGAAGGATGAATGGATCCCTTCCCATAACTTGGAGAAAATACAGTTTGCTGCATTTTCTCAGGGGACACAGACCTGTCACAGTTTTTGCACTTCCTGGTGTGTGTGTGTGTGTGTGTGTGTGTGTGTGTGTGTGTGTGTGTAGTGGGGTGATGGGAAGAGAAGGGTATTGACATCAGGCACTTTATGAACATTTTACTACTATGGATATTATTCCCATTTTACCGGGAGCTAGACAGCTTGGGGTACAACTCCCAAGCCTGCTACCTAGATGTGGGACCTAATGGCTCACCATCATAACTAGGAGCCTTTGAGCAGTGCACAAACTACCCAACCATCCGTGGCAGCCCTGCCTACTTCGCTGGGTTGCTATGAGGATGAAAAGGGATAATGTATGTCCCAGTGCCTAGCTCGAGGCAGGACACAGAGCTCAAGAAGAACAAAGGCTGTTTTTCTGCTTCCACAGACCTTGCTATTCAGCTCTGTTGAATCTTGACCCCTCTCTGGGCCTGAGGTGCCACAGGCAGATGGAGTTAAGTGAAAACAGCTCATCAGAGGCTGCCCTGAACAAATGCGGAACAATTCACTGAGGCCCGAGGGCAGGACTGAATAGCAAACTGGAAGCAGGATAGCAGGACCTAGTCACCCCGAGGCCACCCCCCCCCATACTGGGGGAGGGAGAGAGGGAAACAAGACACTGTGGTGCTTTACCCAGGGGGCCAGCTGGGGAGCAACAGGACACTCTCCTCGCAAGCCCCCTGCGGCCCAGGCTCCCAGCCACCCACTCTTCCGGCCTCTCCGCAATGCCCCAGACCCAGTGGGGGATGGGGGCGGTGCCACCTACATGGCGTTGGCAGTGACCAGCAGGTCAGCATTGTCAAAGAGCGTGACACGGGGCACCTCGACGATGAGCACATATGTGAGCTCAATGGCCAGCATGAGCACCAGCTTCCCAATGCAGCTGATCTGCAGGAACACGGAGCAGGCCAGCAGGCTGAGCAGCACGCTGTAGGTGAAGTACTGTGGAGAGAGGTTGGCGAGCCTCAGCGGCCCGGCCCCACCGTCCCCCGGCCCACCCTCCAGCATCCCCCCAAGTCGGAGCTGGCCGCAGGCAAAGCCCGCTCTGCCAGTGTTTCTGCTGAGGCAAACTTGAGAGGGAAAGTGAAGGGCCCCAGTAGGAACCAGGAGATGGGGCTCCAGGCTGTCTGGCCGGTGTTGGCAGTACAGCCCCATGGTTAGAGCAGGGCTCCAGGCTCGGGCAGACCTGAGTTTCACCCCTGATTTACTATGGACTGGTTGTGGGACTTGGGCCATTTATTCAACCCTTCAAAGCCCCAGTTTCCCCATCTGCAAAAGCTCCTATGTCATGGGCTCAGGGCTACAGTTCCATGACATGAAAGTACCTGGTGGCTTGGGCCTGGTGCCCTCAGGAACTGTGGGGAGCCCAGGCGCCCCAGCCCCGGGTCTGCTACTTTAAATCCAAAGTTCTGAAAACCGAAGTGTTTCATGACTGATAGGGCGGCAACACCTGAGCTGACCTTATTTGGTGGCAAAAACCACCCCAACTGTATGCTGCTAATTAGCATCTTTATCCTGCTTCTTGTGACTCTGCATACATTTTGCTACAGAAATATCACTGTATGTTATGATCAGGTGCTGCCCAAACTACACTGGGGGTGTGAAACACCCTTTTAAACTCTGAGAAATTCCAAAATTCAAAATACATTTGACCTGGAAGCCTTCAGACAAGGGACTGTGGCCCTATATGATTTAGTTTAGGAAGTCCCTTCTGGTCTCCGAGGCTCAGTTTCTTTCTCAGACAACAGGGGAGCTGAACCAGAGATCTCAGAGACTCCTTTCTGCTGCCATCCCCTGATGCTAATCCTAGACATGTATCATTATTTTGTTTTTATTTTTTTAAAAGATTGTATTTATTTATTTGAGAGCGAGCGAGAGAGAGCATGAGTGGGGGAGACAGGCAGATGGAGAGGGAGAGGAAGACTCTCTGCTGAGCAGGGAGCCCGATGCGGGCCTCAATCCCAGGACCCTGGGATCATGACCTGAGCCAAAGGCAGACACTTAACCGACGGAGCCACCCAGCTGTCCCTTGTTCTTTCTTTTACAAGACCAGTGCTCTAACCCCTGAGCTATGGAGCCAACCACTGTTCTTTCTTTTAAATTTAGCATCATTTCTTCTGAGTCAAGCATTGGGCCTCACTACTGGCTTCCTCTGCCATGGGCTGGAGGCCAAATGGCAGTGGAGGATGATTCCAGGTTGAACCTTTTGCCTCCCCAGGCCCCAACCCTTTGCCATCCAGAGAGGGGCTGCGGAGGGCCCCTGGTGACTGGAAACGGGAGGGACAAGCCTCAAGCCACTTACCTGGAACACGGGCAGAGGAAGGAGCAGGGAGGGCCCACCCAGATAATCCAGCCCCAAGGATCATAATCCTGTCCTTGAGAGAGGGGCAGGGCGCCCCCAGGGCCAGCCTGGATTCCCATTCAGATGCCGAGCCAGACAACCAGGAGGTCGAGGCTTAAAGCAGGGGTCCCCGAAGGGCCTCGGGGTCTGTGAGGGGTTGCTGAATCAGAACACCTGTGGGGTAGGGGGAGCCCAAGAGCTCTGTAGTCAGCAAGGCCTGGCATCAGTGCGAGTGAAACTGGTAGGACTGGTGAGGGCTGGAGGCAGGGACCAGCCATCTCCCACAAATGAGGAGCTAGAAAAACCTGCCGCCACCCCCACCCCCCACTCTCTTCCCCCATTCCTCAGCTTCTTCCATGAAGCAACCACCAAGGGGCAAGCACAAGATCAAACACAGCCTCTGCTTTTCAGCAGACGGCCCTCAAGCCACGGCTCCTGTGGGCTCAGGCAGCTGCGTGAGGGACCAGAAGCAGGAGTCGGGCCTTGGCGCCTGGGGAGCAGGGCCGCAGGGGAGGAGGGGCAGGGCTTGGCCTGGGCCCAGGGGCGGGCGGGGGTGGGGGAAAGCACCTGACCAGGTGAACGTTGGCGAAGTCCTGCCCCCCGCTGAGTTCCCCTTGCCCCATCTGTACAGGGGAGAGGGATCAGGCTCCTTCCCAGGGGTGGGGAAGGGAGGCCAGCACCATGACAGCCCAGGGGGCCCTCACTGCAGTTCTGGACCTTTCTGTGAATCATGGGCCCTTTCGGAATTGGGTGAAAGCTTGGACCTTCCTCAGAAAAGGGTAACACCTCACAGGTTGTGTGTGGGCCCTGCAGGCAGCTGGGGTGTGGGAGATCGCCCCGTGCATGGAGTAGATGCCCCGGACTGGCCCAGCTGCTCACTCAAAAGCTGCTCCCCAAGAAAAAGGTGAATGAAGCACCTCGCATACCATAGGCGCTTAATGCATGCTGCTCTCTAAGGATTCTCGGCACTGGTTCTTAAACCCAGTAACCTAGGGGTAGATTTCCTTCAGGGGGGGGGCGATGAAAATGTTCTAATTAGATGATGCTGCTGATGGCGGCACACATCTGTGAATACACTAAAAACTACAGAATTGTACACTTTGAATGGGTGACCTTGATGGCAGAAAGGGTTCCTTTCTTCCCTCCCTGCTCTCTGGCCCACAGCAGAGGAGCTCGGGCCGTTTCTCCTGAGGCAGGCCTGCTGCCAAAGCTGAGGGTCCAGGAACAGCTCTGCCCTCAGGCTGAGACGAAGCATTCTACAGCCAGATGACCTGGGTGAAAGTTCTGGCTCTATCCCTTACTAGCTGTGTGACTCTGGGCAAGTTACTTACCGTCTCTGTGACTCAGGGTCACCCGTATAAAAAAGATATTCATTGTGTCTGTGTCATGGGGTTGCTATGAGGACTGAATGAGGGAAGCCGTGTCAAGTCCTCAACACAGTGCCTGGCACACTATATAAATGACAGCCCTGCTGTTGTACTGTTCTACGAGAAGGCCGGCCTCGTTCCCTGGTGTCCAACACATGGGGTGAGAGACGGGAAAGGAGGTCTCTGGGACGGCTGGGAGCTTGAGAGCCCCTGACCCCCTCAGAGCAGCCGAAGGCAGAGGGGGCGTGCAGTGGGAGGGTGTCTGTTTGCGCCCGGAACCCCCCTGCCCCTCCCCCTGCCAGCACCTCAGGGAAGTTGCAGTTGGGCCACGGACTGCTGCAGAAGCCCCGCTCATCCCCCAGGCTGTAGTTGGCGGCTGACTCCACCACGTGGCACGCGTTGACCTGGCCGGTGCTGATGTTGTGCTCATCTGCCAGGCAGCCGAACAGGTCCTTGGAGTTACACATGAACTGGGGGCAGGGGAGGGCAGGGTCAGCCGCCGGGGCCAGGCCAGGGCAGCCCATCTCCGCAGGGCAGTGGGTGCTCGTCCCCCCCACCCCCCGACCCCGGGCTAGGATGCCCCCAGCCACAGAGCGGGGACAGGAGAGGAGCCTGGCGGAGGCTGAGGAGCTGTTGAGGTCCGCCCAGCTGCCTCAGGGCAGGGGTGGGGGGTGGGGGGTGAGGCTCGCAAACTTCCCTTGGGGACTTCTTGGAGTCTGAGTCTGTAGCCTTGAGAGCAGAGAACTAAAAGTCTGTGTGAGAGGCTTTAGAAATCAAATCTGATTCCAGAGACCTGAGGTGAAGCCCTAATAAGAAATCCTGGGGAGGGAGAACTCCAGAGTCTGGGAAGGTTCTGGGAGGTGGAGCCACCTACCATGTTGACGAAAGCCGACAGGAACACTAGGGTGATGGTGAACACTCCGACCAGAGTGCTATTCATCTTGGACCGCACAATCTTCCTGGAGAGGGTCTGCAGGGGGGCTGGGAAGAGCTGCCCCGAGGGATGGGGGGAGGGGGAGAGAGAGAGAGAGAACGGAATTCAGTGGGGGCTCTGCAAGCTGCCATAGGGGAGCTGGTTGAACCCGCCCCCCCCTTGCCTCTGGCCAGCTCACCCCAGGGGCCTCCCTGAACACCCTCCCAGGGTGCAAGACTCCAGGCTCACACCATGTACCCCTGCCTCCAGCAACAACAGCACAGAATCCACAGCAGGCCCATCTACCTGGGGAGCTTACAGGTGAGAGAGGCATGATGGAAGGAAAGAGCCTCTCTTAACCCCAACAGAGTGGAGAAAAACACATGAATCTGACGTGTGAGTGCTGAGCTGGTCAGGATTACAATGGGGGCGGGCAGGAGATGGCAGGTGGGGAAGCCTAATGGAGGGGCCCAGAACTTTCCCAGGAGGGTCAGAAGGCTTCTTGGCAGTAGGGAGCCGTGGGTCTGAGGTTTCGGAGGAGACCTGAGGTCTGGAGGGAGGGGACAGGCTTGTGAGAAAGGGCAGAGTAGCGTGTGAGCAGGAGGTGGGGCCCTGGACAAGTGAGTTCAGTGAACCTGTATTACAGGACTCTCACTGATCTGTTTCCTCACCTACCCCTTCCAGCATTTCCTTCCACTAGACAAACTACACCTCCACTCAAAGACCCACTGCAGTTCTGGCAATTAAATGACCCGCTCCACCTTATCTGACATGGTTGGCTTTGTCCACCATGCCCTCCTCATCTCCAAAGCAGCCTAGATTTAAAAAGATGTTGGCAGACACACAGAAACAAAGGGGTGGACTTGGGCTTCCCCTGCCCCCCCCCCAACCTCGATGCCTCCCGGTGAGGCTGGTCTGCTGCACAAATGCCAGGTGTCCTACGGAAACCCAGAGGGCAGAGGAGGGTGGTGGAAAAAGCACTGGACCGGGAGCCTGGAAAGTTCTAGACATGGCTTTTCCTGTGTGGCCCTCAGCAAGTCACATCCCTTCTCTGAAGGCTCCCCATCTGTAGGACTGTCGGGGCCCTGAGCACCTGTGCACATTCCGGCTGCATACACCAGACTACAAGGCTTAGTCCTCCTCTGATAGTGACAGGATGGTCACACACACAATAAACAGGCAAAAGGACACCACGTGATCCCTAGGTGCCTGCTCGTTCCCATTGTGCGCTATAGTGTTTCCTGCTGGCACATATGGGGACCTGGTCTCCTGTTCCCCAGCTATGACCCCCATTCACTATATGCAAAGCATCCACGTGGGCCCATCACATCTGCCCCGCAGGGCTTTGGGAAGCTGACACTTAATACGCTGATGTACCTGCTGCTTGCTGTGCTAAGAGTCATAGCATCCTTTGTCTCTCACCCAGGAGTCTCATGTCTCCTGCCAGCATCCATGACATAGTAAGGCTCACTTACTAGCTTGCAAGTAGGGTGAAACCAAATCTCAGACCCTTCACTGTTCTTGCCATCAAGTAAATGCCCTGCTCACCCCTTGGTGTTGGGCTTTGAGCTGGGTGGGCATGCTGGGAAGCGGTATATCTTTTCTACCCAAATCCCCTTCCAGCCTTCCAACAAGGCCACCCCCTATTCAGCAGAGGGAAAGAGAGGACCACACGGAAGGACACACCGCAGCAGTGGCAGAGGCCTGCCAACCTCACGCTATATGCGGGCCAGTGAAGACCTTGGACTCCAGCAGGGGCGCCCCCCAACCTGTGTTCATGTATCATCAAGTCTGTGGCATTATTCTGAATAAAACACTTCCTTTTGGAGTAAGAAAGAAGACACTCAGATTAAACCCACTTATATGTTAGAAGGAGAGCTATGTGTGATTTGGAGAGCATAAGCTTTAATGAAAACCCTGCTTAATAGACACAGAGACTAGGATATTCTACTCAATTGAACAGAGTGAATCCAGAAATAATCCCTTACATTTCTGATCAATTGATTTTGACAAGGTTGCCGAGATAATTCAATGCGCAAAGACGTTGCTGAGGCACCTGGATATCCACATGCAAAAGAATGAGGTTGGGCCCCTACTTCATGTCATATACAAAAATTAACTTGAAATGGATCAGAGACATAAATGTAAGAGCTAAAACTACAAAACTTGCAGAAGAAAATATGCAAGCCAATCTTTGTGACTTTGGGTTGAGCAATGGTTTCTTAGAACACCAAAAGCACGGGCGAAAAAAAAAAAAAGTTTAAAAAAAGATTAGTTGGATGTCATCAAAATTTTAAAAATTTTGTGCTTCAAATACCACCACTAAGAAAGTAAAAAAAAAAGGTGAGGATATAGAAAAGTTGGAACCTGTATGCATTGCTGGTGGGCACAAAAAATGATGCAGCCGATGTGGAAAATAGTATGGAGGCTCCTTGAAAAAATTAAAAGCAGAATTACCATATAATCCAGCAATTCCACTTCTGAATATACACCCAAAGAACAGAAAGCAGAGGCTTGTACACCTATTTGCAGACTCATATTCATAGCAGTATTATTCACAAGGGCCAAAAGGTGGAAGACCCAAGTGTCCATCTATGGATGAATGGATAAACAAAATGGGGAATATACATCCAATGGAGTATTATTCTGCCTCAAAGAATGCAATGCTGACACCTGCTACAATATGGATAACACCTTGAAGACAGTATGCTGAGTGAAAGAAGACAGTCACAAAAGGATAAGTACTCTAGGATTCCACTTTAAAAAAAAAAAGATTTGTTTATTTATTTGAGAGAGAGACATTGAGCGGAAGGGGGAGAGGGAGAGAATCTCAAGCAGACTCCGCACTGAGCACAGAGCCCAATGCGGGGCTGGATCCCTCGACCTTACGACCTGAGCTGAAACCAAGAGTCGGACACGTAACCGACTGTGCCACGCAGGCGCCCCAATATAGGATTCCACTTTTATGAGATACCTAGATCAGTCAAATTCAAAGAGACAGAAAGTGGAATGGTGGTTTCCAGGGGTGAAGGCAGAATGGGAAATTACTGTTTAATGGGTCTAAAGTTTCAGTTTGGGAAGATGAAGGTCTGGAGGTGGATGATGGTGACCTTTGCACAACAATGTGAATGCATTTCATGCCACTGAACTGCACACTTAAAAAAGGCTACAATGGAAAATTCTGTATTACGTACATTTAAAAAGGAAAATGAAACCCAGAGAATGGGAGAAAATTGTTGCAAACTATATATCTAATAAGGGTCTTATAACCAGAATATAGTAGTCTCCTCTTATCTGTCTTATTCTAAGACCCCCCCACTGGATGCCTAAAATTGCAGACTGTCCTATACTTTCTCCTATACGTACACACTTATGATAAAGTTTAATTTATAAATTCGGTACAGTAAGAGATTAATAACAATAACTAATAATAAAATAGGGCAATTATAACAATATAGTGTAATAGAAGTTATATGAATGTGGTCTCTCTCTCTCTTTCTCTCTCAAAATAACTTACAAGATCCACCCTTCTGCTGGTGATGTGAGATAAAGTGCCCTCATGATGGGATGTAGTGAGGGGAATGACATCAGCACTGGGACGTAGCGTTAGGCTCCTACTGACCTCCTGACCATACGTCAGAAGGAGGGTTATCTGCTTCCAGACCGCAGCTGACCACAGGAACTAAAACCACAGAAAGTGAAACCACAGATAAGGTTTACCATATACAAATAGCTCTTACAGCTCGACAAGAAGACAAATAACCCAATTTAAAAATGGGACAATGATTTGAATAGGGATTTCTCCAAAGAATCTATATAAATGGCCAATAAGCACACGAAAGGGTGTTTGGCATTAGTCGGCAGGGAAATGCAATTCAAAAACATGAGATACCCCTTCACACTCCCTAGGATGGCTATAATCAAAAGTCAGATAATAACAAGGGTTGGTGAGGATGTAGAGAAATCAGAACCCTCTTACATTGCTGGTGGGAATGCAAAGTAGTGCAGCTGCTCTGGAAAACAGGTTGGTGGTTCCTCAAAATGATAAACACAGTTACCAGATGACCCAACAACTATACTCCTAGGTGGTTACCCAAGAATACTGAAAACCTAAGTGCACATAAAAGCTTGTATACAAGGGGCGCCTGGGTGGCTCAGATGGTTAAGCGTCTGCCTTCGGCTCAGGTCATGATCCCAGGGTCCTGGGATCGAGTCCCGCATCGGGCTCCCTGCTAGGTGGGGAGCCTGCTTCTCCCTCTGCCTCTGCCTGTCTCTCTCTCTCTCTCTCTGACTCTCATGAATAAATAAATAAAACATTTAAAAAAAAAAAAGCTTGTATACAAAAGTTCATAGCAGTACTATTCATAATAGCCTGAGACTGGAAACTACTCCAGTGTCCATCAACTGATAAATGAATAAACAAAGTGGGTTATATCCACACAATGGAACATCATTTGGCCATAAAATGGAATGAGATGTTGTCACATGGTACAACATGGCTGAACCCTGAAAGTACTATGCTAAGTGAAAGAAAACAATCTCAAAAGGCCACATATTGTATGATTTCAGGCAAATTCATATAGAAAGCGGAGTTTGAGCCTGCCAGGAGCTGTGGGGAGCAGGGAAGAAATAGTGACGGCTAAGAGGTCTGGGGTTCCTTTTCAGGGTGAGGACAGTGTGCTGGAATTGGTGCTAATAGTTGCATAACTGCGTGAATCTACTAAAACTCTTATAACTTCATCCACATTTATAAAGGTGAATCTTCTCTATGTGAATTGTATCTCAATAAAGCACTTACTAGAAAACCTTGCTCAAGCTCTTACTAGCTGTGTGACCCTGGGGAAGCTATCAAGGGCTCTGAGCGCAGTTTTCTTCTCCATACCTGGGGGATATCTCTCTCCCAAGGTGGCTATGAAGATTCAAAGAAATGATGCATTTTAAAGTGCTTTATAAGCTGTGAAATTCAACAGAAAATTTAGTTAATATTTGCAATTTTTTAAAGAGCTCTGTTGCCAATAGGAAGGAAAGTCCTTGTTTCCCATTAAAGGAATTTTTCTGTTTCACAGCTGGGGAAAGTGTTCTGGCACTAGCCTGAGGAGCTTGCTCTGAAAAGGTATGACAGATGGTTCCTAATTTGTGTCTGCCTAAAGTTTTGCCATTCCATCCTACCCGCTTAACCCATGTTACTTAAATCGTTTCAGTTCTGATCATGCCATCCATCAGTTGAAGGGTTTCTTTTATCATTTTGCACACACCAGTAAAATTCGGGCAAAGGTGATTAGTAGATGCTAAAGGAAGGTGGCTGGGGGACAGGCTATGCGCACCGGCTTCCTGGTGATGGTGGGACCTGGGGCTTCACAGGGGCCACCTAGAGGTCAGGAGAAGAACTGCAGGCTATTTTTTAAATTCAATCCAGACTGTAGTTCTAAAGAATGATTGACTTGCGGGGCAGGGGGGGAGGGAGGGGTGAGGGTATATATATAAAATTTTAATTAATTTATTTTTATTAGTTTCAGAGGTAGAATTTAGTGATTCATCAGTTGCATATAACATCTGGTGTCATTCCATCAAGTGCCCTCCTTAATGCCCATCACCCAATTATCCCTTACCCCCAAACCCCTCCCCTCCAGCAACCCTGTTTGTTTCCTAGAGTTCAGCGTCTCTTACGGTTTGCCTCCCTCCCAATTTTCATCTTATTTTATTTTTCCTTCTCTTCCCTATGTTCATCTCTTTTGTTTCTTAAATGAGTAAAATCATATGGTATTTGTCTTTCTCTATTTCACTTAGCATTATACCCTCTAGTTTCACCTATGTCATTGCAAATGGCAAGATTTCATTCTTTTTGATGGCTGAGTAGTATTCCATTGTGTATATGTACCACATTTTCTTTATCCATTCATTAGTCGATGGACATCTGGGCTCTTTCCACAGTTGGCCTATTGTGGACATTGCTGCGATAAATATTGGGGTGCATGTGCCCCTTCGGATCACTACATTTGTATCCTTTGGATAAATACCTAGCAGTGCAATTGCTGGGCCATAGGTTAGCTCTATTTTCAAATTAATGCATTGGCTTGCTACAAGCCGATTTCTCTTGTCACCCTGTTTTTTTATTTATTTTTAAAGATTTTATTTATTTGTCAGAGAGACAGAGTGAACACAAGCAGGGAGAATAGGAGGCAGAGGGAGAAGCAGGCTCCCTGCTGAGCAAGGAGCCCAATGCGGGGCTTGATCCCAAGACCCTGGTACCATGACCTGAGCCGAAGGCAGATGCTTAACCGACTGAGCCAGCCAGGCGTCCCTTTTGTCACCCTTTAAAAAGACCTGCTCTTGACTTTAAAACCTCAGGCAGGAACCCAAGAGTTGCTGTTTTGAAGTCTCCAGAAGATTTGAGATCCTGCTCTAGTAACAGTTTATAGAGTATCTCATCACCTGGAATCAAAAAAGTTCATCTGTGTGTTTGCCCTAAATCCCATCTTCACTAACCCCAGTGTGGATGGTGAAACTCTTCACCGGGGGCACATCTCTCACAGGGACGCACCACAGCTGCAGCAGTCCTGGAGACCATTTTTCGCAGCAGGATAATTGTGCCCATGCAAACCAATTGTTCAATGCTGCTCACTCACAATTACAGCTCAGAAAAAGAATTGAATTTTTAAGAATTCCCAACCAGTACATTCCCAGTCTGATTAATTCAAATCAATTCAATATGAAAAACAGGAGTGGGGACATAATTAATAAATCATGACTGGAGTGAAGGACAGTTTTGATCCTGGCCTCTCTGAAAGCCTCCAGGCAAATCAACGACCAGCCTGGGGCTCTGGTTCCCTGTCTGTGATATGGGGTCAGGGGATTGCACAGATGAAAAAAAAGTGATGAAATCTGATGGGAGGGAGAGGGCACCTGGGTGGCTCAGTCGGTTAAGCGTCTGCCTTCGGCTCAGGTCATGATCCCAGGGTCCTGGGATCAAGCCCCACGTCAGGCTCTGCACTCAGTGGGGAGTCTGCTTCTCCCTCTCCCTCTGCCTCCCCCACTTGTGCTCTCTCTCTCTCCCTCTCTCTCTAATAAGTAAATAAAATCTTAAAAAAAGAAATCTGATGGGAAAAAATCTTAAAACTGTCTTTTTGACAAGAAACAATGTGAAAAAGCAGTAGCTCCTACTACATAAAATTTTTTTTTAGAGACATGAAAAATTCAGAGGCCAACCAAGGCAGGCAGAAGCTGACCAAGCTCCACGCCACTGCTCTCCCAGGGGTTAAATGGACATATTAACAAAGGCAGTGTCTTTGAGAAGAAGGATTATGGGCTCGGAAGTCAAGAACCACTGGGGTTTAAATCTCAGCTATACTACTTCCTAGCCTCAAGGCTTCGGGAACGCTGCCTAACCTCTGAGCCTCATCGTCATCATCTGCAAGGTGGATGTAATAAAAGCCACCTCAGAGGCTTAGGAAACACAGCTCAAAGAGGCAGAGCTGAGATCCAGACCCTAGACTGACGGACTCAGAAGCCATGGGAGGAACTGAGATATGCCTCCCGGAATGAAGAATTCTCTATCCCCAAAGGAACATGTGTCTGGCCACCACACCCCCTCCCGCTAATAGAATATGACCCAGAGCATGCTGGTGGAAGCTGAGCGTGGGGGTTCTACAATCCTCACAGCACAGGAGATACCGAAGAGGTCAGAGGTACTGCTGTGTAGTAAGACCCTATTTCAGAACCCGGGGACAGCAGTCAGGCTGCAGTGGTGGAAAGGAGAGTCAGCACGGGGTGGGGCGGGGGGTTGGTGAGGACATTCAGGCTGCAGGGAGGGAGAAGAGGTTTCTAGTGACTGCACAGAGCATACGGAGTCTAGATGCAGCTCTGCTCAGAGTTCCCAGGAGCTCAGAGAACCGGGTCCCAGAAGTCCATGGGAGGCAGCTAAGAGGGAGCCAGCAGTCAGGAGGAGGAAGGAGATTGAAGTACACACATGCATGTACCTGTGCACACATGCGTGCGTGCGCGCACACACACACACACACACACACGCCGAGAACTATGGTGCCAAGTCCTCCTCCTGTGCCTACCTACTACTCCCAAGCCTCAGAATGAAGAAGAGGAGGCTGGGCTTCCAAGCAAGGAAGTGCTAATGAGCCACACTGAAGACGGGGGGTCCAGGCCAGATGTGGGGGAAGGAGGGAGCCACCCCCTGCTACCCATCTGGGTGGTGGTAGCAAAAATGCTGGCACTGTCAGAAGTAGACCTGGGGGGCACAGTCAGTTAAGCGTCTGCCTCCGGCTCAGGTCATGATCCCAGAGTCCTGGGATCAAGTCCTAAATGGGGCTCCCCACTCAGCAGGGAGTCTGCTTCTCCCTCTCCCTCTGCTCATGCTCTCTCTCTCTCAAAAGAAATAAGTAGAATCTTAAAAAAAAGAAGAAGAAGAAGAAGAAGAAGAAGAAGAAGAAGAAGAAGAAGAAGAAGAAGAAGAAGAAGAAGAAATAGTAGGCCTGGGCTGCTTCACTGGATGATAGGGCAGAAGCCATAGGGAAGCTGATGGAACAGTCAGAGGTGCCCAAAAAGAGAAGAGGCTGTACTCAGGAGATGTGAGTGAGCTCACCATCCCTGGAGGTAATCAAGCAGAGGCTGGACCCTCCTCGCACAGTTATCATAAAAAGATTCCTACCTCAGGTGGGTGTCTGGGCTGCTTCACTGCTCCAGCCATTTCCAATCTGAGATTCCCAGAGTCTGTGGACCGACCCCATGTGATGGCAAGGAGGGATTCAGCATGGTTTTTTCTAAGACGAGCAGCTCTGGTGTCCAGGTCAGCTCAGATGCTGAGGGAAGGGAGGGGTGACGTGTGCAGGTGTTCATTCAGCCCGGCCCCAGAAGAAAAGAAGTGCTTGAGGGAGGAGCCTTTGGGCAAAGCAGTGCAGAGACAGCGGGAACAGACCCGGGCACCCGGTTAGCCTCACGTTGAGGCCAGAGGGTGAGCCGGGCCTCGCCATGTCAGATTAAACAGGCCCAGGACGCAAGGGCCATCAGAGCCCTCGGGAGCGAGTTTCCCAGCACCTTCCACAGGAAGGACCCAGGCAGCTGCTGCCTGCCAGACAGCTAAGACCACTGAGTTGGCTCATTGCAACTAACTCAGTCGACACTTTCTTCACAGTTCTCTCTTCAAAAAGGGTAAACTATGGACTTTTGAGCAAGTAAGTTCACGCTGTCTGGGGGACATGGGAGAACAAATGGAATAGAGAAAGCCACCGCGGCTGACAGAGCTGCCCGGCGGCGGGGCTGCTGAGTCCGGGCCGTGGGTAATTTAGGGACAGTCGTATCTCATCAGAGAGCCACCACCCGTGACTCCTGAAAAACCGTGGAAGGAAGATGAGAGATGTCTGGGTTCTGGCAAAGGGCAAATGTTTTCAAAGGGAAAACAGAATGACACGGAAAGTTCCAGTCTAGTCAGCGTCACAGCCATACCTGCAGAGGTGATCCGTCCGCCTGCAGGCGGTGTGGGGTGGCAGTGCTCCGTGACGGGCCGCACGGTGGGGACACGGAAGCCAAAGGACAATTACCCCCTTCACATCTTAGTGTGCAAACAGTTCATCCATAGCACGGAGGAGGAAAGAATAATGAAACGGGAGAGGGATTCATACTACAAGCAACTTCTCAGGTTGGGGTCTACTTCCCAGAAAGTGGAAAAAGGCTGAGATGGCGCATCGGAGGTGGGGGGCGGGCGGGGGCCGGGCACAAGGATGCAGCCAGGACCTCAAGGTGGGTATCAGGGTCTACTTGACTCCTGGCCCAAATCAGCAGATGCCAGACTTGATAAGCCAGGGAGCGCTTTTTTCCTAAATAGTTTACAGAAGCTCCCCACTGCAAGATGGAATCAGCAGCCTCCCCTGGGTGAGGGGGGTGTGTTTGGAGGGGTGAGGGATGGAGTGGGGGGCAGGAGGTAGGCACTCCCTTCCCCAGCCTCCCCTGAGGGGACCCTGGCCTCCTCAGAACCGTCGGTAAAAGCAGTGGGCTGGATAAAAGAATTGAGAATAAGCTTATTGAATGTGACACTGATTACAGAATAGATAGATCCAATGAAACACAAGGAGCCAGGAATGATTTTCATAAATAACCTTGAACAGTAGCAAAAAGAAGTCACTGGACCAAGGTATGGACTCAAAATGGCCAGTGTGGGTGGGGAGATGAGCCTTTCTCCCTCCCCTCCTCCTCCCCTACCCCCAGATACACGTGCCAGTCAGGGAACGCAAACCAGGTGAAGTCAGGGTAGCTCAGGCCTACCAGTGCAGCCAACAGGAAAGAGAGAAATCTAGGTTCTTGTTTTAAAATTGTAGACCACATATAGCTTTGATTCTGACTTGGATCAGAATCAGATCAGAGAGATCAGCTAATTAAGTACCTCAAACAGACAACGACTTTGCCTCAGTTTATAACTTAAATAGAGAAAAGAGTCTTCTGCATGTTCAAAAAAGAATGCTGACAGGCCCTTTTAACTATGGTGTACCATTTGTTGTTGTTGCTTGTTTGGTTGGTTGGTTGGTTGTTGTGACTTCTTTCATGGTGGTAAAACATATGTGCCATAAAGTTAGCATTTTAACCATTTTTAAGCATACAATTTAGTGGCATTAATTCTATGCATACCGTCGAACAACCATCACCGCTCCATTTCCAAAATGCTCTAGTTCCAAGACCCTTCCATCACTCACCCCATACGGAAACTCTGCACCCGTGAAGCGATAACTCTCCATCCCCTCTCCTGTCAACCCCAGAACCATCTAGTCTACTTCCTGTCTCTATGACGTTGTCTATGCCAGATCTTCCATATAAGTGGAATCACATAGTCTATGTCCTTTTGGGTCTGGTCTCTTTCACTCAGCATGTTTTCAAGGTTCGTCCATGTTGTAGCATGTGTCAGAACTTCATTGCCTTCCATGGATAATATTCCATCACAGAGATGCACCATTTTTGTCTGTTCATCTGTGCGTGGACATTTGGATCATTTCCACCTTTTGGCTGTTGTGAATGCACCATGTGCTTTGATAGCCATGAGATGAAGAAAGTGGAAAAGCCCCCTGGGGACAAAGCAGGCTCGCGGGGGGGGGGGGAGGGTAGGGGGAGATGACAACAGCAAGACCAAAAGACAGGCTGTGACTGAACACAGAGCCTTGAGGAAGGAGCTGAAAACCAGGATTAAATCCTCTACCACTCCAGATGATTTGCGGGGGGCCTTCCAGTTCTGACAATCAGTCCACCAAGACCTTGACCATTAGGTAATTAAACAATTACCAGTCTAATGAAATACCCTGCTTAGAGGGTAGAGAGAGAAAGGGGACTTTGGAGGTGACCAAGGTCTAATCCCCCCAGAAGAAGAATGTGGTGCCCACGGCAATATAGATAGAGAATGGTGGCAGAGCCTGCCCCCCACACTTCCTGGGCTTGGCTCCAAGTGAGCATCAAGGAGGAACACAGAAATGGTTCCAGCAGAAGCTGGAGGGGCTTGTACCTGCCTGGGGACAGGGCGCTTTCTGGGACCAGGCTGGCCTGTCAGGGAAGTCTGAAACCACCAGGGAAGGAAATGAGGGAAAGGCTTGGTGGACAAGGCAAAGGGGAACCCAAGTGGCTTCCACCACAGACCAGAATGCCTTGTGGCCAGGTCCCCCTGAAGGACACAGCCTTGCAGGGGGGTGGGGAGGGGTAGCACACAGCATGCCTAAGAGGAGATATGAGAGAAAGACACAGAACGGGGTCTCATGCCCACATTCTTGGCGGCGTGGCCCTGTCTGAAACACTGAACCACGCTGGGCCACTCTCCTCATCTCTATGATGACTGGCTCAAAAGCCATCATCTCTCTGGTCCCCTCCAGGGCCATATTCCAGGCATATGGGGACACCGAAGGGGGTGTGGAGAGAGATCTCTTCCATACTCACTCGTCCAGCAAATGTTTATTGACCACTGCTTTGTGCTAGATGCCCTTCCTTCATCCTACCTGACACCAAGGGGACAGACAGGAGAGGCGGAGACGCGGTCTTCTCATCGCAAAGGCTTGCAAAGGCGGGTCAGAACAGCCGGCACCGCCAAGTCTCCACTGACAGAGCACACCCCGCAGCCTAGCTTGCTGCCGATGCCAATCAAGAGTGGCGCCCCAGCATCATGTACCCCGATCCCAACGGGCTCTGGGAGGAGCTCCTATCAGTGGGCTGGGAATGGAAGGAAGAAGGTGACAGGGGCTCAGGTGTGAGCTAGACTCACCTTCACGCAGGAATAGACCACGGACACAAATACCACCAACGCCAGCAGCAGGAAACAGGTCAGGTAGAAACTCAACATGAACACGGAGCTGGAAAAAGAGAGGAGGTGGGGAATTCTGGGGCTCTGAAAGCCTCTGGAAGGAAAGAGACGTTGCTCCATTTCCCCTGAACCCACTGCCCAGTCTTTCCTAGCCCCTGACTCACTGAGAAGGGGGCTTACACAGCCTTGTGAACTGATTCAGGACCCCCTCCGTGATGGTCCGGCTCCTGTCTTTGCCAACCCCCTGCACGGAGCGGAAACCCGCAAGGGGCTGAACTGAGAAGTGAGTGTCACCTGCTCAGTGTTTTGCCCAATTCTTAGCTATCCACAGACTCACTTCATTAAGCTTGGAAGGACCTATTTGAAAAGTTACCTGGTTATTCCCTCCCAGCAGTTACTCACGGCCAGGTGAGGAACCGTGAAGGCTGAAAGCGGGATAAATGGCCATCATTTCTAAAACGCATTTGTCAGCAGCCCAAGCAGACCCTCTGAGAAACAGCAGTGATGTGTCCCTTTGGGGGCAGAGTCCCTAAACCCCGTACCCTGCCGGGCCCCACGACAAGTCCTGCTCAACTTGCCAGTTCAACACGAAAATGCAAGGAACTCCCCCTGTCCCTGCTGCCAGGGGCAGATCACAGGTGATCTTAACGTTCACCACAGGCCGGAATCCTCAGACAAAAGAGCTGCCAGCGACTTTCCATCTGGACCCTCCCACTGGCCCTCCTGGGGCAGGGGCTGGCTAAGGTACACCCCGTCATATCAGGAGGTCACAGAAATCCCTTTTCCCTTCCAGGGAGTGAGAGTGGCCGGGAGATGCCAGGTATCGTTAGCAGGTTAAAGGCAAGCAGAGGGCTTCACAAGGCAGGGGAATACCTCTAGAGAGGCGTTCAAAGGGCGTCTTTGTTCCAGGCTCCCCCAGAAGCCAGCACTTAGATGCCTTAAACAAGCAGAACAAGGGTAGAGAACTCTCTTCAGAGGGAAAGAAAGACCTTTAAAGTAGCTTTTAATGCTTCCGTAGAGAGAGGACTGCTGGAGAAAGACTTCCGTCAATGCCTTAGCAGCTCGGAACTGTGGCCGGGGCGGGGCGGGGGGGGGGGGAAGGGAGCCACTGCAGGCCAAGCAGGGACCGAGGGAAACCCAGCCCACCAGCCACAGTGCAGAAACAGAAAGGCAAGCGGCACAGAGGCTGCGTTATTGGTACCCGGGCTAACTGGACTATCAGGAGCAGCAAGGGGACCGAAAGACTACATCGCTTATTTATACCTGCAGCTCCATTTCCATATAGAAAAAAATGGGGTCCTGTGTCAATAAGGGCCCAGAGACCCACCGGCTCTGCACCACCTCAGCGTGGGGGGCAATGGGCATTAGCTGCACAACCAGAGTGCCGGTGTCTGCGGTACCCCACAGAGTCACAGCAGACACAAACGTCAGGACCACCTCTGCAACACTGTGCCATCAAAAATAAAAGGCGCTGAGTACTACGTCGTGTAGGCATCATGTACCTCCCGATAACATGCACTGAGAAGGACACATCACTTCTGTGGGATTCTTGTCAAAACTGCATAACCTCAACCTGTGAGTACACATCAGACAAACCCAAATGGAGACATTCTACAAATTAATTGGCCAGCACTCATCAGAAGCTCCAAGGCCACAGAAGACAAGTAAAGGCTGAGGAAGCATCACAGATTAGATCACACTGAGGAGAAAGAACAGCTAAACGCAGTGTGGGATCCTAACCTGGCTCCTGGGACACAAAAAGGCCATTGGGGCAACGCTGATGGAATTAGATTTCAGTTAGGTAATAGTGCCATTCCAGGGTTAATCTCGTGCCACTGACCCTCGTACTGCAGTTACCTAAGTGTCAACACTAGGGAAAACTACATGAAGGCTGTACAGAGACTCTCTGTAGTACTTCTGTAACTTTGCACAATAACTGTCCACAATTACTTCAAAATGAAAAGTAGAAGGTGTTGGGGTGAGGGGACTCTACTAGATTCAGTTGGACTTAGGAGACATAACCAAATACCACCAGGAGATCTTGAGTAGATCCTGGCTATGAATAAACTAAAAGTAGGAGACGTTTGGAGACAACTTTGGAAATGTGAACATGGATTTGGTGTTACGTGATTGCAGAGAACTGGTGTTAATTTTGTTTGGTATATAAGGCATCGTGGTTAAGAAGGAAAATGCCCTGAAAATAGATATATATTGAGGGCTTTTGGGGGAAAATGTCCTTTCATCTAAAATTTAAATAATCAGGGATGCCTGGGTGACTCAGTCATTAAGCGTCTGCCTTTGGCTCTGGTCATGATCCCAGGGTCCTGGGATGGAGCCCCGCATCGGGCTCCCTGCTCCGCGGGAAGCCTGCTTCTCCCTCTCCCGCTCCCCCTGCTTGTGTTCCCTCTCTCGCTGTGTCTTCTTCTGTCAAATAAATAAATAAAATCTTTAAAAAAATAAATAAGATAAAATAAAATTTAAATAATCAGGAAAAAAATAGATGGAACACTGGTAAAACATCAACACTAGTTACATCTAGGGGATGGGTGCTGATTATATTAATTACTTTGCTTTTCTGTGTGTTTGCAATATTGCATAATAAAAAGTCACAAATGTGTAGATACATGCACACGTGCACATACAAATGTACATACACATACAAACAGAACAAAGATAACACAAGCAATTATCTTCCTTGTCTACATGTGACTCTGTGACTAGCTACCTAACACTTCATTTCCAGAAGCCCACTGCCCACTTCAGAGTTCTCCCCTCGGAAGCCACAGGCCTCTCTCAGGGACGCAGCCAGTCCTTGGAAGCGTTCAGGAATATCTCTGAGAAAAGCCTTTAGAACCAGAAATCCATTCTTTGAAATACCCAGAGTAGCAGAAAACCTTTATCTTTTGAAGATGTGTTGATGTTTTTGCAAGAACCAAAGGTCACACAGAAGCACACCTGGTGAATACTTCAGGTGATTTAAGGGCAACCACGGTGTGGGTGACAATGGGGCGAGATGATAAAGTGCTGAGTCTCTCATGCAGCAAGGCAGGCCCAGGGAGGTTTCCCGCCCTGTCACAGGGGACTCAGACTCGTGGCTTCCCGGTCCCACCGAGGACACATGGGGAAGCCTCTCCTTGTCTGAGCAAGTCCGACCCCTGCCTCTGCTGCTCCATGACCTCCGTTCCCACCCCTGGAGCCCTGCAGCCAGAGGGACGGTACTCACTGGGGCACGATGGTGATCTGGACAAAGCAGATGAAGAGGAAGACAAGCGAGGCACATGCCACGTAGGCACCGAATCGGTCATCCACCTGCTTGGAGTACTGAGAGGAGGGCGCGAGGTGAGAGGGGCCCTGTGTGCTCCAGCCCCGCTCCACCCCAGACACGTGCGGGCAGCCCACTCCCAAGACCTGGAAGAACCAGCACTAGCCGTCGTGCTCCACAAAACCAGTCCAAAGCACCATAACGTGGTGCCTGTGGGGACGGCAGCTGAAAGGTGTCAAACCAGACACTTTCTGCAGGTTGGGTCACTATGAGAGTCATTCATAATGATCCTGGCTCAAATTACGGAGCACCATCTACCTGCAAGGATACGCGCCCGGTCCGTGTTGTCCTCCCACATCTTTGCAGAGCCCCGGAAACAGGACCTATGTAGCTGCTACTTCACAGAGGAGCCTGGGCTGGGGTTCAGAGTGGACAGGAGGCTCGCCCCAGCCCCAAATCACAGAGCTCATCTCCCAGCCCCCACTTCCTCCTGTGACACCAACCAGCAGCGCCCACAGAGGCCGCACTGGCACCGAGTCACCAGAGAGGGCGCTCTCGGCTCAGGTCCCTTTCTCGCTGGCCAAAGAGTTTGCCTCACAGGACCAAGGCCGGGTCTGGCTCTGTCACGACTTCACTGGTGGCCTACAGCAAGTCGCCCACCCTCTCAGTCACAACTTCAGGAGATGGGACAGAGAGATCTCGACTGTCCCGACTTTTCGCCAGTGTGCCAAAGGCAGCTGGGAGGTCCACTGGTGATGTTCATAATGGTAACAATAAAAATAAAATCGATAGCAACTAACATCACTGAACATCTACGTGGCAGATACTGTTTTATGTGTTTTACGCATATGGACTTGTTTAACCCTCACCATGACCCTCTGAAGAAGGTATGTTAAGGAGCCTCATTTTCCAGATAAGGAAATTGAGGCATGTGGAAGTTAAGACTTATCCCTTCTGACCACGAAAAGTCTCCCTAAAATCTCCCTCTCCTGAAAAGTGTGGCATTGGAGCAGGCGACACAAACAAGACAGGGCACTTTCCGTGGTGACAGGGACAGGCAGGGAGCCGCCCGTTGCCCTGTCCTCCTCCCTCTGGTTCTGGTCCTGCCCAGGGCCTCCTTCCCACCCAGGGGGCCGTACCTTCTTCTCTAAGTCAGGCTCCCTGAAGGTCAAGAGGAACTTGCGGACGTGCTCAGACCGCAGCCTGTCGATGCTCCTGGCGTCAATGGCACGGCCCAGAAATTCGTCCACTTCATCCTCAGGGTTTGCGCTTTCCTGGGCGTTCCTGGGCAGCAAGAGGCGCAGACCCAAGCTGACCACCAGGGGGCACCACTAGAGGGCTGACTTGGCCCCCCTGCCCCCAGGCCCATCAGAAAGGCCCGGATAAGGGGCGGGGACTCGGAGGCCAAGTCCCCCCTCTTAACTGCGCACATGCAGAGAAAACTGCCCTTGCCTGACCAGCTGGTTGAAGGGCCTCGCTGACAGTAAGGCTTTTCTGACTCTACTGATGTATTATTGCAGTATAAGAATATGACTTGTCATCGAAGGTTTAGTTGTTTTCCCCCACAGGTAAGTCTCTGCTCTTCACTGTCCAGCTGTACCACCATTCTGAAACGATGGCCAGGATCAGGGGGCAAGGCTCCTGCCACAGAGACTGTGAGCCACCCCAGCGCTTTCCCCTGGCTCAGGCCAGCCTCTGGGAAGCAGGTTTCACGGTCAGGGTGCTGAACTAAAAGCCCTATTCCTCAAGGTGACACCCAGTCGTCAGTGGGGTGGCTAGCCCCCAAGAGCTGGGAAGTGGAAGAGAAAGAGAAGGGCAGGCCCTCAGGGCACTAGGCTCTGGCCAGGGGCCGCGGACCAGCAGGCAAAGTCTGCATTTTCCTGAGAGCTGCAGGCACGTGTGTGCACAGCCATGTGCAGCGTCTGCATGTACGTAGCTGTGCGTGCACACGTATGTGTGCGCACGTGTTTGTGGGGTGAGGACACGTGGGCGGCACTGAGACCCAGCCTCTCTGGCCAGTGGCCCGGGCTCCTGGGCTACCCCTCTAGCAGCCGCAGTGGGCTCCGGCCACTCTCAGCCGAGACCGTGCGGAAACCATGCGGAGACCGTGTGGAAACCATGCGGAGACCGTGCCGAGACAGTGCCGGACCATGCCGGACCGTGCCGAGACCATGCAGAGACCGTGAGACCGTGCCAGACCGTGCCGAGACCATGCAGAGACCGCGAGACTGTGCCAAGACCGTGCCGGGCCGGACCATGCAGAGACCGTGCCGAGACCGTGCCGAGACCGTGCCGGACTGTGCCGGACCGTGCCAACACCGTGTGGACCGTGCCGAGACCGTGCAGAGACCATGCCGGTCTGTGCGGGCGCACTGCCCACCCAGCATGGGGCAACCGAGCTCTAAGGCAAACTTGGAGCTATCCCTCAGGCCAAGGAAGCAGGAATAAAGAAGGGCATATTACTCACTTGTCCTTGGGGTCTTCAAAGCCCTAAAAGAGAGGGACAGAGAGAGAAAGAAAGGAGTATGAGAAGAGAGAGGACACTTCCAGGAGGGACTGTGGGAAAGCAGTCCAGCTCACCAAGGAGCCTGCACTGAGGGAGGCTTGTCACTCAGAAGTTCTTTCTTCCTTCTTTCAGCAAATACAGCCTTCCTATGGGACAGGCTCTGCGCAAGACACTGGGGGAGCCCTGTGATATCATGTCATGCGCTGGCAAAACCCAGGTGTCTAAGCTCTTCCTGTCCTCACACCCGACTCCCCAACTCCCCCACCCTTCCTCCCAGCCCCTGAGTTTGGTAGGTCCCTCTCAATTCTGCCTTGAAATAAGCTTGAAGTAAGAGAAACCACTGAGTGATCAATTCCCACGTGTGTGCGCACACACCCTACCTCCACTGAGCACTCAAAATCACCTGTTCAGCTTTTGTGGTATCCAAGAACCAGTGTGTTCTTCCAAGGCCAGAGTTGGGTGGGGACCCAGGAGGTGAGAAACCTGCCTGCCACAGGTGTGACTACTGCTCACATACACACGGCAGGGGTGAGTGTGAAGGTCCCTGATTGGTTGCCAAGCTCAAAGCCCTATTTACAGTTAATCTGTGATATCCACAACATGCGTCTCAGGGTGTGACCGGCTGTGGCAGAATGGAGGGTGGGTTCCCTAAAATGGGAAGGGGGTGGAATCCCGGAAGCAGTGGAGGAGGTGGCAAGCAGCCCCAGGACTGTTTCAGATAAGGCTCAGGTTGCCAGGACAAGGACAGAAGGTGACCTGTGGTCTCTCGTGGCCCAGTGTGGAGCACACTGCTGGGCAAAGACGGAGGTCAGTAAATGCCAGGTGAATCCAAATCCCAAACAAACACACCTCTCTTTGTGCTCACTGCAGACTTGGTTTGAAAATGCAAAAAGCAGGATTTATGTTGGTCTTCATAAGCCAGAGCTGCCAGATGCTGAAACAGATGTGGGGTCCACACTGCACCGGGGGCTCTGTCTCCATTCTACCCCGCAGCGGAGGGCTTCCAGGAGCCTCGGCAACCTCTCGTGGCAAATCCAAGTGCCCGACTGTGGACTCTGAGCTCCTCCCAGGCTGCCTGGCAGCGGTCTCCCTGAACAAGCCAGAACCCTTCTTCTTGTCCTCTGAGAATCATCAGGCCCTCTGTCCTGGCTGTGAGACCCGGGCCACTACACCATCCCAGCCCCAGGCGGGAGGAGTTGGTGTGACTCAAGTGAGTGCTCTGCCTGGGGGCAGGCCCACGCTGGGTAATCCCAGGATCCATCAGGGCACAAGCTTAAGTGGGCAGCAGGGGAACACGGACAGGCCAGTTCTCCACAGAACGCGGTGAGGGGCTGGCACTGAATTCCATCACAGGGGCTGGCCACGACCTTACTCTGGGACAGAGGACAACTGAGCTGTATTATGCCTATGCCGGCTTCTGCAGCACGGAAATAGACCTGACATGCTTTTAACAAACCTGTCTCTGACTTTCTCCTATACTCCTTTGGTCCTCTGCTGGGGCTGGATGGGGACCAGGTCTGCTCTGAGTGCCATGCTAGTGTGGGGAGCTGAGCATGGGGTTGGGGTGTTGGCAGATAAACCACGGCAGATGGTCATTAAGAACACAGTCCAGGGGCGCCTGGGTGGCTCAGTCGGTTAAGCGCCTGCCTTTGGCTCAGGTCATGATCCAGGGTCCTGGGATCCAGCCCCCCTACTCAGCAGGGAGTCTGCTTCTCCCTCTCCCTCTGCTCCTCCCCTCTGCTGGTGATTTCTCTCATAAATAAAATCTTAAAACAAAACAAAACACAGTCCAGACTGGGTTCAAGTTCCCTGACCTGCTTAGTAGTTCAGGGAGAGCCGTCCTCTGGCCGGTGAGGAGGACCCCCAGAAAGGTTCCTGCGGTTTGTACCATGGCACTTCCAGGGAGCAGCTCAGCTCAGCCAGTTCTGTTTCGTTCCCAATTCCTGTCCCTTGGACCTAAAGGCAGGAGCAGAGGCCGCGGCCCCTCCGCTCACCCACGCGGAGGCGCTGGCTCTGGTTTGCACACCCGGCCTGCCTTCCCTGAGCACTTGGGCTCGGCCTGCTGCCCCGAGAGAACGCGGAGCCTCCCTGGCTGGATGAGAAGAGGCCCCTGTGTGCCCTTCCTGTCAACCTTCTTATTGATCAGTACCCTTAGGGACCTTATGACAGACAACCAGAGCAGCTCGTCGCTACATTTTAAAAGCTGAGTCCAAGTTGGAACAAGATTTAAAGAAGTAAAATGGCTGCCTATGCGTTAGTACCTTTCTTAGGGCTCCCAGTCACTGCTTAATCTAATCCCCCATGGCTGTCGTCAGTGGAAGTCAGGGTAGAAGCTCTTCTTTTGCATATCTTTCGCAAAGATTTCAGGCAAGTGTGCCACTCGTGGCAGTGCCGTGCCTGGCAGCTGCCGGAACCATGCCATCCACTGCCTGAACACTCTGCCTGCGTGGGCTGGGGGCTGCAGGTGGTCCTTCGGCGCGGGCCTCTGGTGACTCTGCCCAGCCAGGATGAGGGGCAGGGAGTCTCTTCTCCCAAAGGCTGTGGCAGAGGTGTCCCCGACCCTGTTTGTCCACACACCTTCCCGTCCCCTCCTGCTGGCGAGGCAACCAACACCACGCAGAAATCCTGTAGCCAGTCTCCCGGATGACAGCCCTTCTGCTAATTCTTCCAAGGCTCCTCCTGGTCCTAACAATGATTAATGCGTCTGCTAAATCAGTGCTTACACTCCAAACTACCTCCTTTGAGACTTTGAAATAACTAAAGACTCCACTTATACCAAATATCACCAAGTAAAAAGCTTTCCAGTGATTTTAAACAGAGAAAGCCTATCAGGCATCTTTCCTGCCTGCTTGTGGTTCTTCCTCTCCTCGCTCCCATAGTCTCCTGCTCACCTCTGTCCTCTCCCTCTCGTCTTCCTGTTCCCTCCTCCCTGCCACCTGGATGACAGCCTCCCTCTTTGCACGCTGCTTTCTGTGATTCCCCCCCCTCTGCTCACCCCCTCTCTGGTCCTGGTCACATGGATACAGAGTCCGCAGGATATTAAAGGGCTGGGTGAGAACAGAGAGGGTCCACCAAATGCTCTTTGCTTTGGGGAGGGCTCCCCAAGGAGGGGGAGTGGTGGCTGGAGATCTGTAGAAGTCCAAGTTCAAAGCCTTGGAGGAAGACAGGCACCCCTCCCCCACTCTGCTCCCTCATAAACTTGGTGTCCTATGAGTTGCTTCTTTACCGTCAAAAATTAAAATGGAGGTCTTGACTCAATTCATGTTTTGATCCTATACATTTTCCTTAAGTCTTTTTCATCTGTTATTTGCCAGCTACCAAGGAGCAGAGTGGCCGGGTCCCCAGCCTGTCCCTGGCTCATTCTGCTGACTCAGCTGGATTTTCATGGAATTTATCTGCAGTCCCTGCTGCTGTAGCTAAAACCTGGTCCAACACACAGACCCCAAATTGGGGATCCTAGTGCCAGCATGCCCCATCTTATTCCTGTCCTCTGGCTCCGAGGACGCACACACAAAGTGCCCCCCACATACACACACACAGCTCCCTGCATCCTCCAGTCTCACTCACCCTCTCCCCAGGGTGGGCGCCTCCCACCTGGGAACCAGGCTGCCCTCGAGCTGAGGAGTGTGCTTGGATGGAGAAGCCAAGCTCTCAGATAAAAAGAAAGAAAACCCTGCTGCTCTACCTTGACCTCTGTCATACCTCTTCCTCTTTGTCTCCTACCCTCTGAATTCTTTCTATCATCACTGGCAGAACCCGGGCATAGCATCCTGAATTAGACGGCCCCTGGTGTACACAGGGATGGCTGGGGGTGTCTGTACCCCGAGGCAGGCAGGGTCCCTTGAGTTGGAGGTAGCACCCCACCACGGCCTCTGCTCATCCAGTCTGCATGCCCCACTGGAAACCTGTAATTAGCAGGGGCACTTCTCAGCGCAGAGAGCAAAGGGGACCATCGCCTGGCGCTTTTCAAAAAGTACTGAGATGGTTTCTGAGCAACTGAGCCCAAGGATGTGTTGCAGCTGCCTGGGAAAGGCGGAAGGTGCTAGAAGGATGTCTGATGAGCTGGTGCCCCACCAGACAGTGCCACAGGAGCACCGGAGGTTCTGGCTGGACTCAGGGTCTGCTTCCAGACTTTGGGACTCACAGAGAGAGCCCAGGACCAGAAGTCAGGCGCTCTGGCTCCCAGCCCAGAGTTGCTTCTGTGGCTCTCCAAGGTTCTGTCAGGTAACACAAGGGGCCTGGCCCAGTCCTCACACCCATGGAAGGCCCTAGCCCTGGAGAGGCCACATTCCGCACGATGCCCCACCTGCTACTTACCATCCGCTTCATCTCCTTGGACACCTGGTTGCCCCCTAGGTGGTTGTAGAAGGGACGCTCGGCACCCCAGTGGGGCGGGTTGTGCCCAATGGAGTTGGTTCTCTGGCGATTCATCTTGGCGATCATGGCCTTTTCTTCTTTCTAGGAGAGTAAAACATATGCATCAGCCTGTGGGCAGAGCCTACCAGGTGAGGCCAAGTGGGGCATTTCTCACCCCTCCTGGGTGCCTGGCCATGTAGGAGTTAAGGCAGGTGTCCCTCTCTTCTGTGCACAGCCTGGAGCCTAGAGTCTGCCGGGATCCTGGAGCTCACTGCGGAAAGCATCCTCAATCCCTTCACACTCCCCAACGCTAGCGCTGGCTGGCCTGGGTGGGAGGTTGGTCTTGTGAGAAGGCAAAGGGGTGTGGGGACAACTGTCATTGTCACAGAATTCTCAGGGGTGCGCAGAGCCCGGGTCCAAGGTGCCGGGGTAAAGGCGGGAGAGGAAACCAAGGATTCCAGTCTCCACTCGACTTATCCCAAACAGGCATATTCTACCAAAGATGCAGCTTCTGGAAGTTTGGGTCACTAGAACTTGAGAGGCAAAGGCCGATATACATTGTACAAATACACAAGTGGGGCCTCAGCCGGCTCCCTGTATGCCACCCACAATCTCTGTCTGTCTGTCCATCCATCCAAATGGGCTCCAGGAGGAAGGTCGGAGAGGCCCTGGGGAGACCTGCAGCAGCCTTCCCCTCAACTCCCTCTCTGAGCCTGGGAAGGGAGCTGGTCGGATCAGGGACACAGAGGGGAGGGGACACAGCCTGCTTCAGCTAACACAGTTCCAGGTGGGGTGAGCCTATGGGGTGTCACTCTCTGTCTCCATTTCATCTTGCTGGACCACCTGTCAGAAGAACAGGGCCCAGAAAACCCAGGGTAGAAGGTGAGCTCTCAGCCTGAGTGGGGAAGGAAGCGGGGGCTGAAGACCCTGTCACCTTGACAGAGGGGAGGGTGTGGGAGGGCCTGGGAGGAAGTCAGTTCACTTATACGCTAATCAAAGACCAAGCAAAATGTGTTCAAAAATGTGTCAAATAAGCCACTGGACACGCTCCCCAGGGGGCCTAAATCCTCCCATCCCTCTCTGCCGTCTGTGGGGGGCCCGACACAGCTCCCATGCTGTTGTGGCAAGTGAGGTTCCCCTGTGATGTCTTTGTCAGGGTGGACACCTGCCCCCAAGGAGGCCCCACATCTACCTTTGCTGTCACCCAAGACTCTCTCTGGACTCTTCTCCCAGCTTAATTTTATCTTTAGTCTAACTTCTTAAGAAAGAAAGAGGGAAGCTTTTCTCTATTAAAGGTTGCTGACCAACAGGTCAATGCAATGGAAAGATTCATCAGTAAAAAGCTTTTTAATCTAGGGAGAAATAGAAAACGTTCTCTTCATTCGCTTTAAAAATTAAGAACATGGAACATGACACTATTAAAAATAGAACGCCGAAGTCTGCTAATAATTCGGTTTTATATTTGGGCAAGTGTGGGCTGGGACAAAGAGGGGGAGGAGAAAGGGACTAGAAGGTGAAACCGGGGAAGGACGGTGAACTGGAGAAACGAAGGTGTGCAGGGACCGGCGGAGACATGGGGGACACACAGAGGCAGAGAAGGGCCCAATGTCCGCCTGGTTCAGGCAACAGACAAGGAGCAGGGGGGACACGAAACAAACGGTTGGACAGAGAGTAGATGGTGGACAGAGTCCTTGCCGTTCCATGTCCATGCCTGGCCTGCAGCTGTGCTGTGGCTAATCGATTTGAAGCCTATTGCGTTTCTGCAACGGAGGCATAACATTCCTGCTTTTGCTGTCAGCCTTTGCAAGCCCTCCGTGAAGCTCATGAGCTTCCCGGGAAGCAGGAACCACACTGCATGGGGAATTCACAACTTGACTCAAGGAAAGAGTGAGAAGAGAAGGAAGTGGATGCCAAGAAACATTCCTCCCTGGAAGAATAAGGCCCTGCAGCCCCCCGGGTTCTCCCCCACCCGCCCAGCCCCCCCAGCCGGACCCGCTTCTGGGTGCAGCGCAGGATGAGGAAGGTCTCGATACTGTGCTCCTTGAGGTAGGCGTTGCGCTCGCCCCCGCAGCCTGGCTCCACCTCGTAGTCACCGTTCAGGTAGTTGAGTGTGGCCTTGGTGATGTGGATGCGCCTGCAGGGGGGAGGGGGAGGGGCGTGGGGAGAGGGGGGCAGAGAACAGGACTTCAGAACTCCAGCCTTCATGCACAACCACACTGCAACCCACTTGGATACAGTTCAAATCCCACAGACCCACACTCTGGCTCAAAGGCTAACCCCAACCTAGATCTCAATGTGCTGGATCCCTCCGCTGTCATCATCATGGTGGCTCGGGTAGGCCCCGTCTGGGCTCACGGCCACACGGCCACCCTGACCACACCACATTGCACGGAAGTTCTAGCATCGTGAGAGCAGGAGACATCATCGGCCTGTCAGGAGGACACAGCCTCAGTCCCACAAACTTTGCAAACCTGCTCAGAAGGCTCCGGCTGAGCACAGGACGGAGTCCAAATCCTCCAGCCTGGCCCAGAGGTCCTTTTAATGCAGGCATTGTCCCTCCCACCGGCCCCTAAGAGGCCATGTGCTCTACTTCCATTCCTCCGGAACACCGTTTCCTAAACCGGTGCTTGTCCTCACCTCGGCCCCTCGGCCTGGCTCTCTCCCCACCTCACCTCTCCCTTCCTCACCTGTCTGAATCCTGCCCAGTCATCCAGGCTCGTGTCCAACTTCCTTCTCATCCTGGCTACCCCGAAATTACCCATGGTTCCTCCCTCTTTCAGAACTCTACCCCAACCTACTGCATCACACAACAAGCCGCCCTGTTTTGTGCAAATATCTTCTGGGTGAAGTCTGGGCAAAGGTTGAGAGGATGCTCCCTACAACTTGCCAGGGTGTGATGCAAGTAATTTGTTAAGGAGAGGAATTTCTATTTAAATTCTGCCAACCCAGAGTTGCAAGTTACCCCATCCTGCCCACCCCAGCCCCATGCCTCACAGCAGTCATCCTGGGGGGCGGGGGCGGGGGCGGGAAGCTAAGTCTGGGCTCTCACTCACCCTGCCTTGCCTCCAGCTTCCATGTGGTTGGCCAGCGTGACGTCATTAGACCAGACGTCGAACTGCCACTTCCTGAGACCAAGGACACCGCAGTGTACTCGCCCGCTGTGAATTCCCACGCGCATGTTCACGTTCACCCCTGTCACCTCCCGGACCAACCTGGGGATGGAGCAGGGGTAAGGCTGGGACAGGGTCAGGGGCCAAGCGCACAGAGTGGGGGTGAGGCTGGAAGGCACGGGGTCAGGGGTGTGACAGAAGGTGCAGGGGTCAAAGAGTCATTTCTCTCTGGTCCAGCCCAAATCCAGACTCTGAGACTGTTCCACCTGATGGACAGGGGCTGGGCCCTGGTACTCAGGGGCTGTAGGCAGTGAGGCATCGCTTCCCGGTGTGGCCACAAGGGGGCACAGTGCCTCACATTACAACCCAGACCCCGTCGCTTCCCCAGGAAGGCACCTTGGGCCTTCACTACCCTCCGTCAGTTCAACTGTATTCGGAGGATGCAAATGCATACTAGTGCCCACTCGAGCCAAACAGGGAAGTTACAGCCGCTCCAAACCCCATTCATATAATGCTCAGAGTTGTCCACACTGCAGCTTCTTGGATGTTAGCAACATAAAGGAGCAAGGTGGTTAACTGACCAGGGAGGTTCCCCGTGCTAGAAGCAGCACCAGCTCCCACCACATGCACCACGCCCAGGGCTGAGGGCGCCCCCACGACATGGGTGGGCCCTCTGTGGGCTGGAGCATGTGATAGAAGCTGTACTGCTCTGGGTATGCGTGTGAGGCACGGAGTATGCGCGTGAGGCACGGGGTATGCAGAAGAGGGTGCTGGTGCTTGGCGTACTCTTCGGGGACCGGCATGCTCTCCGATACCCTGGGACAGGCCCACTCAGCCAGCGGCTGAGAGGCTGACACCCGACACAGGGAAGAGTTACGTCATTCATCATTTCTCTTGTCCCGGGACACCCCTGCTGGAATGTGCCTTCCATCCACAGTGCCTTGGGCCCCTTGCTTAAATTGATGATATCTCAACCTTAGGTTGATAATAACTTTCTGGCTTAACGCCAGGGCCACGTCCTGCATGAAGCCTCTCTTGGTCCTCCCAATGGAAACAAATGTCCCCTCCTGCCCCCCACCCCCATCTCAGTCTGCCTCTCTCACCTGGTGCTGTCTGCTCCGCATGCCTGGTGTCACAGCAGCAGGAGTCCCAGCCTCTCGCTCAACAGACTCCATGCTTCCAGGCAAGGGCTCGAGGCACTAGCTAGCCCAGGCATGCAGGGGCACTCAGCAAGCACTGCCCAAAGGAGCTCCGCCAAACCCAATGGAGCTGGCCGCCTTCCTGGACAGCCACTCTGCCCTCTGCCCTTGTCTGCTGCGGCTCTTCCTTTGCCCCTGCCCAGGCTACTTCTGAAGCTCAGTTACTGAGCCTAAGCTGGGATTATCCCCACATCTTTTAATAATCGTGGCCCCTTCTCTGGCCAGCAGTGACCAAGAATTGGCCAAAGATCCTTTTTGCTATTGCTCCCACGAAGGATGGATTTTCTTACATGGGGACACCTGTATTTGCATCCACCTGCTGTGCTGTATTACCCTAGGGAGACGTTTAACCTTCGTGCGTCCAACCTTTCTCGCCGGGGAAGAAATGGGGCCCATGGGCTCTACACCTGGCTGGGTGGCCGTGGGACCTGAGAGGTGAGGGAGCAATGCATAGGGCACAGCGTGACGGCCAGCTTGTTCTCCTCCCCTGCAGAGGTGGGGCCACACCTCCTACTGCCCTGGAGTCTGCAAAGCTCTCCCTTCCTACAGGACACGTTCCTCTGGGAAAAGCTTCCCGGCTGCTGCAGGTTGAAGTTGCCCAGGAGAAGGCTCCAAGCCGAGAGGTACAAATCAACCCTCCAATGTCAGGTACTCAGGCTGTGGGACGGTCCCCTCCGAGACGGGCACTTACGAGATGGCCTCAATCATGTCCATGCCCATCTCCACGCAGCAGTGGGCGTGGTCAGCCCTCGCTTCCGGCAGCCCAGAGACACAGTAATAACAATCCCCCAGGATCTTAATACGTAAACAGTGGTTCTCCTGGAAAGCAAAGTAATTTTAAAAATTAAAAATAGTATGAAAGAGAAGTGGGAGGGAAAGAAACGGGAAGCAAACAGATTCACCCCGTGCCTGGAATAACTTGCCTTTTAGGGCAGTGAGCACAGATCCAGCACCAGCAGATGCATGGCCCTGGCTGGCCCCAGGACGGGCTTATCAGGAGCCAAGGGGGGAGAATGGAGGACAGGCTGAGCAGCCCTCAGGCATTCCAGCCTCCCCAGGCTCAGGACCTCGCTTTTATGGTCACTGCTGAGACCCAAGAAGCATGCAGTTGGTCCGATGTGGGAGCAAATAGGGCAGACTTATCAATTCGAGGAAGGCCCAAGATGAGAGTCAATGTCCCTGGTTCCACTCCCAGGCCCTGGAGAACGCTCTGACTCTTGGCCTAAGGCTCTACGAACAGTTCTCTGATTCTCCTTCTTTTACAAAAAGACTGAAGCAGGAATGAGGCTTAACCAAAGCTCGTCTGCCCCTCAGCCTGTCTGAGACTTTGACCAAACAGCGTGCTGCTAACCAGAAAGCATGTGAGCGCTAAGACCACCCCCCCCCCACCAGAGCTGAGGTGCCTGCCCACTGCTGCGCCTGAGGAGAGGAACGGGCACAGCCGGGGTCACCCAGCAGGTCACAACTGAGCCAGGACCAGGACTGGGTTGGGATGTCACTAGTCACTGATTCTCAGCTCTCCAAGTCTGGCCCCCAGAAGTTACTTCACAAAGTACAACACTGGGACTCAAGTGTCCGCGTGGCCTGGATTCTCATTTAAGGCCCATCCAATGCCCGAGGGCCTAGCATACACCAACTCCCCTCACTCATGGTCAGTGATAAAAAGGGGCTGCTGGCAGGTGTGCGACCCGCCATCTAATGCCCTTGGAGGCCCTGGCACCACCTCTGACCGGCGCCAGCCTCTCATCAATGATCTGATGTCCTGTGAGGGCCAAAGGGAACGTGTCTGCCTGTCAGTGGACATTGCAGTGAGCAGCCCCTGACATGTAATGACCCGACAAAGGCCCAAGACATCACTCAAAGACACGAAAGCTGGCGAGGATGACAGTATAAACAGGGACCGAATGGGTAAATGTGTCATCTACCACTCCACACCCTGGGATGCTACTTCCAATTTGTGCAAACAGTGCAGAGTCCTCGTTCTGGAAGCCTCTGGGGGGTTGTGCACAGCTGCGCAGACCAGCTGGGACTCAGACTCATTCTCTTACCACTCTGGCCCAGCTCATCAAGAAAGTGGCTCTATGGGCACCAAAGCTGCCCCACCGAACCGAAATTCCTCAGGGGCCAGGGCAGCGTCACCTGCAGGCCTTCCCATGCCCTTCCTCAGGTGGAGGGCTCCCTCGCTTGCTCCCTCGTGAGCAACGACAGCATAAAAACACGTCCAACTGCGTGCGGTGTGAGGACACACAGCCACAGCACGTGCAGCCCCTCTGCCCAGCAGGGCACAGGCCGGCCCAGGGCCCATCCCTGGGGCTCACGGGGCCTTGGCCGCAGCACTCTTGGGTGGCCCAGACGGAGCCCTGGGTGCCGAGGATGGTAGGGAGGGTGACTCACCGCGGCCAGCTTGTCGAAGCGGGCAAAGAGCTCGTTGAGGGTCATGACCAGCTCCTGGGCAGTGCACTGGGATGCCAGGCTGGTGAAGCCCTCGATGTCAGCAAACAGGATGCTGGGGAGACAGGTGGAGGAAGGTCACCACCCTGAGCCTTAGGAGGGCTGCTGGCCAGCAAGAGTCCTGGGGAGGGGGTGCTCCAAATGGCTGCTGGGGAGGGCATAAAGGGGCTCTGGCACTGGAGAGTCAAAGATGCTGGCCTCACCATCTGGCCGGGAGACGCCTTCTGTGCTCTCACTGTGCCTTCACTCCCGCCCAGGATGGGGATGGCGGCGGGGGTGGGGGGGGGGCACACAGAGAGGCACATGAGGCCTGGGAATGTGCACCGGCCTGAGTTATCAAAGACAGGGGCCTGTACCCCCCATTTCTGTCCCCTCTTGGGCCTGCCCTGTTTGACTCCTGAGCAGCCCCCTCAAGGTAGTTGCAGCCTTTGATTCATGGGCTTGGAAAGTGTTTCAGGCCCCAGTGGCAACCATACAAAGGTCTTACTTCCCAGCCCCATAGATAAGTTTCGGACCCAAGCCCTCCATCCCTAGGGAGGCTCTAGAAGGGACAGACTAAAGAGGCTCAGGGAGGAGAGAGAGAGAAAGACCCAGCCAGCAAGCATGTCTGGAAGCCTCTGAGTTGTCCCTGCCAGCAACGTCAACCTCATCCCCAGGCACGTAGGTAAACAGAGCAGCTGGTGCCCACACTATGCACTGTGGATCTTCGGTCCGTCTCTGTGGCTTGTGTTCCGGAGACTGAAACCGTCTTCCTTTTCTTTCACAACACACCGCTAGAGGTGAGGCCCCAGGGCTGGAGTGTGGAAGGGCCCCTGGAGTTTTTTTCTTTAAATGGACACAAAAAAGTAGTAACTCTCATGTACGGAGAGGCTCCTGGTAGCCTGGCTCAGGGCTGGGGGCTTCCAGACTGTCTTCTCGCTGAGTGCTCCAGGCAGCCCTGCAGCGAAGCCTCGCATCTCCTTCTCACAGGCGGGGCGGCTGAGCCTCAGAGAAGAAGCTGCAGACGGCAGCATGGTGGGCTCCTTCTCCAAGGCCCGTGTTCTTCCCACTATTCCACAAGGCTCCTGAGGCTCCAGATAGTCTTCCTTTTTTAAATTAGGAATGTAGAACTAAACATAGTTTGTCATTTTATCTGGAAAATGTGTACTGGTGCATTAATCCTGTCTTTCTCTTCTGATGTTTGACACCTGGGGCCTTACTGACCCTGGGGAACCTGCTGGCCCCAGGCTGGCTGGGTCTTAGAGTTAGTCAAGAGCTTGCCTTAGGGTCCAGAGCCCCACAGCCCAGCTAGGCTCTCACACTCAGGCCACGAATCCCCTGCCCCAATCACCCCAGGGACCGGTACCAGACTCGGGACAGTCCCTACCCCCCAGAGCCTGCTGAAACGATTCAAGCCCATCCCAAGCCGGCTTACTTTGCCTCACCCACTCCTTCCAGCAGAAACCCCAGTAAAGGTTCTCATCCTCGAACCCCTCTCCCTCTGCCTCCTGACCCACCAGAGCGGTGCTTCCCCACGGGGCCCCACGGTATGGCAGGTTCCCTCCCCCGGGATGAGTAACAAAGGATATTTTCAATGGCAGTTGTCTCCTCACCTACTGGCCTTTGCATACCTGGATAATAATAAAACCTGCCTTTTAAAACAGTTGGACACTGTCCTGAGCCCTTTATGTGTATGAATTCACCTAAACATCACGACCACCCTGTGAGGTCAGAATCCTCCTTTTACAGGGGAGAAAACGGAGGCACAGAGAAGACACATCATGTGCCCAAGGCCACACGGGCAACCTGGCTTCATGGCCCAGGAGTTGACCCAATAAATATTAAGCTGGTGGCCCCAGAGCCATCTTAAGTGAATACAAGCATAATGCAGGGGTCTGGCATTGTAAACGGGGCAGAGAGAGGTGGAAGGGCACGTATGGGCCACCAGGACTCCATCAAGAGAGGGCACACTCAGTAGCTGCCTGCCAGCTCACACAAGGGAAGGTGCAAACAGACAAGCCAAATGAGGGGAAAGAAGAAAAGCTGAGGAGGAGGAGGAGGAGGAGAAGGAGGAGTGGAGAGGAGAGATGTTGCCCCGGCAGGCCACAGGACTCAGGAAAGAAGACAAACTTCTCCTGAGTGGGCACCTCGGCGGGCAGGGGCGCAAAGATGCAAAGCAGTCAGGAGTCTCCATCAGACCTCCATTGATGCCTGGGGTCTGACTGGGCAGACGGGCTCAGCACCCCGCCCGAGGGGACTGCATGGCGTCTGCATGCTGGGTTAGAAGAGCAGGTGAGGGGAGGCTGCCACGCCCCAGATGCTGATCTCAGCTCCCGAACTAACTAGGTGCAGCCCCCTCCCCACCCACCTGCCACCTCTCCGCCTGTCAGTCTTGCAGGCAACTGGCCCACTCCACTTAGGAACAAGAGAAAGTTCTCCCCCAGTGTATGTAAAAGCACCACCATATAGTTGTTCTGGAAATTCTTCTTTAACTCTCAGGAAACCAAAGCTAGTTCAGGTTGGGGTCAAAATCCACGGCTCCAGAGTTAAGAAAGATTCCTTCAGCTAGAGTCAGTATCTCTAATGCAAAGCCAGCAGATATCAGGCCCAGCGGCTATTCTATGCTAAGTCCAAAGTTACACAGCGGAAGCCTGGCTTTGGGGGCTGGTGAGACCCCGAAATCCCTGAACCCAGCTGGGCAGGATGACTACTGGGTCCAGTAACCCATGGCACCGGGCTGAGGAGAAAGAGGGGGAGGAAGGAGACACACGAGTGTGGAGCAGGGGCCGGGGCGGGGGGGAGAGTCTGGGACTCCATCGAGAGGGGGCACACTCAGCAGCTGTGACCTCACTGAGCTGTGACCCCACACCTGCTGAGCTCACCTAGCCAGTCAGGAGGGCCCACCTCTCTCGGCCATGGCTGCCTGTGGGTAGGCCTGCCATCATTCTCCTTCTCCACAGGGGACCTCGCTGGGCCTTAGGACACTTTCCCCCACAGCTGCTTTTGTCCCGCTAGACCAGTGGTTCTTAGACTTGGGGTCTGTTGGAAATACCCAGAGCATTTATAAGAGTGGTCCCAGAGCCCCACGCCCAGAGATTCCGGCTTAATTAGTCTGAGGTAGGGCTCTGCTATTGATTGCGTGCACTTGCCCAGTTTTGTTTTATTTTCAGCTTCCCTGGTGGTTCTGATATGCAGCCGGGGTTGAGAACCACTGCACTCGCTTAAATGTCACCTCAAGGAGACTTCTATCACCCTATTTGAATCTACAGCCCCTCCCATGTCGGCCTGCCTTCCCTGCATGGTCTTCTCCATTGCGCGTTCCGCTCCGTACGGGAGTCCTGCTGTTGTTTGTGTTACCCTTCTGCTGCTGTTGATTTCTTCCCGCTGGAAAGTAAAGTCCTTGAGGGAGGGGTTGTGGCCTATTCCATTCACTGCTACGTCCCAGCTACCAGCACAATGTCTGGCACACGGAGTAACTGTTCAATAAAATGTGCCACCGGGTGACTGACCGAGGACAGTCACATCCACGTGCCCTCTGCCCTATCCGCCCCCCCGCCCCCCCAGGCCACAGGAGCCGCCTCTATTAGCTTCCCAGGGCGGCCACAGCAAAGCGCTATAGACAGGGTGGCTTAGAGCCACAGAAATGTATTCTCTCACAGTCCTGGAGGCTCGAGGTCTGAAATCCAGGTGTCGGCAGGGCCATCCTGCCTCTGACACTCTGGGCAGAAGCCTTCCTGGCCGCTCCCTAGTTGCTGGTGGTGGCTGTCCACCCTTGGCATTCCCGCGTTGCAGCTGTGTTACTCCAGTCTCGGCTTCTGACCTCACGCGGTGTGGTCCCCGTGTATCTGGGTCTTTATACAGCATTTTCCTCTTCTTATGAGGGCACCACTTATATTGGATTAGGGGCCCACCCTATTCCAGCATCTTAACCTGATTCCATCTGCAAAGACCCTATTTCCACATTCACAAGGACCAGGGGGCAGGACTTCAACATATCTTTTAAGGGGACACAGTTCAAACCAGGAGCAGTGCCTAATGTGTATTTGTTGAATGGAAGAGAATATTCATACTTTCAAAGCAAGCAAGAGGCAAGACCAGTCACTCTAGCAGCTCTTCCTTCGACCCCATGGGGCCTCTTGGGGTCCCAAGCTAAGTCACCTGAGACAGGAGCCTGTGGGGCCCAGGGCCTGGGGCCAGCAGCGTTCACAGGACAGACAGCAGAACGGTTACAGAGGCCATGAGCAGCTTCCTGGTCCATGCCAGCAGGCGTGGGAAACAACGCTGGTGTGTGAAGGGCCGCTGGGTGGCTGAGAAAGCCAGAGCCTCCCTCCAACCTGCTGGGATCTACTCCTCGTGGCCCCTCCTGGGGTTTTCAACAGCTGCTGAGGAGTCAGGGAGGACGAGCTCCTGGCGGACGAGCTGGTGGTGAACCGGGGCAGCCAGCCAGCTGGAGAGGAGTGGCTCAGAGCAGGGCTCAGAGCAAGTTGCTATGTCGTGCCAGGGTTTGGACAGGGTCTCTGAAGCCCCACCTCTGAACCCCTGCAGCCTCTCCTACACATTTATGGAAATTCGGCCACCTCCACATTCCCCCCACCTCCTGTCACAGGTGAAGTCACACTCCTCTGATATTGCCGCAGGGGGAGGATTTTGCTCGGCGGCGGTCACTCCGGGAGCTCCTCTGTTTTTGAGGTTTACCCAACTGCACACTGTCTGTTCCCCCGGCCAAGGTTTCCTGATTGGCTCTGGGGTGATCCTGAAGGCCATTTTCCAACCACGCCGGGCCCAGACATGCAGTGAGGTCTTCAGTCATCCATCAGCTCCCACGTGAGAGCTCATCTTGGCACCGCGATGGGGCCCTCGTGGGGGCGTGCAGACGCCGGGCCGGCTCTCCAGCCTAACCGCCCGCCATCCCCCGCTTCTCCTCCTCAGGCGAGAGCACGCAGGCGCCGATTCAGCCCAATTACCGCAACAGGCCTTTCGGGGCTCTGCCGCAGCTCAGCCCAGCTTCTCCACGCGCATTTCTGGGGAAGCGCATTTCCTCACCGTTGCTCCCTCTCGTACCAACCGGGGCTGTGACCCAACGAAGATGCTGGAGTCTGACCCTGCTCCTGAACAGAAGCCACATCCAGCAGCACGGGGGACACCCAGACGCCGAATTCTCCTCACGCTTTGCGCCTGCGTGAAGGCAGCGCCAAGGCACGGCTCCTCGGACCTGCACTTCTGGGCACTGCACACACAGGGGACTCAAGAAATGCTGAGAGGCAAACTGTCTGTCGAGGCGGGCCCAGGAGGGGCGGGGGAGGGGGGTAGGTGCGGCTGGAGAGACCGAGGTCATTGGGCAGGGGCAGGAAGGGAGTATGGCAAGGTCTCAGGGAGCCTAGCGGGAGCTGAAGGTCTTAGGGAAGCAGGGCTGGAAGTGCCCTGGAGGCCCCCAGCAGCATAGCCTGGGGAGGCCCCGGCCAGAGAGGAAGAGTCTACCCCCTGCAGCGTGCCCCCCATTTGCTCCAAACCATACAAGCTGGGGAGAGTCTTGGGTTCAGGCCCCTCGTAGGATAAAGGAGGAGCAGGGGGTCATAGTGCTAGGTGAACAGCGCAGTCAGGTTGCTCATACCAATATCTGGCTGACAGCGGACACCATATGACTGGGCATTTTCCAAGCGGGGTTGTGAAACAATTAGAGCAGGGCGTATGGACAAGGAACAGCCAGAGAACGTTCTGAGGGACAGGCTGGGAGAGGCAAAGGCCAATGACAGAATGCTGAACACGCTGCATGTAAATACGGATTCTACCCTGGACAGCCATGCCCTCTCCACTCTCATGGCAACGGGCCACCTTCCTTCAGAATGTGGAAGGGCCCTGCAACCGGCTTCACTGTCACGATTGGGTCCAGCGGGTCTAGGGTCAACATATGTCCTAGAATCCCTGTTGTCAGCCTCGGGGCCTCCTGTAGGCCCCATTCCAACCCCTGATCCCCTGATCTTGTTTCTGCCCACCAAATCCTACTCGCACCACCCAGACGACGGACCTCCCTTCACACTTACAGACTTTATGCTTACAAAGCCTTACAAGAGCTGGGGAAACGCAGCCCAAAGGGGAAGCCCAAGAAGGGGGGACAGGACCGTACCGAGACCAAGCAATAGTCAGTGACCTCTCAGTGATAAGTACGTGGTGCTTTCTGTTGTCTTCTCTGTATTGTTAGCTCCTAATTTTTTTAAAAATATTTTATTTATTCATTTGAGGGACAGGGAGAGAGAGCACACAAGCAGGGGGAGGGGCAGAGGGAGAGGGAGAAGCAGGCTTCCCGCGGAGCAAGGAGCCTGATGCGGGGCTCGATCCCAGGACTCTGGGATCATGACCTGAGCCGAAGGCAGAGCTTAACAACTGAGCCACCAAGGTGCCCCTGTTAGCTCCTACTTTTCTATAAAGAATACACATCCTTTGTAGGATAAAAAAGGTTGAAAACTAATTACATTCTTCTAGGATCTGATTTTAGCCCTTCTATCTTCGTGATGTCTTTTCTGACTTACCCAACCCAGGATAATCCTTCTTATTCTGAATTCTTATTAGGATCAGAATTTCAAAGGCATAGCCTGACACGTTCAACAGGTCAGTGTCTCTTCACCCTAACTTCTCTCTCTTCCCATCTACCCCAGGGCCCCCAATTTTGAGTCCAAAGTGCTAAAATAATGAGTCCTAGCTGGCTGCTGGCTCCATTCCCCACTGATCCCCATTTGGTGTCCAAGGACAAACTCAGGTCTCTTGTGAAGACCCACCTCCACGCAAGGAAGTGAAGAAACTAAACCGCATGCATGGTTGGTGGAAAGGCAAAAAGGCGAGTTGCTATGGAAAACACTGTGGGCTTCCTTAAAAAATTAAAAACTAGGTTTATATGCCATACAATGTAGCAATTTCACTTCTACACATTTATGGAAAGAACTGAAAGCAGGGACTCAAGGAGGGATTTACACACCCATGTTCACAGCAGCATCATTCACAACAGCCAAAGGTGGTGGCCACCCAAGTGTCCATCCGCAGGTGAATGGATAAACAAGATGAGCCATACACACACCATGGAGTACTATTCAGTCTGAAAAAGGAAGGAAATCCCAGCCCACGCTACAACATGGGCGAACCTTGGGTACATTGTGCTGAGTGAAATAAGCCCTGGAAGGCTTAAGAACAAGTACTGCGTGATTCCACTTACATGAGGTACCTGGAATAGTCAAATTCACAGGCACAACGTGGAATGGCGGTCGCCAGGGGTCGGGGGAGGAGAGGAATGGCGAGCTGTTGTTTAATGGGTACAGAATTTCGGTTTCGCAAGATGAGAAAAAGTTCTGGAGATGGATGGGGGTGGTGGTTGCACAATAATATGAAAGGTTAAAATAGCCAATTTTATACTATGTATATTTTACAACCAGTAAGATAGTGAGTTAGTTAGTTCATTAAAGAGCAAAGCCCCACCCCCAGTGGCTTCCCCAGGGGGACCAGCTGGGTTATGAGGTTCCCAAGGCACCGGGCCCGGCCCGACCTCACTGCTGAGGGCTGCACAGTCCCTTGGGCGCAAGCACAGACTCTTTTCTATCTAGTCCTAGTCATACCTGGCAAAGAGTGGCAGCACAATAAATGTAGAATGACTGAGATAATAATATAAAGGCCACTTGTGTCTATAATTGGTATAGCATAGAGCTCAGAATACTTTTCTTAATATCAAGTTGGAGACAGGAATGCTAGGTTTATGGACCATCCCTTATGTGGTCGGTTGCCAGGAATACGACTGGAGGTAAACATTTTTCCTCTCTGCCCACAGGGTGCACAATCCACCCGCAGGTATCTGAGCATCGAGGACGCTGTTGCGAGGCCATTATAATTCAGAGCCATGCCTCAGCTGAGCCAGACACCAGAACGACCTGGGGAACACAGCCAAGTCCTTGACGGAGACGGGAGAGGAGATGATAACCTTAAAAGGGGGAGGTTCGGGAGAGGTCGGGGAGAGAAGGGAAAGGAGAGGGAAGGAGGGAGGAGAGGGAACCCTCCCCAGGCCCCACCAGACCCCCACTGTACAGGGATGGCTGTTACCTCATTTCCACCCCTGGGTTAGCAGCTCTTCGGCCAGGCCCCTGAGAATGAGGCTGTGATTTGAGCCAATGAGCCAAGACCCCCCGCACTCTATCATGAACTCCTCCCAGGGTCCAAACAGAGGGGGCCAGGTGAGGACCAGCACCCCCTGGAGGAGTTGGCTCTCTGGCTCTCCCCACAATCTACAACCTTTAAGAGCTAAGGGCTCTAGCATGAGGACAGGTCATTCAGGCATCGAGCTGTCTCACTCAGTATGGACCCTCTCAGGCTCAGATGTCCCCTGCCCCCTGAAACCTTTGGGGTATTGGTTACCTGACTTTGACCCTTACCTCGTACCCTGCTCCACCTCTAGAGGGGAAAGAGTCTGCAGCTACCTCTCGGGTGGGGGGCCTGGCAGGGGCCCTCCATACTCTACCTCATCTACCCTCCCAGCACCCCCGCAAGGAGTGAGTCCTAGGGCCCCTCTTATGGGCTCTGTTCCTTTGTGGCTTTTATCATAACAGAATAACTGAGTGGTAAGTTTTGTAATATCTATAGACACCCTTAAGAATGCAAAGTCCTACCCGCATCCCTCATGTGATACATTCCCAACTTACTAATTGATCCACGGTTTACTCTAGGTCTTCCTGTACAGAAAGTGAGCTTCCCAATATCAGAGACAGTGTCCCTCTTAATTCCCATTGCAATCCCTGCCTCTATAGCTAAGTGTCCCACCAGTTGGAAGCAGATGAAAACATCCACTGAATGGATGAGCCAGGGGACACCACTATTCCCATGTTACAGATGAGGAATGTGAGGCTCAGGTTAGGTGACTTGCCCGAGTTCCCATAGCTAGTAAAGGGTAGAGAGGAGTGTGACCCAGGCTGCTCAACACAGATACTCATCTTACTCCACAAGGGTGACATCTCGGCAAGGGTCACCTGGTGGCAGCTGGGTTCTGGCAGCATCTGTATGTTTACTGTACCCATGGGGATATGCTATGTCCCTCTAGGGCTGCCCCCTTCTTCCAACCTCAGTGTCCCTCCTCCCAGGCAGAGCTGCCTCTGCTGGCATGTGCTGGAGGCCTTTGTCCCAGGAATGGGGACAGCACAGCCCCCCCTCTGGCCCTCACACTGCCGGCTGCAGGAGCGGCAGGTATCTGGGGGGAGAGGACAGGCAGGAGGGCCCTCAAGCCACAGGCCTGACACCCCAGCCACAGGCCCCAGGCCCCAGCTAACCCGTCCAGCCAGAAGGGCTAAAACATCTCCATCTGTCACTATGTGTCAGACAGGAGAGGCTGGGAGCCCCAGGGGGGTCTCCAAGGGTTCCTGGGCCTCTGGCCCACCTCAGTGCATTGCCAGCGGTGGCTCAGCACCACAGCATCCGACAGGCTCCTGGCGGGTCCCAGGGGGCAACTCTTCTGTTGGGGGCCAGGAGAGGGTGAGGCCACAGAGAACAGTGGGGGTCTGCTGTCACCCCTCCCTGCCCCGGCCAAACTCTCCCCACCCATTAGTCTCTTCCCCTTCTGCAGATCCAGGCCCAGTCTGTCACACCGCAGGGTTGATTTATTTTTCTTGTGACCTTGCCCTCGGAGGGGGCTAGAGAGCAGCATGTCATCACCCTCTTTAAATATTATAACTCCGCAGAGAATTGACAAATGTGACTCATCGCCCTTCCACTCTCCAGCTAGAGAATCCCCAGGCCTTGCTTTGTTGATAGGAGTGTGATAATCATCACAATGATAGCAGTAACAACGATAATCACTGCTCCCAATTACGGAACACGTGGCCAGTGCCAGACACCATGCTAAGCGCTTCCCTCACATGTTTTCATCCGCTCTTTGCAACTCTGCTAAGTACGTATTCTTCCCATCCTCTCAGGTAGAGGAGGACACTGAGGTTCAGAGTATCAGGGCCGATCACTTGCCCTGCTCACGTGGCCAGGGGACAGCAGAGCCCGGCTGACATGGGGGCTGCCTAACCCTGGGCCCCAGGCCTAATCACTGCACCACGAGCCCGGACCCAGAGTGCATCTCTATACCATGATGCCACCCCTCCACCTACTACTCAGTCACCCGAGTCAAAGGTTCAACCCAAACAGGAGACTAAGCCTGCAATGTGTTTCCATCAAGATCTGCAGCCAGGGCTGCTAAAAGAACAAGGACCGGGCCCCCGCAGGCTATTTGCATATGATTGCTTGTGGCTGGCCTCTGATGTGTGCCAGCCACCACCAGCCTGGTGATTTCAGAGTCAGAATTATGTCTGTCTCTATGAAAAGGGTAACATCTTGATTTTTCTCTCCTTTTATCTCTTTGACAGCTGCCATTGATCTTATAGCACATCTGAAAACAGAAATACCCCCCTTGTGGCTGGGACTCTAGTTCTTGCCACATGGACATTTGGGCCACTCTGTGATTAAGGTACTGTTCTTTTAGTTACCCAAAGTCACAGCCTCTGTGGGAGTGGAAGGGTGAAGGGACATCACCCCAAGAGCGGGTCACTCCTTGTGGTAGCCGAAGAGGCCTGAGTCAGCCCCTCTGATCAAACTCCCTTGCTGGAGGGCTGGGGGCCTAAAGCAATGGAGGGGCAGGAGACGGAGGGGTGAGAGGTGCCGGGCAAAGATGCACAGGTGGCCAGATGTGTTAGCCCAGCCAGGCTGAGAACCTATGCCTTGCGTGCCAAACTGTTTCTGAGCTGTGAATTTTCTGCATGCCCTTTGTGTTCGACTTCATGCTTTAGTGGAGTCCACCAGAAGCTCTACTGAGCTGAGAACAATCAAGGAAAGCACCTTTTGTCCATGCTGTGTTTGGAACAACACCAGGGCCGGCGAGGCGGTGAAGACAGGGCCGAGAGAGAAAATCCCGGAAAGGGGGAGCTCAGGCGTTCATACGTGTTGGAACCACTTGGCTCGCACCTGAGTTTTGGGCCTCTGGGATGTGGTCTAACAGGGAAGGCTATTTCTTTGCATGTCCTAGAGTCCCCCAGATTTCAGGGGTGGCTATCAGACAGGAAAGTCCCCTGGTGGGTCCACAGTGTCTGTCTCTCTCTCTTTCTCTCTAGAAGCCAAACCTCTCTCCTCCCTCTCTTCAGAGTCTCCCCTTGGCTTGGGGGCTCCCCGAGACTCCTTCCCACAATTCTTCACATACACTCCATTCTCCTGGGCATATAAAAAAGGGCTAGTAAGACTAAGTAACAACTCTGATACCAAAAAGCTTTCTGAGGGCAGCTGTCCCACTTAACCAGCTCTAGGATCTTAGACAAATTAATCTCTGTGCCTCAGTTTCCTGTAAAATGGAGATAATAGTACTACCGACCTCTTACATGTATTCTGAGGACTCAGTGAACTTATGAAAGTATTCAGAATAGCGGTGGGTCAAAGAAGGCACTATATGAGCATAACTATTGTTGTGAGCGATTATTCCACCTCGTGGGGGCAGAGACGGGTGTGAGAATTTGGGAACCAACACATCAGCGCGACCTACCCAGTCCCGGGCCCTGCTTCCCTCTCTGAGCTCGGCTCGGCTCCTGGGCAGGCACGGGGGCTCGGCCGGCGGCAGCGGCGACACTCTCCCTGCCTGACAGTGGAGCATGCGTGGGCTTCAGGGGGATGGGGTACCCCAAAAACTGAGGACAAAAGTGTTGTTCAGTAACCTTTTTCTCCCAAAGGCTTAGAGTCTATTTTGGACAGGACACATGGGCAGAACCAACAGTCTTGGATTCCGGGGCACACTTGGGGACTGGGCAATTCTGCCTAAATTCTGACGGTTTCTACAAGAAAACACAGTGCCCTCCCTCCCCACCCCCACGGCCTTCAGCCTTGCCTTGAGTGGATGTATGTTAGTGTGTGCATGTACGTGCATGCACCACAATTTATATTATTCCATTTAATCGCTTTATGAAAATTCAGCCCAAGCTTCCAAAGGGTTCCCTCTCCACTGGCCTTAGAAGATTTGTGGGTCCTAGGAAAACCTGCCCAGGGAGAAAGTCATTCTCTCGAAGGCAGACACAGCCTCTCCCTTTCGGGGCATATGCGAGGATTACTGGGCTCTCCGGGAGCCATGCTGGATGAAGGCCACTGCATCGCTCCATGTCCCCATGGAGCTCCTAAGCAGATTTTGCACTCTATTAGGCTACATCTGTTTGCACGTCCCTGCTGTCAGCAGCTTCTGTCTAGAGAAACGGCAAATGTGCAGTAAAAGGGGCATGGGCTTTGGGGCAAGCCGACCAGGATGCACCCCAGCTTTACCGCTCCTGGCTGAGTGACCCTGGGGGGCGGGTCTTAGCCATTCTGAGCTCAGTCTCTAAACAAGGGATGCTGATAAGGGTGCCCACACTGCAGTGTGGTCAGGAGGATTGACAACAAGGTAGGCAATGCCTAGTACAGTGCCTGGCACACACTGGCGGAGAAGGCATGGAAGCTGCTAGATGATGATGAAGACTGAGATGATGATAGCGACATGTGACTCCCCAGTCTGCTTTCTATCTCCCTTGCTAGGCTAGGAGTTTCCCCGACAGCTGGTGCTATTGCTTTCTCCTTTCTCCTCCTTCCTTCTCTAGCTTCTCCCTGGGGCCTCCCCTCCCATCCCTCGATAATAATTCACTTCACCAACCTCGAGGGTGCCATGCGGCCGGGGTGCCCCAGACAACACCTACCCCAAAGCCACAGGCCACCCTGTCGGGCTGTGCTCCCTTGGGAGGGGAGCACGGGGTGGGGTTGTCGTCTCCCTGGGGGATCAGTCCTCTCGCCCTGCCCTCGCCCCCCAGCCTCACTCCTACCTCACGTTGTCATGTTTCTGGATGTAAATCTTATGGAACATCATATCCTCCTGCTTGGCATTGATGTCTGCTTTCATCTCCATGGCAACATGACGGGGGAGGACAGACAGCAGGAGCCGCTCCTGGGGAGAGAAGCACACACTTTCATCACAGCTCCCTCCACCTGCCTGGCGATCCCCTTCCCTCCCCAGGCCGACTCCTCCGCACCTGGGCCCCCCACCTACAGGGCCCTGGGGAACCCCACAGGCTGGCCTGAAATTTGAGGAGCTAACACTTATGTGAGGGTGGGACTAGCATCATGCCCCCAGGGCTACTTGAACCCTTCTTCCTGGGAGACCACCTGGGTTGTCTGTCTTGGGGAAGAGCACGCCTGGTGAACCTATAGTACTGAGCCCCCTGGAATCCTGGATGTCACCTGAGACCATGTGTGACCGCGGGCAAATGACTGAACCTGTCTGAGCCTCAGCGTCCTCCTCTTTAAACAGTGGTAGAGCTGTTGAGAGCATTACGTGAGATTCACTCAATTAGTCACCACACATGTACTGAGCACCTGCCATGTTCTGGGCATCATGCTGGGGGCCCCAAGTTACAACTGTGGGACAGGCAAGGTTTCTCCTCCACAAAGCTCCCAGTCTCGTGGGGGTACGGGGTATGACGGGGCACTGCGCAGGGGTGCCTGGCCTCGGCTGGAGAGAATGGGGTGGTCAGGGAGGGCTTCATGGGGACCAGAAGGATGAGGTTGGGGGTGCTCCATTTCCATGTAGGGGACAGGAGCCCGGAGAGAGGGAAAGCACACGGACTCTGAGAACCCGAGAGAAGCGAAGACCTGTTGAAGAGGAGGTGGGAGAGAAGCAAGGAGAGGGTCCAGGGCCACGCTGTGGAGGGGAGGACCCCGACCTTCCCTCCCTTCCGCCTTCTCCCCCTGGGCCAGCCTGCTGCAAGAGGTCCAGCTGCTTCAGGAATGGGCGACCTTGCCCTGTGCCCTGACAGCCCACCACCCACACCAGGCGCTCTGCCGGGCTGGCTCACAGACTTCTCCCACCTGGGGTGGCTTCGCCCTGGCTGGCCCAGGCCTCCTCATTCTCCCTTCTCTCGCCTGCTAGATGCCGGGCCATCACCTGGGGGGCCGTAAGACTCTGCTCCTGTATCTTTCTGGTTTCTCTCCCTCCTCCTGCGCGCCACACAGCACATCCCCACCTCTCTCCTCTTTCCGCTCACTCTCGCCCCTATGAGCGTGGTTCCCGCCAGCACCTCTGCCCGTCACCTCCTACTCCAGGCTCCTGAGTCTCCAGCTGCCCCCTGGATGACTGGCCACTGCCACCTTGACACCACACCCCAAGCCCTGCTCACCTTCCCAGGTTTCCATTCCCCAGTGGCTCTTCAAGTTCCCTGCTTTGGCCCACGTCACCCCCCTTCTCCTGGTCACGAGGTCAACACCCCACCCACGTAACTGCTTTTACTCTTTGGAACCTCCCCTCTGAGATTCACCCCTGTCCCCTGGCGCCAGGCCCTGTCCAGCTCTGACCCAGTCCCGGGGGTGTGGAATCTCGTCCTCCCTGTTCCTTGTCCACCTCCGCTGCCTGGACAAAGTTCTCACCTGACTGTGGGATTCTGGCCCCCTGTATGGCCCCAGTCTCTCCAGTACATTGCCCTTGTCATGACACTCCCCGACTCAAAGCCACCAAAGCTTCCCTGGGTTCCACCAGCCACATCAAATGTGCATTCTTCTGGACCCAGTGAGCCCATGCCTCTTTATTTTGCATGACAACCCCATTCTACCCGCCCCCTTCCCATGCCTGGCCTGCTCCTGCCAACCCGGGCCTGGCTGCCAACCTTATCCTTCCGAAGCCCTTCTACCACCCCAACCTCTGGTTCTCCCAGGTCTGGGCCTCCTCCAGGTCCCATCCAGTGACCAGCGCAGTCCCTGCAGCGGCTTCTGTGTCCCAGCCTGCTGTCTCTGATCCACCTTCCACACTGCAAGCCAGTGAGTGATCTTTCTAAAACATACACCTGACCCCATCGCTGCCCTGCCTAAAACCCTCCTATGCTTCCCGAAGCTTCCAGAACCAGCCCACAAGCCCAGCCTGGCCTCAAGATTTCCACAGTCTGGCCACCCCCCCCTGCACCCAGCACACCCTGAGCTCTGTTCCAGATACAGTGAACCATGGGACACTTCCCAAGCTCCTGGCAGTGTTTCCTTGCCTTCACACACAAGCTCCCCAGCTAGAAGCACCATCCTCACATACTGCCGGAACCCTCCTTCAGGGCTCCCCCCTGAAGGTTCTGGGGGGGGTAGGGTCCTGGCTCTGGCGGTGGCATCCCCTCACCACTCAGGGCCTTCCTTCCGAGTCCTTGATTTCTCGGCGCGTCGTGGTCTGTTAACAGGGTCTCCCTGTAGTGCATGCAGTGAGACACCCCCACGGACGGAGCTGTGTCATGCTCAGCTCCACAGCTGACAGCCTCGGGCCTGGAAAACACTGCTAACCCACTGAAGGTGCTCTCTGCGGGTTAGCTTGGTCTCCCTGAGCATCGGTGGACATGGCCTTCCGTGGCTATTTACTGAACTCTCAGTAAGCAGTTCTTGGTGACAGAAACGCAAACTAAAAAACAATTCTGTGGAAACACAGCACAGCTGGGGGCAAGTGCACTATATACGGTGATATCCATGAGAGCCGTATTCATAACCGTTGGCCCGTATTCATAACCACTTCTGGGGCTGAGGGTCAGAGGTGTGGGTGTGGATGGCTGGAGAACAGTTCTGAGTCCCACCAGCAGGGGGCACCTCGGAGTGCCCCCACCCCGCTCCCCCGCCCAAAGACCCAAGAGCAGCACCTTCTGCATAGGGCGAGGGAGGCCCAAGAGCTACTGGGAGCCTTTCTCCAGGAAGCACATCTCCCCTCCCTGCTATCTTGGCTCAGAACATGGTAAAGCAAATGGATTTTCTCCCCGAAATCCCTGTGGGTTTGCTGGAATGTCCAGCCTGTCCAGGCCAGTGCAAGTAAACTGTAATGAGCTGTAAAATAAGCATTTTACTGGAGAAGGAACAAGGCCCAGGAGTGACAGGGGACACTCCCTGACACAAAAAGGGAAGGACGGTACGCTGATCTCCGGCGAGAGATGCCAGGGCCTGAACTGGGACAAGAGAGGGGGCTCCTGAGGCACAGAGGGGCTTAGGGTAGGGTGCAGAAGGGCGCCAAGCTTGTCAGAAAGACAGTGGGAAGACTCGGGGACACCACTGAGCATGGGGTTCGCTCAAGAGCGAGACCAGGAGTTCAGACAGGGCCAAAAGAATGCCTAGGGCAAGCCAGGCCTCCGACTGGACCGCATGAGCTGGGGACCTGGCCAGACACAAGGGCCACAGCAACAGCGCTGGGCAGGAAGCAGGGACAGGCCAGGCGGCGACTGGGCTGGGAGGGGGTGTGCGGTGCTGGAGAGACACTGAAGAGCCTCACCCCCTTGCCCAGCCACGCCGACATGGCCAGCCCGTGTCATGTAACTCCTCAGGAGGCATCCAGATGGAGTCAGAGACCCTCTCACACTGTGGCCAGACCGCTGTGCCCTTGAGGTGTCCACAGCATGCACTCTGGACAAGCGAGGAGGGTGCAGGGGACTAGTGCTGGCTAGGCCTTTGTCTTCCTTGTCCCCAAGCTCAAAGGCAGCAGGACTCCACTCATGTTTGTTGGGTAGACGTGAACGTAAGAAGAGAGGAGAACCTTTTTTGGAGTAACTTCATCTCTAAGAGCCACACCTAGTCCAAGTCGAGTAGGGGCCCCGTCACCCTACTGACCTGTCCACAGTCTCCTTGGGGTCACACAGCCCCATCTCTGGGGCTCCTATCTGTGAGCTATTCAGCTCCAGCCTGTCCCAGAGGCCCCAGACCCCATCTGGTTCACACGCAGGAGAGGGCACAATGGTCCTGAACCCCAAACAGGATGCCGGGCAGCCAGGGAGGGAACCCTGACACAGCCCTCCGTCCTTGCCCTGCCCCGGCCCACGAGAGCACACGGGGGCAGCTCCTCCTGCCCCAGTGCTCCCTGCGAGAAACCCTCCGAGTCTGGGGCCCCTGTGAACCAGCTTACTTCCCCGCCCAAACGTTCTCTGAGAGTGAGGTTTAGGGTGAGACAGGACCATCAGCCTTTCTCTGAACCAACCAAACCCCAGAACTCGGCACAGGGCAAGTGCCTAGTGAGGGTGTCCCAGGGGCTGACAGCTCTACCTCTTCTCCTCTCTCCTGGGGAGCACCTTAATCCCAGATGGGAATGCTGAAGCTCTCGCCACTCCCAACTCATCAGCACTGGGGAGGGGGGAGGGGGGAGGGGGGAGGCTGGAGGGCCCTCCCTGCTGCCCAGGGTCTGGGTTGTTTGGCTTGTTTGGCTTGTTTGAGCCCACAGGTGAACACTGAGGAGGCAGTAGGCAAGCGCTGGGGTAGAGCTTTCTCCAAAGTCTCCATAGAGCATTTCCACAGAGCCAGAAATGCTAGGCTCCCTCCAGGGAAAACATTCCCTTCTGGCTGGGTCCCTGCCCAGGGAGGTGGGGCTGGGCAGCTACAAGGAGCACAGTTGGTGGGGTGGCCGGCAGCTGGGCTGAGGCAAATCTGGAGCCTCCGCTCCCTGTAGCCACGCAAGGGCAGGAGGGCCACTCACCTGTTGCTGGTTCTCCCGTTGTGAGTGGAGTCGTGCCTGGATGCACTCCCGGGTCTCCTGGAAGGCCTGTCTCTGGGAGACCTCAGCTGGGTAGTGGGTGCAGACACCCACGATGTTGGTGCAGGAGAAAATGAGGACATTGGAGACAAGCTGCAGAGGGACAGATGAAGACACGGAGCTCAGGCCCGGAGTGGGCACCAGTCACTAGAGCCCCAACCCTGGCCCCTGGAGCCCCCAGCCCCCAGGTTAACACACATACACCCACCTGCAAGCAAACCAATGCCAGGGACACCCGCCCCTCGCTGGCCACAGGGAGTAGCCAAGCATAATAGGTCAGTCTCTCTGACGGCCTCAAAGGCCAGAGCTTGGCAGGTCTGTGACAGGTTGTGGCCCTACGGAACTGAGTCTCTGAATAATCATACTGTGCATGCCCATGGCCCCAGAGACGAAAACGTTCGGCATACTGGTGAGGCTGTGAGGGAGCTGTGTACGCGTTGGGATGGCAGGGGCATGGCAAGGAAGGTTCCATAAGGGTCACGGGATTTCATTTTTTGAAAGTGTGATAGAGTCCAGCATCGGACTTCTCCCTTTTGCAGAGAAGCCTGAGATGATTATTTTTGTATTAGCTTACTATTCCCCAGGATCAACTGCAAAGAAGCAAGCAGTTGCTGGCTACCCATGAGATAGCCAGCACTGTGCCGAGTCCCCTGAGGGCTGAGAGAAGGATAAGGTCCCTGGCCAGCAGGGGTCAGTGTCAACAGCGGGTCCCTGCTCCTCTTCCTGGACTTCCATTCCTTCTCTGCACCAGCACTGAAGCCCCCTGACAAGTCCGGCATACCAGCTGGTGAGTAGCCACCGTCGCCCTCTGCTCTGCACTCACGCCCTTCTCCTTGTCGACAGAGATGTGTGTGTGGAAAAATACTACTGCGTCTCAGGTCGCAGGGACAAGGCTGGAACTCTTTGGAAAGGAGTATTTACTGAAAAGCTAAGGGAAAACAGAACACAACACTACACACTCCACAAAAGCAAGTTTACACGGCACATTTCATATCCTGGCCAAGGAGCTGTTGAGACAAACTTTTTCTTGGCAGGTGCAGCTCCTGGGATATCTGGGTAAACTGACGCCAGTCCTGCCCTTGCCTCAGGCCACACAAAACAGAAGCCACGCAAAGATGTTCAGGTTTCTAGGACTCCATCACTCCCTCCCAAAACTTAATTCTTAGTCTCAAAGACAGAAGGGAACCCCGATTGACCCCCGGCACCTTCTGCTGTAACTCCTGAAGCCTTCTGAGACTTCAGCACCTGGCAGCAACCTGGCAGACAGCCCCCCACACTCTTCTTCCAGGGACCTCTTTGTCTCTGGAACCTAGAGACTCTGAATCAGGTCTGCGTTCCACCTGAAGGCCTACCCCACCCCGGTATGACCTCCACCCAGGGTCCTCAGCCAGCCTAGGCCTGGAGGCCATGTGGGCCCCATGCTGGATGTGGTGCCATGCTTCCCTGGAGATATCCTGTATAGGATATACACGGATATACCGTGACTGTCCCAATCCATGAACAGAAAGAGACTTTGTCTTTCCCATCCCAAAGTCCTGCTCTCTCCTTGGTTGCACAATAAATTCTGGTTTCCTGGCCAAAGGACACTGTGAGTTCCCCTCAAGCACCTCCAGGATACCTTCCAGATGCTTCCCGGATGTGCCTCCAGGGAAAGGTCAAACTCAGATTACCAGCTCCACCAACTCTAATGATGACTCATAACTCCCCCAAACCTCACTCCAACCCCATCCACCTCAGAATTGTCATTTCATGTAAAAACATGGCAGAGAAAAACACAACCTACTCATCATAAGGAAAGAAAACCCCTGCTCTACCAAGCTTACAATCCAGGTGAAGAGATAAGGGGTCAAGACTGACAGAGAACCAGCAATAGGAAGCAGAAACAGCCTCACACCACCCAAGAGAGAGAGGAGGAAATCATGGGGAGGCAAGAGAAGAACTCCTGGGCAGGCCAGGGCACACTGGCCCTGTGGCTGGGCGCATAGTTGGCAAGTCTGGCAGGCATGGGAAACGGTATACCCAGAAAGAGTATCCATGACACTCAGGTTTGTGAGGTACTCAGGGTCCCTGAATAAATAACTCAGGCTCTATGATCCTGAGGGGAAGTCCACAGAGAAGATGGAGCTGCAAAGGCAGACCAGAGCCAGACTGAAGGGGCATTAGAATGTCAGGTTGCGGAGGCCTGGCACAATCCTTATACAACAAGAGCATGAAGGACTATTGAAGGAAAGAACAGCAGGATGAGCAGACAGCTTCAGGAAGACTCATCGGGGCAGGAGTAGTGTAGGGAGTACGAGACAGGTCAGGAGGCTGCCACTGAAGCCCAAAGACCTACATGAGGCCGGGGGCCAGGCAAGGCAGAGCTGACTCAGAAGGAAGAGCCCCAAAGACCAGGGGGATAAGATTCAGAAAGAAAAAGACTGTGGCCTACAGTAGTAACCAATGTGAGTGACCAATGTGACAAGCCTCCAGGAAGCCACTGGGGCCCACTGAGAGAGAGGTGAGGAGAGAGAATGAGATGAGGAGGTGAAGGCTGAAGGAGCAATCTTCAGGGAATGCTGGAGAATGTTCTAGTTAGGGGATATATTTTGAAAAGAGAGGAAGGTGCCAGATGACTAAAAACAGGAAAAACTGGGAAGGAAAAGATAAGGAGCTACCCTCAGATAGGATAACGTATCATGATAATGCAACATGGCCAAGTGGGGTTTATCCCAGGAATGGAAGGCTGGTTCAACTTTGAAAAATCAATGTAATTCACCATATTAACAGACTGAATAGAAAAACCATATGGTTATTTCAATAGTTACTGAAAAAGTGTATGAAAAAATTCAACATCAAGGCAAGATTAAAAAAGAAAAATTCAACAAATTAGGAATGGAAGAGACACTCCTCAAACTGATCAATGGCATATACAAAAACCTACAGCTAACATCATACTTAATAGTGAAAGACTGAATGTTTCTGTTAAGACCAGGAACAAAGCAAGGTCGACCCCTTCCTCTCTTTTATTCAGCATGGTACTGGAAGTTCTAGACTACACAATAAGACAAGAAAAACGAAATAAAAGGCATACAGATTGGAAAGGAAAAAATAAAACTGTCTTTTTGTCACCTACATGCAGATGACGTGTAGAAAATCCCCCCAAATTCTGCAAAACAGCTACCAGAATTAATAAGCAAGTTTAGAAATACAAGAATACAAGATCACAGGATACTAGTTCAATATATGAAAAGCAACTGTATTTCTATATGTAAGCAATAAATAATCTGACATGAAATTTTTTAAAGTACCATTTAAATTATCACCAAAGCTATGAAATATTTGTGTATAAACCTAACAAAAAACACACACACCTGTTCGCTGAATACTATAAAACACTGATGAGAGAGAAGAAAAGACCTGAATAAATGGAGAGGTATACCATATTCACATATTTGGAAAATTCAATATTGTTCAGATGTCAATTCTCTCCAAACTGATGTATAGATGCAACACAATCATAATCAAAATCCAAGCAGGAGTTTTAGAAAGATATTAACAAGCTGAGTCTATGATTTATATGAAAAAGCAAAATAACTAGAATAGCCAAAATTAGTTTGAAAAAGATGAACCAGTTGGAAGACTCCTACTACTCAATCTCAAGACTTACTATAAAGCTACAGTAATTAAGACAGTGCAGTACTGGCATAAGGATAGAAATACAGATCAATCGAATAAAGTTGAGAGTCCAGAAATAAACCCTTCCATTTATGATTAGTTGATATTTGACAACGGTACCAAGATAATTGAATGGAGAAAGAATATTCTTTTCAGCAAATGATGCTAGGATAACTTGATAACTACATGTAAAATAGTGAAGTTGGATCCCCTACCTCACACCATATATAAAATTAACTCAAAGTGGATCAGAGACTTCAATGTAAGAGCTATAGCAATAAAACTCAGAAGAAAACATAAAAGTAAATCTTCATGACCTGGGATTAAGCAATGACTTCTTAGTTATGACACGAAAAGCACAAATGACCAAAAAAATAAATAAATAAATTACACTTCATCAAAATTAAAAACTTTTGCTCTTTGAAAGGCACCAAGAAAGTAGAAAGAAAACCATCAATGGGAGAAAATATCTGTAAATCATAGATCATACTTTTATTTTTTTGCAAATATATAAAGGCAACTAAAGAAAGGACAATCTTTTCAACAAATGGTGCCAGAAAATTTGGCTATGCATATGACTAACTCAAACCTCACAAAATACATAAAAATTTACTCAAAATGGTTCATAGGCCCAAATGCAAAACCTGAAACTGTTAAACTTTCATAAGAAAACATAGGACTTTGGGTTAGGCAGAGATTTCTCATATACATCAGAAAAATCATGATCCAATAAAGAAATGATAAACTGAGGAGCGCCTGGGTGGCTCAGTCGTTCAGCATCTGCCTTCAGCTCAGGTCACGATCCCAGGGTCCTGGGATCGAGGCCCGCATCGGGCTCCCTGCTTAGCTGGAAGCCTGCTTCTCCCTCTCCCACTCCCCCTGCTTGTGTTCCCTCTCTCGCTGTGTCTCTCTCTGTCAAATAAATAAATAAAATCTTTTTAAAAAAATAAGAAATGATAAAGTGATAAATTAGACATCATCAAAAATAAGAACATTTGTCTTCCAAAGACACTGTTAAGGTAACAAAAACACAAGCCACAGAATGGGAAAAATTATTTGTAAATCACGTATCTGATAAAAAGACTTGTACCCAGAATTCATAAAGAACTCTCAAAAGTCAACAATAAGAAAACAACCCACTTTTTAAAAGAGCAAAAGAGGGGTGCCTGGGTGGCTCAGATGGTTAAGCATCTGCCTTCAGCTCAGGTCATGATCCCAGGGTCCTGGAATTGAGCCCCACATCGGGCTCCCTGCTCAGCGGGGAGGCTGCTTCTCCCTTTCCCTCTGCCTCTGCCTCTCCCCCTGCTTGTGCTCTCTCTGCCTCTCTCTCTCTCTCTCAAATGAATAAATAAAATCTTTTTTAAAAAACAGAGCAAAAGATCTGAATAGATAATCATCAAAGATACAAAGATGCTGAAAATCATTAGCCATGGGGAAATGCAAATTTTTAGAAACAATGAGACGCTACTCAGCACTATTAGAGCAGCTAAAATAAAATAACAAAATAAAAAGAAAGAAGAACTGCCAACACCAGTACTGGTAGGAAGGTGGACCACCTAGAACCCTCACACCTTGCTACGAGAAGTAAAACATGGTAGAGCCACTTAAGAAAACAGTTTGGCAATCTCTCATAAAGTTAAACACATACTTACCCTATGACCAGCAACCTCACTCCTAGATATTTGCCCAAATGAAATGAGAAGTTATGTTCACCCTAAAATCTGTGCCAGAATGTTTACGGAGTATTATTCATCTCTAAAATGGAGTGATCTAGTGGTAACACACACCAACGTGGACGAGCCTCAAATACAGGATGCTGAGTGAAGGGTGCCACACTCGAAAGGCCATACGATTGCATTTACATGGCATTCTGGAAAAGGCAAAACTACGGGGACTGCAAACAGACCAGGGGTTGCCAGGGAGAGGCTGACTGCAAGGGGGAGCAGAAGAAATCTTTCTGGGTGACAGAACTGTCCCCTATCTTCACTGCGGTCGTGATTACACATCTGTATGCCTCTGTCAAACCCATAGAACTGTATACTAGTAAGGGTGAATTCTACTGCTTGTAAATTAGACTTCAAAAAAAAAAAAAAAAAGAACAGGAGTAAGATGTGGGAGGGACTAAAAGAGAGAATGTGAATGCCAGCCAGACTGAGAAAAAGCAGCCTTTCCTCTCGCTGAGGCCAGAAAGAGGGGCCAGAGTCTATTTCGGGACATGACCCCCAAGGTAATTATCAACTGGCCGCTGGAGCACCTCAGTCCTAATCCTCCTGGCCTCTCCTGCTGTAATCGGACTCCTACTGCAGCCAGAAGGCCAATAGCAACAGACGGTGCAAATCCAGGTAAAATGATGCCCAGTAACCCAATAGGGGTCCAAACGGCTTTGCTGAGCTTAGTGTGTCTCCGTGTTCCCCTCTCTCATTCACTAAACACAAAACGGGGTGAGCAGTTACAGGGTGCTGGAGTGTGAGACAGGGGTCTTGGGCCAGGTCACTGGGAAGGGTTTTCAGCAAATTTCACTTGAGAGTGAACAAGTAAGAGATAAATATGTTTGTTACACACACACACACACACACACACACACCACTCACCAAAAAAGTAGAAATCTGTGCCCTGGTTCTCATGGATGCTAAGGCTTCTCTGCAGACACTAATGCGGTGAATGAAGAGGAGGCATCAGTCAGCAGGGCAGCAAGGCCTAATTAAGGGTTTGTTGGTTTTCTTTGCATGGACCTCAGGGGACATATCTAAGCACAAGGAACATGTGCACAGGTGTGCGCGTGTGTGTGCGCGTGCACCTGCTCGTGCGTGCACACATACACCTACACCAGGTAGAGTAATAAGGAGACCTAACAATACAGCAAACCTCAGCCCAGGGATTCGCCTTAGTATCTGCTTTAAAACAAGCCCAGCAGATGGTGTGGGTCCAGGTGGTCTCAGGACCACACCGGGAGAAACCCTCGCTAGAGGGGAATGTTTGGAATTCTAGTCTCCGCGTGGAAACCCAGGGGAGATGCCTATGAATATTTACCAGTCTGGCAGCCGTGATGGCGGTATTTCTAAAACCCCAGCACTTTTGGAAACCCAATCTCTCGCTGCCTGCAGACGGCAGGTTTGATTTGGCCCAGGGTGAAGCTACGGTGCAGCGCCTGCACGTGGAGACTGGAAGAGGTCCCAACAGCGGGGCTTTGGCACTGCAAACAACACTGCCTCTCTGACTTTGCAGGAGGCTCCCCGGGCTTGCTACTTGCCACTCCTAGGAAAGGCAGAAGGCAAAGAGGGATGAGGAACGAACAGGTTTGGAATTGAAGGAAATGAGCTGGAGAAGACCCTCTCACAATCTGCTATCGGGCATTGGCTTCTGTCCTGGACAAGTCAGCTTGCTTCTTGCACTGCGATTCATAGGGTGTAGCTGGTGGTGGCGACAGTGGCAGAGATAAGGAATCAGAATACCCCAGGGAACCAGATTTGGTGATGGGGGGTGGGGGGTGAGGTGTTCAGTTACATGTGAATTTCGGATAAATAACAAATTTTTTCTCTAGTATAAGTATGTCCCATGCAATATTTGGAACATACTTACACTAAAAAATTATTTGTTGTTATCTGAAATTGAAATTTAACCATATTTTACCTGGCCATCCTAGGAGGGAGCCTTTTCAAACCTGCCCTCCCCCAACTCTGACAACTCTCTCCCCCTTGGCAGGGCCCCAGGACTTTGGGGGTGACCCAGCTCCTACTCTGCCCTACTCCTTCTTCTAGACCCTCCCCTACCCTCTGCGGATCCTGCACAAACAGACCACAGTGCTTTCTCTTCACATCGAAGTCTGAAATCCCCTCAATTGAGGGCAAGCCAAAGCTGGGATCTGATTTTCCAAATCCACCCATCTGGCCACAAGGGTCTAGACAACATCTGGGCTCCTGGGGGCTGAGGACCAGCTCCCCACTGCTCTGGGTATTAGGAAGAGAAGAAAGGTCCTCTCCTGGGATCCAAGCCCTAAAGACAGGCACAGCCCCTCCTGTTCTAGTCCTTTTTCTATTTGCAAACCCACAAAACTAGCAACCAAATCCCAAATAAAAGGAGCTGACATAATCCCAAATAAAAGGAGCTGACAAGCCTGACAGGAGTTTCTTCCACCTGCCCCAGATTTCATTCGTTCTAGATGGTGCCGGTGGGAAGCTCGGGGGACCTCAGTGGAATCCTATTATGATACAAAATACAATAAATCAAGGAAGGATAATCTTAAATTATATACTCTTGGAAGTCACATCAGCTTGGTTCCTTGTACACTGCACTGTGCTCAATGAGGTGTTAAATGGCTTTTTAAAAATATTACATATTTTTAACTTATTAAAAAATCATAGTGATGCCTCTTAAAAATTTGTCTCTTACAAAGAATAAAGACTGCTGTATGCTTTTTTGGTGCTCAAACCTGCATTCTCTTGGCTTAGGTGCTTTTATGATGAGATTCTCTTTCTTGGAGATAGTTGGTTTATCTCAATGGCTCTGAGCAAACAAGACCAGGCTCTCTGCTGTCTTCATTCCCATGGGGTCCTGACAGAAGGCACCCCCTCTTCTCCATTCCAGTGAGGATCCAGTTGCTCAGGGCTTGTCAATCTCTCCTGCTCTGAAAGGCTCTATGTCAGAGATCCCCATATCACATCATGACACCTCCTGCCCAAAAGCATGCCATGACTCCCTATCATCAGTAAGATAAAGCCTCGGTCTCTGCGCTGGCACTAAGACTCCACAAGCCCCATTACCGGCCATACATTCCCCTTCTCATCTCCTACCCCAACCATACGGGCTACCCACTGTCTCTGGAAAATACCAATCTATACTATGATTCTCAAAGTATAATGTTTATTTAATACAATCTCGCCGTTACTACACGCAAGGCATGAAATGTTAACCAATCAATAATTAGCATCTGCTTAATCCATTTTTAGGAAAGACAAAATAGACTAAAACGTGAAGAAAGACAAGTATCTAGGAACGATCGGGTGCATCAATTTACAGCTTTAAAACACTTCCCACACGCACTGTTGCACTGCCTCCTCACCACGTCCTTCTGAGCTAAGCAAGGCTGGGTGGCATCACCACTCTTTCGCTAATGAGGACACCAAGGCTCGAGGCAGGAGCCCTGTCCGCAGCTACACAGTACACTGACAGAGCTAAATCACAGATTCTCATTCTAAGTGCAGAGCTCATCCTACTCTACTAGACTAAGCTGTTATTTATCCCAACCTAATTTAGGCCTACTTTTGCTTTATTCTATTTAATAAAGGAACACTCGACTTTCTTTCCCTCTCGCTCCAGGTGCCCCAGGCCTTCCTCATAGATCCTGGTCACATAAAATGCTGCTGATTAGGTACCTGCTTCCAGCCACGGCCTCCAAAACTCGCTCTCTCCAAGGAACCACCACTGTGGGTGATAAAGGTCCACCCTGCACCTCGGGGAGGTCCAGCCTTTCTCTAGTACAGCTTCCCGTAATTACCTTTGCATTGAGGTATCATTTCTATGCCATACAATTCACCCTTTAGAAGTACATCATTCAGTAGTTTTTAGTGTATTCTCAAGATTGTGCAACCTCCACCATTAACTAATTCCAGAGCATTTCAACATCCCCAAAGGAAATCCCACACCCATTAATCACTGCTTATTTCCCATCTGCACCACGACCCCCAGCTCCTGTCAGCCCCTAATTTACTTTCTGTCTCGATGGATTTGCCTATGCTGGACACTTCATAGAAACAGAAGCATATAATAGGTAGCCTACTTGTCCATCTACTTTCACTTAGCAAAAGACTTTCAAGATCCATCTCTGTATCAGTTCTACATTCTTTTATGGCCAGATCATATTCCGTAGAACGGATAAACCACATTTTGTTTCTTTATCCATCAGTTACGGGCATTTGGGTTGTGTTGCTATGAATATTCATGCGCAAGCTCTTGCACAGACATATGCTTTCAGTTCTCTTGGGTATATATACGTAAGAGTGAAATTGTTAGATGTTCTAGACGGAATGTTTGTGTCCCCTCACCCCCAAATTCATACGTTAAAATCCTCACCTCCAATGAGATGGCATTAGGAGGTGGGGCTTTGGGGAGCTGATCAGGTCGTGAGGGTGAGATTAGTAAATGGGATTCATGCACTTATTAAAAGAGAACTCAGGGGCGCCTGGGTGGCTCAGCCGGTTGAGCATCTGCCTTCGGCTCAGCTCATGATCCCAGGGTCCTGGGATGGAGCCCCAAGTTGGGCTCTCTGCTCAGCGGGGAGTCTGCTTCTCCCTCTCCCTCTGCCTCTCCCCCTGCTCATGCTCTTTCTCTCTCTCAAATAAATACATAAAATCTTAAAAAAGGGGGCGGGGAGAGATCTTAGAGAGCTCCCTCTAACACCCCTTCCACCTTGTGAGGACACAGTGGGAAGACAGCCATCTATGAGCCAGGCAGTGGGTTCTCAGCGGACACTGAATCTACTGGTGCCTTGAACTTGACTTGCTAGCATCCAGAACTGTGAGAAATAAATGTCTGTTGTCTATGCCACGCAGCTTATGCTATTTTGTTATGGCAGCCCGAATGGACTAAGATGCTGGGTCACATGGTAAGTCTACATGAAACATTTTGAGGAACTGCCCAACTGTTCCAAAGTGGCTGCGCCATTTTCTACTCCAACTGGAAGTATATAGGGGTTCTGGTTCCTCACATCCTCCCCAACGCTTGTTTTTGTACATCTTTTTGATTACAGCCATCCTAGTGAGAGTAAGGCAGTATCTCATTGTGGTTTAGATTTCCTTAAATTTTAAAGCAAATAATAGTAAGTCAGAGAGTTTGTTCTGTAACTCAAATAGCTGTGCCTTTAGAGAGAGATGGTTACACCGGACATTTTATGTTTGTCATCTTTGGTTACATATTCCTAGGAAGACCCCAGATGTTGTATACACATTCAAATGAGAAACAACAGCTTTCACAGAATAGTACTCACTTGAGCAGGATATCCTCTGAATGCACGCAACAAACACTGACCCAGTACCCAGCACGGGGCACTGTTTGGGGTCTGGGAAAGCTCAGCACTGGCCACCTGGCCCCTGGCCCCCAGGACTGCAAGTCTGGTGACAGAGTCAGGCACGTGCACAGAAGAGCGGAGAGGACACGCACGCTACAGGCTTTGCAATCTGTAACTCCAAGTTAGTTTCACAGACAGTTTGCAAAAAATATGGCAGCGGAGACAACAGTCTTAATATGAGGTGTTTTCTAAATTAACAAGAAATAAGTAGAACAGAAAAATCAGTAACATAGATGAACAAGCTATTCAAAGAAGTAAAACTCCAAATGACTGACAAATGCATGACATGAAAAAAATGTAAAACCTCACTAGCAAACCAAGAAATACAAATGAAAACAATTATTTGCCTATTAAACTAGCAATGCTTTTTTCACGGTAATCATATTAGCAAGAATGCAACAGAACAGACACCTTCTATCCACCAGTGGGGATGAGAATTGGTACCACTCTCTTCGGGAAACCAATTTGGGAATATGGATGAGGAGCCTTAAAAATGTTCATACTCGGGGCGCCTGGGTGCTCAGTCGTTAAGCGTGTGCCTTCGGCTCAGGTCATGATCCCAGGGTTCTGGGATCGAGCCCCACATCGGGCTCCCTGCTCCACGGGAAGCCTGCTTCTCCCTTTCCCACTCCCCCTGCTTGTGTTCCCTCTCTCGCTGTCTCTCTCTCTGTCAAATAAATAAATAAAATCTTTAAAAAAAAATGATCATACTCTTCCCTCGTGCATTGTTGGTGGGAATGCAAACTGGTGCAGCCACTACGGAAAACAGTAAGCAGGTTCCTCAAAAAAATTAAAAATAGAAATGCCATATGATCCAGTAATTCCACTACTGACTATTTACCCCCCCAAAAAATAAAAACACGAATTCAAAAAGACATATGTGCCCCTCTGTTTATTGCAGCATCATTTACAAAAGCCAAGATATGAAAGCAACCCAAGTGTCCACGGACAGATGAATGGATAAAGAAGATGTGGTATATATCCACAATGGAATATTACTCCCCCATAAAAAGAATGAAATCTTAGTATTTGCAACATGGATGGATCTAGAGGGTATCATGCTAAGTGAAATAAGCCAGTCAGAGAAAGACAGATACCATATGATTTCACTTATATGCAGAATCTAAAAACCAAATGAACACACAAACAGACAAACCAGAAACAGACCCATATACAGAGAACAAACTGATGGTTGCCAGAAGTGGGGGGTGGGGAGGGACGGGCAAAATGGCTTCAGGGGAGTGGGAGGTACGGGCTTCCATTTACCGTATGAATAAGTCACAGGGATGAAAAGTACAGCATGAGTAGTGCAGACAATTGTATTATAATAACATGGTGACAGATGGGAGCTACACTTGTGGTGAGCACAGCATAGTATAGACTTGTCCAATCACTATGTTGTACATCTGAAACTAATGTAACATTCTGTGTCAACTGTACCTCAGTGAAAAAATAACATGTTTATAGTGTTTGACCCACAAGTCAGTCCTCTCCATGGATTATCTGCTACACAGAAACTCACTGGCCTGGACAGGGCTTTATATGCAAGGATGATTAGAAAATTTAACATGAGGAACAGAAATGTTGAACTGGAGAAGAGTTAGGAAAATGATGGTGTTTTAGTACCCTGAAATATGTCACGACCTCTACAATGTTTTATTTGAAGAAGATTTAACATCACAGGGAAATTTTCGAAATCTAATGTCAAGTGGGAGAGAAAGAGAATACAGAATTCCATATTCAACATGATCCCAATCTAAAAATATGTATGTGTCAACAGTGGTAGAATGTCTCTAGGTGGCAGCAGGATTGTTAAGTATTTTTTCAGACCTTTTTCTTTAGACCACTGAACACTTTCCAACTTTTCTATTATATGTACCACTCTTAAAAGACAAAAATGATAAATTGATATTAAAAAAGAAAATACATGCTTTTACTGTGAGCACGGCAGGCTACAGAAACTTCTCAGCTAATAGAGGAGATGAGAATCCAAATGCCTGCAAAACCAGGCTGAATAAGCCAAATGGGAAAAGAAATTCAAATCAGAAAAAGAAGTCATTTGAGGGGCACCTGGGTGGCTCAGTCAGTTAAGCAACTGCCTTCAGCTCAGGTCATGATCCCAGGGTCCCAGGATCGAGTCCCGCATCAGGCTCGCTGCGCAGCGGGCAGTCTGCTTCTCCCTCTCCCTCTGCCTCTGCCTCTCCCCCTGCTTGTGCTCTCTCTCTCTCTCATTCTCTCTCAAATAAGTAAATAAAATCTTAAAAAAAAGAAAAGAAGTCATTTGAGGCAATGGGGACCAGGAAGGCTTTATGGAGAGGGCTCTAGAGATGGAACTCACAGTGTGGGCAAGATCCAGGCATCCAGGTGGCAGAAACCACATGAATTAAGGAGTGGAGGGACTTCAAAGGGTGCAAGGCTGCCTGGGGAAACCCAGGATGTCAATGCTGACTGGAACAGCACAAGCAAAGGGGAAGTGGTAAGAGAGGCGGTGGGGTTCACAACTACATCACAAAGGATATCCACGTTCGGGTAAGGAGGTGGCACATGACCCAGGAAGCATTAAAACTCTTGGTGGTTGCATTTCTGAAACTAAAAAGTATACTAAATTTTCAATTTCGATTATGTGCATTCATTAAAGAAAATTTCAATTTACTGCCCAACACAACCAGTGTTAACTAGTTCATTCCTCTTTCTTTTTTAATCTACTCAACAGCTTGTTTTCATGAAGCTGTGATCTTACTGTTTATAATTTAGTATCCTGCTTTTTTCACTAACATTATAACATAAGTCTATCCTCCCGTTATTACAACTTCTAATGCTGCAGACTTTCAGTAGGAAAATGTGATCAGAACTGCACTTTGGGAATATTAATTTCATGGCTGGGAAGCAGGCAGCAAAGAGGAAGGTGCTAGAAGTAAAGAGGCCAAACAGAGAGCTGGGCAAATGGCACAGATGAGAAGGACCAGAGCCCCAGGGAGACAAGGGGCCCTGCAAAGGGAAAGGGGAGCAGTGTTCAGGATGTCCCAAGCAAGCATCTCAGAGGGGTGAGTCTCCAGGGGGAAGGGAAGGGGCTTTGGTTCTTAATCCATGCAGGGAAATCCAGTGAGGGACTGGTTTCAGGGTGGCCAGAATGAGTAAGACAGTGTCATAAAAGCTAAATGGAAGGGAGAGATTCAAGCAAGAACTGGAGAGCCCACAGTCAGGTGCTGTGGAAGAAGCTGAAGAGAAGTAGGAATCCAAGGTTGTCAGGGGTCCCACAGGTGACCTCTAAGAAAGATCAGGGAGAGGAGGAGTCCAGACCGCAAGGGTGTTAAGTCATAAGGGGTGGTGAGGGTGACAGTAGTGAAGGTGGCTCTTTCTCGGGGTGCTTGCGAGAAAGCGTGGGTTACAGCTTGGGTGGATACAGCATGGAGCAAAAGGAGAGGCAGGAGAACCCAGTTCATCCAAAGGCAGAGGGACAGAGGACTAAAGAGGCAAAGGACAGAACTCCATCGAATAGCAGGGCAGTGCTGTCCACAATGGCAGCCACGAGCCACGGTGGCCACGAGCACTTGAAACGTGGCTAGTCTGAATTGAGATGTGCTGTCAGTATAAAATTCACACCAGAGTTTGAAAGAATGTGTTTTATATTAATTACATGTTGGTAGGATATTCTGGATATACTGGGTGGAAAAAAAAGATATTGCTAAAATTCATTTCATCTATGATTTTTGTTGTTTTTCTTTTTTAATTTTTGGGCTATTGGAAAAATTAAAATTATGTATGTGGCTCTCATTATATTCCTGTTGAACAGAACAGCTGGCTGAAGAAGAAAGGGGGAGGCAAATCAAGAGGGACCTGGAACCCGCCATAATCATGGGCCAATTTGTAGAACATCAAACTGGTGTTTGGGAAAACTGAACAGTTGGTGAATCTACCTAGAGCCACCTTTGGGCCTCAGACAGACTGGCCTCCCTCCCTGCCCTTTAGGGGGTCATTTTCCCAAGGCTCAGAGTCATTCATCTGCCAGGCTCAGAACTCACTTTGGCTGGTGCACTGCACAGCATCCACTCCCTCTGGCTTTGGGGAGCATAACATGTAAAGGAGAAAAGGGAAGGGGTGTGTGGGGCCGAGGCTCACCCATAAGACCCCAAGGGACAGGAAGGTCTCAGATGTGAGCCCAGGCATGGACTGAGGCAGCAGGACCATCTAGCATGTCAACTTCTCTAGCATGTCATGAAACTTGGGGGCTTTGGGAAAATAGATGTAAAACCATGGGGAGAAGGGGCAGCCTAGGAGCAATGAGTCAATGTCTGGAGGCAGCACAGTGTAGAGAAGGGACTGGGGAATGAGGAAGCTAAGTTCTCATCCTGGATTTGAAAGAAAGAAAGAAAGAGAAAGAAAAGAAAGAAAGAAAGAAAAGAAAGAAAGAAAGAAAGAAAGAAAGAAAGAAAGAAAGAAAGAAAGAGAAAAAGAAAGGAAAGAAAGAAAGAAAGAAAGAAAGAAAGAAAGAAAGAAAGAAAGAAAGAAAGAAAGAAAGAAAGAAAGAAGGAAAGAAAGAAGGAAAGAAAGAAAGAAAAAGAAAGAAAGAAAGAAAGAAAGAAAAAGAAAGAAAGAAAGAAAAAAAGAAAAAGAAAAGAAAGAAAGAAAGAAAGAAAGAAAGAAAAAAAGAAGAAAAAAATTATGTGTGTATATATAAAACTAGAGAGGCAATGGGTGAAGGCCAGGGTCTCTGCCACCTGGGACAATCCAGGAGTAGCCACAGCCTGAGTCTCTGGCTGCTCAGGCAGGCTACTTGTCCTGACCATACTACCATGAATGGAGAGGCCATTCACAGGATGTTCTGGGAAATCCCCTATTTCAAATATTCTGTTCCCAGTTCTCCTGAAATGTAATGGAATGCTCAACAGTGCAGCATATAGACAGCTGGTTACAGCTGGAAGTCCTACGAAGGTCTCCCTTCTGACCCATGCAGGATCCATGCGGAATCCCAGGGGAAGTTGGAGTCCTTCAGAATCCCTGTCAGGCAACGGCCTCCCCAACCACCAAGGTGCTGGGATCACATGTATAAAGCGGTGTGGAAATGCAGATACATTCCCACCCAAACCAAAGCAAGGACACAGGTTAGGGTGGAGGGAACAGGGGTGACAGAGATGCTGGCCTGGTGGAAGTGCCTTGGAAAGCCTTTCTAGAGAAACTAGGTGGTGGGTCTGCTCACCCATAAGCAGCTTCTCATGCAGTTCTCTCATCTCCGGGGTAAGGAAGAGTTTGCTTTGTGGCCTGGCAAGAAGTTCTGCGGGCTAGCAGTTTATTTATAATCCAGTGCAAGTGAAATTTCTCTTCTCTAAAAATCTCACCTTGGAGAACAATTATCCAGCCCCCCCTCCAAGTTCCCCCACCCCCCAACTTCCTCCTCCCCCTTCCAGGAAAGTCAGACAGGCTTTCATTGTTCCAGGTGAGCGGTGGTGACATAAGAGGATGATGCCAGGCTGTGTAGGTGGAGGGAAGGGGCTGACAAAATGCTGGAATCTGATTCAGCGGGGAGAGAAAAGAGCACCACCAAACACAGAGTTCTGCTTTCCACCCAGCACAGGTGAGGGGCGGGCTTTCCTCATGCCTCTCCACCCACGCACGAACCTCCCTCCCTCCAGGCCTCACCTCCAGGGCCCATTTTAGGTCTGCTGAATTTGGAAGGAAAACAGGAAAGCTCAAGAGAAAGTGAAACTGCCATTATCCTGCTTACCTAACCTCGACTTGGTAGCGCAACACACTCTGGGGCTGTGTCGGTGTGTGTGGAAGGCCCAGGCACCCCGCGTGTGCCCCAGGGCAGAGGGGTGCCCTGGAGCTGCTCAGGACAGGTACCCCAGCAGGGATTTGGGGGGCCCCAGAGGCTACCCCACAGACGGCCTGCTGAGAAAGGCAGGGAGCAACAATGGGTGGAGCACAGTCCTGGAAGTCGGGGGGCCCGGGGGACTAGCCTTGTGACTTTGGGCAAGTCACAGTACCTACTGGGATCTCAAAGCCCTCATCTCTAAAATGGAGTGAAGGTCACCTGCTAATAAGATACCGGTGCAAACATGCTCCCCACGTAAAGCCCCGTAGCTGGGCTGGCCATGCCGTGAGTGGCTTGGTGCGGTGAGAACTGGCTGAAAGCCCCGTGGGGCTGGCCAGGCCTCCTCCGGCTCCCTAGCACATCCTCCTCCTCCGGGACGGGACGGGGCTGACACACAGCAGGCACTCATAAATGCTTGCTAAATGAATAAATGGATGAAAAGGAAGTTGAGGGCTGCCGGGCTCTTTCAAGGCCTTGAATATTCCAGGTCACCTCAGAAGACAGTCCAGGCCCCTAGCAGTCTTTGCTTCAGACACTGAGCACACAGCCCAAGGCAGGAGATGGGGGGGTACAGGACCCCCATCCACAAGGCTGCCAAGGCCTGAGTTAGAATTAAACGAAACACAGATGACACAGCGAAAGACAGACGAACAGCACTAACGGCCATAACAGTAAAAGCCTAGAGGTGGTTTCCAGCAGGGAGATGAGCCGTGAGACAAGTCTGTGTGTCCCAGCAAGTGGGGTGCAAGCTCATTTGGGTTGGGAACTGGATCTGGATGTAGTGTTGGGGAGTCCCTTCCTGGCTGGCTGACCATGGGTCTGTCCCTGGGAAATCCCCGGAGGCTGAGCCCGTGAGGGGAGAAATAATGTGGAAAATGGCGTTGTGGCGAGGCTGGGTGAACAGCGACGGACCTGGATTATGGCAGGCCCAGCCCTTCTCCTCCCTGGCTCGGCTACCTCCGCAAGTCCTCTTGGGGCCCAGGAAGTTTCTCCTTACGTAAAACAGGAGACTCCCAGCTGCTTCCCAAGGGCCCTGACATCCTGGGAGCCCCTCTCTGTAGTGTGACCCAGCGTATCAGAGAGAAAACCAAGAGTTGGCCCCGGTCCAGTCGCCACTCATTCCCAGCCATCCTGCTAACAAGGGGAGGGAAGGGCGCCTAGGGCTGGCACTGAGGCCATGAGGTATGAAGAGTTAGAGGTAAGTCTTCCCCAGGGCCAAGGGAAACATATCCTGGGTGCCGAGGGGTGAGCCATTAAACTCAGCCATTACTGGTGCATGCCTATAAAAAGCACCCCGTAGGATGAGTGTGGCAGACATTCATTTGCAGACTGCCCTCCCCACCCCTCTACCCTCCAGAAACATAGTCTCAGCTTGAGGTCCACCTGGTGAGCTCTAGATGATCACACTACCACCTCTTACCACATCCCTTTGGAGTAGATCACTGATATTAATTTTTTATTTTAAAAAATCCATTGTTTTAAAGGCTATAGCAGAGACTGGTTGTGGTCTACCTAAATTTATTCTCCCTTTCTTCCAAAACAACACCCAAGTAGCTGGGCACACAGCTGCTCAGATCAAAGGGGCGTGAGTGGAAGTGATATGTACGACTCTCCATCATCAGACCTAGACCAGCACCTTTTAGCACTTTCTTGCGGACCGGAACGTGGACGGGCTCCGAACCCAGCTCTGACCAAACAGATGGGGATAATGTCCTTGTAGGTGAGAACAACCCCACAGAACTGGACCAGGTCACTTCGACTCTAATTACCTGAGAAAGAAAGAAACTCATCTCCTTAAAGCCACTGTGTCTTGGCGTCTGTGTGTTATACAGCTTAGCTTTGACCTCAACTTAAAGAACAGCAAACAGCAGAGGTTTCTAGATCTGAGCATCCAACAGCAGCCTGAGCCCATCCTGCCTCCTCCTCTCCTAATACTTGCTCCAGTGCAGAAGGGAGAAGCCACGACACACAGAGCATGTAAGATGAAGGCAGGCAGGATGGGGCTGGAAGTGTGAACACGGGAAGGCCACTTGAGAAACGGTGCACAGTTTCCGAGGTAGTGGTCCTGACAAGAGCTGGGCCCGAGCCCAGACGCCAGAGCAGAGACAAAGCAGACAGAGTGCCTGGGCTCTCAAGGGTGGAAGGAGGTGCAGTGGCTACACTCGGCAAGCTGGGAAACAGAGGCCCAGAGGGATGAAGGAGCAGGTTTCTGCGTTATCTCAAGGAGGTGAAGCATAGCATGGGGAAAGTCCGTGAGAGGTGATGTCTGAAGACCTGGGTTCAGGTCTCAGCTCAGTTACTTATTAGATGGGTGGTGTTCACTGAGTAACGTCCCTAGTCAGCCCAAGATTCTTCTACAAAAGAAGGATGTACTATCTACTTCTCAGGTCCTGTTGATAAACTAAATAGGGCAATAATATAAAATGTCCAAAAAGCAGTTATCTTCCACTGCCTAACTGGGTTTAGATACAGTGAAAGCAAGAAACCGAGAACCCCAACCAATCTATCCCCAGTCCCTGAGGGTAGGTAGGAGGGAGGGGAAGGACATCGATTGGTATTTGTCAAGTGTCTTGAAGCCCCAGGAACGCTGCTGGGTGCTTTTCCCAGAGCATCTCCCAGGGAGGGTGACACATGACCAGACTTGGCGGGGGTTCTGGCCTGGGGCCCCACAGCATTGTGCACTTGCCACCCGGGCTCAGAGGATGGGCAAGGGCTGGAGGCAGAACTGCTGTTCCCATGCCTCTTGGGCAGCAGCTCAGGGGCTCCACCCACGAGAAGAGGCCTCCAAAGATAGGGACTGCCCTGCTGGAGAAGGGGCTCCTCGCCTCCGTCCAGAGGCCTCTTCAGGCTCTTGCCTGGGGACAACAGCCCTTCACTAGAGAGTCCACATGTCCTTTTCCTAAAAGCGGGTTGCTGGGAGGCATTTGGAGAGCCTCTAACTCAGGAATGAAAGCAAAGACCCAAGCTTCTCCAGAGGCTCTCAGCGAGCTGCCAGGCCTGGGCCAGCACAGGCTCTAGAACACGTTGTGCTCCTGTCTGATGGGCCCTCAGCATTTCCATACAGCGAATGCAGGAAGGCGAAAGTTGTCTGAGTACCCCACCTCAGGAGCAGCCAGGCCTTGGGTTCCGACTGAACTGGGGGGACAGTGAGGGATCTTGCAGAGGTTGAGGCGGCAAAGTCCCTGAGGTCTGTGGTGGGACTAGAAGCACCCACAGTTACTCTCTTGTCCTTCAGCCTGTCTTCCTCTTTCTCTTCTACAACTCAAATTCCTTTCTTTCTTCCCAAAATTAATTGAGTTGGTGGAGGAAAGTGAACAGAAACTCAGCCCTGGCCTGGCCCCGTAGGCTGTCCCTGATAGCCCCAGCAGCACCCTCTGATGAGCGCACCACACAGACCCTCGGGCTCTCGACCCGTCTGGCCAGTGTCCCTCTGTCGAGGGGCATGTCCAGGATCCTTTGTCTTCTCCTAAAGATGACCTCCTGTGCCAGCCTAAAGCCCTGTCTCTCCCTTAGTTCACCCCCCTGTTCCCTGCTACCACACTGACCTCTCTTAGTCCCAGCTGCTTATACTGACCCCAACCCCACTGTGATAAGCCCTCCCCTCCTCACCTCTCCCCAAAGACTCAGCACACTCTGGTCTGACCCCCAGAACGTGGGCATTTCCCAGGGATGCCGTGGGATCCAGGAAAACATCATGAAGGCCTGTAGGGCAGAATCTCAACCCCCGAAAGACATCGCCATCCTGAGAGCACCCAGACCAGAGGAGCCCAGAGAGTGCTTTCTTCTCCCCATCTGGAGGAAACAGAGTCCCTCCCAGGCCTGAGGTGGATGGAAAGAGCCCGAGTCCTCAGCAAGGCAGGCTGGAGTGGAAGCCAAGACAGCCATACCAGATGCTCTCATTCCCGGGCCATGTGCCTGTACCTGGGATGACAGAGCGTGACAACTCGAGAGGAGAGGAACGCAGCAGCCCACACCCAGCCACCAAACCCTCCCCCCGAAAAGCCCTGCCCCCCACCAGCAACAAGGGCAGGAAAGCCCAAGCAGGCTCATGGCTGGCATCAGCCATTCCTGATGGTCTGCTGTTGGTCAGGGTCTGCACCAAGGAAGCCACCATGGGAAGGAAGCCTGGGGTGCAGCCTTTGTAGTCAGTTCCCTACCTGAAGCAAACGATCGCTCCCCTCATCCATCAGCTTTGCAAGTCTGAATGCTTGCCAGCAGGGCTTGCTTAAAGAGAGCCACAGCTACGGCAGAAAGCAGAGCCTGACAAATCTTCCGTGGACCCTGGAGCAGCTGAGTCCTGACCAGCAGAGGGGAGGGCGCAGGTGCTCAGAAACGTGGGCACTGCCACACTTGGCCCCGGGTTCTCTCCTGGTCAGTTAAGGTCTTCACGCTGAGAAGTATCCATAGCAAATTACCACGGGGTCGGCCAGGTAGCGCTCTGGGTGCCAAGACCACATCACACAGAGCCTCAGAACCCCACACAGTGCCTGGCACGTGGCAGGCACTTATAAACATTTGGTGAGGAGGAGAATGGGCAAACATGTCAAGGAATGACTGGCTCATCTTAACCACGGTCATTTCTAGGCAGCGGATACGTACACAAGGAATACAAACCGGTTTGACCTCAGTATGAGCTCAAAATAATTAAGAAAGGAAGTCTGCTACAAATCATCCAGTGCATTCCAAACTATCAAATGCATTTAGAAATTCTCTGCTGCTTGGCATTAACCATGCCCACTGGCTTCCTTGCTTAATGCAGCTAACTGGACTAACACCCAGGGGGTGGGGAACTCTCTTGGAGCCTACGAGTCTCAGCTGGGCTGCTCCAGGAGCCAGAACAGGACTGGGAAAACGAGGGCTGAGAGAGGGCCAGACTTTCCCCACCCCACCCCAGGTCTCACAGCAGCAATGCCGCCCCCCTCATCCGGAAGGGCCCTGGGAGCTGGGACAGAGGTCCTTGTGAGTGCCGCAAGGGCTAGCACAAGCCACCTAAGCTAAAACAAAGCTGCTGCCTGGCGCTTGCAGGGCTGGTCCAGCTTGCATCAGTGACACTCACTGAGTGGTGGAATTTGGCCAGGAGCCCCCCGGTAGCACAGGATCAGGCCTGAGGGAGCACAGGCCCTGGGCTGGAGTCCAATCCCATTTCTACTGCAGTCACTGGGGAACCTTAGGACACATCTCTTGACCTTTTGGTGCCTATAAAGTTAGGATAGGACCTCTCTGTGTTTTTTGATGGAGACGTTTCTACTGACGGTTACGGTCAACTCCCAACTATCCTATTAAAGGAATCAAATCAGTGTGGCTGGCCCCACGAGACATGCTACAGACATTCAAGATGGGGCTCCTGCTCAAGGCACTCTCAGCTAAGGTGGAGAGCACTGGAGAAACCACACGAATAGATGATGAAGAGCAAGATGGCTGGGTTCCGAATGCAGATGTCTCCCATGGGCCCCAGAGGCCGAGACAGGCTTCAGGGAGGGGCGAGGCTTGTGTGTGGAGCTGAACAGAATTTGGATAGAGAGGGGAAATTTTCACATCCAAGTGACAAGCTTGAAAAATCATAGCATGGCCAGTGTGGTGAAGAGGCCACCCAGCAGGATCAGAAAGTGACGGGAGGGTGCTGCGTATTCGAGGAGCCCAGATGATGAGCCACGGTCTACCCCAACGGGAAGCTTGGCGTCACAGCCAACAGGGAGCCACCGCGGGTGGGGGTGGGGGTGGGGAGCAGGAGTTCCATGATGAGACGATGTTTAATAACAACTAGTGTCTGCCAAGCGCTTACAGTGTGCGGGGGTAACCTCATCTGACCCTCATGACAGCCCGATGGGGCGGGTCCAGTTAGAATTCCCATTTTATGGGCGAAGAAAATGAGGCACAGCAAGGTTAAGCAACTTGCTCCAGGCCACCCAGCGAGGAAGTGGCTAGCCATCAGGCAACCCTGCTCCTCACCACCACCGAGAAGGAGAACCATCTGTCTCCTGGCACAAAGGCAGGCACAAAGAGGTCTGTAGGCTGGGAATACTGCCGCACCAGGAGGATGAGCATAAGGATGGACTGGGGCAGAGAGACGACTCCAGGAGATTCCGTGAGGGGAGGACTGAAAACACAACTGACCGACCCCCACCAGGCCCCGGGAGACCTGAATGCCCAGGGGACCTATGACAGAGATGGGAAACCTGAGAAGCGCACCAGTTACGGGGCAGACGAGCCGGGACTGAAGAGGGGAGAGTCGCCCACATGGCAGACCCTGGGGCGTCTCTCCTTGTCGGGGAGTTGGGCTCCCACTTGGCCTAACCCCACCTTCAGCCAGGCTTTTCCAAGTTAGCCCCACCCTCTCTCTGCCCCCTCCCCCAGTGACACCTCCACCCCTACCAGAGTCCCTTCTCCAGGGCAGCACATCTGTTCCCAGGGGAAACAGCCCAGATCTGGTTAGTGTCTGTCTGTTCACGGCCACGGAGTCCAAAGTGGGAGACTGATTATGTCCAAGTCTCTGTGTGTGAAAGCATGCACGTAGGTATCAAGATCCTGCAGATATAAACAGCTCTACCTCTGAGAAGGAAGCACACTCTCATTGTTCCTCAGTGGACGACAAACAGAGACAAACCAGGCGTGGAGCTTTCCTAGGTTCTGCGGCCAGTAATCTCAGCCAAGAGGGCTTTCCACAGGGCGTCCTTCCTGGAAACTCTGGGCCCCCACAGTCAAGTGTCAAGGCGTCACCCCAACATCACCCCAGCCTATCCTGTCTCTGGGCTCAGCCACTCATCTGAGACAGGCCCCCCTGTTCCCGGTTTTCAGAGCAATCTGGAGAAGGAAGGCTATTTACAACCTAAGGTCAGCAGGTACCATCTTGCTTTTCTGAGAAAGAATTGTCTGCAGTTAAGAGTTTGCCCCAAGAATGCATGAGGGGCCAGAGGGGTGAGAGGCCTCTGGCAGGCCGGCTATTCCAAGGGCTGATTTCATCCTTCAGTGTTGCCCGGGGCCCACTGCGTGCTGGGCATCTGGCATCTGGGGATGCTGGACGGGGCACTCACACGACATGTGGAAGGCTAGGAGTGAACACCTTGCTCATCTGTCCATGTCAGCGTCTGTTCTGGTGATTCTTAGGCACTTGCCATGAGGAAGTCCAGCAGAGTTCCATGGCCGGGCTCCCTGCAGGCCTTCAGAGTAATAGTGGGAGTCCTGGTGGCGACAGTGACGTGGGGGTTCTTCACTCAAAGGTTGAATTCTCTCATGGCTGTTTGGGGGGGGTGTGTGCAGCAGACTTGGGAGTGCAGGGCACGGGGCTGCAGTGGGGTATGGGGGGACTCACGGACTGCTTAGAGGTTCTGCCTGTTTTAGTGGGACTATGACTAAGGTGGCCCTCAGTTTGGAGGCCCACTGGATCAGAGAACAAGGAAACACCCTGAGTGCAGCCAAGGTGGTCGCAGTTAAGCTAAGCAGGCTCTGGACCCTGGCACTTCTGTAAGAGAAATCAGAATTTCTTCTGAGGACTATAAGTTCTCTCTACCCAAGGCCAGGGTCTCCCAGTCCAGGCCATTCGTTTTGGAGAACCGCCTCATTAGTGGGAGGAGACTTTGGTTTCTAGAGGCCTTTTGTCCAATAGAGGCCTCAGGACATGACCTGCTAAGGGGAAATCACAGTCAATGGCCAGCCCGCCTACCATGTGCATGCCCAGTGGGATCTAAAACACCTAACAACAAACACCTCAACCTTAGCGCCACGGGCCGCCAGAGCAAAGGGGGCCAAGTGAGCTAAGAGAATGCGGTGGTCAGGAGGAGAGCCTGGAGAAGGGAAGTCTGGACAGCAGGTGGGAGGAAGCAGCGCCAAGCCCTCAGCAAGAAAAGGACAGGAAGAACATGTTTCACTGAAATATTCCCCAAGCCTAATTTTAGACAATAGCTCCTTTCTCTATCAGCATTCTTCCCAGAATTAGGATTCGCATCTGGTGCATTCCCGTCATCCCCTGGGGAAATTTCATCCTCTGGCGTTTCAAGCATGGAGTGCTCTTTATCTGTGCTGACGCAGACCAATGGAGAGACATGCCCCAGCAAGAAGGGAACCTCAGCCCGTGGCCCTTCTAAAATCGTGCGCGTGTTCACCCACGCAAACACGCACACCTGTCCACCGCCGGCTGACAAGAGCAGAGCAGACGAGAGCTGGAGCTTGACACAGCAGCCAAGATGATCCTTTCAAAACACAGATCTGATCACGTAAACTCCACTTCCTCTCCCACTTCCAGCTGATAACTTCCACGGCTCCTGGAATAAAATCCAGTCTCCTTAACTCAACTACATGTGCGCGTGTCCTCTGCCTATACTTCTGCCTCTCCAGCCTCTTCTCACACTACCTCCTGCCATCACTACCCTTGAGTTCAATCCCCGCTCCAGCCTGCGCCAGGATGTGCTAGTCCCTCACCCAAGAAAACCCCACGCCCACCCTCACCCCTCTCTGCATTGTTACCGTCTACTCTTCCTTTAGATGGCAGCCAAATATTCAGTTCCTCTGAAAAGCCTTTTCTGACCTCCCAAAGTGGCTGGGACCTCCCCTTAGCAGCCACCACAGGCCCACGTCTTCCTCCCTTTCGTGCTGAGTACGAGGGGGAGGTTACCATTGCCAGTGTGACTTCTCATCAGAGAACCACTTCCCTACTACACGGGCAGCTCCATAAAGGCAAAGCCCATCTGCTCACGGTGAAACATCAACGCCTAGCACGGTGCCTGGCACAGAATAAATGCTCAAGAAACACTGAATGAATGAATGAATGAATGAATGAGTGAACGAATGAATGAATAAGAATAACCAGGTCTGAACTGGGCATCTCCAAAGCTAGATCCACAAATTACACTTGGGAACAAAGCTGAAAAACAGCTGGGGCACCACAGTCACCTGCCCATCTCTTCACCATTGGCCAGGAACCGTTCCTTCTCCAGCGGGGTCACTCAACGCTCATCTTGAAGTTTCAGGCCCCGAAAGGGCTAGACGCTCTCCTTTTTCAGATGAGGAAACACTCGCAGTGCCGAAGATCAGACACCCGGCAGGCGCGCAGCAGGGACCAGCGCCCGGACTGACATGTACTGCGGTGTGGGAACCGGCCAGGCCTTGCCGCAGAGACAAGTACACCCCGGAAGGTCTGTACGAGCTAAGCTCTGGCTTGCTAAAGACATGATACAGGCCAAGGGCTCTGCTCCCTCTGCACCATGTTCCTCTCGGGTCATCGGGGAAAGGCAGAAGAAGGCTGCGGACGGCACAGAGTATCTTCATGGGCCAGTCCCAGACGTGGCACACATTCTGCCCGAGTTCCACAGGCTGCGACTCAGTCAGTCACCGGGCCCCACACTCCCGGTGAGGGAGGCTGTGGGACCCATAAAGAGGGAATGGTGTGGAGACCACATCCCCACCACTGCTCTGCTGCTCCTCACTAGAGCTACTTCCAGCCAGAGCCCTAAAGTGGCCCGTAGCCTCCACTCACCAAGTGGCCCCACGTCCCTCGTGGGAGGACAAAGCTTCCTACCCTGAGATGGTAGACTGACCAGGAACCCAGTTTCCCAAGAGCAGAGAGCCCCCAGGCAGAGACCAGCAAGTGGTCTTCCAGACTGACGTGGGGGCTGAGTGATAATGAAGACCACACCCTAGTGGCCTGACCGTGCCCACCTTACTCCCCAGAGGCTCCAGATGGTCCGGCGGATCCCGTCCTGTGGGGGGCAGCTTGACCCTATCCTGGGAAAGCCCCACTACCATATGGAAACTGGGGGCTCTTATCCTGGTCATCTGCCTGAGATGCCAAGGGAGTGCCAGGGGGAAGAAGCCCCGGCAAAGGAAAGCTACCTGTGGCTCAGGTCCTGGCCCTAGTCGGACTGGTCAAATGTCTTTAGTTGTGGATCTTCATGCCTTTGTTTGCCAAAAGGTAAAATGAAGATGCTTAGCACCCACCCTACCCTATGGCCCAGGGTTAGTGTGCAGATCAAGGAAGAGAAGTGAAAAATGATGTTCAGATAAAAGCAATATCAGTTAATATAGAGTCACCTAAAGCTCGGGGGCGGAGGGGCTTCTCTTTGGCCGTCCTCTGACTCTGCACACCAGGTCTGTGCTGCTGATGCCCTGTCCCACACTCTTATTTTCTGAGCGTCCTAGCCTAGGAAGTCAGGCCGAGATTCTCCAAGCGAAGTGAAATCCTGGCACTGGCTGGCTCCCTTGTTCTACGGTACATGGACCCGGCATCAGACACGAATGTTCACTTCAAACGTTGCTCTCGCCCATCACACCGGTGTCCACCGTCTCTAGGCAAGGGAGACAGCACCACTCCTAGGCACTCTGGGATCACATCTGGTCTTATCCCGGCAGAGGTACTGGAGCTGGAGAGTGGGGTTGATATGGGGTGGTGCACGTACAGGGGCCCCAGAGTGGGGGTGGGCAGAGCGGGAGGCGGAGACCTCACGAACCATGCAAGGCTGAGCTTGGGCCAGGGTCCCTAGGACCGACACCTCCCCTCCAGGAGGACTTCGGAGACAATTCTCTGGAAATAACATGGAGTCTCTCCACTCTGGGGAGGGGAGTGTGATGAGGTAAGAAAGGAACAGAAGCGCAGGAGGCGAGAGGCTTCAGGCCCACAGAGCAGGTGGGTTTTCAAGAACTTTGAGAGAATCCAGGAGAGCAATTGCTGCTCCTTGGGGTGGGGGTGCGGAAATGAGGGAGACGGGAAGGGGAGGGGAAGGTGTGAGAAGAGAGTGGGTGAGGCAGACAATGAAGGCTGTCAGGAGAGGCGTGTGTGACAGCTCGGAGCGTGGGACGGGCGTGTGGGTGAGGGTGGGGTCGCCTCACGGGGGCTCCGAGAAGCAGGGGGTGCTCGGCAACTGCAAACGTGAGAACCCCAGCCAGGGCCCCAGGTCTCAGCCAGCTTCTGATCACACTGCCCGAACGACAGCCTCCAAAAGTTTCTGAAACTGCATTTGTCTTTCTGTTTAAGGAGCTCACCAGGGGTTTCTACGTGAACTTTAGTAGGTTGTCCTCACTTTGGCAGAAGAGACAGACTCAAAAGAGAAACCAGCGCAACCCCAGGCCGCACAGATGAAATAACAGATGTGGAGTCGGAATTTAAATCGGGTCCTTTTAGCCCCAAAGGACACTGCCAGATATCCCGGGGTCTGAATGCTCCCCCCCCCAACAATGAGTCAGACTTTCTTAGCTGGGGCTCCTTCCCTACCTAATTAGAGGTAATTCTTCCCTTGCCTGGCCTCTGAAACCGTGAGTCCAGGTTTGAACATTTTGGTCTCCTAGGAAAAGAGAAGCCAGAAAAATCCCAGTTACAGTTACCAATGCCATCAGCATGATTATCAACCACAAACATGTATGGGGAGCCATGAAAATGGGCAAGAAGCTGAAGTTGGTGAGTGGGAAAATGATGATAATGCCCTCCACCTTCAAGTGGATATTCTGCTCCCTACAGGCAAAACCAAGCTCTGAGCACCGGCGTTCGGGGATTGCAGATCCTGGGCCCCCCAGAGGAGGAAGTGCCGAGAAGAGGTGCGTGGGATCTGGGCAACGAGCTTTGTCAGCCTCATTTACCAATCTAAACCATGGGCTACAAACTGCCTACCACCTGGCCCTTTACACACAGTCCCTGTTGGCGGGCTCTCCCGGAGTCTGAAATCAGGACAGGCATGCACCCGCAGTGCCAGGGCCTGGGGTCCCCACCTCTGAGCCCCCTCAGATACCCTCCACCCCCCACAAGAAGTGCAAACAGCAAGTCCCCCCCATGGGGCATCCCCTCTGCCCATGGCAAGTACCTGACTGGGCATCAGTCTCCTAGTCTGTGGAACGAAGATACCCTTTAGGTTGGCGCGAGGATGGAGTGAGTCTCTATGTTGGAAAGTGCTAATTGTGCCAATCAAGACTGTCGCCAACACTATTACCATCTGAGAAAGGGATGGACAGAGATGGAGCCCAGAGAGGCATGTCTTTCCCCTGTCTTTCCCCTCCCTTTGCTTCTCCGGGACAGGGAGGCGAGCAGGAGCTCACAATTAGCACTATCCGTGAGAGGTCAGGAGTCTGCCCAGGAGATAGCAAGCCTGAGTTCCGTTTCTGGCCTCTCTGCTTCATGGTGTGACTTTGAGCAAGTTGCTGAGACCGTGTGTGCGTCGGCGTCCTCACCTGCAGCCAAGGGACAATAACGGTACTTTCCCCGTGGGGTGCTTTGAGGATTTTATATGCATTAATAAGTGTAAACTGCTAACACATTTTTTTTTATAAAAAGAGTGTATTATTCTACTCCTCCATTACTGGAGGACAGCAGCTCTCTCCTTTCTACTAAATGCCAAGAATTTTCTCAGAGCTGAGGTCTCAGTCACATTGTGCCAGAATGGTAGGAGGGGAGCTCACCATCTGCTTCAGCCACAAGACCACCGTCTCCATTCTCCTGGGAGTCTTAACCTGTGGCCTGTGCCACAGGTTCTCAAAACACCCATCTCAGAAGCCTCTCCCCAGAGGTGCCAGGAAATCAGCTCCGTGGCCGACGTGTTGCCTCGTTGCAGCTCTGCTCGTCGGCCTGGGAGAAGCTGGATGAGGTAGCAGCTGGGCATGCCTCACAAACGTGCAATCTGTGCAGCCGCTCGGTTTAGTGCTCTGCTGTATTCATCTCAAAATTCTCAATGCTTTTTGAACAGGGGGCCCCGCATTTTCATTTTGCACTGGGCCCCACAAATAATGTAGCAAGTTTGGCAGGCCTCTCTACCTGTCTCCCGGTGGCTTCTCCTATCACCCCAGGCTCCATGTGTGCAATCTTTCCTCCATGTCAGGGCTCACCTGGATGCTAAAGCTGCTCTCCACCTTCCACCCTTGCCCCCTACAGTCTCTTTTCAACAAAGCAACCAGAGGGTCCTTTTGAAACAGGAGTCAGAATCATGCCACCCCTTGCTCAAACCCTGTAGTAGTTCCCATTGCACGCAGAGTAAAAGGCAGGACCAAGTCCTGACAGGGGCCCTTTCAGGCCCTTCACAGTCTGCATCCTTCCCTTCCCTCACTGACTTCTTATCTGGGGTCCTCCCTCTGCACCCCCGCCCCCACCACTCCAGCCACACTGGTCTCCTTGCTCTTCTGCAAAAAGGCCACCAGGCACATTCCCACCCCAGGGCCTTTGCTCGGATTGTTCCCTCTGTGTGGGATGCTCTTATCTCAGATATCCTTTCCGGACAGAGGACCAAACAGCCCTTTAATGCCAGAAAAGTCCTCTAAAATCATCTCTATGCCCTCGTCCCCAGGTTGGGCTACACTTAATCTGGTCTTTAAAAAAAGCATGGAGCATTGGCGAGAATGTGGAGAAATTGGCACCCTGGTGCATGGGGGGGGGGGCATGTAAAATAGTGCAGCCACTATGGAAAACAGTATGACAGTTCCTCACAAAATGAAACATAGAATTACCATGGGTTCCAGTAATTTCACCTTGGGGTATACACCCCAAAGAACTGAAAGCAGAGACTCAAAGAGATATTTGTTCACCCATGTTCACAGCAGCATTACTCACCACAGCCAAAATGTGGAAACAACCCAAATGTCCCCAGGTGGATGGATGAACAAAATGTGGTACATGCACACAATGGAATATTATTCAGCCTTAGAAAGGAAGGAAATTCTGACCCATGTGACAAGATGGATAAACTTCACAGAAATTACACTAAGTGAAATAAGCCAGACACAAAAGGACAGGCGTCATGTGATTCAACTTATATGAGGCAGAATTCATTGAGACAGAAACTAGGATAGTGGCTACCAGGGGCCAGGGGCAAGGAGGAATGGGGAGTTGTTATTTAATAGGTACAGAGTCTCTGCTTAGTACGATGAAAAAGTTCTGGAAATGGCTGGTGGTGATGGTTGCACAACCTGGTGAATGTGCTGACTGCCACTGAATTGTACACTTACAAATGGTTAAAATAACAAACTTTATGTCGTGTGTATTTCACCAGAAGAAGAAAAAAGCATGAAGGTAGAAGATTCAATTGAATTTGGAATCCACTCTGGGCCCCGGACTCCTTTCTGGACTCATTAGCCTCTTCCACAGCCACCCCAGGGTCTGATGCTGATCTCGGGTGACAGTGACCACCATGCACAAGGGGTGGCTGAGTCTTGGCCCTGTCCTGGAGAGGGAAGGGGCTGCTCTGGCTCTGATGCACCCCCTAGTGACACTGAGTGCAAGGGACTCTCAGACCCAGATACACACGCACAGCCCGGGCCACTGCCGAAGACGGACCCTGTGAATAATAGACGGAAAGCTCAAAGGAAAAAAGCAGTCTCCGGGGAGGCATTGGGGAAACTCTGAATTCTGTCTCCAGTGCTGTGGATTCCATGAAAGCCCCGTGGAAGGGCAGGCAGTGACCACAGCGCGAGACAAGAAGGAAGGGAGGAAACCTCTGTCCTCTGCAGCCCAGCCCAGCAGCTGCCCCCATGGCCGCTTCAGGAATGCGAAGTGGATCAGCACAGCCTCGCACCTGGAGCAAGCTCCAAAACTCTCGGCTCTCCAGGCCTGGCCTTCCCCACAACTGACAAGGCTGAGGGGGAGAGAGGAACTCTTCTGGCCTCCTGGGGAGTTGGAGATGCTCACAGCTCTGCCCCAACCCCAGGGTGGCATGGGGCGGGGCTGCCGGGGCTGAGCTCCAGGTTCCCACCTTCCTGGAGAAGGCCAAACTCTTCAGGGAGAGGAATGCCAGATGAAGAAGTGCCCGCTTACTGGGCTAATTTTAGGCTCACAGCAGCGGCCCTGGCAGCAGCAGCTCCCTGCACGAAGCCCCCTGTACCACTCAGCTAAGGAGGTTGAAACTCTGGGGCCAACCAGAAGGAAAAGAAAAGAGGCACAGGCACGCACCCCCATCCACATGCACGTGCACACATCCCCTTCCTCCAGGTGGGCCTTGGAAATGCTCTTTCCTGCCCTATGAAAGGGAGGGAATTGGTCAACGCTCCTTACTCCCTGCAGCTCTGAACCCAGGAAGGCCCCACCAAATATTATTAACCACATGACCTTATGATTCCGGGGTCGGAGGGCCTGAGGTTGCTAGGCCCCAGGAAGAGACACTGAGGGAGATTTAATAATAAACAGCCTTCAGCTCACAGCTGCAGATGGGACCAGCTGTCTCCTCTGAGAACAGAACAAGAAGCTCAGCAGTACATATTATCAAGGAATTTGGTTGGACTTGAGGATGAATCTTCCAACCAAGAGAAACCTAAAACATAGAGCTGCAGAAGCTCATCCCAGAGCATGACTGTGTCACAAAAAGCTGCCTCTTCTCCTGGGCTAGGTCAAGCGTGGCCCATGTGCAGACAGGGGGGCGCTTAGATGGCCTTTGGAACGCTTGATAACACCTGCTCATCTGCCCTGCATATACCTTACTTGGGGTTCAGAGATGTTGAGAGCCTTGCCCCAGGTCACACAGCAGGTAAGGGACAGAGCAGGGCTCTGAAGGCAGGTGTGTCCTTGTAAAGCCTGTCCACATGCACTGTCCTTTCTCTGACCTCAGAACCAAGCTCCCAGGGACTACAAACTGTTCCTTCTTTGTCCCCTCCCCATTAAAGCCACAAGAGCTGGCCTTAAGCCCTGGTGTACCTCTTCTCTCCCAACCTCCCACTCCGAAGCTCAGCTCTGGCACCATCTCTGAGCCCCAGCGTTTCTAATTTGTGGAGCATAGAGGCCACACGCACCACCCCGCTCTTCCTGGAGCCATCCCTGCACCTGTGACCCCTCAGCTGGGAGAAGGAGAGGACAACGGGACCTCAGGGATGCAGGGACCAGGCGGAGGACAAGCCTGCAGGCTCCTTGAAGTCCCTGGGGACCCGCCCCGGTCCTCGAAGTCATAATATTTACAGGGAACACTGAAAAGCCAGCCACCCCGCAGCTCCGCCTGGCTGGCAAGTTACTGAAAACAGCAGATGTCTCTGAACAATGTGAACACAGCCCCCTCTCCTTACTTGGCGCCCTGTTCCGCTTCCAGTAAACAAATAAACAAATAAGTTGCCGGAGCCAAGAAAGCTGCCCTTCCTGCAGAGGTCACCCTCGAGCCGGAGTTGCACCCTCACACTCCATTTAAGAGCACGTCCTTCTAGGGGCAAAAAATGTCTCTCGCAGACACACACACACACACACACACACACACACAACACCAGTGCTACAATCTATGTGTGTGTATGAGACAGGGTGGGGGGAGAGAGAGAGGCAGGGACAGGGGAAGGAGAAAAGAGAGGGAAGGAATGTCAATAGAGCCAAAATGCTTATTTTATTAAAACCTTTTATAAATAAGCCTCTCTTAGCCCCAGCAAGACATGCAGCGTCAGTGCCAGAAATCGTGACTCGTCGACTTTCTGGAGACCGGGCTGGTGAGACAGAGGTGTGCACAGCAGGGCGGGGGGACCTGCCGTGTCGCGAATGCATATCCTTGTGCCCTCCAGCCCCCAGAACTGCCACAAGGAGCCCTATCTATCCCCAAGTTGGCTAGAAAAGCCTGAGTCCGAGTCTCACTGCACCGGTACTCACTTACTTGCTGTGTAACTTTGGGCAGCTTACTTAAGCACTCTGTGCCTCAGTTTCTCATCTGTAAAATGGAGAATAACAGTATCTATATTTGAGAGTCGTGGAAATTAGGTATTAACCATCATGACGATGATCCCATTCTCCATTTTTCTTACTTCCCTCTCTACGGTCTACGAAAAGACTTCTTTTGTGGGCCCAGCAGAGAATCATCATTACCACCATCTTCCTGTCTTTAATCCCAAGGCAGCTGTCCTTATTGCCATCTTAGAGGCTCAGAGAAGCTTTGCGACTGGCCTGAGGCCATGATGTAAGTGATGGAGCCTGGGGAGGCTTGTCCTAGACACAGAGGCATCGGCCCCGTGGAAAGACTTTCGGAAGACCCAGCCCTCTTCAGAACTCATGGGGCCAAGAGAAAGCGAGGAAAGACACGTGGGTGTGCATGAGCCTGCGGCGGCTCAGCTGGGGTAGGCATGGGGGCACAGGGCTGGCTGCCAGGCCAGGTGACTCAGCCTTGACACCTCACACCTCTTGGTGCCCAGAGCCCTGAGTTTCCGAGAGAAGGTCCCCCACAGGATGTTAGCGGTCCAGGACCCTAACTCCCACACTGGTGATCTCTTGACTTCCCAGAACACTGCCACGATGCTCCAGCTCTTTACCCGAGCGTGCTCTCCAGACGGAACTGAAGAGCCCCCAGAACAGGCCTGTCTTCCACTCAGGAGACCATATGTTCCAATCTGCCCAGGATGGTCCTGGCTTATGCCTACTGTTTTGGAGCAATTATTAATGGTGCTCCTTCCCCTTCCCTGTCAAAAGGGTCCCAGGTTTGATGCTCAATTATATGGTCACCATACTCCAACACCGCCCCCCAGGGGGTCTTGAGCCCTGGGCCAAAATCTGCTACCCAAGAGGGCAACCCACCCCCCTTGGGCAGTTCCAAGGACCTTCAAGAAACACTCCTGACTAGCCTCCTCTACTTTCCAGGCTGTAGAAACTTTCTTCCCACGCTGCCTGCCAGTCCCCCCTGCCTTTGACTTCTAGAAGCAGCACAGCTGGGTCTTCTCAGCACAACACAAGTGACCAAAGGTCGGGAGCCTGTCAGTGTGGAAGGCAACTCCAGCAGAAACTGGCCACTCCAGAATAGAGAAGGGAGGCAACCAGACACTTCACCTAGCACTGCTTGTGGACACACACGACCCATGAGAAATCACTACATCTTCAGGAAGAGAAAACTCCCTCAAGCTCTAGTCTGCTCGATCGTTCATTCGTTCATTCATTCATTCATTCAGCAAAAATTGATTGAGCATCCATGAGGTTCAAGGCTATGTCCTATAATCAATGAAACCAAAACTCACAAAATTAAAATATACAGAAAACCTAGAGAATTAGGATGGAAATACACACAAACATGTATATATACAGATTTAGTTATCTGTGCTTGTGAGTTGTGAGCTGTCCCAAGAATAATGTGACAATCCCCGGAATCAGGCTTTGAAAATGCATTAGGTGATTTTTTTCAATACATTTACCTCCCTGGTGATGTTTCAGCCCATTGATATTACACTGTTATTTAAATGAGCCTGGATTCTGAGACCTCTTCTACACTCTCAGAAAATATCAAGGGTTGGGAAAGCTAGCCAGGGGGGAAAAAATCAATTCGGCCAAATTCATTGATCTGGGAGTTTGTATTAATTGCCCAGGATGTGACCAGCACTGCAAGAAGCTGGGGGGCAAACCACAGAGGGAATACACGAGGTGAGAGTAATAAAAATATGCAAATCCAACAAACTGCAGAGAGAAACCTGCCTCTGCTGAGGAGGACATTCATCTCAGCCCAGCCCAGCCACAAACACGAGACACTCAAACTAAGTGACAGAGTGACCCCCCTTAAAAAGACCTATTAGCAGATGCAAGAGAGAATTTATCTTCATACAACATTAATTAGACAAACGTACGGAGGCCAGTGGCAGGCCAGGCACTCTGCGAGGGATGGAGAAATCACCAATAAATAACGCCTGTCTTGGATCTTGAGACACACCCAGTCTAGGGGGAGAGAGACAAAGAAAACCAGGGAGATCCCAACAGCTGGGTGAGTGCGGTCCCAGCGGAGCCCCAAGAAAGGAAGGAAAGAGCCTATCCCTGTGTATTGAGGCATGACCCAGGAAGGCTTCCTGGAGGAGGTGATGTTTGACTTGGGCTCAGGAATGCGGAGGAGCAGTGGCAGAGTGGGCAGCAGGAGGGACAGAAAGCATTCCAAGGAATCCTGGAGAGACAGCTATGCAAGCATGCAGGGCAGATGAGGGGAAGCCAATACTGAGGGCTGGAACAACCAAGAAGCAGTATGCTCAGACCTGAGCTATGGAAATGTAGCATTATAGCTGTGTGGCAGATGCACCAAAGAGGGAGGGGGCTGAGTCAGGGCGACCATGTAAGGGCTGTTGCAACGGTGTAGATGAGAGGCAAAGCAGGGCAGATTAGGAGAGAATGCGGGGGGAGGGGAGAGGAATGGTGAGAACATTTCAGAGCTAAAACCATCAGCCCAAGGGACACACAGCCTAGGAGCGACAGACTGCTGGAAATCTGCAAGTCCATCTCCAAAGAGGCCTGGGCCAGAGGGACAGATATGGGGACAATTACTGAATCACAGAGGTAGGCAAGATCAGCTAGAAGAGAGCCCACTATGGAGCTCTGGGAAACACTTAATGCTCAAAGAGGAAGGAGAGGACCAGAGGCCAAGACAAGAGATGGCTCGGGAGAGAGTGTCAGGAAGGAGACAATGCCAGGCTGACAAGAGGCAGAAGACCAGCAGCTAAAGAGCCTCAACATGGGACAGCCAGGAGACCCCAAAATGTACAGCAAGAGCCGCTTTCATCCTGGGGGGGGTAGAATTGGGGAGGTTAGGGAGACACACAGGCTGAGAAACACCCCGTGGAGAAGGCTGGTGGTGACAAGGAAGAAAGAGAACATGGGGACAGAGGGAGGCCTGGGGGAGGAGGAGGGTGGGCTTGTACGCGGGAGGACCTGTGCCCACGCTCAGCACCGAAGGGAGGGAGCCGAGGAGGGAGGAGGCTGAATGAAGGCCAGGAGGGATGGGAGGGAGGGAGGGAGGTGGCCTGGAGTGACAGAACAGAGGCCCCGCCAGTGGAGGAAGTGCCCTGGCCAGGGGAAGGTCCTGGGCTGGCTCTGAGAGGCCAGAGACGGTACCCGGGTGGTCAGGTGAGAGAGGGAGGGACAGAGGTTGAAGGGTCTTCAGGCAGGCATGGAGCTCATGTGCCAACAATGAGGGCCCGTTGGTAACACAGGCCTGGGAGCTAGAGAGACGTGGAGAGGGCTCCAGCTGGCCACCGTGGGGAGGAGGATGTGAATAAAACCACAAACCTCATCAAAAGATCCTTGCTAGGAATTCCGGCCCAGGAGGGGAACCGGCTCAGAAGAGTTAGCAACACAGCTTAAAGAGTTTCCTCTAGGCTAGGATTTGTAGTCCCGTCCCTACGTCTTTCGAGCCCTCTGCCCCCAATACTAATAGGGTACATCTGCACATGGAGAGTTTTCACCAGAGAACTCCCACCCCCCCCTCCACACACTCCCTGCACATCACGGCCGAATCCCTGGTCCAGCACAGCCCACATCTGTTTCTTGCTCTCGGCGACGCCACCAGCCGAGCACCACATGCAGAGAAGCATGGGACAAGCAGATGAGATGGACACTAACCCAGAGGTTAGAAAAACCTATAACTTTCCCCCTCGCTGACCACAGGGTCAACCAACTCTCCCAGAATAAGTACTTCACTATCCGGGGCTCTGAGCAGGATCAACTCCAAAGAAAAGCGAACATGACCTAAACCTAATTTAACGGAGAGTACACAGATGTCCAAGCAGGCCTCCGAGCCCCAAGAAACAAAAGGGACAGAGCATGCTGGGGAGCTTGGCTGGTAGGGAGCTGCAAATGGCCCTGTCCTTCCTCAAGAGCAGCAGGGAGTACAGGTCAGGGCCGAGCCAGAGGGAGGGCCAGGGAAGGGGTCCTGCTCAGGGCTGCACACGAGGGCAGAGCAGGTGGCCCTGGGTGACAGGCGGCTGCCATTCCCGGAATCATCAAGATTCTAGCTTTGGTCGCAGGCTGGGAAGTTGGATGGACACTTAGAGTCATCAACTCAGAGGACAGACCCCCGCCTGTACCCCACTACGCTTTCCTGGCAGACACAGCTCACAGCCAGGCCCGACTTTTATCGTGGCTTGTGGCAAAAGGGGGAAAGAAGAGGGAGCTGGTGGCCTGGAAGCCTGCAGTTAGGACAGGTGCATGGCAGCCTCTGGGGTCCGCTAGATCTCCCGGTGCTGTGCCAGTCTTTTTCTCACCCTCCATGCCCTCGCCCTGCATCTTCAAGCCATCCCCCTCCTGCACACGCTGGCAGAATGGGCCACAGATGGCCAGCCTTGCTGGGTGCATTCTGGTTAGCAGGGGCTCTAACTTAGGCATGCACAGGTGGTCTTCAGGAGCCCAGGGCCCCCTAAGATGGTTCTGAGCTTTCTCTGTGTGTGCAGAGGTGCCTTTCCCTACAGGAAGGGTTTATAGCTTTCCTTCGATCTGCAGAGGGGCTGAGACCCAAAGGAGAATAAAAGGTTGTTTTAGGGGACTCAGAGGTGCCATGGAGTAAGGAACAAAGGCTGGGTTGGCCTCTGGTGGCTGTGGGTGAAGCCACAGGGCAGTCCTGGACCTGGCAGCTGGGCTGCCTAGTCACGTCCCCAGAATGAACTCATCCTGCTCGTTTCTCCGCCTTCACCTGCTCAGGGTGGCAGTCTGAGGTCTGTATCCCTGAGGGCTCATCTCTGTGGTCTGTCCCCTAAAATCTCCCAATGAGAAGGGAGTATTGATTCAAACTTCAACCAAGTACTACAAACAGAGACTCATGGGGGCAAGGTGGGCATTTTGAGGTTTCCCTCCTCCCTGGAATGAGGCGGCCAAAGCTGACTGCAGAAAACCAGAAGCAAACACTACCAGCACACTGTGCTGATTCAGCCTCGGGCAGGAGCCAGAACACTTCCCAGCTGCCCCTCCTGGAGCTCGGGGGGCCGCCCAGCGCACCTGCGCACGAGGCCCAGCTGCCCAAACAGACTAGCCAAGAGGTTCCCGGAAGCTCAAAGAATGTGCAGGCATGCTGATCCCTCCAGGGTGGGATGGAGGAGATAGATGGGAAAGGAAGCAAAAGTGTGCGGGTCTGGGATAAAAAAAAATGAGCTACGCTCTGAGAATCTCTGAGCATGTGCCATCCCCGAGGCTGTTGGGCCACGAAACTAGGCCAAACCCATCCTTCCTAGCCGGTCCATGGTGCTGCTGCCCAATGAGCACAGACTGTCTAAACACTTCCAGATGTCCTTGAGGGCCATGCAGGAGACAGCAAGTGCAGCTCGGACAAAATAAAGTGAAAGATCATCTCTTGGGAAAGAGAGGCTATAAATTACAATTATGACTTCCCACCCAGCAGGAGGGAGAAACCCCGGTGCTGAGGACGGAGGGTGGACGATGGCATTGCCCTTCCTGAGAGGCAGCCCTCACCCAGTAGAGGAGGCCAAGAAACAATGACTCTCCGGGGGCTGATTCTGGCCATCTCCCTGGTGCAGCCCAGCTCCCACCATCTCCCCTTCCCAAGGTCCCAAGGTCCAAATGCCATGGGATGGAAAGAGGACCAAAATAACCTCAGCCCACAAAATGTGCTCAGCTGTCTCCAGGGCCCGGGGCTCCTGTTAACTCCAAGTGGTGACGCAGGCAGTCCCTTGGGCCTTGGCCCACCCTTGGCATTGCACGACTCCAGGGGATTCATGGTGCAGACTATATATGCATGGCCTCCTCGGCAGGCTGGGGGGCTGTGAGCCACAGCCTTGCAGGCTAATGGGTGGTCAAGTCCTGGCGTGGCCAGTGGCCCTACAACCAGCTCTCCCAGCCATCTGCTCCCAGCTTCCAGACAAGTAGCCCCGCCCCTCCTCTCTGATCCCAGGAGCACCTGCAGTCCCCACCATGCCCCCACCCCCACGGCTTCCCCATCGCGCGGAGACTCTGAGGCCAAGGGCAGGCCGCAGGAGGTCTGCCTGCTCTGGACAGGTACCTCCTCTGTGCATCTAATTTACTTCACGTAATTAAGAAAAATTCACTATGTAGTGGCCGGGGTGGGGGAATCAAGTTACAAAACAGTATATCCTATATTATACTAACGTTGGTTTTAAATGATTAGAAGGACATATAAAAATGTCATAGAATTAAGGGTGATTTCAGTTTCTCCTTTATACTCTCTTTCTAATTTTCCAGATTGTGTTTAAGAGACGTGTATGGCTTTTATGATCAGACAGAGAGAGCTACAAATGCAGTAAAGATTTTTTTTTTCCCTCAGAGAAACCTTGAATGGATAACTCTGTGAGCTCGAGGGTGGGGAGGAAATCTGCCAGGTGTAATGAAGTCTGAGGAAAAAGTTGAGATGGGCTGGTGTGTGGGGGTGAGGACATGCTCCTTGAGGCGCTCATAAACCCCACTTTTAGAGAACAAGAAGCCATCTCCACCTCTCTTACCTCAGGATGGAGGCCTGAGGCCCAGAGGACATGAAGCTGGCCTCGGCCTGTTAGCCAGGGGGTAGTGGCTAAGCTGAGCCTGAACCCAGCCTCTTGACCCACAGGCACAGGGCACTGATATTTCCCTCCTCTGCATCTCTCTCTGTGCCAGTTTCTCTTTCTCTCTCTCTCTCTCTCTCTCTCTCTCACACACACACACACACACGGACACACACACTGCCCTTCTGCGTCCCACCACCCACCCATAGAACAAGCAATTTTTGGTGAGGGGAGGATACCAGCATCCTCAGGGAGGTCACCACAGTCTCAAAGGACAGGTGACCCTGACTGCATTGGGCCCGTCAATGGCACCCAGGAGGAAGGCTGTGGGCACTTCGGTGTCTGCATGAGGACATAGTCAAGGCGGACATCTGAGCTGGCACAGACACCCAGGTCCCCACCACCAAAACCTCCGCCCACCAACACATGCTACACCAACACAGTTGTCCCCCAGAGGTGCAAGGGACCACAGGGTTTAGGAGTAAGACAGGCCTTAGTTCAAACCGGTTCACTCGGAGCTGAGCTCTGCGGCCGTGGGCATGTTATTCCTCTTCTCTGAGACCCCATGCAAAATGAGGACAAGGACGTTAACTCCTAGAGGTGGGGTGGTCACATGAGAGCGAGATAACATGTGCAAAGTGCCCATTCGGGCTGGCCCGGCCAGGTGTTCACTAGCTGGCAGCCACTGGGGCCACCAACAGGGGCCCTCTGCAGACCAGCGCCAGACTCCAATGGCTCACCCCCGTTCCAGCTTCCCCTCCTTCCCTCCATCCCTGGCTGCTGAGGGCCCTCGCCGACCACGTACGACAACAGATTTTAAGATGGTAACATTTTAAATGTTTTTCCAACTTTAAAAAAAGTATTTTTTCCTTCTCTTAACAGATTTTGATTTAAAAAATGTTTTCTTACCCAAATCAAAGATAGTAAAATTTTCCCACCTTAACAAATCGACTATTTTTTAGTTGATTTTAGATCCTTCTGGGGATCTGATTATTGTTGCATAAAAAGAATGTGTATTTACAGTGGTAGCTCATCCTTCCATAGCACAGCTGAGAACCCAGAAATAACCCAAAAGGCCCCGTATGGGACAAAACAGAGGTCACTTAAGACTGTGCACTCACATTCACGAACTTTACCCACAAGTGATAATCTCAGGTTGTCACTAAGTACCTGATAACTGTTAGTTTCTGCAAATTCTAATAATACAGTTGCCAAGCTTGTGCAGTTTAGAAATAGCAAATTAGAACTGAGGGAGGGATAGGTGAAGAGCTGCCTGGGCAGGCACTGTGATGACTCTGAGAAGCGACGTGACAGTCTATTAACGAGAAAGAAGACAGATCATGATTTTTTAAAAGTATGCTTAAGTGATCCAAAAGATCCAACAGCTGGGGCTATTTAATATAGGAGCAAACATCCTCACCCCCACCTGCCTACTCTGTTCTGTAGCAGAACATGGTAATTTACTCACACAAGGATTCCCCAAATCACACAGAAAAGGTTATATCAGGGACTACTTAAGGAGGTGGGCAAAATACATAGTTTAGGAAGACATCTATCAAAAACAGTTATAATAGGGGCGCCTGGGTGGTTCAGTTGGTGGAGCGTCTGCCTTCGGCGCAGATCATGATCCCAGGGTCCTGGGATCGAGCCCCCTGCGTCGGGCTCTCTGCTCTGCGGGGAGCCTGCTTCTCCCTCTGCCGCTCCCCCTGCTTGTGCTTTCTCTCGGTCTCTCTCTCTGACAAATAAATTAATGAAATCTTTTAAAAATAATTCTAATAATAAATGCTGGCATAAATTCTTAATTATCTAGAAAAAGGCCACACAGAATGGCCTGTTCCCTAAAGGTTCTGGGGAGGAGCAGAGTTGCTGTGCAAACTTCATTTCTTCGTTTTTTTAAGTGAAATTTGCCCTTCGGGCTTTCCCACCTTCCCTGGGCCACGTGCGATAAGTAGAAGGGCTTTCCGCTCTCGAGAACACAGACTTCTCTCCACTCACAGGGCCCATCAGACCCATGCCCAGCGTCCAGACAGCAACCTCAGTCCGCATCTCCAGGGGCCAAACAGCTAACACATGGGCCACGCAGGGCATGCAATGTCCCCCAAACTGGTCTCCACTGTGGCCCCAGGACATACCCAAACTCCAAGCCCATCCGCCTCCTGTCCCCCAAACCCGCGCACCCACCTCCACGCTGCCTGGCTTCGTCTGCCCTTGGTGCTCCCTCAGCATGCCCCCCAGTGCAGGGCCTGCTACCTCTCTCCCCTCAAAACCCTAATCGGCCTGTTGAAATCCTCTTCACCGGGCAGGCCCTGCCTGGGCCTTCCCTTGAGCACCCTCCCATCCTGCTGCCCGCACACCGGCCTCTCCCACTCTGCTAGATGGTAGCTGAGTGCAGACAGAATCGGCCCGTGGGGTTCCCTCCAGGAACAGCATGGCCTTCAGCACTTCACGGGCATTCAATAAACTTCTGCTGGATTTGAAAACCCGTGTCCACTCCGCAGCAGAGCAGGGGCCCCGCCTTCCAGCGCACACATGGGCGTGCACGCCCGTGGGCACCCTCGCATGCGTGCCTCACCCTTCCCATCACTTTGGGGAAACACACATGATGTGATCTCCCAGAATCAGGAAGGAAGAAAGGAGGTCCAGCTGGGACGGAATTCCCGTTTGCCCACTAAGGACTTTATGCTAATGTTTTTCTCCATAAACTCTAAAAAATAGAAGGACTAAATTTGTCTCTGTCCTGGTGTTCCTGAGAATGGGTAGAACTAGGTGTAAGGGAAAGGGGCTAAGCCAACAATTTCCTCTGTGCCTTGCCTCACTGACTTTTTCCTTACTCTTTGTTGTGGCACACAGGAGGGTGAAGCACAGAAACATCCAGAATCCCTAGGTCCTTCTTTCCTCCCACTTCACCAGGCAGCAATCTCCCCCATCCTCAAAGACTGCCATAAAAAGGAATGACGGACTCACCCATTTCAGCACTTAATCTTCAGATCTGGAAGTTCTTCCTGATGTCTAGCTTAAATCCCTCCTGTTCTGGTTGAAGGATCTTCTATTCCCACTCTCAACCATTTCCCCCCTCTGATCTTACGTGAACTGGATTTTTTCCAACCAGAGGGGAAAGAGGGATGAGGAAAAGGGCTTATACCAAGTGCTGGCTCAAGCTCTGTTTTGTCTTAGGGATAACACAGTGAGGGGCACCTGGGTGGCGCAGTCGGTTGAGTGTCCGACTCTTGGTTTCGGTTCGGGTGGTGATCTCAGGGTGGTGAGATGGAGCCCCAAGTCAGGCTCTGAGCTCAGCACAGAGTCTGCTTAAGTTTCTCTCACCCTTGCCCTCTGCCCCTCCCCCCTCGTATGCATGCTCTCTCTCTTTCGCTCTCAAATAAATAAATCTTAAAAAAAAAAACAAACAGTGAAGGGGCCCGTGTTGGGGAGACAGCATGAGAGGCTGCTGGGAAGAGTATAGGGAACAGGAAAAGAGTAAGAAGGGAAGTTTAAGGGTTAACCTTCCTGTCGCAAAGTCCAGCCAGCCGCTGGGCACTTACAAAGCTGCTGACAGGTGCCTGGACTTCAAGCACCCCCTTGTCTGGGATGCCCTACCCCTCAGCCCTGAAGCACCCAAGCAGCTGTGGGCTGCCCTCCTCAGAGCACTGGCAACAGGTGCCCATTGCCATGGCAACCAGCTCTCCAAGCACCTGGAGACCAGGTCTCACCAGCAAGGAGGCCCCAGGTGACCTCTAACAAAGCCTCCTTCCTCCGAAATCAAGGGCTCTGCCAAGCCCTGGGCTGAGACACGCCATCTGGCTACAGAGTGACGGAGAGACCGGTGTGCGCCCTGACGTGGACCAGTCGTCCAGGCCATCACAAGGTCTGGAAGGGTCTGTTGCGGGGATCCCAGGGCTGAAATGACACAGGGACACTGAAAGGTGCTCACTTCTTGAGATTTTGCAAGGATGACTCAGAATATGCCCCATCCATCATCACCACACCACTAAACCTTCATCACCTCAGGTCTGGATTCTGGGCCAGTCTCCCTCCCCTACTCCAAACCATCAAGCTCACGGCCGCCACCACCACCAGGATAATCTCCAAATACTATTTTTATCCAATCACTCTTCAGTGCCTAAAATAGATTACTCTGGCTTATCAGATCTCATCTAACCCTTTATGGTATTTACACCCCCCACACACTCCAAATTCAACCCTAGCTCCCCACCATTCCAGCCACATCAGTCTTCTCTACCAATTTTCCTGTTCTGCCATGTTTTCTCTGCTCGTGCCATCACGCCCCCTCCCATCATCCCCCCTCCTACATGTCTTTGCCTTCTGGTTCGCATTCAGATCCGCAACAAGCTATGCTTGTAGTCTGCCACTGTAACTACTCGTCCACCATGATATTGCTGTAAATGACCATCTGATGGTGGGCTCCCAATTTCTAACTTTATGGCGAACTCCTCAAGCAGGAAACTTTCTCTTTCATTAGGCTGTGAGACACCCCTGTTAGAAGGGGAGTTCTCAGAGGACCCACAATGTACCTTCCTCCATCAGACTAGTCACTCCCGAGGGACCAGCAGCACAGCTTCTCCATTAGAATTCTCCAGGGACAGGGCGCCTGGGTGGCTCAATCGTTAAGCAGCTGCCTTCGGCTCAGGTCATGATCCCAGGGTCCTGGAATCGAGCCCCGCATCAGGCTCCCTGCTCCACCGGAAGCCTGCTTCTCCCTCTCCCACTCCCCCTGCTTGTGTTTCCTCTCTTGCTGTGTCTCTCTCTGTCAAACAAATAAAATCTCAAAAAAAAAAAAAAAAAAAAAGAATTCTCCAGGAATGGGGCTGAGGGCGCTATCTCTACACCTCCCCGGGGCTCTCAGCCCCTCACTGGCTTCTCCACAACATAGCTGTAGCTTCCAAGGCAAGTTGAAGGGTCTAAGTCCAGGGCAGGGCTATCCATGGGAACTTTCTGCAACACTGGAAATGTTCTATATCTGAGCTGTTCACAATACTGGAAGAAGCTGCTGGTGGCTACTGAGCATTTGAAATGTGACTAGTCTAAAATGAGATCTACTGTAAGCATCCAATAGACACCAGATTTCAAAGACTAAAATATCTCACTGGTGATTTTTTTTTATGTTGGTTACAGGTTAAAATGATAATACTTTGTACATCAAAAACTAATGATGTAATGTATGGTGATTAACATAACAATAAAAAATTTTAAAAAATGATAATACTTTGCATATTCTGAGTTAAATAAAATACAGTGCTAAAAATAAACTTACCTGTTTCTTTTCATTGTTTTAAATGTGACTACTAGAAAAATTTTCAACTATACATGTGGCTCCCATTATGTATGTTTCTATTGGACAGGCCCGTCTAGAAAGCTTTGGGTAGGGGCTCCTGGGTAGCTCAGTCGTTAAGCATCTGCCTTCGGCTCAGGTCATGATCCCGGGGTCCTGGGATTGAGCCCCATATCAGGCTCCTGCTCGGCGGGAAGCCTGCTTCTCCCTCTCCCACTCCCCCTGCTTGTGTTCCCTCTCTTGCTGTGTCTCTCTCTCTCAAATAAATAAAAAATCTTTAAAAAAAAAAATAGAAAGCTTTGGGTATGTTCACCGGCTTGTACCTTTCAGTTATAAGAGTCTCTCTTTGGGCGCCTGGGTGGCTCAGTTCGTTGGGCGACTGCCTTCGGCTCAGGTCGTGATCCTGGAGTCCCGAGATCGAGTCCCGCATCGGGCTCCCTGCTCAGCGGGGAGTCTGCTTCTCCCTCTGACTCTCCTCCCCCTCATGCTGTCTCTCATTCTCTCTCTCTCAAATAAATAGATAAAATCTTAAAAAAAAAAAAAAGAGTCTCTCTTTGACCTATGAAGGGTGTAATGAGTGTCCCTTCAGGAGTATGTTCATGACTCACCTTTTTTTCCCCTTCCATATTGCTTATTGTAGTAAAAAAGTATCACATGAAATCTACCCTCTTAGCAAATGTTTAAGTATACAGTAGAGCATTAGTAACTTTATGCACATTACTATACCCCATCACTTTTCTTAGTTTTATTTTATCTTGATGCATGCCTCTCTGATAGATGCCTTAAATTTTCTCTGGAACAAAGTGGTATTACAAATTAGTTACTTAACCTAGACCTCCAGTGCCCTAATGCTGAGTCTCTCATCCCAGGTGTGCTTTAGGAATAACCACCACGGGGACAGCACATTTCCTTTATATTGTTCCTTACTGCATCATGGTGCTTTGGGCACGAGCTAGTTCACACACTGACCCCGTGAAGCAAGCAGGCCAGTCATGAATATTAATATTAACAGGTAAGAGAACACACGCTCAGGAGGTGAAGTGAAGTGTGCAAAGGCCGTGCCAGGATGAGACCTAAACTCTTGACGCCCAGACGCTCCCCGCTGTGCACAGGCAGGCAAGGGCAGTGGCCCAGCAGAGTTCTAGCTACAATCTCCTTGTCCCTATGGAGAGGCTGGGACAGAGCTCAAAAAGTGGAAATGTTATTAGAGTAGGCGTAGGTGGTAAGGACAGTGAATAGGTCTAAAATGGGAGCCCATAGACCTGGGTTCCAGAATCACCTCCACTCCCCAGAAACTGTGCATCCTTGGCTCACCGCTCCTTTCACATCTGTGTGCTTCGGTCTCCTCATCTGAAACATAGGAGCTGGATGCTTTGAGATGCATCCGGACAGGCACCGCTCACCCAGCTAGTGGTAGTGCACACCAGCATGATCCTTTTGTACAGCAATTTGGCAATATGTGTCCAGAGCCTTGGAAATGTTCAAACTCTGACCCAATAATTCCACTTCTGAGAATCCTAAGGAAATAATCCTAAATAAGGAAAAAGCTTTATGTGCAAGGACCTTCATCTCAGCACTCCTTATAACACTGAAATACTGGAAGTGAGCGAATGTCTAATAATAGGAGAATGGCAAAACCGATATGGTAAATCCACTTAATGAAGTTATACAGTTATGTAAAAGAATGCAGTAACAACCAAAAATGTGCTTTTGGCCATGTGAAAAATGCAGGGTCCCAAAAGGCTGGTACTGTATAATTGTAATTAGATTTTAAAAGAAAAAGAAGTCTTGTGCCCCTATGGATGCACACATGTACATATTCACAAAACTTGAAGGAAAGTCACCATACTGCCAATAGTGACTATTTAGAGTGATGGGACTCTGGGAGCTTGTTTTTTTCTACTTTTCTCAGTTTCCAAATGTGCATAAATAATTTTTGGAAAAATGTATATAACAAGGATTCCGATTTGAAGTTCTCCAACATGACTTACGGCTCTGGAAGGGTCAGACAGATGGTGAAGGGGACACTGATGTTAAGCCCAGGCCCACAGCTAGGTCAGTCAGGCAAGTGCCAAGCACCTGAAGACTCCTCCACAGGAAAAGCCAAACCCCAGAAGACCAGGGACCAGTATAATTCATATCCAGGTGAGGAATGATCATCCCCCTGCCCCATCTCTCTTCCAAAAAAAAAAAGATCAATTTTCTGGCTTTGACACTGAGGATAAAGCCAAGCGTATGTCTGACCACCCTATATGTGTCCTAGAGCACACGATTTTCAACCTGGGTTCACTGGAGGCCAGTTAGTGGCTGGGGTCGAAGTAGGGAAACTGGCCATGGCAGGGGAGACACCCACCTCAGGGACTAGTAACTGTTTGGCCCAGGGACACCTATGTAAGAGTTCACTGAGGAGACGGTGGAAAGATCAGACGCCTGTTCTTGCAGGGTGCGGAAGAAAGCTGGCACCAGCCCGAGTGCTGACCTCCTTTCCCTGTCAGCATTCTTCATGTCAGGAACAACATATTCCCAAACTTTCCAGCTTTTCTCTGAGGTCCCTGCTGTGACACGTAGGCAACCACCAAACCGACCTAGAAAACCTGGCCTGTCTCAGAAAGGGCCTTAAAAACCTATGAGGGGACTCAGATGACCCCTGGGTGACCTCATGGCACTTGCCCCTCCCAGAAACCTCAGGCAACAAGTGGCCACCCAGGTCACACCTCAGACAAAGTCTGGCCAGGCTAAAGCAGGTCAGAGGTGGGGCCAGGGGTGGTGAGGGCAGGGGGGAGGCAAGGACAGTGGCCCTGAAAAGCCAGAATTGTGCACCAGTTCCTCCAAGACCAGTGCTGGTGCCCCTGAGGGCTTAAAGAAAGCACAGTTAGGACGCAAAAGGGAAGTGCATTCTGCTAAGCTGGGTGGGAACCCCTGACCCCCATCTGTCTAAGAGCTGAGATAGGCTGAGAACAAAACAGACTCAGGGAGGATTCAGATAAATTAAGATTGGTTATCAAGGGACACAAGGGATGCCTGGACCACAAGCAGGACCTTTTACGGTCGATGGCAAGGAGGACAGCCCTCCCTCCACTCTGCAAACATACTGGCTTGGGCCGGGCCCAGAGGTGGAGTGCTGGGGCTGCGGAGCATGGCTCCAACCCAGAGCTACTATTCTTGGGACTGAATCTGGCTGCCTGACAGCGCTGGGCTGCCGGGAAGCCTGGTGGCAGCATGGCTGACAATGTCGGCAGGAAGGTGAAAGGGAAAGGGGACCCTTGTCGTGCAAGCGAGGGTTTGTTCTAACCTCCGCATCCCAGAGCAGAGCAGCTCTGAGGACCACGGTTGGGGAACATGTTCCGAGAGGACTCTAGTCATGTCTACAGTATTTTCCTTTTGGCAAAGAAGATGTACGTATGTTACATTTGATTATACAAAGATTGGCAATAAAAAGAAGGGAAACCACGAAAGCATCTCTTGATACTGATGAGATGGACAATGAAATCAAAGAATTTCTTTACCAGGACCACCACATCTTGCATTGTCTTGAGTAGCACGAAGAGCACAGATTTAGGGCCAGAGAGACCTGGGTTTGAATCATGGCTCCAACACCTACGGCATGTGAGACCTGGGTCCAGTTCCCTCGTCTGTGAGATGGGGATGGTATATAAGATCCACCTACTGGAATCACTATGAGAATAGTTCAGGCGCGCTCCTGAGAGGCTCAGCACAGTGAGGAATCGGGTCTCACCTCCATCTTCCGAAGGATGCCCCCTTCTCCTTCCCATCACTCCCACACCACTGCCAGATGCAAGAATCAATCACATCAATCAAAAGCTCCCAAAGGGCTGCTGTTGACCACGAGGTTAAGAATGTGAGCCAGCCTGTCCCAGCCGCCGGGGGGGACTCTGCTCGCACAGCACCCCTCATGAACCCTGGGTCCCTCCTTCCTTTCTGTCCCTGTCACGGTCTTCCTTCTAACTCTTCTGCTTTCAAACCCATCTCACTTTGGAATCCATACCCCTCCAGAGGTCTCTGACCCCTCCAGCCTCAAAGGAATTCTCTCTCCCACCACCTTCTTACATGCTGCGCTGATGACAGTCAGCTGCATGAAGGTGTCCATCCTCCTGACGACGCAAACATTTCGAGTCCAGTTAGTTTATGAGAAAGGAATTCTCCCCTCAAAGAATTTGGAATCTAGTGAGGAAGGAAAGAGATATGCCCACCCAGGAAACACGGAAGAAGACAGAACATTCAACTGCAAAGTACCAGCAGAAGGGGAACAATCAGCACTGTATCTGAGTCACAACGCTGCCTGGGCCAAGCTCCAAGACACTACCTGCAGGCTTTGGAAAAGGACTTTTAAATGCAGCATGAATGCAGGTTAACAAGCACCAACCAAGCACCCCAATGCTGAGAACACAAGACCCAAACAAAGACAGATCCCTCTTCCCATAGCCTCCAACCTTGGACAAACACTGTCCCAGACACAGGGGATGGACAGGATTATCCTTGAGCTGCTGGCCAGGTCTGAGCATCAAGCAGAGGGCCCTCTGGTACATTTGGCCTTGCCTCACCAGCCCCCCGCCCAGGACTTCCCGCTCTGGCGTAGCCGGCGGGATGGGGCCAGAAGGCGGGTAGTTGGCCCATGTCCCTGCCTGTGTTTGGGGCCTGGTTCCTGCCTTGTCCCATCTCTCCAGCTGTGTTCTGGAGAGAAGAATGTGCACTATGCCCAGAACAAACACTCACACAGGCCTCCTGGGTGGGAAGGCAGCTTGGGGAAAGAAGTGGGAGCCTCCACCCCCATCAGACCAGGGCTCCTGGCAGCTCTGTGGGCTCTGCGTGTGTGTGTGTGTGTGTGTGTGTGTGTGTGTGTGTGTGTGTGTGTGTCCCCAGAGCCACTCTGAGTTGTGTGTGTGTGTGTGTGTGTGTGTGTGTGTCCCCAGAGCCACTCTGAGTTCAGCATTAGTGAATTTTCAAGTCAGAGGGAGCATGGTGAGAAAGTCACAGAACCAGGGCTCACTACCTGGGCACCCTAGGAGAAATCAAGCTGAACATAGACAAGTCTGAGCTTGAGTCCCCCTGGCTACAAGGGAAGATGACTGACACACAGATTTCTGTCTTATTCCATCTTTTCATATCCTATCTTCAATCAGCTCCCAAGAGAAACCCTGGCAGAGTAGTCTGGTAAACACGTTTAGTTTGGGGTTTGAGCCCCTACCTCTGGCCTCCTCTGAGCCTCAGCGTGTCTACATAGCACAGACAGAACGAGACCTACCCTCCCTGCCTCTGGAAGCCTGCAGGACAACACAGAAGGAAGGCGGCGGGAAGCGAGCATGCTAGAACGGCTGGGAAGTGTTTCCTATTGGTGCTGCGGCTGTTTGGCTGGAACGGCCCCGGACAGCAGAGCAGCTCGGTGAGGGCCTGCCGGCCAACCAGAGCAGGCTCCCCGCGCCTGTCTTCCTGGCCACTGTGGTCTTGATTCCGCAGCCAGGAGACCCAGGCCCTCAGTGGCCCGCAGCAGCCCCACCCCTGCATGCCCCTCCCTCGGCCCCCTGGCGAGGCTCTGAGCGCCAGTCTGGAGCTGGTAGACAGGGACAGGCAGACACGAGTCATCTCAGATCACAGCGTGTCCACCTTCCAAGTCCTCCTTCCAGACGCAGAGTCCAGGTAGTCAGAGAAGCTGGAACTCCAGCTGTGCTCGCCTTCAGGACCTGAGAGAGCGGGGAGGCACGGAGGACCAGTAGGACCCAGCTGAGAACAAGGTCTTTGGCATTCCCCACCATACCAATCAAGTCTGTTTATTTTTCTGTATTTCAGAAGCTTTGACATCTTGCAGCCCAGTCAATTCCTAGAGATAGCAAATGACTTGTCTCTTACCTGCTTGCAAGCCTTTTATATGCAAACCAACCAATCCAGAGCCCAAACAGCCAAGCACCTCCTTTATCAAGCTCATTACAGGCCACACTCCAGACCCATTCGACTCGCCTGCCCTAATCACCCCAGGGACCTAATCACCCCAGGGACCGGTACCAGACTCAGGGCAGTTCCTACACCCCAGAGCCCACTGAAATGATTCAAACAAACCCACCCCAAGCCGGCTTACCCTGCCTCACCCATTCCTTCCCTCAGAAACACCAACAAAATCTCGTCCACGATTCCGCCTCACTCTACCTCCTGACCCATCGCAGCGCTTCCCCACGGGGCCCCCAGAGTGTGGCACCCCCTCCCAGGGAACTGTGAGGAACAACAGATCTTTTCAAGGGAAGTCATCTCCTGATCTGTTGGCCTCACCACGCCTGAGTCATAATAATACCTACATTTGAAAACACTCAAAACTAGAGTTCTTTAGTCAGTTACAAAGGTAATTCTCAGGTACCACTGACCAGCAAAGTGGTGTTTTCATTTGAGTTGGAGGAGGAAAGAGGAGAGGAAAGGGATTTTTACTCATGAAATCGTGCTCTTGAGACTCAAGCTTGTTTCCTTTGTCTCTCCCATGATCACTCGAATGGCACAAACAACGGTTCAACGAGTCCCGACTGCTGTAAGAATGGGAGGGACAAGGACACTCGGGTGACAGGGGTTGAGCAAGCTGGCGTTCCCAGCACTCCACCCAGCCGGGCTCCTTATAAGGCTCTTGACAGTGTCCCGGCCCTCTCTCCCCCGACGCCCCGTGCCGGCTCCTCTTGGGGCTGCACGGCCATCCTCAGCCGGCCTGTCACTTGCACACCTGTCCACAGGCCAGGCCACAGCTATTGCTCCTGTTTCTCAGGAAATAAAGGACCTTTTCCATCTGGGCACCAGGTCACCCCTTGGTTTTGGATCAAAATTCCTCAGTGTGAAGCCATTCACATCCAGGCTTGGGGACATCCTTGGAGTTCAGCTACCACATTTCCCTGAACTGCCGGCTCCTCTGTTCTAGGAATGTGATCCCCCCTCAGCTGCCCCTCCTAGCCGGGCGTCATCATTCAGCTCAGCCCACTCGATCCCTCAAGGCCACATCCCCAGTCCCAACTCTGACCACCAGCTGCAGACACCCTCCCACTCTCCCACACAGCCCCCCATCTATAAAGTCCTCTCCCAGCTCCCCTTTCGTCTCCAACATTAGCCCCCAGCATTGGCCCTTAGGTTCCTCAGGTCACCAACAAGCTTGGCACCGGATAAACAAAATGTGACCTCTCCAAGGAACTGAATATCATTCAGCCATACAAAGGAATGACATACTGATAAATACTGCAACGTGGATGAGCCTCCGAGACACGGTGCTGAGTGAAAGAAGCCAGACACAAAGACACACGTTACATGATTGCATTTATATGAAATACCCAGAGTAGGTAAGTCCATGGAGACAGAAAACAGACTAGGGATTGCAAGTGCCCGGGGGGAGGGGATGAAGAGAACTACCTACTCACGGCTCTGGGGTTGGGTTCGGAGGGGACAGCAACGTTTGGGACTAGACAGAGGCGGTAGCTGCACACACCGTGAATGTGCTACGCGCTACTGGATTCACGAGCTTTGAAATGCTTAGCTTTGTGTTCTGCCAATGTCCCCACAATTAGAAAAAAGAATCAGGGGCGCCTGGGTGGCTCAGTCGGTTAAGCATCTGTCTTCGGCTCAGGTCATGATTCCAGGGTCCTGAGACCGAGCCCCGCACCCAGCTCCCTGCTCAACGGGAAGCCTGCCTCTCCCTCTGCCCATTTGCACTCTCCCTCTCTCTCAAATAAATAAATAAAAGTCTTAAAAAAAAAAAAAAGAGTCAGATTGGACCATACGTCAGTTCTGTACAGTGGGCACATAGGAATGTAAGAGGCGGTCTGGGACAGCGCAAAGAACACCGGACCCACAGCGGCAATATTAAACCCCAACTCCATGTGCTGTGCTAGGGAAACATGAGGCAAGCCATGGAACATCACCTCCGTGGGATGTTCTACAGCAGGCGTACGATTAAAATACATGCCTCCAGTGCCGTGGGGAGAATTAAATGAGATAATGTAGGGACATTACACAAAAGACACTCGTTGGTACACTCAGCAGGAAAATGAGTATACAAAATGTTAGGTTGCAAAAAACCGGCAGACACAAAACTCTAGCTATACAGGCTCCCTCCACGTACATAAATGTGTATCTCTGTTGGTATAGGAAAGACCTCACGAACTAGCTGGTGTTTTTAGCTTGCGGAATTTTTTTTCCTATAAAATGGTCTGTACACACAGTATATCGTAGGAGTCCAAGAGGTTCTAGTTTCTGGCTCTGGGAAGACCTCTGTGAAATCCCTCCCCATCTAGACCTCAATTTCCCGGTTTTGAGAATGGCTTAACCATGACGACAGCCCAGCTGAAGCAGACCCACTCAGCCCCTGGTTCCTCCGTGTGCTGGGGGCCGTGCAAGGTACCATGGAGCCCCCCATTAATGAGAGTGACTCCCCAGTCCTCAGGGAGTGTGCAACAGCACTAGAAACCCAGGCAGAATGAGAAAAAAGAGGACAGATGGCCCAGCGCACACGGTTCTGTATGGCCAAAGTGTCCTTTGAGCCAGGGCCTAAAGGCAGGACGTGGCTTTCTCGGGTGGAGAGGATGAGTTCCCGGCCACACACCTGTCCAAGCAGCAAGGCTGGGCGAAGGAAGAGGCACCATACATTCTCACTTGGTTGTCCAGCGCGACGGTTCTCAGAGAGGGCTCCCCACACCGGCGGCAGCAGCGTCATGGGGGACCTGGTTAGAAATGTGAATTCTTGGGCCCCATCCTGACCTTGTGATTTAAGAAACTACGGAGTGGGGCCAGCAAGCCTGAGCACCCGCTTCCGTCATGGAGGCCTGGCAGGAAGAGTGTGACACCTGCCCCAGCCCCGCCCACCTCCAGGCCCCAGCTGGCGGAGCTGAGAAAGTGTCCTGTGCTCGGAGGAGCTCATCTGGCACTCGGATATGGATGACCTTTCCCTCCCTTCACCAGTCCACTGGCCTGGGAAAGGCAAACACCTCAAGGGGACAGAGCCTAAATCAATCTGCCCGAGGCTGCTGCCGCCCTAGCTTTTCCCACACCCATTTCCCCTGACCTGAAACCTGTGCCTCCCAGGCCGTGGCCCCAGAGCCCGGAGGTCCCCGGACAGAAGGAGGCGACTGGGACCTCCCTGTGCTCTCCCCACACAGCTGGGATCCTGTCAGCCCAGTGGGAGGCCCCCATCCGCCCCCAGGGGGCCCCCATCCGCCCTCAGGGCACCCTCCAGAGCTGAGAGGATGAAGGAGGGAGAGATGAAGGCTAAACACAGCTCATCACTCCGAAGGACGGCAGAGTGACTAGGAGTTTCCTTTCTAGAACTCTCCAGGAAACAGCTCACAAAGACTCCCTCCAGGACAGCTCCACCCCTGGAGCAGTTCACCTCCTTTCCGCCTCCTCCTCCTCCTCCTGGAGGGAGCACCCCTACCTCCTGGAGGACAGCAGGGGACAGCAGGGGCCAATCGCCTGTTTGGGGAGGTTCAGCCCCTATTAGTCCAAAGCCCCTGGCCACTCCCTGCAAGGGTCTGGCTTTGGAATCACACTTCCACCTCCCGCTAGCTGGGTGACCTTTGAGATTCGGGTTTTCTGGAAAAGCAGGATAACAATACCCTCCTTAGAGGGCCCGCAGTGAGGATGAAATCAGAGGACATAACACAGGAAAGACTCAATAGTGGAAGCTCTTATATTCATCACCACTATCACGCCCATCCTTTATTCAAACTCCTGCAATGGCTAATCATCCCCTACTGGGTAAAGCCCAAATTCCTAGGAACTAGCCTTTCTGGCTCCCACTCATCTCCAAACCAGAGGAACAGGAAGACATTCTTGATTTGTCAACGATGCCCTCCAACTCTTAAGCCGGACCTCCACCTCCACGACCATCCCAGTTCTGTCTGTCCGAAGCTCTCTTGCCTGCCCTGTGTTCCCCTCCCCCACTCCCAGCAATCCACCTGCACCTCCAAGTGATGAGTGCCTGCTTTGCAGAGTGCCTGTCGTCCATCATGGGGTCCCCTCACAGAGGGCTGAGCAAGTCCAAGAGCAAAACAGATGTTTGGAAAACTGAATGGAATCCTTCCAGGTTCAGAAGAGAAATCAGAGCCTGAAATCAGCAGAGAGCAAATGGATGCTGGCTGACCCTCTCCCACCACTGTCCTAGTCATCATTCATGTTTGGGGCCTGTCCTGGGCACTTGGGGGAGGTCATGTTCTGAGAGACTGTGTCCTCTGAGTTCCCAGCCTGAGACAGAAATCTCTAGAGGCAACAGATGCTGACCTAGCCCCAGGGGGACAGAGGACAAAGGCCTGAGCTTGGCCAGGATCTCAGCTCCTGCCTGCTCTCCTCAGCCTGCCTCCCACCCTCGGGCTGAGACCCATCGTCCAGACAGGCCCCAAGCCCCAGCTCCCACAGAGTACCAGCCCAGCACTACAAGCTCAGCTCAAGTCCTAGAAGCGAAGCCGGGTGGGGGTTTTAAAGCTGCTCCTGAACTCACAGTCTGGAGGCCAGGGCAGCACAGGGACCCAGGGACCCGGGGACCCAGGCTCCGGCATGCACACCTAAGAACAGCATAACCTAAGGCGACAGCTGGGCTGACATGTCAATACAGGTGAGTGGGCCCATGCAGCACTTTCTGCCTGTGTTGACTGCACAAGAGAGTCCCAGGTGGACAGACTGCAGCCTTCACCACCCTGCTCCATACACAGTCCAGTTCCTGTCCCCACAACCTGTGGGCCCGCTTACCAAACCCACCGAAATAGAATGTCCCACCTTCTGGACCATGCCCTCCTCCTGCAAACAGAGCTTCAGAACCCCAGGTCTCTGCCCCAGCATCCAGGAGTTCAAGACATCTGCCCTCTTCTCTAGAAGATGTCAATGAGATTCCCATTCATAACATCTTCCTCCACATAGGGGAGGATCAGAAGAGACAACAGGAAGGAAGGGGGCTAACCTTCAGGGAGGCTTCTTGATCGGAAGGGAGATGTCATGGCCGGAGAGAAAAAGCATCTTCCCCCATGGGCCTTACTGGGCCCAGCCTGAGTGCCCTGTCTTAGTTCAGATTGCTGCCACCAGATCGCCCTTAGAGAAGGCATTCTCCCCACTAGGAAATAAGGGGGATGGGAGAGAAAAGAACAGAGTGACAGAGAAAGAACCCAATAGGACTGTCCCCATGTGTCTGCCCCTGGCTCCGAATAAATGTCAAATAAAGCAACCATAATGTCTTCTGAAAGTCCAGGTACTCCTCAAACTGTGATTCCCAAAGGGGCCAGGGCTGGTTCTTCAGGTGACATGTGAAGGGTATTAGGACAGCAAGTACAGTGCTGGTGACGGAGAGTCTCAGAGAAGAGAAAGGTTGGAAAGGTTGGTGGGCTCCATGGAGAATTCTCGTCCAGCACAGAAGGAATCTGGACCCCCACAGAAGACAAATTATCAATTGGTTCTCTGTTATGTGGAAGGCTCTGGAACCCACCTGCCCTGCCTCCCTCATTTCCTATCTCTGCTCTACAGCTTTACCACAAAAAACATCTGGAAAAACAGAAACATCTGGATCCGTCCTCAGGCTAAAGACAAAACAAACCAACAACCAGGAAGGGCAGTCATGGTTATGTGCTTGTTTGATGAGGGCCTTAAAGAGCCCCATTCGTCCGTGAACACGCCCGTCACGACGGCCCAGGGACCTTCACTCACAGGGTTACAGACACCCGGGCTAGCCTCACAGAGCAGGAGTCACAGCCCAGTTTGGGATTTTGTTTCAGGTGAAATTGAGATTTGTCAGACGTCACTAACCCCCCCAGAGACACAGGCTTCAAAATATAGGCTCATCCCGAGACGAAGAGCCTCTCTCCCCTGTTCAACGTCTTCCCGGTTTTATCTTGGAAATGCTGCCAGTTTGTGGGAGAGGAGCTACAGACCCTGCCAGGCTGTTTGCTTAAGTAGTGTTTTCTTAAGTAGTGACCTTTCTGAAGGCAGGCACTGAAGTTTGCCTAAAACACGTAACACTTCCCCAAACCTTAATCTCAGGCAGGCAGGAGCACTTCCCGTCCCTGATGAGATCCCTGGGCTCTGAGCTCAAGCCCATGGGTGGGCTGGGGCCCAAGGAAGGACGTCCATTTCTGGGAGGCCTCTGATCTCAGCCTGAGGAGGGAGGAAGGGAGGGAGATGCTCCCTCCCAGACAGAATTTCTGGAGTTGAACCATAGAAAAATGCACTTGGGGAGGGCTCCCCTCAGAAACCTGAGACCTGGAGTTGGTCCAGACCTGCATAGGATTCCCCCCGCACTGCCCCCCCCCAGAAAAATCCTAAACCAGTGTGGCTCTCACCAGAAGACAATTGATGACACAGCCTCCAGAGACTCGGGGCAGCTTGGCCACCACAGGAAGCTGTTCCACCTGACCGTACTGTCAGTCTAACCTAAAACCCTCTGGCTGTAACTGGAGGCATTTCTTGTTCTCCCTTCAGAAAAGACAAAGAGAGAAAGCGGTTCATTTTCCCTCTGATTTGTTCAACAAGCATTTATTAAACCTGACGGTTCTAGGTGCAAGAGACAAAAGCCCCAGCATCTGCCCTGAAGGAGAGTGCACAGCAGCAAAGACCAAGGGAGACCACGTAGGGGGCAGGGCTGTGCAGTGGACAGAGCAATGCCTGGGAGTCGCGTCCCAGCCCCACTGTGGACTGTGTGCCCCTGGGCAGGTCACTTCACCTCTGCGCACTTAGCCTCATCCTCAGAGCTAATGGAGTGACCTTAAGGGTCCCCGCCAGCTCCAATTCAAAACTCAGAGGGGAAAGGCAAGAGAGAATGAAAAGGTGGTCCAGACAGTATGTTGTGAACTAAAGGCATAAAAACTACTGGGGGACCTGCCTAGGATGGGAGACTGAAGAATGACTTTGGGGTCATTCTGAATCTTCAAAGGCCTGCACCACATCTCAGCCCATCCCCAGCCTTCTCCACTCCCAGGTGGACAATCCTGGCCCCCCTGCCACTCTGCACGGATCTCACCCACTAGTCTGTGCCTCCCTGAGCCCCACCTCCACACTTACTGTGCACCTATGTAAAATCCACTTACCCTCTCTGGGCCTCATTTTTCTAATCTGTAAAATGAGAATGCTAACTACTTCACTGACACTCCAGTGAGGTAATGTATGGGAAACGCTCCTCAGAAACTGCACCAACAATGATTTTTTTTTTTTTTTTTTGGCCAATGATTTGGATTTTATTTATTTATTTGAGAGCACAAGCAATGAGGAGGGGCAGAGGGGGAGGGACAAGCAGAATGCCCGCTGAGCAGGGGAGCCCGCCGTGGGGCTCCATCCCAGGACACCAAGATCAATACCCGGGCAGAAGTCAGATGCTTAACACACTGAGCCACCCAGGCGCCTGGCCGATGATTTGTTTTGCCAATGATTCCGTGTGTCCAGAAGTGAACGCCAGAGGGACATGGGAGCTGCAAATCAGGGGAGAGAGAAAGGAGCACTTCTGAGTACCAGTTCTGAGCTAGGTGCTTGACCTGACAACTCATCTTTAAAACAACCCTTTTGAGAATTTACAGATAAGGAACCCGAGGCTCTGGGAAGCTAAGTAACCTGCCCGAGGCCACAAGGCAGTCAAGGCAGGATGTGAGTGTGGGGCTGTCTGACTCCAAAGCTTCCACCACATCAGCGTCTAGGACCCCCAGAGAGAAGAACCGAGGGGTGAGCCGCAGCAGGGCCTGCAGTCCCCTACTGGTGACCAGGAAGGAGACCCAGAGGTTCTGCTCCAGTCCCCACTGGCCCTGGGGTCTGACAGGAACTGTTTATTCTAGACTCTGATATTTTCTGTAAACATGGCTTAGGTTGCCAAGAGAGAGAGAAATTCATTTGTTAGAGGAATGAGACAGAATCCTTACACTTCCCCTGGCTCAGCGGGGGCCAGGGAGACAGTGTGGAAGCAGCCTCGGACAGGCCCCTCACCGGCCTCTCCCCAAGCCCCACCACAGACTCCACACCGCCACGCCAGGTGTCCTCGCACCTCCGGTCTCGTGGTCAGAGCGCTTCTCACCAGAGCCCCGGGGAGGTCTTCCTGATACAAGATAAAATGACCCAGATTCTTTCTGAGCTGGGCCATTTGTCCTCCCGAGGGTGACAGCGGGCCCCCAGGAGGACTAATGAGCCTCTCGTCAGCGTCTGGGGGACCATTTAGAAAATGATTACTTTTCCTGCGACCAGAAAGAGGGGGCAGCACGTCCCACAGAGCCTTCGGGGCCTCAGGGAGGAGCTCTAACCAGGGAGAACACAGTTTAATTACAAAACCCAAGCCTCCAGGTATAACCGGATACACCTTACTACACCATTTTCTTTTGCAGTTCTCCTTTATTTTACCCCAACAGCATACCCTTGGGAAGAAATCACAGTGAAGAAATGAGCATTGGGAGCATCACGGACTGACTTGGGATGGCACAGAGGCAGAGGTCAAATTTGGGGGCAGATTTTTTCCTTTTTTTCAAACTACACACTAAGTATATAGAGGTAAAACTGACATGATGGCTGGAATTTGCTTTAATATACTTCAGCAAGAAGAAAAAAAAAGGATGAATGAAATACATGTGGTAAAAAGCATGACAGTCGTTGCATCTGAACGATGGGTATGTATGTAGCAGTTCATTATTCTGTCTACCGTGAAATGTGTCATATTAAAAAAATCTGAGACAAAGGCCCCACCCAGGGGCGGGGAGTCATAATGCAGAAACGGATGAGGTTCGCAGGGAGGGCGCAGGAAAAGGAAGCCAGAGGGACAGCAGGAAGGAGGAGATGGCACAGGAGAGGCTAGAAGGGATGATGGTGCCCCACAGAGGTTGGCGTTCTCCTCCAGGACCTGCCGTCTTGATGGGGACAGGTCACCACCACCCCAACAGGTCTCTTTCTGAGATTTCATTCTTCAGGACTCACCTCCAGACTCTTCCCCAAAAGGGGCTAATGGCACAAATTTCCTTCTCTGGAACTTTGAGAACTGGAACATTTTGTCTAATTGAGTTGAGGAAGACACCAGGCTGCCCACAGAGGGACAGCCTCGCCGACCCCCCAGAAGCCCTCCCTGGCCCTGACCTGACTGGAGGGGAGGAAGTTCTAAAGCACAAGGGGACTCTGCCCCCTCATCTGAGGCAAACGATGGAACGTGACAATTCGTTCACAGCAACTTGTAAAGACCTCAAGATTTTGAGCAAACTTCCTAAAAAAAAAATGCCTCCCACGCTCACAGACAGGGCACCCCGATACTGAGGAAGATGCTAACCTGACAGGCTGAAGCCCTAACCCCCAACGTGACTATATTTGGAGATGGGGTATTGGGGAGGTCACTGAGATTAAAAGAGGTCGTAAGAGTGGGGGCCCTCACCCAGTAGGGCTGATATTATAAGTAGAGGAAGAGACGCCAGAGTCTCCTCTCTCCCCCTCAACAGCTCATGCGCAGAGGAAAGGCCATGTGAGAACCCAGCCAGGCGGCCATCTGCAAGGCAGGAAGACAGTTCTCACCAGAAACTCAATCTGCTGGCACCTTGATCTTGGACTTCCAGCCTCCAGAACTGTGAGAAAATAGATGTCTGTTGTTTAAACCACCCAGTCTGTGGTATTTTGTTACGGCAGCCCAAACTGACTAATTCTTCCCCTCAGAGCCATGAGGCGCACTGCAGTTCCATCTGACCCAGTCAGCAGACCTGTCTGACTCAAGCACCCCTGACCGCCTAGCATCCCTGAAGTTACAGGGTCCCTCCCCCTTCTTCACTCCACCTATACATGACCCAGGGCAGGAGGCAAGCAAAGCCCACATGGGGTCTGCCTTTCCAGGGAAGGAAAGAAGTTGGCACCGGCCAGAGGCCTTCACTCTCTCATCCTCAGCCCTCTTCCTGGGCTCAACAAGGCAGTGAGGGAAACAGTCACCTAGCCGTCAAACCGCCCATGGCTGGGGAGCCCCCTCTCTCACAGGCCCTGGACGGCCAGGCCCCCAGAGAGCACGTTTCCTTAAGCCCTTGCCCTTGCCACTCCCTAAATGAATATTTGCATATGCTAGGCATTGTCCTTTGATTCAGGCAACACATTTTTATTAAATGTCCACTTAGCTGAGTACCAGAGATGGACATGTAGCTCCTGACTTTGAAGAGGCCAGAAACCCACAAATAAAAAAGGCGACATGGGAAAGTGAATAGTATCTCAATTCAGAAGACAGGTCTAAATCCCAGTGCATGGTGAAAGGTCTACATCAGCTCTGACTAGCCCTGTGACTTTGGGTGGTCCCCTCACCTCCCTGGGCTTTCATTCATTCCACTAAAAATAAGAACTGGATACAACAGCTAACGTTCTTGGGACCGCTGACATTTCGGAATTCTATGCAGTAAAGCTTCGAGAACTATACAAATGAAGATTTGCAGGGTAAGATAGCTTGAGATTCCTGAAACGTGCTGGGCGAAGAACTAGAGTGGCCCTCCGGCACAGGAAGACCCTCGACCGGCCATGGCTACCAACTCTTGTGGTGAGGAGACAGCCACAGGAATCAGAGTGGGTGTACTTCCCTGGGGAGCCCTGGCCGCCATACCCATCGGCAGGTCTGAGCTACTAAAGCAGCCAGGGCCCTGGGAGCCGGGACCCCCATGGCTCGCTCATCCTGGAAAAGTAAATGGCATGTGTTCACCCAAGGATCCCACCTCACCACCTGGCCTATGCTCCCACCATCCCAGGTACCCCATAGAGGGCCCTGGCCCCGCATCTCCCTCGCCCCATCACCATTCTCCAGAGACCTGCCCTCCACCACATCAGAGGATCCAGTTATGACCCAAGCACACCAGCCCTTTCCCTCCAACGCCCACAGGCCAAGGAGCCACAGGCCTCCCTCTTCTCTTTGAATGGCCCCACTATTCCTTTCCCTTGGCTCGTCAACCGTGCCTCTTCTTCCTTACTTGCCAAACCCTGTCAGCTGTCCAAGAGAAATGTCTCTCCCTTCACCCTTTCTTCCCACTCCCGCTATGCTCCCCACCTGCCTCCCAGACCCGCTTCAGCCTCCTTCCAGGGCTGCATGCTCCCCACCCCACCAGCTCTCCCTCCCCAAGCCCTTTCTCAAGCGCAGCCTGAAGCACGCACTCCTGCCCTCAAAGGATCCCCTCCTACAGCTCTATTACACAGACGCTCCGCAGCCGGCATCCGAGGCCATACTGGGTTACACTTCCTGTCTCAGCTCCCAGCCAGCCCAGGGAGGACTCTGCACTTGGGTCACCAGAAAGGCTCGGTGAGCCCAGACACACCCTGCACACTCCAGCTTCCAGGCCTTTGCTTCTGCATCCCCTGCTGCAGCAATGCCAGGGTGTCAGAGCCCCCTTCGTGAAGACCCCATGGGCTCCTCCCCTCCCCCCCACATCCCCAACTGCTGCTGAGCTCCTCCTCCTCGCCTCCGGGCCCTGTCGCCGCTCCTGACTCTCGATCTGCTCTTCTCCATGCTCCTTATTTTATTCCCCTCAGATTAAGAGTTATTTGTGTGCTTGTCTTAAGATGCCACCCACCCCTCCATCCTGCACAGATGACAAGTTCCCGGTGGGCGAGGCCCCTGCCTTCCTCATCGCTGGCTCCCTGTGCCCTGCAAGACAGAGGCACTCAAGACCTATCTGTTCCCTCAAGTGACATTGAACAACCAGTTCTTTGGAGGGAGAAGGCAGGGGCGGGCTGCCACGGTGCGCCGGGGATGGCTTTGGCGCTGGTTGCTGCATCGGGAGCCGGCATCGGCCACCCCGGGGACAGGTCTCCTCTGTCCAGCGCAGCCTGATGGTACGTTTCTGAGTCATGGTCACGAGGCCCACAGCAGCTTAATGAGGGACATTCTCTATACACACACTCACACGCACAGACACCCAGACACACCCCAGAGAGGCAAGCCATTGCCCGCCTAGAAAACAGAGTTAAGCTTCCAGGAGACCGGTGAGGAGAGGGGCAGAAGTGTTCAGGCCCAAACCCCACCTTGGCTTGCCCTCTCCGGGGATTTATGATCTCCTTTCTCCATTTCCTCCTGCTTGGAGCAGGGGTGAGGTGGGGAGTGCTCTCAGAAGCAGAGGAGAGAGGCAGGAAGGCAGGGTGGCAGGTGAGGGGTGGGCTATCTGTGTCTCAGGCCCTCTAAATGGCTCCAGCTCTGTTCATCTGCAAGCAAGAACCTGGACCATCTGAGACAGATGCCAGAGGCCCAAGGCCAGCCAAAGCCTGGCGGCGGGCCCCAGACCATGGCCTGCTCCACGCCAACCCCGTTCCTCTCCCCTGAGGGTGGCAGGTAGCTCAGCGTGGCAGCGGGAGTTAGGGAGCCATACCCCATCAGACCCTGCACTCGTTTCGGGGGCTGCTCTAACAAAGTACCACAAACTGAGGGTTCAACAACAGAAATTATTGTCTCACAGTCTTGGAGCCCAGAAGTCCAAAATCAAGGTATCAGCAAGGTTGGTTCCCCTGGGCTGTGAGGGAGAAGCTGTTCCAGGCCTCCCTCCTAGCTTCAGGTAGCCTCAGGTATTCCTGGGCTTGTAGATGGCCTTTTGTCTGTATCTCCAGGCCGTCTTCCTTCAGTGCCTGTCTATCTCTCGGTCTGAATTTCCCTTTTTATAAGGACACCAGCCATATTGGATTAGGGTTCCCCCCCAATGACATCATCTAACTTGATCATCTGCAAAGGCCCTATTTCCAAATAAGGTCACATCTTTTAGGAAAATACAACTTGACAAAAACAGAACACACAGGTGGGAGCTGCTGAAGGTACTTTTATTGTCCCTACCAAAAGAATAACTATGAAAGAGTTGACCCTTGTGGGCTTACCATGTGCCACATGCTATTGTAAGCATGGACAACAATACTATGAAGCTACTTCTATTATCTCAACTTCCTGATGAGAAGGGCTGAGGGCTCAGAGGGCTCAGAGACATTCTGAGAAGGGCTGGCACTGGGTCCCTGATGAGAAGGCTAAGGCATGGAGAGGTTAGGAAACCTACCAAGTTCTTACAGCTGATGCATGCCAAAGTCAGAATTCGAACCCAGGTGGTCCTTAGCTACTGCACTATCATAATCCTATCAGATGACGTGAGCATCTGTGCCAGTTCTGGGCAGCACAGATACTATGTCACTATGACACCTACTCCTAAATCCAGGGCCTGGGTATGGTCCATCCTGACCATCAGACTGAGCTATGGCGAGAGCCCCCACAGGGCAACTGCCCGCACCCCCCCGCCCCGCCCCGCTGCACTCTGGCTCAGTTTGCCACCCAAGAGTGGGATCAGGCCTGCAGTGGGCAATGCCTAGGTAGGAGATGTTCTGAGTGGGCAAGTGAACAGCAGTGGGCAGGGGCACATAGGACAAATGGAGCTCGCTGTGTCCCTTTGTGGGACCTCCCCACTTGGCCCGATATGGGCACAAGAGTATACCGTATCAAACCCACCTGCTGTGCTATAGTGGGAGGGACTTACCGATTTGTCCAGAGGCTTTGTATTTAATGGGGCAAGACTATGGGAGAGAGATGTGAGCATGAAAAGCCTGAAACCCACTGCCTTCCAGCCCCACAGCCATCCCTCGTGCACTAACCACAGCACTGGCCTGGAGCCAGGTCCTCAAATCTTGGCCTTCTCCATAATTGTGTGTGCTTGTTGGTGTTGTTGCTGTTATTATTACTGTTGTAGTAATCAGATTACTCGATGTTTCTTCTCTGGGCACTCTGGGGACAGCACAGACATTAGCTCATAACACTGCAGTCTTGCCTGGGAGGCAGAACAGTGAGCAGGCACCAGGAATGCCAGCTTCCTTCTGGGCAGGAAGGGGCTCTCACAGGGTTCTGCTCAGCTCCTAATATGGCCACACTTTCTCCCCTTCTCTCGGCAAAGTGGCAGTAAAGCTGAGGCAGGATTTAGATGTGTAGCTAAAGCAGCCAGAAGTTAAAACACACAAGACCATGGAGAGACTAGGGTGGGCAGAGTGGTCAGAGGAGCTAGACATTTAAATGACTACACTCTTCCTCTTGGCCTGTCTCTGGCATTTCCATGACCAGCGGGGAAGGTCAGAGTGTTTTACACAGATCAGCACACAAGGCTTGCAATAGCGCTGTGGAGTAGATAGCAACAGCCCCAAGTGATCAGATGGGGACCCTGAAGGTCAGATGAGTGAAGTCCAAGGTAACTTGTACACAGGTAGGTGGAGGTGGGTTTCAAACCCAGAGATGCCTGACTGCAAACCCAAGGACCTGTCATTAAACCACACAGCAACTGAGTCATGACTGCAGGTCAAGGGCAGTGAACTCAGCTCATGACTGGGGGTGCTGCAAATAATCCCCCTCCCGTAGCCCCCACCAGAATGACCAGACCATAGGACAATGGCTTCCATGCCAGGCCCACCAGCAGCAGGCTTGGACCCCTCCTCAATGAGCCCCTCCTCATGCTACTGAGAGCCCTTAGAAGCCATGGTACTCCCGAAGAGTCCAAGGGCCGTGGCCATTCCAAGAGAGGGACAAGCACACAAATTAATGAGACAGCCCTTTCTCAAGTAGCGGAGAAGGATACAGACACAGATCACAGTCTGACAAGAGCCTGGCATAATCTGGATGCATAGAACAGAGAGGACCTCCCAAATGTCCCTCCTGGGGAGAAGCATCAGGGCCGAGCTTGAGGACAAGGAGGGGCCAGGACAAGTTACCGGGGCTGCTCCAGCCCTGGGCTCAGGAGTAAGTCACGTGAGGCAGCAGCTCAAGAGGGTAGTTGTCTTGCCCACCAGAGGTGCCAGCCCAGGCCACCCTGACTGCCCACCCATCCCACACCTGCACCCACGCCCCCTGACTCATGCCCTGAGCTTAGCACAAGCCCTTAGTGCTCACCTGGTGTCACCTGGCTCACGTGTGAAATCGTGATAGTAAAACCCATCCCTACCCCACCCCTGGGGAAAAGGGAAAGTGGAGGGAAGCTCCAGATGAAGGGAATGTCATTCTTGGCTCTGACTACCTGCAGAAAAGTGGGAAATTTCTCCTCTTGAGCATCTCTGCCTATAACCGTGGAGCCTCCAGCAATCCCCCCCACTTTCAAGGTTTTCCAGGGGCCCGGGACTGAGCACCTTTGTGTCCCACAGCCAGAAACTAGGTCCTGAAGTGGCAAAGAAGAGACCTGATGCCATTCTCAGGGGGCTCCCAGTCTGAGGGGGCAGGTAACATCCCCTGCCCTCAGAGAGTTCCCAGTCTGGTGGGGACAGACTCAGCCCCTGGCCTCAGGGAGCCTCTCGTCTGATAGGAGAGACATGGTCCTTGTCCTCAGGAGCTCCTAGTCTTGAGGGGGGAGAGGCAGCCCCTGCCCTCAGCTCCCACTCTGATGGCAGGGGCAAGCCCCCTGCTCTGAGGGGGTTCCCTGACATTCTGAGAAGGGCTGGCACTGGGTCCCGAGGCAGAAGCCCTGTAGGACAGAGCCCAGCAGCCAGCAGTCCTGCCACAGTCAGGATCCAGGGCCAGGAGTGCAGGGTCTTCTCCAGGCAGAGAACCATCCCAGGCCCCCTGCTTAATTCTCTGGAAGGATGGTTCACGCATTCCCTCGGGGATGAGGAAAGTAGCTGCCACGTGCCTCAGGAAGGGAAGGGTGGGGCTGGCCAGCGGAGTGGGAGAAAATAGGGAGCCACCCCAGGACTCGGGCCTGGTCACCATCATGGGCAGCTTCCACCCCAGCCCCTGATCTTGGAGGTGGCAGGAGCATCCGTCCCATTTCTCACATGTACAAGCCAAGGCCCAGGGAAAGGGCCAGAGAGCCTCAGGTGGAAGCTCTCTGCTGTTCATTCTGTTCTCCCACTGGCTCCAGGCTGGCCTTTGGGAGGCCCAGTGTCAGGGACTGGGGGCGGGCGGTGGGGGAGGGGATGTGGCCAGGGCCCCAGCCTCAGAGCAGAGAGGCTAGCCCCGAAGCAAGGAGACTGGAAACAAATGTGGGGATTATCACACCACGCTCTAGGGTCCGCATCATACACCCCTGTAACACACACAGTGCCCTGCACGCAGGAAAGGCTCACGGGTCTGTGTGCTGTGGGGCTTGGCATCTGTCCTGCCCCTAGCAATCTGCTCGTAGAGGGATCAAGTGGTGGGCAGGGCTGTGTGCACACTTCCCCTCAGTTCATGCCTGTTCCTTCGGATGCTCTTTGCTGTCAGGTGGTGGGACTGAGGACTGTTCATCTCACCGGCAGAGCCCAGGGCTGCCCCCACCAGGCTGGGAGCTCTCTGAAGGCAGAAGCCACTTTTCCCTCCTCTGGAAGACATGGGCTTGGTGGAACCAGACAGAGAAATCCTACCAAGAGGGCCCTTAGTTCTCCCAGACCCCCTGCTTATTTCTCTGGAAGGATGGTTCAGGCAGAACTAACAATCTTCTCCCAGTTGAGCCCTTCCTAGGACTGAACACCCCTGAGGGCGAGAGAACAGGAACAGAGATGCTTTGTGGGGGTGGGAGGCATTTCTGGGGAATGATGAGCTTGGGGAGGCCACTGCCTTCCATCAGCCCTTCCTCCACCCCGACTCAGTGACCATCCTTTTAATTATGTCCCCCTTCTGCACACCATGTTCACCCTGGTGGGTGCAGGCTAGCTTTTCCAATGGGCTCTGGGTTGGAGGGCGTGTGTATGTGCATACAAACGCATGTCCGTGTGTGTGTGTGTGTGTGTGCGCGCGTGCCCATCTGTCCTGGGGAGCAATAATAGTTAATAAATAAGTGAATGGCAAAAATAGCCTCAAAGGAGCTGACAGGCAGAAGGCCAGAGCAGCCGGGCATGGGGCCAGCACCCTGAAATGCCAAATGCTAATTTAGCCAAAAAGAAAAGAGGTCCATTTCGAGACCGCCTCCATTAGCCAGGGTCAGGGTCTGTTGTGGTTTCTGGCGCTGGCCTAGCCCCTCCCCGGGCATCCTGAGTGTAGCCCAGGCACAGGGGGCCCCTGGCGCACCGAGAGGGTAGCGGCGCTGGAGGGAAGGGGCCCAGGCTGGGGCACACAAGGTTATGAACAGGCAGGAAGCCGGCAGGCCACTTCCCAGCAGTCCTCCAACAGTCCACCCAGCTGGCCAGCCCTGCATTCAGCCCCCAAGGTCTAACCAGCTGGGGGAATGTTCTAGACATCATCGCCAATCTCTTGACCAGGCATGGGCCCTGTCCCACCTAGACATTCACTCAGGGGCAAGCGATGTGACTCAATGTCCTGGCTGTCCTTCGCCCTCAGACCAGATCCGTCTAGTGTCTCGTTTGGCCTCTCTCCGGCCTTCTCCCCAGCAGGCCTCACCAGCTCAGAGCACTCTCCACACTGAGGCCTCTGGTGGTCCGTGGGTGGTGTTTTAGTCATTTGCTGCCTGAGTATGTGTCTTAATGAAGTTACAGAGGGAAGCACATCTGGGAGAAGCAGATGTGTGCCCCTCTCTTCCCCAGTGCCTCCGACTCTGGAAAACCATTCTCGGTTTACCTACTGGCCTCTCTCGGACGGTCCTGATGGGGAATGCTAGCCACAGGCCTGACCTCCTCACAGCCTCCCTCAGCGACAGCCACCCCCAAACTCAGGGGGGACCTGGCCCAGCCCACTCCCCAGTTCACACTCACCCAGGAAAGTCCTGCCCCATCTCCCAGACTGGTCCCAGTCAGTTGTGGAAGCTGCCTTGCTCCTCGGGGTTCTGCACTAGGCCTCTGGTGGCCAGAATTAGGATGAGGCAAGGGTGGGATAAAAAGCCCTGACCCAGCACCTAGCCCTCCTTCCACTCAGCCTTCTTCTGGGAGATAATGCAATTTTCTTCTACCCTGTTTACTACCATCCACACTCACGAGCATTTGAGAAAAACACGAGGCTCTCCTATGTGTGGAAATTTAAAAGAACAAACTATACACAGCCAGGACAGACCACAGGTCATTTATTCAGGGCATTTAACTCGGCAGCCCCTGTGCTAAGTGCTTTGTATATATCATCCCTTATAGTGTTCAACACAACCCTTGGAGGTAACAATTCGTAGTAGATCGCATTTTAGGTAAAACAGGCTCAGAAAGGGCAAGGAGCCCGCTAAGGAGACACTGTGGGGCAAGGCAGAGCTGGGATGTCAGCATTTCAGCCATGTAGGCATACGGAAGACAGTCGGGAGCATGAGGAGGCTCTACCTGGGGAGGCAGCCGCTCTCACAGGGGGCAGCAGGGGGAGGCAAGCAACGAACAAGGGAGTTCAATTCGCACTTTGTCAGGTGGTCTCTGAGAAAGGACGATACATAGAAGTCAGCATGTTGGGCCCGTGAGAGTGCTAGGAGCTCTCCTGGGGGTCATGGTGGCCAGGACACCAGGTCCCAGAGAAAGGTAACATCCTCAGAGGCATGAGATCTCTGGGCACCTGGCTGGGCTGGCTGCTAGAGGGGGTCCCAGCTCCCAGAGGGAGGAAGGGCTAAGAGCTTGAATGTTTGGGTGCTTAACATCTGGATAAAGGCAGAGCCCTAGCAATTTGAGGGAAGGAGGCTGACATGGGATATTTAAAGCCCAAGAAAAGGGAAGGAGGGATCCATCCCAGGTCTCCCCAGGAAGGAGGTGATATCTAGTTCCCCAGAGGCTGGAGAACCGGTGTCCTGGTTAGGGAGTGCGACAGAGCAGCTTCGGCACCACTGGTAACCAAGGCAAGAAGAAACTGAATGCCCAGGCGCTCTCTGTGAACCTCCCTCTCTTGGCTGAAGGCCCGGACCCTCAACTCTCCACCCTGCCCCGCCCCGCCCCGCCCCGCCCCGCCCTGCCCCAGGGCCACGGGCTGCAGTCTCTCCACTCACCTCCCGCTCTCCCTCTCCCTGGAGGCTCCTTCCTTCAGCGCCAAACACTAAAGCCACCTTTCTAAATACACATGGGGCCACATCCACTCACGCTCCGTAAGAACCTTCTAGACATGCCCCCTGCCTCCAAACCAAGCAACCCTGGCCCAGAAATCTACACTCATCCCAACCTAGTCCCACCCACTAGTCAGCCTCCTCTTTACTGCAGCACTCCCCATATGGATACATCAGGAAGAAGCCAGCACGCTTTGTCCCTGCTGCTGACACTGCGGGCACCCCACTGGGCCCACGGGGTGCGAGTGCCTGTCTGTCTGTCTGTAAGAGCCTGGACTTGGAGCCAGGCAGGTTCATCAGTTCAGCTTGATCTAGCCTGCCGCGTCTCAATGTGCCCATCTGCAGAATGGGGGTGACAACATCAGTGCTTACCCCATAGTGCAGCTGTGGGGATGAAATGAGTGAACACAGCTGAAGCACTTAGAACAGAGCCTGATGCATGAGAGACACTAGTCACAGGTCTCCTCTTAAGGGCAGGGTCTGTGGCTAATTCATCTCGGTTCCCAGTGCCTAACACCTGGGCAATATTTGCTAAATGACTCAGTCCAGTAAACTGGACAGCAGGACCCAGGCAAAGAGAGAAATGACACTGATAAAAATAAAGCCAAGTTAGGGATGATGATGAATTTTGATTTAGGACATGCTGAGTTCCAGGAGGCAGAAGGACACTGACCAGGACAGGTGGATGGGGACCCATGACAGAGGTTAAAGCAGGAAAGAAGTGTCTAGGAACCCTGCCCTGTCTGCTGCATGACTTTCAGTCCCCGCAGGGCTGTATCGTTTTCTGTTCCCATAGCCCCTGAATTACTTCAGTGGCAGAGAGACCTACCTTCCTTCAAGAGAACTACCTTCCTCCAAGACAACCAGAGTCTCCATTCCCCAGAGAGATGGGGCTGGCTGAGGGGGTGGGAGCAAGTGGGAGAAGTCAGGGTGCAGCTAGCCTGGTAGCTTCTCAGCTTTTGAGAAACCCAAGGTTCCTAACCTTTGCACCCTACCAGGGAAGAGAATGTCCCATCCCACACCCACACCTGCACCCAAACGCAACTGGTCCTCCCAAGCTCACTTGCCCTCAGCCACTGCCCTGCTCCCTCCAGGCCTGAGCTGTCCCTATTAGGGTAATTCCACCTGGGGTTGTGGAGACCCAGTGGAAGTCTCAGAGCTGGTAGCTCTCTGTTTACTTGCCTGTAGTAAATGAGTAAGTGCCCCCACCCCATCATTCCAGGGCCAGCCTGGGGGGTGGGGAGGGGGCCCTCATAGCCCAGGGGCCCAAGACACCCTCTTCCTTCTGCAGTGGAACCTAAAGAGGACCCTAGGGGAAGTGGGATGGGGCAACCCACATCTCTTCGTTCCCTTAAGAGAAACGAGGTCTATTCTTTAAATCTGGGTTTAGGGTGATTTCCCTTTTCCTTCCAGAAGAAACAGAGCAAAATTAAAGAAAAACAAAAGAAAACAAAAGACTATGGGAGAATGCAGGCTGGAACCTGTCTTACAGACCTGGACACAGCCTCACCTGGATGCCACTGCTTCCTCCAAGAAGAAGCAAAGAACAGCCCCAGGGGCTGTCCTGCCACCCCCATAAGCTCTCACCTTCCCCACTGACACCCGCCCCAGGATCAAAACAGAGAGTGACACCACTCCAGACCCAGCAGGAGTTCCCTAGAGACCTGTTTGCCAATGAAATCTCCCCAGAGACCTCGGAGGGAGAGGGTTTAAACCCACCCAACTGAAGGCAGGTGGGAAATAGGCAGAGGCAACAACACCCCACACAGGGAAGATGTCAGCTGGTGACTAACTGGCTTTTCTAGGCCATTGCCACCAATGCTGGAGAAATATTTCACTTTAAAAATAAATGTAAAGCAAAATCCAAAATTAACTCTCCCCAGATAACCCCTTTCCAAAAAAGACCACATCGTAATCCACATGTGGCCATTTGCGTACAATTTAACCCAAGGACATCGCTCTGTCCTGGATAGGGGTACTTTCTAGGCCTCCACCCCACACATCTGGTGCATTTCCATCGTCCCAGTCCTCAGACGGACCCCAATTTCCTGTGCTTCTCTAGCTGTTCCCAGAGCAGGAGGGCTGCAGCAGAGCCCCTATGCTTCCTGCCCTGATCTAAAGGTGCTAGAAAAGAAGAAACTTCAAGGTGTCTTCGCCACACAGGCTGGTAACACCAATAGCATTCCTTGCTTTTCAAGAAATCAGGAGTCAAAGAAGAAGTAATGGTAGTTAACAGCGCTGGACGAACGTTGCTATTTACCTGCTGTGTCACTCGGAGCAAATTCATTCATCCATCCCACAAATATTTTTTGCGCATCTACTACAGACACTGTTCTCGTTTACAATCTAGGTGGAGGGACTCACAGAGGACAGTGAACACCGCTGAGGGTGGGGAGCAAGTCCACGGGTGTTTGCACGATTTCCACCCACTCCGAAGTGAAATACCACGTACAAAAGACAGGAAGGAGTTAGTGCCGATCAAAAGGTACTTGGGTGTCACTGCCAGGGGGCCGCAGCACGTTGAGTGAGAGTCGCGGCCCTGCTAGGGTGGCTTAGGCAAGCACATGGTGTAGCAGTCATTTCCAAAAATATTCCTGCAGTTATTATAGCACCGCGCTCAGCCATTTATCGAGCCACGTTCGAGGCTAATTGCTGGTGATAAGAGCAACATAAATATACCGAGCCGAGCCACAGCCTTGCCTGACAAGATTTTATACACCAACCGCCAACCGAGTTTTCTTCCCATTACATGCCTGCAATAATTTTTAGTGGCCATCACTCTTTCCTGAATCACCACAATAAACCCTTTTGATATAAACAACTCGCCTTTCAGTATAGCCATAAATCAGACTCAGTGTCATCTACATGATCCCTCTGCTGAGGGAGGGAGGCTCAGGACGGGAGTTCTCAGCCCTGGCGCATGTTAAGCTCGCCAGGAGCATGACAACATGCGGATGCCCAGCGCCCCCCTCCCACCCGCCTGCGTGAGCCTGGATACCGGGGTTATATAAGAACTCCTAGGTGTGCCTTCACTTCCCACACATTAAGCTCCCTTGGGTTTCTTGAGGTTAACCCACCCAGAGAGCTGAAGTCTTGGCCCCGGGAGTTTGAGGTGAAAAGTGGAGCTGACACATGCTCAGTAGTACATGGCAACCAACTTGAAGGAAGTTGAGAGCGTGCTGCGGGAACTGCAGTTCCATGGGATTGCTTTCCAAAGAATGAAGAATACTTTCTGCAATCTGTGTAGTTATCCATGCCTGTATTTATTGTCCTTACAGTTAAACTTGACTCCTGGCAAGTCTCTGGGGGTCTTCCCAACACCTTACAGTGGGAAAGGCAGAGTCGGGGAGGACTCAGGGAGCAGGAAAGATGAGAAGACAGGGGATTGAGGATGGGGTGGGGTGGGGGGCAAATGGGTGCAGGGGTCCTGCTTGACATCACCAGACAGACCAGATCCAAGAGAGCGAAGAAGGTAGAAGAATAGCAGTGTTTTCTAAGGCCACGACCCCAGGCACATGGTCCCCTGCCAGTGGAGGACGAGCCTGCCCTGGTCCAGGGAGGGAGCACCATGAGGGACTCCCCTCTGCCAAGGCAGAAATCCCTGTGGAACCTGAGGATGGGAACTATCTGCCTTCTTCCCACAATGCTGGGCAAGTAGGGACCACAAAGTCAATAGCATTCAGTAAATATTTGGGTATTAAACAGACAGACACTGCCCTCAGAAAGCGGATTGTCAAGTAGAAAGATAGATAAACCCGCCAAGATAAATTACAGACCAGTGTAAGTGCTGCAGGGAAAAAAAAGAGGACGCTTCTAATCTAGATCCACAGGGTCCAAAGTTGCAAAGGCAGGGCCCCTGGAGAGGCACAAGGCTGCCCTGCTCACCGGAGCTCAGCTCTGGCACCACTCCCCGGCAGCCTCCACGGCTGGGATGTAGGGCCGAGGCACTGCCTGCTGGTGGTACCAACTGGGAGCCAGTCAGGGGGGTGGATGGATCCCTCCCACGCAACTGGGTAAAATGTTTATAGGAACAGGGACTTGGCCAGAGGAAGACTGGGGACTTGGCATGCTAAGTAAACAAACAAATAGCTTTCCCAACCCCAAAAGAAAATGTGAAAATAAAAATCTGGAAATTCCACTGAGCAAAAAAATGGCACTTGAGTAGGAATTAACGTTTTCCTTTAGTCTTCTTGAGACAAGGGACAGGGAGAAAAGCGGATGTGAAGCAGGAGGTTTGGGGTACTTTTTCAGATGTTGATAGTTGTGAGGAGCTGTACTTTGAAGGTATCGTAGGAACGGTCTAGTAAACACTAAACCACACCTCTGCTAGATGCTACTCTCCAGAAAGACCCCGGGTCTGAGCTCCAGGGTGTACCAAGGAATAACCTGATGCGTCCCCAGCAGATTCTGCCTTCCCCTCCCCTGTTCCACGTATGCCATCCTAAGAGTGGATATTAGGAGGCAGCCTCCCCCAAGCTAAGCTATCCTAGTGTCGCTTCTGACCCCTCCCCTGGGTCTCAGTCCCTATCACACATCCATAAAACCACTCAGGAGGGGGCGCCTGGGTGGCTCAGTCGTTAAGCTTCTGCCTTCGGGGGCGCCTGGGTGGCTCAGTTGGTTAAGCAACTGCATTCGGCTCAGGTCATGATCCTGGAGTCCCGGGATCGAGTCCCACATCGGGCTCCCTGTTCAGCAGGGAGTCTGCTTCTCCCTCTGACCCTCCCCCCTCTCATGTGCTCTCTCTCTCTCTCTCTAATAAATAAATAAAATCTTTAAAAAAAATTTGCTAAAAAAAAAGCTTCTGCCTTCGGCTCAGGTCATGATCCCAGGGTCCTGGGATCGAGCCCCGCGTCGGGCTCCCTGCTCGGCGGGAAGCCTGCTTCTCCCTCTCCCTCTCCCCCTGCTTGTGCTCCCCTCTCTTGCTGTGTCTCTCTCTGTCAAATAAATAAATAAAATCTTTAAAAAAACAACAAAAAAAAAACCACTCAGGAGCTCTTCTCGGTAAGCATCTGATCCCAGGCACCCCCTGAACACCTCAGGGCCACCTTCCCTCGAGGCACTGCAGGCTCAGGAAATGACAACTCACTGAATGCCCATCTGAGCCAGACACCATGAAGGAAGGAAGGTTATCACAAATAAAACACCATGCATTCCAAACCCCAACCGAGACAACTGCCTGACAACAGCTGTGCCTTCTCAAGCTTCAGTATGCACCACGAAGTGGATGCACGGCTGGGTCCAAATGTGAAAAGAGCACTGGATTTGGAGTCAGAGATCAGGATTTATGTTGCAACTCCGGAGCAAAATGACTAGCTGTGTGACCTAAATGAGGTCACTTAACCTCTCTGAACCCCTACTTCCCCCTCTCCAACATAATATCAGCAACATAGGTCTGGAACTAGGAGTGCGTTACCTTGTTTTGGCCACCCAGCATCAGATCCTGTCAATCAGGAAACTATCATCCCCCATGAACAGGAGGAAAACAGGAGGGAAACACTGAGGGAGGCAGAGCAGCTCAGCTAGGGTCACGGAACCAGGCTTTTCTCCTGGACCTCTGGGCCCCAGAGCTCACGTCTGCCCCATCCGAACCCATCATCTCCTCAGAACCGTCATGACAGCAGAGGAGATCACACATGGTAAAGTCCTTTGGTATCTATAAAATGCTAATCAAATGGGAAAGTGAGTCTTTAAAAAAAAAAAGGTGGGAGGGCATCTGGGCAGCTCAGTTGGTTAATCTGACTCTTGATTTCGGTTCCGATCATGATCTTAGGGTCATGAGATCAAGCCCCACATCGGTTCCACACTCAGCGCGGAGTCTGCATGAGATTCTCTCTCCCTTTCCCTCTGTCCCTCCCCACCTGCCCATCCATTAAATAAATAAATAAATAAAAAACAAAAAGTGAGTCTTTTGGCTGGTATTTGAGCCACTGTCTAGGCAACAGAAAGCCATACTTTTTTAAGAAGTAAAAACTTTAAAAATAGTTATGCAGATAGATAGATGAATATATCATACATAAATTATATGTGTATTTATAGAGACGTATTTCTTAAATTGTTTTTTATACTCCACTTCATTCCTCTCATCCAGCAACAACCACTCTACTAGTGACAAAGGTTACCAGGTAGGAATGAGGGGCCCAGGCAGGACTAAGTTCTGAGCCTGCCACCCAAGTCTTGCACCTGATGCATGTTTACCCCAGTAAGCGGCCTCTCCCCCTTCCTGGGGTTCAAGTCAAACCTGGGTTAGAATCCCTGCTTCTTAACTCTCGATTTGGATCCCCCACAGGAAAAGATCCTGAGACAAGGATTTGAGTACAAGTGGTTTACCTGGCAGGTGACCCCAAGAAACACCAAAAGGGGAACGGGGGAGTGAGACAAGGAAGGGGAGAAGGCCCAGAAAAGGGGACGTCATCAAGCCTGTTAGCACTGTGGGCAACTAGAGCCGACAGCTTCCTTGGGACAGGGAGCCAATGAAGAACACGTGTCTCAGAGTGAGACTCCCCTCACCCCAGGGGCAAGGGAGTTGGGGTATTCCTCCACCAGCATACAATGGTCACTGGCTGAGAGCTGCTCTCGGGCTGGAAATCCCAGCACTTCTGACCTGCCCCACGGGCAAGCAGAGAGGCTCAGGACCAGAGAAAGCCCTTGGGTACGGGCGGCTAGCAGGAGTAGAAAGGTCCACGCCCAGGGAATATGGGTGCGTGCTGCATCATCTGCTATGTCAATAGCTCTGTGACTTTGAGGAAGTTACTTACCTTCTCTTATTTCATTGTCCGAGCCCTGAAATGGGGATAAAAATGTCCTTCTCATAGGGATGACATTACGATTAAATGAGGTCTTGTATGGAAGGGATTAGTTCCATGTCAGGCTCGTGGTAAACATTCAGTATATACTCATGGTTTCAATAATCTTTAAGGACTTCCTCCTTTTGGAGGGTTGAGGTGGAAAGAAAACAAAGAATATTTGGACAAGAAGGATGCTCTAGAATGGCCCATCACTCACTTCCCTGCGGGCAGCCAGGCAATCAGTGCCTGAAGTGAAAGTTCTGGAAAGAAATTCAATGGGCCCCAGACCCACCAAAGTCATCATACAGAAGCCCAACCTGCTCCAATGTCTAACGATAGCAAAAAAACAAAAAGCACAAAACAAACAAAAACAAAAACAAAAAAACCTAAAACAAACTAAAACTAGATTAAAGGAGGCATCTTCCTGGTCCCTTCCATCAAAACCCTTTATTTTATAAAGGATTTCAGACCCAGATGGGGAATGAGACTTTAAAACAGGCAGCCAGCCAGTGTGGGCTGAGAAACCTTCTTGAGGGAGGAAAGCCACCAAACAAATGCCCCCGTCTAGATTACTTTGCTTAGGCCTATCCCAGAGGCCCATGTCTGAGAAATTTCCAGGCTGCTCCCACCTCCTGAAGCAGTGTGTCCTCAAGTGAGTTCCAACAAACACTATTTTTTTAACTTTTATTATTTTAAGAGTCTTCATCTATCTGAGGCACCTGGGTGGCTCAGTCGTTAAGCTTCTGCCTCTGGCTCAGGTCATGGTCCCGGGGTCCTGGGATCGAGCCCCGCATCAGGCTCCCTGCTCAGCAGGAAGCCCGCTTCTCCCTCTCCCACTCCCCCTGCTTGTGTTCCCTCTTTCGCTGTCTCTCTCTCTGTCAAATAAACAAATAAAATCTTAAAAAAAAAAAAAGATTTTTCATCTATTTGACAGAGCGAGAGAGAGAGACAGCGAGGGGGAGCTGCAGAGGGAGCAGGAGAAGCAGACTCCCCACTGAGCAGGGAGTCTGACCCGGGGCTCAATCCTAAGACCCTGGGATCCTGACTTGAGCTAAAGGCAGACACTTAACCAACTGAGCCACGCAGGCGTCCCCCAACAAACACTACTGACCCCTGTTATGTTCCTTAAAAAACAGATTCTAGGGTCAAATATGTGTGATAAAGGCTTCATGCGATATCCCCCCTTGGCAAATTTTAGTGCGTATTAACATATTCAAAGCTTTAAAGTCCTACAGTAAATAATTCTGTTTAAGCCAGTATTTCAAAAGCTCATCTGACACAGAAGCAAATGTGTGTAGGTGAAACATCTACTAACATCCCTCCAAAGGACACTTAAGAGTCTGAGCTAATGCCAGTCCTGGGTGCTGGGACCCAGGCTTTGAAACACCCCCCCCCAATGGCCTAGCACAGTGCCCCGGTATACAATAGGCACCTAATACCCAGGGGCTGTCCGACTGAATGGGGAGAAGGTTGAAAGAATGACTTATTAATGGTTTTCACATCTGTGAAGTGATACAGTATCGGCAGTGCCAGGCGACAGCTCTGGGTTTCCAAGAAGGCACACGTTTAAAATTGCAGCAGGAGGGATTTTGGAAGCCCTGCTCAGAGTTTGGGATTGCAATCCACCAAAATAGGTTTCCAAGCCAAGCTGCATCGCTTCCTTCTGTGGAGGTGTTGGTCTAGCACTTCGGCGCAGCAGAGTCTGTGTGCAGCCGTCCACCCACCCCACCACCCATTCATTCACTCATTCAAACCCTCACTGAGCACCTACTGTGCGCCGGGCACTGAGGCCCCTGAAGACCCCTTTGAAAAGCCGACTGAGACTGCAGTGAGCTGTGTGAGAAAGCCCAGGGACCCTTAAAGGGAAGGGAGGGAGACCACCCAAGGGTGAGGTCAGGCAGCCTCAAGCCCAGAAGCAGTAACTCATAACCCACTCAGAGCAAGGAGGAGGTGGGAGGGTCTCACGTGGACACATGCGGCTGGCCTGAAGAATAAAGCCGCTACTGTCTCTCCCCGTGTTTGTTCGTCTTTCCCCCTTTTCTGATAACTACATCCCATTGTTCCCAGACAGCACCCCTGCCCCCACTTCTAGGCCTGTCCTTATACGCAGAGTTCCAATCTCCTCTTGCTTTCCTGAAGCCCTACCCCTCCTTCAAACCATCTCCTTGCTCCCTACCTCTTGCCCCACGCCACGTTCTCCCCGTTCTGTACACCCCTTCTGGACCGGGGTGTCCTCAGAATTTTTCGTATCCACTACCAGACAAAGGAATGAATACACCAGGACTCAAACCGAGGTTGATCTCTCTGCTGAACGACCCCCGCCCCCGGCGCCACCACCAATGGTGAGCCACAGATTGCTTTGCCTCAAACCAGAGACAGGGGATGAGAAAGGCGGGGAGGAGAGTGAGTCCAGGTGCGGGGCATCCCTCCCATCCTGTTTCACCACTACCCATCACCTTCCAGATCTGCATCCTCCCATCGGCACACGCTGGCCAGCCCCACCCGAAAGTCTCATCAGGTCTGCAGTGATTTTGCTTCTTTTTAAAAAATTTTTTTTTAATTTTTGGGGCGCCTGGCTGGCTCAGCCGGTTAAGCGTCTGCCTTCGGCTCAGGTCATGATCCCAGGGTCCTGGGATGGAGCCCCGTATCTGGCTCCCTTCTCAGCATCGGGGTCCCTGCTCAGAGGGAGGCCTGCTTCTGCCTCTCCCACTCCCCCCTCCTTGTGTTCCCTCTCTTGCTGTCTCTCTCTCTCTGTCTCTCTCTCTCTGTCAAATAAATAAATAAAATCTTTTAAAAATGTTCTTTATTTTTTATTTATTTTATTTTTATTTTTATTTTTTTAAAGATTTTATTTATTTGAGAGAGAGAATATGAGCGAGAGAGCACATGAGAGGGGGGAGGGTCCGAGGGAGAAGCAGACTCCCCGCCGAGCAGGGAGCCCGATGCGGGACTCGATCCCGGGACTCCAGGATCATGACCTGAGCCGAAGGCAGTCGCTTAACTGACTGAGCCACCCAGGCACCCTTTATTTTTTATTTTGAAGTGATCCTCACACCCAACGTGGGGCTCGAACTCAACCCTGAGATCAAGAGTCGCATGCTCCACCGACAGAGCCAGCCAGGCACCCCTGCTTTTGCTTCTTTCAAACAGAGCCTGAGATGGGCATGACGACAGAACCCCCCAACGGGCTTTAGGAGACAGTCACACCGATGTCAGGCACTAAACCACAGGCTCCTAGGGTTGAGGGTGACCTGAGCAGCCATCTTGGTCAATGATCCCAAGCCTAAGAGTTGGTCTAGATCACCTGGAGAACTTTGGAAAAGTAGATCCAAGCTGTTCAAAAAAACAGATTCATTCCTGGACCCCAAGCCAGACCTCTGAAAGCAGAGCCATTTCCTCAGTAACAAGTGTGGCTGAGGCCAGCCAGCCTCTACCTGCAAACCTCCCCTGCCACACTGCCTACCCCGGGAGGCATCTGCTTTGATGGCTGTAGCCCCAAAGGCTGGAAAGGTATCTCCTACCTGGAGCTGAAATCTGTCTATTGTTTTTACCCATTTGCCCCAACCCTACCCTTGGGGGCAACTAAAAATAAATTTAGCCCCTCTTCTAGTGTCTGGCAACAGGGGCCCCGGCAATAACGTCTTGCCCAAGTGTTTTCTTACCCGGTTACAGCCTGCTCTCCTCCCAGCTAAACTTCTCCCAGCCTTTCAAAGGTTCTCTCAGAAGTCAAGGTGTCTGGTCCCCTTCCCAAGCTGGTCACCTTCCTCTGAATTCCAGAATCAACCATAATATTTCAAAGGGGGCCTGAATCTTGCCTTGAATTGGATATGTCAATTAACATACCCAAACAGCCTGCTGCTCTTTTCAGACTGGCAACCCCCAATGCAGGCTCACTTTGAGCCCCTAGAAACCCCCAGATTTTGTTTGTAACCTTGTAAAGAGAGACCTTCCCTGTCCTTGAGAAAAACTGGGGGGAGAGGGTGGGAAGTCGGGCTTTCTAACTATCTCCACGAAGTTTTGGGTCTGGGAGAGAACATTAATGCTGATCCCACCCTTTGTTAACTAGTTGCTCCCACCTGATAAGCACAGATGAAAGAAGGATATGCTAAAACATAACTTATGTAACGGCACCCAAAGGATTTACGGGCATGAGTTCTTGGAGCAAACTATTTCCAATCCCAACACAGGTTGCCCTCCTGGTAAGTAAACGACCAGGAGCTGGACCCCCACAAGATACCCACAGTTAACTGAGGTGCTGGGCGGGCATCCTGGACAGGACGCCTCCCATAAAGAGGCTGGTACAGTCACAGGAGCCTCCCATCTGGCCTTGCCCAACACCCACTCCATCTCTGGCTGGGACCAAGGTGGGCGCCCCTTTCATACCCCCTAGGAGAACACAAGGCCTGGCCCAGGAAGGACCCCAGCCCTGCTTCTGCTGCAGCCGCCCCTTCTGACAGATGACCTGTGGCCAGGGCCCATCTGCATGGGAAAGCTTCTGTCCAGGACTTGTATACTGATAGAACTTTTCTGTGAGGTTGGGCAGGTTCCTGCAATGGGGCTCAAAACATCGTCTGTGTCCTCTTTATAGATAAATATGAGCACCCTGTTCTGTGTTCACAGCACACAGACCTCATGCTCTTGCTCCAGATCAAAGCTCAGATTGAGGGGCACGTGGGTGGCTCAGTCGGTGAAGCGGCTGCCTTCGGCTCAGGTCATGATCCTGGGGTCCTGAGATGGAGCCCCGCATCGGGCTCCCTACTCAGCGGGGAGCCTGCTTCTCCCTCTCCCTCTGCCTGCCACTCTGCCTACTTGTGCTCTATCTCTCGGTCAAATATATAAATAAAATCTTTAAACAAAACAAAACAAAACTTAGATTGAATTATTAACACTGAACATTCCCACAAATACACAAGCTGGTCATTTTGTTCCTCGGCTGGGTCTCTGCCCTGCCTGAAGTCCTCCCCATAGGAATTGAGGCACCCCTGGGATCTGGAACCCCCTACCCAAAAGCCCTGCTCGACCCTACCCCCAGAGGCTTCTGCTCCCCTCCCAACACCCCTGCCCTGTTGCACAGAGAAGAGGGCAATGTAATTGAAAACAATTAGCAAGGAGAATTGGCAAAAACAATTAGCAAAAAAAAAAAACCACCCAAGCAGACCCTCCTCGGCTCCAAACTCAGAGCCGACCGCCAAGCCCAGACCACTGCTGCTGCTGGAGTTCACTAAGGCCTGGTGTCTCCTGTCCAGAAATGGGGGGAATAATGGGTGGCAGGCAATGCCAGCCATTGCAGGAGAAGTGCGTCCCCCCCTCAGCACCCCAGTGAGCCGGGGGGAGCGGCCGGCGGCAGCGCACATGCGGCCAACACAGTGACCCACCACACAGGCCTCTGGGCCGAGCTCCAGGGCAAGGAGGCGGCCGAGGAGCTCCCTGGGCAGCTGAGTCAGTGGGCAGCAGGAAGAGTCTTGGAAAGGGAAGGATAGGAGCCTTGTATCTCGAGTCTAGCCCCCAACTTCATTAGGGAAAGTAGGGGATGTGCATCCAGGGTACTGCCCTGAGGAGCCAGAGGTCAAGGTTGGAAGGGCAGTGAAGGCCCAGAACCAGAAAGGCAAAAAACGGCCACCCCTGGAAGCCAGCCACCAAGCCAAGAGTAAACAGGACAGAGCTGCAATGATCTCCTTTGGAAGTCAACACAAAGGCTTCCCCCTCCATTGCTGGGGTCAGCCCACACAACAGACACACACACACACACACACACAGACACGTGTGCGCGCACACACACGGGCAGACACACCTGCACATACACAGCAGTTGGTTCGCGCTCTGCATCCCCACCCCCTCCATCCCCAGCCTCCTAGCTACAGACACTCACACGTGCTCACAGTCACAGAACATCACCCACACAGCGCCTGTGCCTCTATGATCTCTGGGACGACTGGTGACAGTTACAGGTTCAAACAGGCACAAAGGACGAAATGCAGGACATCACGGAGTTTCTCCAAAAGGGTCACGGGGGAAGACAGGAAGGAGGTGAAGATGTGCGGGGAAGGAGGATGGGTCATCCCACACCATGAGGGATGACCCATCCTTCTCACAGCTCTCCCAAGCTCACAGGGACGTGTGCGGGATCAGAGTCTTCTCAGAAACCACATCGGGCAGGCCTAATGTGGCTGCAGAATAATAATACCCCACATCCGAACAGGACTCTCTACTTTTCTCTCCCATCCATTATCACCTGCTGGAGTAACACTGGACGGCAGGGATGCTCATCTCCTCGGGCCGGTGACCACCTGCCCCCACAGGGCCCAGAGATATTTTCTCCAGGATGATCTTTTTTTTTTTTTTAAAGATTTTTATTTATTTATATGAAAGAGAGATAGAGAGCGAGCACAAGTAGGCGCAGTGGCAGGCAGAGGGAGAGGAAGAAGCAGGCTCTCCTCTGAGCAGGGAGCCAGACGTGGGGCTCGATCCCAGGACCCTGGGATCATGACCTGAGCCGAAGGCAGCCGCTTAACTGATTGAGCCACCCAGGCACCCCTCCAAGATGATCTTTAATAGCTAAGCATATGTAATGGTTGTGTGAGTGTGCTTGTTTGTGTGTGAGTGCGTGCAGAGGCTTTATGTAGCAGAGTGGGATACCATCAAACAAAAATGAGGTCGCCATGGCAACAGGCTCGGCATCATTGCAGCCCTATTAACACAAGTGAGGAATGTGTTTGGCAGATGCTCGAGTGTTATTTATGGTATGGGTGTAGCGGAGGGACTTCTAACAGGCAAAGAAGGAGGAAAAAAACAACCCTGTGACGCTCCTGCTGTATCCCACGGAAGAGACAACAGAGAGACAAGAGCACAGGAGACGCTGAGAGGCTGCAAACAGGGAGTAGGAGATGGGGAAGCAGCACAAGCCAGCAGGCCGAGGAGAGGGAAGGTGGGCAGGGAGCAACAGGGGACAGGAAGGGGGGGGCGGGAGGAGAAAGGAAGTGAGAGGGAAAGCAGAGGGGGAGGGGGATGGATACCGGGGGAAGAGCTAGAGCAAAAGATATAGGAAGGGAAGAAACACCATCCCCCAAAGAGGGCTACCTCTTGGTTATCTTTTGAGTAAAAACCCTCAGGAGGCACCAGTTGAGAAACCAAGTATTTCTCCTCCTAATTGGAGCAAAGGACAGAGCCCCAAACATAAAGAGGGGGTGGGGAAGAAGAAAATACCCAGGTCAGATAATGACATTGAGGACGTGGGCTGTGGGAGCAAGGGGGTCAGCCCTGCAGGAGGAGAAGTGAAGAACACAGTTTACCCAGGGCCTACAAGGCACGTGGGACGGGGCGGGGAGGGATTTCCAAAGCCCCAACATTAGAAACCATGCACTGCCCCCCCCACCATTTCCCTGGACATGTGTCTTTATCAAAGAAAAGAACAAGGCATCTAATGCCAGCCAGCCTCAAACACCTGCTGCTCTGGGGTAATCTGAAGCAGAGGTTAATACTGGACTGTCCCGCCTATCATTCCCTTCCATCCATCAGGGTTTGGTTAAGGAACATAAATTTTCTATCAGGCATAATCAAATACAGACCCCCCAAAATACAGTTTTCTCTGAAGCCAAATAGAATGTTTGCATTCCCTTGTCCTGGACCATCACTAACAAGCCCTGCTGTCCTCCACGGAGCAGATCGGGAGAAGTTAAGTGTAAATCCACCCAAAAGCCTACAGCCAAGTCTAAAGACTGCAATGGGTAAAAGCAGCATGGGGTGGGAGGTGGCAAAGGTGGGGGAGGGAAGGGGATTTGCCAGAGAAAGAAGGGGAGTCAGTCAGACAGTCACTCTGCTGTGGCCAGGGCATTGTCATGCTAAGGTGGGGTTGGAGCACCCCAGGACCAGAACTCCTTTCTTGGGACCTGACTCCAGTCTCTTGAAACCATACATCTAGGATGGCCTGGGCTGGTTCAGAAAAAATACCGTGAATGATCCTGGAAATCTCTGCTTCTCCATGTGGACGACAAGCCCTTCCCTCTGCAGAAAAGCTACACCCATCCAAGCAACCTGCCTTCTATCCAAGCCAGGAATAATGCCCAAAGATACAACATCCGACATCTGTGTGATAGCCTGGGTCCTCAGGTCAGAAAGAGTCGGAGCCTTTATAAGCACTAACAATAGCAGTTAACTTTTTCTTACACCACCCCCTCTTGATAGGTTCCTCTCTCAAGTTCAAAGCTGATCTCTAAAGATTTTTGTTTTCCTTCTGATCCCAGATCAGAAAAACTTTAACTAGGCTTCAACAGCCCCACCTACTCCACTCACTGGAACACAACCAAATTGGCAAGCGGTTATTAAATCCCTACTAAGTACCCTAAAATGTGCTAGACAAGGAAGAGAGGGTGGAGAAGAAAAAACATACACGTCAGGAATCCTGCACCCAAGGAGCTTACATTGGATGGGGAGCAAAACCAATGGGCACTGGAAAATAAGTAAGTGCTCCACTCTGTGGCTCTGACTCTATTGTTAACCATGCAGAAGAGGGAGAGGCCAGTATGGCTGGAACGGAAGGAGGGGCTCCTGGTAGGAGGTGAGGCTTGGCACGGAGGGTGAGGCTTGGCACAGAGGTTGGAACTGGAAGGAGCATACACAATTCTCTCATTCTCGAGAAAAGAACCCGGGGCCCAGAGAGGCTGCAGATCCTCTTCCTCCCAGTCACAGAGTACTTTGGAGGGGCAGCTAGAGCCCAGCTCCCTGAAGCCCATACTGGTGCTATTCCCTGTGGCAAGAAGGGTACCACACCCGGGAAGCTGGGGGCACAGGAAAACCCCTCAAGGAAGATGCAGTACCCAAAAGGATCAAAGTCTGAGAAAAGGCATCAGAAGCGAGGAGGAGAAAGGCAATGCCAATGGAATATGGTTAGAGGTTCTATCAGAGGACGCAGACACCCGGAAAGAGGTGTGGGGTGCAGTGGGGTCCATAGTCGAGAAACTAGCCTGCATCAAGGGCTCACTTGACTCTCACAGCTGAGCTGCACGAAAACAAGTAGGTTCAGCAGGGGTCAATGGATGAGGCCCATGGAGCTCCAGACAAGGCCACTGCTAAAGGAAGCAGGTGTGCATGTCAGAGGGACTGGTCTCATCTGAGATCAGGAGAGCAAGCACACCTCTCTCCCAGAAGCCTTCAGCGGCGTCACCAGTTAACCAGGCAGAGGTTTTAATTCCTCCAGAGCCCACCATTGTGAGTGCATGGAACCAGTCTCAGCAGGAATAAAAAGTCCTCACCACAAGCAATAGCCAGGAACACCCAAGGAAAGGGGTCACGCCACCCAACACTAGCTTTCTGCTCAGGCCAGGAGGGGGACTACCACCACACACATGGCAGAGGTTCCTTCCCACCTTTGCTGAAGGCAGCTTTTTGGCTTAGGGCACTTTTGTAAGCAAAACAAACTTGCCAGTCCTCCCTCAAGTTCAGGGATATCTCCAGCTCCCAAAACCCCAGCCTCAGACAACTGGCAGGGTTATCATTTCTCCTCCTTGAGACTGGGCAAGGGGTGCCCAGGAGCTCCCCTCCCCAACCCTCTATCCAGAAATCCTTAACAAACGAGGAGGGAGAGGTTGCTACAGGGTCCAGCCACTTTTGTGAGGGGCCTTTTATATACAGGGGCAGGGGAGGGAAGGAGGATCTCTCCATAGAATTTTCTGCTCCAACTCTGCTTCCTCACTCATATCCCCCCATTAGTGGCTACGTGTCTTCTCCGGCGCAAGGGCATCTTTTTGTAAATGAACATGCTGGGGCTCAAAGGGGGTTAAGAGGCTCTGAAGGCACCACTAACTGGCACAGCCAAGTCTTTCTGGCTCTTTCATCACTTTAGAAAGGGTGATGGGTTGCTTCTCTTTGGAGTCAGGCCAAGCCTGCCCACCCCACAGTCTACAGTCCCTCCGTCCAGGTGCGCTCCTACCTGCTTGAGCAGGAACTGGTCCTGGGCGTTGGTGCGCAAGGCGATGGCCAGGTGGAGGGCCGACAGGAGCACTCCGCTGAGTACCGCGGCCCGCATGCGCACAGGCAGCAACGTGTAGATGGTGTAGATGAAGAACACGGTCCACCAGATGCCCTCGGAGGCGCTGCGCGGCTGGGGCAGCAGCAGGCCCACCACCTGCACGGCCAGCACCACGGCGATGAGCGCGTAGCAGGCCAGGCCCATGTGGTCCTGGTGGAAGGCGGCGCGGTTGCAGAGCACAGCCATGACGAGGATGACACCTACCGCAGCCGCCAGCACTGCCAGGTAGGGCAGCTGGAGCGGGGGCCGCGCCGCGTGGAAGGCCAGCATGACGAGGCACACGAGCACCAGCACGGCCATGAGCATGGTGAGGCTACTCTGGTTCAGACGGAAGAAGTAGCGCTGGTACAGCCGCTCCAGCTTGTCGGACGGGAACTTCTTGGAGCGGAATATCTGCAGCAGCGCCAAGCAGCAGGCACCCAGCGACAGCACTGCGCCGGGCCCCGCGCCTGATTCTGCCGAGCTGCCGCCATCCCCCGCCCCTTCGTCGCCCTCGACGGCGCCGGCCTCCAGCTCGTCCACCGCGCGGCCCTTGCCCCGCCGCTCCTCCAGGCCCAGCTCCACCGAGCGAGGGCGCACCTCCGTCCCGCCCGCCGCCGCGGCCGCCGCCGCCGAGCCGGCACCGCCACCCGCAGGGGGCGCCCGGGTGCTGCCCCCGCCGGCCGCGCCCCGGCGCTGCCGGCGGCTGCCGCGACCGCAGTCGTCGCCGCCGCGCTCCTGCCAAGCCGACTTGGAGCGGAAGCTGAAGCCGAAGCCCCCGGCCAGGGGGTCGTCGCCACTCAGCGGAGGATCGTCGTCGTCGTCGCTGCGCCAGCGGTTGGCCAGGCGCTGCTGCTGCTGCGGGGTCACCGCCCCCCCGGGTTTCTTGGTGCAGCCGCGGGTCGAACCCCCAGGGGCGTGGGGGTAGCCATTGGCGCGGGAATCCGCTTCCCCCCACGCCGAGCGGTGTTCCGGGCCTCCCCGGGACGCCGGCGCGGCCGCTGTCTGCGCCGCGTAGCCCGGGGGGCTCACGCTTTTGGAGCCGGACATCCCCCTCTCGGCCTCGTCGTCTTCTTCCTCCTCCCCCGGGGGCCGGGCCGGGGGTCTCCAAGGGGACGGCGGACGGCCGAGCAGGGGGACCAGGCTGGGGTCACACGTCGGGGGCGGCCCGGGGCCCTGCGCAGCAGCGGGGCATCTTGGCACCCCCGTCCTGAGCGGAGAAGCAGGGCAGCAGGAGGGCAAGCGGGGAGGCAGGCACAGCCCCGAGGTGAGAAGTGGCTGAGAATCCGCGTCTGGAGTCCCAGGTCCGAGATGGAGTTGGCTCCGAGCTGGGGCAGCGGGGACCGCTCGAGCCGCTGCGCCGCGCGCAGAGGGACGTCCGGACTCCTGGTTCGCTTCGAGCTCGACGAGGACCGGAGTTGCGGACGAGGCGGGACGGAGAGGTGTCCTTGCGGGCGGCGCCTCCCCGGGGCTGGCAATGCCGGGGCGCGGCGCTCGCAGATTCTGCCTAAGCGGGGCCCAGCGGCACACGCGGCGAGCCGGCGGCTAGGGCGGCGAGGCGGGGGTCCCGGCGTGGAGACCGAGCGGGTACCCTTTCCTCGCGGCGGACTAGGAGCGACTGGGAGGTGCGGGCGCCAGGCAGCATTATTTTCTTACGAGGGGTGGGGAGGTGGGATGGGGGGTGGAGAGGACGGGGGAGGGGGCGGCGGGCGGAGCAACAGCTCCCGGGCCCTGGGGGGTGGGTCCTGGAGCCCAGGGGGGCCGTCGCCCGCATCCCCCACCTCCCGCAGCGAGAGTGGGAGCGAGGCCCCCGCGAAAGCCGAGCCGAGCTTTCAGCGCGTCCGCTCAGGGGGCGGAGGCGAAGACCGGCTCCTGCGGCGCGGCCCTTCCCCTCTCGCCTCCTCCTTTCCCCCAAACCGACCGGGGCTGGCCCGGACCCGCTGGCCCAGGAGGGCTGCCGCGCCGACTCCGTAAGCCCCAGGCTCCTTGCCGCCGGCTGCCGGCCCACCGTGGCCGGGCGCAGAAGAACTAGGCGGAGGGCGGAATCCGGCGCAGCGCCGCCGCCGTTGTGCCCCAAAGCAGGCGGGCTTCTCCCGGGGAGTGCAGCATCCAGATATCGAGGGCCAGGGCTCAGATGCAGCCGGCCGAGAGGGGTCCGCCCAAGAGCTGCTGCGGCCCGGGGGCGCTCCGGGGAGGCCCGCGGGAGCCGGGCTCAGGGCGCGCCATGCACGCCTCGGGCCCTGCGCCGCTCCGGCCGCTCGCGCCGCTCCTTCCTTCTCGCCCGCTTGCCGCCGCCGCCGCCGCCGCCGCCGCCGCCGCCGCCGCCGCCGCCGAAGAGCCCTCCGCATCCCCTCCTCCCGCCACCTCCCCGCCCCCCGCGCCGCTCCGGCCTCGGCTCAGAGCCGCTCGCGGCCGCCCCCGCCCCCGGCCGGGCCGCGGCCCCCGCCTCTGCGCCCCGCCGGCATCCTCAGGCCAGGCCCCGTGAGGCGCCCGGGGCCGCGGGGTCCCCAGTTCCCCTTCCTCACCTAAATTTCTCGCCGCGCCCCCTCCCTCCCTGGCGCCTGGAGCCTCGTCCAGTCGGCGGTCCCTTCGCTGGACCTGGGTGGCGTGCGCTCCTCCCCCGCCCCCTGCTTGGGTTCTTGCGCCCCTAGTCCAAGCTCCCCTCTTTTGTATCCCCCTTTAATCCCCCTCCCCCATTCAACCCAACTTCAGCCCCCGCGCTGCGCCCCCCTTCCCTGGCCCGGCTCGATTGGCCGCTTCCTGAGCTGTCAGACTTGAGTCCCGCGCTCTTATTGGGCGATTCTCTGGCCGGGCGGCCGTGCCAAAGGAGGGCGCACCGGGCTGGGGGCGCCGGGGCAGCGGCTGCGGTAGGGAGCCGGAGACCAGAGTCCCCGGAGGGGCCCGAGAGCCAGACCCGGAAATGGACGGGGGAGATGGAGAAATTGAGGATCTCTGAGACGCAGGAAGGCAGTGACGGAAAAGATGGAGATGCAGTGGGTGAGGCTGATGCAGCCAGGGCGGGGCGGGCAGGAACGCTTTGGTGGGTAGTTACCGAGAGGGAGCCCTGCAGACAGCACTAGGAACACCTGGCGTTTGTGAGGAGCTTTTGCCTGGTCACACTTTTTCTTCCTTCCTTCCTTGCTTCCTTGCTTCCTTCCTTCCTTCCTTCCTTCCTTCCCTCTCTCTTTCTTTTGTTCTTTCGTTTTTTAAATCTTACTTGGGTTCCTTCGATAGCCCTGGGGTGTGACAGAGAACAAACAGGGCGCATGTGACTATTCCCAACTTATAGATCCGAAACCGAGAGACTTCGAGAGTGTGATTAGCTTGCCGTGGTCACACAAGTTCCCCAACTTGGGACCGAAAGATCTTTCTTCAGCACCAAACTACCTCCTGTACACCTAGCGAGCTGTTAACCCAGAGTAAAGTGGGGTTCCCGCTGGACCTCGAATGACCAGATACTCCTGCACAGCACCAGCCACAGAGAGTCAGGAGTGGAGAAAAGGACTTAACTGCCGGTCGATGAGGACCTTGATCTTTGGAATGATGTACCTACCCAATTCTCAGGTAGAGGAGAATTGCTCCCTGCTCCTCTGGGAGTCTGCTTCTCCCTCTCCCTCTGCCCCTCTTTCTCCCCAGTAAATTTTTAAAAATTTTTTAAAAAATAAAATAAGCATCATCTTACCAAAAAAAACATTTATGATTAAGTGTAGAAAAACTAACAAAAAAAGACAAAAGCAAACATTCATAATCATACCTCCTAGAAAGAACCATTAACATCTTAATTTTTTAACAAAAAATAGTGCTAAAAATAGGGCTTTTACTGTACAAATAATTTTACAGTCTACATTTTTCTACTTAGCTAAATATAGTGTTTTTTTCATGCCAGTAAGCACTCATCTACAATATTCATTTTATTGTCCAAACAGAATTCCATTGCATGAATATGGCATAATTTATTTAACCAATCCCCTACTGTTGGGTATCTTTCACTGTCATAGCAGTTTATAAAAAGTTTCCACTCTTTTACTGTTATAAACAATGAGCATTTTTGCAGATAAATCTTCACACACATCTTTATATCCTTAGAAGAAATGCCTACAAGGAGAATTGCTGGGTCAAAGGGTAAATTTTTTTTTCCTTAAGGTATTTCTGAAATTTCTATCTTCAGCCCCTGCCTTCCTTCCCAGTTCCAAGCTTAGCCGTGACCACTGGAGAGCCTCCCATGGATGCTCCTTGGTACCCACCAGGGACAGATTCAATTTGTCTAAAAGTAAGTTCAGGTTGTCTCCCAAGAAGCCTGCTCCTCCCTGTTTTCTCACCACTTGTGGAATCACCGTCCCCCAATCTCCCTGATCTTTGAGTGGTGAACCCTCCTCCCCTCCTATCCCTGTCCCAAAGCCCTGCTGCTACACCCTCCACTTTTCCCATCCGTCTTCCGCATTCTCCAGCTACTACCTTCCCACACATCCTCCCTGCTCCTTGCCTGGACACTCTCCAGCTCTCTCCTTCCTCCTTCCTCCTTGCCCTCAATCTGTCTTCCACTTTGTCCCCCACTTTGATCCTGCAGGTCACAGCCCCTAACTGAAAACTGTCCACAAAACAGCTTCTTCCCCCCGCCGCCTGTTTTCACTGCCCACCACTTCCCCATGTCACCCTACCACCCTGAGCTGCCCTTTAAGCCTCTGTAGAGAGCACCTTTCCTACTCTGCACAAATCACATTTGTGGCACCTCTGTGAAACGCTCTCTAATGCCTCACCCAGGCTGTGAGGTGCTTCCTCCTCCTCAGCTCCCAGCCCACCTTGTTTTTATCTCTATTATAGCACTTGTCACATTGTATTTTCTTAACTTGTTTTCAGAACAGTCTCCACAGTCAGCTGAACTCCTTGAGGGCAGAGTTGGTATCTTACTCATTCTTGTGCCCTGGGCTTAGCCTGGTGTCTGGCACATAGGAGGTGCCCCATAACTGTTTGATGATAAACAAATGGTACATCTGAGGAATAATGAGCAGAATGGAGTCTGCTGGGCAGGGGCGGCGGTGGGGGGGGGATGGGGAGTGTTGCAACTGGCAATGGTAGATGAAGATGGAGAGGTAGGTTGGACTCTTGAACACTGTGTAGAGGGAGGGGGGGCTTCAGTTTAAAAAGCCACTGAGGGGCGCCTGGATGGCTCATTTGGTTAAGCAACTGCCTTCGGCTCAGGTCACGATCCCAGGGTCCTAGGTTCGAGCCCCGCATCGGGCTCCATGCTCAGCCGGGAGCCTGCTTCTCCTTCTCCCTCTACCTGCTACTCCACCTGCTGTGCTCTCTCTCTCTCTGTCAAATAAAAAAAAAAAAAAAAAATCTTAAAAAAAATAAAATAAAAACCCACTGAATTTGGGGACAGGAGTATTCTGGTCAGTTATGTTTTGGAAGGCAAACTCCGGCAATGATGTAACTAGACTGAATAAACAAGATCCAAGAGCTTAGGGGAGGGGTAAGGAAGCTCTTGCAGAGCGCATGTAGACTGAGCCCAAAGTGATATGATGGGAATGATGCCATTGGCTGGCAGACATCTGTGGAAGGCTGAAACCCAGGAGTCAAGCCCTGGGAAGAGGAGGAGTCCTTAAGGTCAGAAGAGAACTAGGAAAGGAACGAAAGGCAGGAATTTTGAAGACCAACTCCCAGATGTGCACCTGGCTATTGTCATCAGATAGGGGCTGACCCAACGCCACATCAGGACTCTTTCTGGAATGAGTACTTGGGTTTACAGAGGTGAGGTGACCACATGCCTCAGGATACTGCAGGTCCTTTGGGAGATCTGCTGATACCCTCTCCTCCCTCCAGTCACCCTCCCTCTTGTGCCTCAGTTACACTTTGGGATTTCATTCTTCACTCTCCTGGGCTTCTTTTTGGAAGAATATTTCTATTTCAGAAATTATAATATTAATATTTTAGAATTTTTAGAAATATTTGTAGAAGTGGGTATCAGTACTACTCCCCTACCTAAAAATACCTTCCCTCACACTGCTTAAAATTCTTCCATTAGGTAGTCATGCTTTGGGATGACAATTATTCCCTTAAAATGAGACAGAAAGTAGAGACAGAAAGTAGATTAGTGGTTACCTGGGCCTAGGGATGGGGAGGAATGAGGAGTGGTGGTTCATGGGCACAAGGTTTCTTTAGAGGGGTTATGAAGATGTTCTAAAGTTAGGTTATGGTAATGATTGCACAACTCAAGAAATATACTAAAAAACATTGTACAGTTTAACTCACCAGGTGAACCTTATGGTATGTAAATTATATCTCAATAAAGTGGTTGAACAAAAAGAATGCAGATACCTCTTGGAGACCGAAGGATTCACGCCAGGGCTGTTAGTTGTTACCAAGTCATTGTGAATGAGTCTGATCAGCAAGCTTCCCCGCTAACGCCCAACCAAGGCAGGGGCACTAAGAGAATGAATGCTTGCTGCTTAGGAGCAGGGATAAGTGAGGGAGAGGAAGGAGAGAATGCCTAGGACCACTGAGCATTTCCCAAGACAAATGGAACAGAGAAGGGCACAGGTACCTGGGAGCGAGAAGGAAGAGGGCAGAAATAGAAGCTAGTTAGGCTTTGAGGGTGAAAAAAGAACTTTGCCCTGCCCGGTAATGTATTCTTCACATGGAGTTCAGGAACTCTAAGACCCCTGGGCTCTCTCTAGGATGAAAGAATCTTAAAGATCACCCCATTCCCAAAAGTGTGTCACTCTCCCCCAGACATTTGCATTTTGAGATGAAGCCCCACCCTTCAAACTAGATGATTGTTATCCCCAAATCAGAGAGTCGCTAACAGGATGGAGCATGCAGTGCCCTGAGGGTGGGTCATCCTTGGAGGCTTGGGGCCCAGTGTCTTAGCCATTGGGCATGGGTGGCTGGGGCCCCTGGGGTCCCTAGGAGCCATTTGCCACTCTAGCCCACCCCCCACCAGCAGTTAGGAAGAACCAAAGATATCAGCCCTCTCTCTCACTCTTGACATCTGGCTTCCTTGCCTTGGAAATCAAGGATAGTAAGAAGTTTGCAATTGGCCATAGGGAACCGGGCCCTAGATTTTTCCAGACCTACACTGTTCCAAACCTCTGGGCCTCAGGGAACAGGAAATATTTAAAGAGCTCAGATTGTAGCTGAGGTGGAAATGGCTGATAATAGCTCCATCTGCCACTCTCCCAGGTGTTGACATTTGCATTTTAATGGAGGCGGTTAATGCCTTCAGCTGAAGGAATGACTAATATGTTCTTTCAGTTTCTACTGGAGGTACGGTGAGAGACCCTTTGCTGCCCAGGGGGCCTTTTAATACCTTCCAGTCAATTCAAGTTCGCACCTGATCAGCAGCTGCCGACCCTTTGGACTCTAATGCCCACGTTCCATGCTTTATCTTGGTTCCTGTTCTTGATTTGCTTGCTTTCTTGCGCTTTATCTAAAAGTCTGGAAACATCCCCATGAGTCGTTTATTCTTTCAACACACATAAACTGATTATCCATTTCAAGCAGAAGACTATGTTGGGCACAGTTGAGTTGGGGGGCAGGTAGAGCTCAAGAAGTGTGCCAGCAAGATGGCACCCTCAAGAAGTCAGAGGTTGGGAATCAACAGAAAGAGCGGTAAAGCAGTGCCACGTCAGCAGAGAGCATATCCTGCAGCTTATGCCGGGTGCTTCTTGAACACTCTAAACAAGAGGCTGTGAACTAATAGGAGAAAAATATTCCTATAGGCTGGGGGAGCAAGAAAGGCTTTTGGGAGAGGCGAGAAAGGTCTTAAATATACACAGAGATTGGGTATCCAAAGAGTGGATGGAGTTCCCAGGATTCAAAACATTCATCTAGTCACAAAAGACCACCTATTGTGCCATCCTATTTATATGAAATGTACCAAAGGGGCAAATCTACAGAGGGAGGAGGGTAGATCAGCGGTCGCTTAGAGCTGGGGGCTGGAGGAGAGGTGGGGACAACTGCTGACGAGTACAACAGCATGGGGGAAACTGTCTTCACATTGTGGTGATGGTTCCACAACTCTGTAAAGATACTAAGAACCATTGAATTACACTTTGAATGGATGAGCTTTATGGAATGCAAATAATATCTCAATAAAGCAGTTAAAAAAATAGGGAAAAAGAGGGAGGTCCAGAAAGACCATTCCTTCAGTAACCCTACTTCACAGTTACAGAAAGAATATCCTAGGTTTAAGTTCCTAGTTTTTTCCTGGGTGAAGGTCCTCTTTTTTTCTTTCGAAGCCCATTTGTAAGGTAAAAAATTGTCAAGGACCCCACTTTTAGTTAAGAAAATGCTTAATGGTAAAGGCTATTTAAATTTAACAATTGATTTAAGCGAATTAATACTTTATTAATCCCAATAGCATCTACGTGTTAGAAAAATGGTTCTGTATCTGTAGGGGAAAGCGTGTTTATTATGCCCAGAGACAGGACTTTCTGTCTGTAGACAGACCCTTCTGGCCCTCTTTCAAGATTTCCTCAGTCCTTCGAGGTCCTCAGACCACAGGTTTAGAATTCTGGTCCATGTTCTACCAAGGTGTTTTTGGTTCAACTTCTCTGTCAGGTAAATGCTAATGGGGGAGACCCCTTAGCAAAAAAATGTGACAAAATCTTCACCCATTGATGTTTCTGCCTCTTCAAGTGCTCAGCCAAAATGGCACCCTTTTTTCTCCCAAACCAGTGGGCTTTGCTGAGAGCAGATCCAGCAAAGAAAACAGCCAGAGCCATGCTGGTTGGCAGACACTTGTCTCTAGCAAATGTAATTAAAGGCAGCAGCAAGTAAGTGCCTATTAATTTTTCATTAGAAAAGTCAAAGGCTACCTTCTTGGAAGGCAGCATCACTGAACTTCAGCCTTGTACTTAAAGCCAGGCTTTCTCCCGCTGTTTATACACCCCTTCTATGAGTACACACTCACACACACACACACACACACACACACACACAGAGTGAGTCCACAACCCCTTTATGGAGTATAAGAGAGAAAGCATCAGAGACAAACACTCCTATACTCTACAGAGGTCATTTTGTCTCATCCTGACTTAAATTACCCAATGGCTATCTGTACATGTAATTGACCATGTATATGAACCTTAGACAGTATAATGATATCTCCCCAAACTGGGTTTACATACCACTTTTATAGTTTGAACCATTTTTTAGATGCCCTTGGGGAGAGTACTATTCAAAACTCTCTATGGCAAATCATTTTGTAAAGAAAACATGCTGCTTACTCCCTAATGCATTTGTTTTATAAGCCAGAGGCAATACTGCAAGGTTAGAAGAGGGGAGGTGGCAGTGGTGGGGAGGGACCCCCATCTGGCCCTAACAGCTGTCTCTTTATTGGTAGGCAGAGCCAATTCAACTAGGGAAGAGCTCTAAGCTTGGTGTCAGAAGACCTGGAGGTCTCACAAGTCACTTCACCTCTCTGAACTGCAGTCCCCAGCCAGCAAGTGTAACAATGCTCTCCTACCCCCTTGACCACTTGTTATGAGGATCAGGACAATGATGAGAAATTCCTTTTCAAATTATTCACCCTTAGGTAAAATTGGAGTCATTCTTAATTATAGCCAATTAATAAATTGATTCTTAATAGATCCAGATGTTCATTTAATAGGTAAGCATGGAATGAGGTACATCTCCGGGTCTCAGGCTCTTGCATACATTTATGGATGACTGTGATAAATATTTTTATGTCTGTGCTCCATGTGTACCAGCTCCTCTAGTATTCTGGGAGATTTGGTCTTTCATCTCTGCTGTGTTCAAAGCAGGGCCCCCAGGGCCATGCAGATGAGGTCTCTGTTCTTTTTTGTTTTTTACCCTTAAAGATTTTATTTATTTATTTGACAGAGAGAGACACAGCGAGAGAGAGAACACAAGCAGGGGGAGAGGGAGAAGCAGGCTTCCCGCGGAGCACAGAGCTTGACACGGGGCCCGATCCCAGGACCCTGAGATCAGGACCCGAGCCAAAATCAGACGCTTAATGACCCAGGCACCCCGAGGTCTCTGTTCTCAAAGACATTCCCTCTTTCAGGATTCTGGCAGACCGCAGCTTGTCTGCCAGGCCGACTGGAGAGCTGGGCCCTGTTGCAGGCGTGGGTGGTGATCACAGGCATGTGAGGAGTTTGTGGTGCTGAGTGTTTTTCTCCTCTCAGTGGCTATTCTGTTTGGCGTTGGAGTGGTCTCGTGGTCTCGTCCAGTCTCGGTGTCACTGACTTTGGATCTGCGATTGGGGATGGCACAGCAAGCTAGGCTGTGTTAGAAATCTTGTTGGGGCTGGCTGACCTTCCCCAAGCTGGGATAATCTCTCTCCCTGGCAACAGGCAGAGGCACCAAGGGACAGTGACAGATTGCGAAATCCTGGGGTTGGGCTTTCTAGAATTACTTAGAGAGAAAATAGTAACAATACCTTGCATTTGTATAGTGCTTTTTTTGTCTTTAAAAACTATTCAAGGAGAAGGCAGCTTTGGAATTGTCTGGTAAAGAATGAACCAGGTGAGTAAGAAATGTATTGTCTTATTCTTATCTACTCAATAACATTGAAAGTGTTAGGAGAAATCTCCCCCACCCCCAACACACACAGATGGGGATGCAGAGGAAGGACACGTGGAGGGATCAATATCACACAGCATTAGGGGCAGAATTTGACCTAACCTTTTTGACTTTTTTTGTTAACCCAAAGCAGGCAGGGAGGATGAAGTTGAATGACTTAATAGTTTGCTTTGTTTGGCATGTGGACAGCTCTTCCTGAGTCAGATTTTTGACTTGGTCCTCTGGGGCCATACAGGAATATGCCCCTAGTTATTGGTCGGAAAGCAACGAAGAAGTGTAGAAGTGGGGCATGAAAAGAAATGTCATTCTCTTGCGAGGTGCCTACCTGCGGTGAGGTCCCTAAGGATGGTTAAGCAAGGCAGGACCAGACCCGACAGACAGGGATGGATGGAGCTGCTTCTACTGCCAAGGAGTTTCAGTGGTGTTTGAAGAAGGGGTCAGCAAACTCTGGCCAGTGGGCCAAATGTGGCCATTACCTGTTTTTATAAATACAGTTTTAGGGCACCTGGCTGGCTCAGTCTGTGGAGGCTGTAACTCTTGATCTTGGAGTTGGAAGTTCAAGTCCCACTTTGGATGTAGAGATTACTTAAAAAAATAAAATCTTAAGTAAATAAAGTTTTATTGAAACACAGCCACACATGTATTTATTCTCTCAGCCTGCTTTTACACTCCATGACAGAGTTGAGTAGTTATGACAGAGATCAGATGGACCACAAAGCCTAAAATCTTTACTATTTGATCCTTTCACAAAAAGTTTGCAATCTCCATCTTAACACCAAAAAAATTAACGCACAAAAAATTAACACAAAATTTATCATAGACCTAAATGTAAAACCTAAAACTGTAAGAAGAGTACACAGGAAGGAGCACCTGGGTGGCTCAGTGGGTTGGGGGTCTGCCTTTGGCTCAGGTCATGATCCTGGAGTCCTGGGATCCAGTCCCATGTAGGGCTCCCTGCTCAGTGGGGAGCCTACTTCTTCCTCACCCTCTGCCCCTCCCCCCCACTTGTGTTCTCTCTCTCAAATAAATAAATAAAATTTAAAAAAAAAAGTACACAGGAAAAAATATTTGTGACTTTGGGTTACAAAGATTTCTTTGACATAATACCAAAAGTCAAAATCATTCTTTCTCAGCTTATTCAAAAATGTATTGATAAATTAGACGTCATTAAAATTAAGAACTTTGAAAAGACATTGTTAAATGAATGCAAAGATAAGCCACAGACTGGGGGAAATTATTTGCAGATCATATTTCTGATAAAGGATTTGTATGCAGCATCTGTAAAGAACTCTAAATTCAATAATGAGAAAACAACTCAATAAAAATGTGCAAAAGATCCAAACAGATACTTCACCAAAAATGGGTGAAAATATGTAGATAACACATACGGACATGAAAAGATGCTTGGTCATCAGGGAAAAGCAAATTAAAATCACAACAAGATAGCACTACACATCGATTAGAATGGGCTAAAATTCAAGAGGGATCATACCAAGTGTGGGGCAGGATATGGAGCAACTGGAACTCTCACACCCTGCTCGTGGGGATGTCAAATGGCTCAGCTACTGGGAAACATCTTGGCAGTTTCTTAAAAAGCTAAGCATACGCATACCATATAATTATCAATTTCACTCCTAGGTATTTACCCAAGAAAAATGAAAGCATATAAGCATATGTCTGCACAACGTCCTGTATGCTAATATTTATAGCATGTTTATTTATAACTAGAAACAACCTAAAACCCATCAACAATAGAATAGATAAATTCGGTATACCCATGCGATGGATTATACTCAACAATAAGAAGGGATGAACTATTGATATATTCAACAACATGAATAAACCTCAAAATTATTATAATTATCCTGAGTGGGAGAAGCCAGACAAAAGAGAGTGTATACTGTATTATTCCATTTATAGGAAAATTCTAGAAAATGCAAACTAATCTGTAGAGATGGAAAGCAGACTAATGGTTGCCTGGGAATGGCAAGGAGGCAAAGAGCGGGAGGGCTGGATTACAAAGGGGCACAAGGAAACTCTAGCGGGTAATGGATATTCATTGTCTTGATTGTGGTGATGGTTTCACAGGGGTGTGTGTGTACATATATATATCAAAACATCAAATTGTATACTTTTAATATATGCAGTTTATTCTACGTCAATATTGTAGCCATTTTAATAAATTAGCTGTTTATAGCTAATAAGGCTCTTTTTTTAAAATTGAGGTATAATTGACATATAACACTACATAGAAGACTTTTTTTAAAAGGAAGAAGGGGGCAAAAAACCCTGAGGTTGTTATTTCTTTCTTTAAACACTCTGTGCAGTTTGAAGTAGCCAGCCTACTCCCCAGGTTTTATATTCCTTGTTCTCACCACAATGGTTTATCTCAGCAGTGGCTCTGGTCCTGCAAAGCCCTGCCTTCAACAGGGGTAACCACAGAGGTTAAGTGTGTTGCCATCGTGTGATATAAACTACCAACTGCTATCTTCTAATGCTAATAGGATCATTGTTGCCTTTGAATCCAACTAGGTCAGACATCCAATTTCAGAGAACAGCATCCACTCTATAATCAGTTGAAGCAGAAAGAGATGTATTCAAAGATGCTGGAGACAAGTTCAAGGAGGAAGTTATCGGCCATTTCTGCCTATAGGAGTTACCTCGGTATGTGGGGAATGAGCCAACTGTAGAATAATCAAATCTACATTAGAGATCTAGCTTTTTAATGGTGTTTTCCCCGTAACATGTCATAATTTCCCAAATCCAGGGCTCCTGGGTGGCTCAGTCGTTAAGCGTCTGCCTTCGGCTCAGGTCAGGATCTCAGGGTCCTGGGATCGAGCCCCACATTGGGCTCCCTGCTCTGCGGGAAGCCTGCTTCTCCCTCTCCCACTCCCCCTGCTTGTGTTTCTTTTCTGTCTGTGTCTCTCTCCGTCAAATACATAAATAAAAGTCTTTAAAAAAAAAATTCCCAAATCCTCTTCTTGTGTAACTGCTAGCAAAACTCAACCTAGAACCAGGGATAAATGGCTTATTCCAGGGATAATTTCGTGGGGCAGGGAAAGGACAAGGTGAATCTGGAATGCATCCTTGGGCTAGAATACAAAGACGCCCTCCAAGATTAATGGGGACATGTCAAAAGCGCACAGGACACTGCACATCTATTAGAATGGCTAAAACAAAACAAGAACCTGACAAGGCCCCGAGAAGTGATTCCATGCCCGTTCTGGACGGCTCAGGGCTCCAGCGGCCTGCTGTGCAGTGAGATACCTCTGAGAACCTACATATGGAGCAGAGACACAGTATCAGCCTCCCTGAGAAATCTTTGAGGAAGCCACCAGGAAAGTATGCTGGTAGAAAGCAAGAGCTGGGGATTCTAGTCTGGTTTCTCTGCTAATCTGCCTTGTGCCTTGGGCCTTTTCCTCTTCTGAGCTTCTATGCCCTTGTGTGTTTATTGGGGAAGTGGAGAGGGGAGTGGACCCCAAGTGTTTTCAAACTGAGTTTCCTGGAACCCTCGGGCTCCTTAGGGGAACCAGGATTGGGGGTGAGCTCCACCCAAAACAGTCCTTTCATCTGTTTTATGTTTGGCAGATATAATTCTCAGTTGACAAACTCAGAAGGTGCAGAAAACATCAATTCCTTTATTGTCTAAATTTCTAAATTAATTTCTGACTCCCAGGATGCCCTCCCAGGAACTGGATGAAATTTTCACCCCAGTTATTCTTGGAATTCTCCTCTCAGGCCGTGGCTCACTTCTGGGACATGGGTGTCCACTAACAAGCCACGTCTCTGTCCATGTCCCCTGCGGGTCCAGCTGCTTCTGCTGATTGTGTGTCATCCCTGGGACATGGGTGCCTTTGGAAGCTGATCAATGTCCCCTGTCTGTCTTTCTCATCCTCAACCCACAGACCCTTCTCTGTAGCTCACCCCCCACCCCAGGAAAACCCTTTGGAGCCTAGAGAGAATTTCCTTTTCTGTTTTTAAGACGTTCAGTCAGTCTATGCCTGTGATCCCTGTGGTAGGTTGAGTTGTGTCCCCCCACCAAAAAAGGATATGTTGGAGTCCTAACGCCCCAATACCTCAGTGTGACCTTATTTAGGGATAGGGTTTTTACAAAGGTAATCGAGTTAAAATGAGGTCATTTAGTTGGGTCCTAATCCAATATGAGAAGGGGAAATTTGGACACGGGCAGGCTTAGAAGGAAGATGACAAGAAGACCCATGGAGAAGATGTGACCATCTGCGAGCCCAGGCGAGAGGCCGGGAACTGACAGATCCTGCCCAGCCCTTAGACAGAAGCAGCGCTGTGCCATAGTGACCTCAGACTTCCAGCCTCCAGAACTGTGACAAATACAATTCCACTGTTCCAGCCACTCAGTGCATGGTATTTTGTTAGCAACCCTAGAAAACAAATGCAGATTCCTTTCCCCTCTTTTCTTTTGTAAGATGTTCTTTTTATTGAGCACTAGTGGGGGGGGAGGGGCAGAGGGAGAAGCAGACTCCCCGCTGAGCAGGGAGCCCGATGTGGGACTCGATCCCAGGACCCTAGGATCATGACCTGAGCTGAAGGCAGACGCTTAACGTAGTGAGCCACCCAGGCGCCCCAAGATTTGATTTTTAAGTCATCTCTACACCCAACATGGGGCTTGAACTTACAACCCTGAGATCATGAGTCACATGCTCTACCGACTGAGCCAGCCAGGCGCCCCCTCCTTCCCCCTCTTTTACCTCCCTTGGGAGCCCTTTACTTTCTCCTAGGTACTGCTAGTTCTCCTAACATCTGCTTGAATGGGAGAAAGGGAGAGGGAAAACACATAAGTAAATGGTTCATAATTTCATTCAGCTACACACACATAAGAGAGCAGAGAATCAGGGGCTAAAAACAGCTTAAAAATCACTGGGCTGATGAGTTGGTGACTGTTGTCATTGGGTTATGAGTCCACGGGGCATCATTGTACTATTCTGTCTACTTTTGTGTATATTTGAAAATGTCCATTGTGAACCATTAAAAAGGAAAAACAAAACAAAAACAACAGAGAGAGAGAGCATCACTGCACATCCCTGGGCCAAAAGATGACTGAGACACTTCCGCATCTAGAGCTCCAGCATGGTGGCATTGGCCCCTCTCCTTGTCTCTAGAGCCCCACTCTGTGCACCGCATCAGGAGCTACCCCTCCCCCACCCCCAACTCCTGACACCGTCACCAGAGCCTGAGCTGACTCTTAGCCTGGACATTTCCTTCCCCAGCCTGGCTTCAGCACTGAGGCCTTTGCTGCCATGGAGCAGAGCAAGGATGGCCAGCAGATCCTCCCAGATCCCAAATAGCCAGCAAACCTCCTCACCACCCACAGGCTCCTCACTCTAGCTCCTCCCTCTCCTCTCTGGAGTTGTTCCCCCTAAAGCCTGCTATCAACACTTAAATTACCAAATAACTACTCAAATATTCCTAATGGTCACTCACATTATCTTCTGGGACACAGCTACAGTGGCTCTTGCTTGACGGATGCTCCCCTTCCTCAAAAGCCCTCCTTCAGCCTTGACTCTGGGTTGGGGCAAAAGAACCCACAGACACAGTATTATTCGTGGCATTTTTTAATAAGTGACTTTATTTTATTATTATTCATTTTTTGAAGCAAACTCTACCCCCAATGTGGGGCTCGAACTCACGACCCTGAGATCAAGAGTCACATGCTTTATTGACGGAGCCAGCCAGGCACCCCAATTTGTGGCATTCTAAATGAGTTCAGGATACTGTTGGTACCAGGGTCATGCTACTCTTGGTGCTATGGGTAAGTAGTCAATAAATGACAGTCTAGGAGTTCTCAACTTTCCCATGTTCCATTTCAGGGGTCACTCTTTCTGTTTTCCCTTTAAATTCCTCTTCTAAACTCACTTCCTCCTTCAGAGCCCACTAGTGTTGAAATTCCCACTAGCAAAACAAGAGAAGGAAAATGGGCTTTTCATGGGACTGATTTAATGAAATTTAAGAAACTGTCCTTTTATTTAGGATTTGGTTCTTCCTATTTCTTGGTCTTAAAAGATCTTTCCTTTCAAGAAATGGCTGTATCAGGGCATCACAATATATCAGTCAGTCAGAGTTTAATTGCAGGTATAACAATCACTCTAGCTATTTTAAGCAGAAATAATTTAATACAGGGATTCAGGACTTCACAAAATCACTGGAAGGGCTGGTGGAGCAGAGGTAGGCTGGGCTTCTGGGAATGCCTTCCAGAAACACTGGCCTGACCAGGGCTCTACCATCTCTGCCACGGTCAGGAATCTTGGGAGTGGGAAGCCACTGGCCCCATCTGCCAGCTCCGGGACCCCATCCCCTTGGCAGTGATCCAGGTGCTCCACATCAGTGAATGGATGCCATTTGTCTACCCCTTGACACCCACGAAGCTAGAGCCTGGGCCTCGGGTCTCTGCTACCGCCACCCCAGGAGAACCAAACGTCTCCATCCTCGCGCTAGCCGGGAGAAACAGTGGCAGCAGCGAAAGCACACGCTTGGCCACACTTCTGCCTTCCCGATCTCACACTGGTGTGTCTGCCAGGCAGAGGGCGGATCATGGACGGACCTGGAGCTGTAGAGCCTGCTACAGAGGGGACGAAGCAGCTTGGAGCAGTCTGCAACATCTATCACAGATGGTGGCTTGTTTTGTTTTAATTGGCAATTCTGTGGCTGAGCCACAAAAATCCAAAATTCCCCATGGGAGTGAGGAGGGTCAGTCCTCCAGAGCAGCCCCATCAAGGACAGAGATTAAACTATGTAGATTCACACCCAAATATCCAATAAACGTAGGAAGAGGTGGCCCTCCCCACTAGTCATCAAGAGAACGCACATTACAATCACAGTTGTCTTTATTAAAATCACCACTACATGCCCACTAGGATGAGAAAGTAAAATTACAAGTGTGTACAGGGATGTAGAGCAAGGAGGGCACTCGTTCATTGCTGGGAGTTTACATTAGTAAAAACGCTTTGGAAAACTGTGTTTAACAGTTCCTACTGAAGTGGTAAGTCTGGGTGACCTCTGACCCAGGAATTTCACCCTTAACCCGTCAAATAAAAACAGGTATAAGAGGTGCCTGGGTGGCTCAGTCATTAAGCGCCTGCCTTCGGCTCAGGTCATGGTCCCAGGGTCCCGGGATCGAGCCCCGCATCGGGCTCCCTGCTCAGTGGGAAGCCTGCTTCTCCCTCTGCCACTCCCCCTGCTTGTGTTCCCTCTCTTGCTGTGTCTCTCTCTCTCTCTGTCAAATAAATAAATAAAATATTAAAAAAAACAACAGGTATAAGAATGTGCATGGCACGACTGTCTTTAAGAGCCCCAAACCAAAGACAACCCCAAAGGCCCATCATCAGTGGAATTAATAAATAAATGAGGGTATATTCACACAATGGAACACGACAGAGCAATGAGAACCAACAAACTACAATCATGTGCAACAACATGTGGGAATAACACACACACACAGTCTGTGGAGCCAAAGAAGACAGACACAAAAAAGGGCATATCATTTGTTTTTATTTAAATAAAGTGCAGGGGTTCCTGGGTGGCTCTGTCAGTTAAGCACCTGCCTTCAGCTCAGGTCATGATCCCAGGGTCCTGGGATTGAGCCCCACATCAGGCTCCCTGCTCAGCGGGGAGTCTGCTTTTCCTCCCTCTTCCTCTCCCCCTGCTTGTGCTCTCTCTGTCTCTCTCTCTCCCTCAAATAAATAAGTAAAATCTTTAAAAAAAATAGATAAAGTGCAAAAGCAGGATCTTAGAAGTTAGAGGCATAGTGGTTCTTCCAGCAGGTGGATAGGAATCGGGAGAGAACATGACGTGGGCTTCTGAGGTGCCCATCATGTTTTGTTCTTGATGCGGATGCTGATAACACATGTGTGTTCCCTTTGTGAATATTTGTCTTGCCGTACATTTATGATACGTGGGGCTTGAACTCACAGCCTACATGCTCTATGGACTGAGCCAGCCGGGGGCCCCTCCTGCACTTTTTAACGTGTATATACACTTCAGTAAAATTTACAAAACAAAACAGAGTAAGCTTTTAATTTTTTTCTCTAAGCCTCCTTGCACCCTGGTAATAAGGACGGCTCCGCGATGGAGCACGTACTGTGTGCTCGGCGCTGCACATCTGCCTTGCGGGGGCTCGTCGCCTCTGTGCAAGATGGAAGGTCATTTTGTGGATGGGGGACCAGAGGTGAAGGGGAGCTAAGCAGCCGGTCCAGAGTCATCCAGCAGACAAGTGGGGGAGCCACGAGTCAAGCGCATGACTGCCGTGCATCCTCCCAGCACAGCCCCAGCTTCTCTGCGGGGCTCCCGCCCCCCCCCCTCAGCTCGCTTCCCTGAGCCCCAGTTTGGTTATGGTGAGCCACTGTCACCAGCGCCAAAGCACACAGAGGGCAACCTGTTGCTCCTTGATGACAGGCCCAGGGGAGGCACAGAGTGTTACTGTTGCCACTCGGGGGTGGTCTAGCCTTCGGGAACTTGGCCTCAGCCTTGTGCCCGCCCTTCCTAGGCATGGTTTGTTCAGTGTTTGGGAATCTGCCAAGCCAGAGCCCCCAGGAGCAGGCAGGCAGCGTCACAGCCAGGACTGCTTACCCTGTGGTAAGCTGCATTGCTGACCGTCTCTGAGTAGAGTAGGCTGACAGCCAGCGGGGGCCAGAGCTGCAGAAGACTTTCAAAGCTCACGCCCTGGCTGGCTCCCAGGTGACACTGCCGATACCCTCCTGACTCCTGACCCACAGGCCTTGAGAGCGCCGTGAGTGGGTGATCCCCGAGAGCGGGTGCTGTCTCATTTTGCCCCAGTCCCGTGCCGGCCGGGGTGTCTGCACAGTGAGAGCAAGTGCCGGGGCCTGGGCCAGGAAGGCATTAGAGGGACAGATGTGATCAAGAAAGATGCAGTGTCTCTGCCTGTAAGTAATTTACAGCCTTGGTGGTGACAGCAACTGATATTTATGGAGCACTCTCTATTTGCTGGGTACTGTTCTGGTGTCTCTCTCTCTCTTTTTTTTTTTTTCTAAAGATTTTATTTATTTATTTATTTGAGAGAGAGAGAGAGAGAGAGAGCACGAGCAGGGGGAGGGACAGAGCGGAGAGCCCAGCTCGGAGCTCGATCCCAAGACCCTGAGATCATGACCTGAGCCGAAGTCAGACACTTAACCGACTGAGCCACCCAGGCGCCCCACTGCTCCGCTCTCTTTATGGGCATTGTCTCACTGAGGCCTTAGAAGAATTCTCTGAGGTAGGAGCTCTAGGATTCCCATTCTGTAGAGTTGGGGGCCTGAGGCTCAGGAGTTTGAGTGACTTGTGCGGTGGGCCCTCTCCACTGGCTCAGTCTTGCCCTCCCCCTCGTCTTCGTGCTCCTGTGTAATCTCCTGCCATCTGAGTGTGGGCTGCACTCACTGCCCGTTTCTAATGAACAAGATGGGGTAGAAGGAATGGAAAGCCACTTCTGAGATTGAGTTACAGAAAGACTGTGGCCTCCATCGTGGGTACTCTCTCTCCCTGTCTTAGATCACTCACCCCGGAGAAGCCAGTTTAGAGCGGCGAGGGAGTCCTCACATGTACGGAGGTGTACAGAGGTCCGTGGCAGTGAACTTCCAAGCAGCTCCTGCCCCAGCTCAGCCTTGAGATGACCATAGTCTCAGAGAACATCCTGACAGCAACCTCATGAGCGGCCCCAAGCCAGAACCACCTAGGGAAGCAGCTCTCAACATCCCCGATCCCCAGAATGTGAGATACTAAATGTTTCTTGTTTTAAGCAGCCGAATGCTGGGGCAATTTGTTACATAGCAATAGCTGGTTAATCTGCCTGCCTATGCTCACACAGCCTGTGAAGGAACTGGAATTTGACCCTATGTGTGCCTGACTCCAGCTCTTAACCACTCCCTGCACTGTTTCCCCTGAATTGTGCAAGGAACACAACCCATGCTTAAGCTGAACTGAGACTTCTTGGAACCGATGATGAGGCTGAGAGCAGAGTACCCTTGGGCAAGATGCTCAACCATTCCGTGCCTCACTTTTCTCATATATAAAATGGGGATGATTGGGGCACCTGGGTAGCTCAGTTGGTTGAGCATCCGACTCTTGATTTCGGCTCAGGTCATGATCTCAGGGTCATGAGATCAAGCCCCGACTTGGGCTCCATGCTCAGTGGAAAGTCTGCTTGAGATTCTCTCCCTCTTCCTCTCTCTCTGCCCCTCCCCCACTCTCTCTCTCTCTCTCTCTCTCTCTCTCTCAAATAAATAAATAAATAAATCTTTAAAAAAATGGGGATGATAATATACCCAATTTCATAGGGTTGTTTTGGGGATTAAACAAGTTTATACATGTAAAGCTCTTAGAAATATAGTGAACAGTCATTAAGAGTTAAACATTATTAGTATTAGAGTAAATAATATATGCAAATATTAAATGAAATAACATTTGGTTCAGCCGAAGCTCCTCTGAAAAATCAGTGTTCTCATTTGCAAAACGGAGATAGCAATACTGCGATTCCTTGTTGTCAGAATTACAGTGCCTGGAACATACTAGAAGCTTAATAAATGGCACCCATGGTTTGACTATATGGACTAATGTTCTAAGGGCAGTACGTGGAAGATGTCTGACCGGTAAGAGCAGTTACCATCCAGTCCCTGTTAGCCCTACTCACCTGGGGTACTTCACACTCCCCTGCTCTGGGGTCTGGGAGCCGGCTGGAGGGGGAAGGCAGGGTAAGAGCGTGTGGTAAAGAGCCTGTGGGTCACAGGGAGATCCAAGAGGAGGCCTAGACCTTCCTCCTGGTCCTTAGGAATGTCCTCCCTTGGAGCACTGTGCTGGCCGCTAATAGAACCCTCAATGCTCCAATTAGGGGATTATGTTAACAATCCCAAGAAGGGAATTGGTTCCATGAAAATCCCCAGGTCCCTGGGGCTGAGAGGCTTAATGAATCCCAGCACAAAGGACGCCACCAATTCGCCTTCCAATTGGATCTTTCTTGTAATCGCATGGTTTGTGCTCCAAATGCACTCCAAAAGAAATAAATAAGTAAATAATACAAAAAAGATGGGCTTTGCTCTGCAGGCCCATGTGGAAATGTTTGAGAAAATGTGATGACCATCTTTGTTCAAAGATTTGGAGATTTGTGAAACATGTTTTTATAACTTTCTTTGCCAATTTCTTGTTGAGTTTTTGGCATATTTAAGTGCCAGATATCATAGAGGAGAAAACACAAAACACATAGCCCCCAAATGATACTGGAACATACTCTTATTTTTTATATATTTTTATTTTTTTAAGTTTACTTATTTTATTTTTTTTTTTAGTAATCTCTACCTCCAACATGGGGCTCAAACTCACAACCCCAAGATCAAGAGTCACATGCTCCTCTGCCTGAGCCACCCAGGCTCCCCTGAAACATACTTTTATTTTTATTTATTTTTTTAAAGATTTTATTTATTTGACAGAGAGAGACACAGTGAGAGAGGGAACACAAGCAGGGGGAGTGGGAGAAGGAGAAGCAGGCTTCCCATGGAGCAGGGAGCCCAATGCGGCGGGGCTCAATCCCAGGACCCCAGGATCATGACCTAAGCCGAAGGCAGAAGCTTAACGAGTGAGCCACCCAGGCGCCCCGAAACATATTTTTAAATAGCACAACTGCAGAGTACCCCAAACGTTGCCGTTTCCACTAAGGTCCCACAATGTTGGCTGTGGACTTCAGGCAGGAAAGACCTCGGTTGTGGTTCTGGCTGGGACAGATCATTTCCCTTCTTTGGATTTTCTTGTCCACAAAGTGTCAGGCTTGGATCTCTGTCTCATTGGTTTTCAAATTGGTTTCCAAGGAGCTCCTGGGGTGCCCTAGGAGGGTTCCCACACCCTATATCAATCAGAGCTGCTCCCCTTTTGTCAGCCTCACATTTTAGGATTCAGATTCTGATTGTTGGCAAAAGGGATTTTCCTGTTAGAAAAAAGAAAATGAAGGGCGCTTGGGTGGCTCAGTCGGTTGAACACCCACCCGCCTTTGGCTCAGGTCGTGATCTCAGGGTCCTGGGATCGAGTCCTGCTTCAGTCTCCCTGCTCAGTGGGGATCTGCTTCTCCTTCTCCCTCTGCCCTCCCCCTGTTTGTGCGCGCTCTCTCTCTCTCCCTCTGTCAAATAGATAAATAAAAATTAAAAAGAAAACGACTTGAGAGCTACTTTCTTAGATCATCTCTAAGCTCCTGTCTAGTTCTGATATTGTTGGAGCCTGTGTTCAAGAGGACAAGGAACGGGGGATAAAGGTGGCAGAGGAAACATAGGAGTCAGACTCAGAGAAGAACTTCCCTAACATCACTGTCACGAGGAACATGGGAGGAGAACTAAGGAACTTGCATTTGCAGGGATCTCTGAGAACAGCGGACAAGCTTGGATGCAGGCAGAAACTGTCCTACCCAGGGCTGGGGGGTAGATGATTCCACAGCCCTGTGAAATTCCTATGTGGGCTGAGCAATTCCTGGATGGGGAAAGGCCGGCAAACTACACGGTAAAGTCTATTTTCCCCATTTCTCTCCTTCTACCTGAGCTTCTCCCTCCCAGCCTTCCACCCGGAGTTGCGCATTCAACAGCTATCCCCGAGCGTCTACCATGCTGCAAACCGTGCAAGTGCTGGGGATACAGCACAAACGAGGCCAGAATGCCTGCCCTCTCAGAGCCGACGCCCCAGAGGGGGAGAGAGACGCTGACCTACAAACCGCAGTCACGCAGTGACACCTGTACCAGGGCCCCGAAGGAGAAATGGCAAAAGCCATCGCAGGGGACCGGGACCCAGGGGCTCCTGGGGCGGGCTTCCCTGGGAAGTGATGTTGCAGAGAACACCTGGAAGGTGAGAATTAACCAGGTGGGGTGGGAAGGAGGCTTGTGGCAAGTGAGGACCCCATCCCAGGGAGGGAGCCACGGGGACGTTGTTTCCCTCTGATGCACACACATGGTGGCTGTATGCTGTGAGCTCCTTTCCAAGTTCTGGTTAATGAATTCACTCTCTTGGTTATCTCTCACTGACTGGATTAGCACCCCCGCCGCATCCAGATTGTCAGATTGTCGGTGAGGCGGATGCTGCCGCCTCCAGGGATAACCGCCCTTCCAGAGCCTGGCTGGACCTCCACCGCTAGAGAGGTGGGTGGCTCCGGCCTGGCTGGGAGGGTGGGCCAGAAATCCCTGCCATCCTGGGACTGTGGTTTGGGGGAGAACTGCCCTGGGAGCGGAGCAGCCCCCCGTCATGCAGGGTGGGGATATGGTGGGGATATGGTGGGGGTGTGGACCACGCGTGAGCCACTACCTTCTACTTTGGGGGGCCCATCTCGCAAGGAGAATGCATACTGGGTTTTCTCTCCTTTCCTCTCAGGGGTAGGGAGGCCTCCAGAAGCTGTGTTCTCCGGTCCTGGCCCCTAAAAGAGGCTATCTGACGTGGTGGAAAAAGGTGTTGACTTTGGAGTTAGACCTATTAGACAGAACTGTTGTTTGCTCTCTGTGTGACCTCAACAAAATTAGCTCACCTCTCTGAGATTCAATTTCCTCATCAGTGGAATAAAAACATCTCTTTTCCCAGGCTAAGTCAAGGGCCCGCCACACAGTAGTGACTCTAGGACAGGTAGTCCTTTCTAGCTAAGTCCTCATCAGGGCCGAGTCAGGGCTCCTCTGGGGACGGTGTCCAGCCTGGTGCTTCTCTCCCCCACCCCTCCTAGTGAGGCCTCAGGCTGTGTCTGCAGAGGCATGGGGTCAGCAGAGAGCCCCTGCCCTCCCATGGGAGTCCTTCGGGCTGCACCAGGTGGCTCTCGGGGGGAGGTAGCATCCCTTCCCTCCACCCGACTCCCCTGAGCTCCTCTGCAGGGATGAAGGGGCTGCCTGGCCAGGGCCTCCCAACGTTTCTGTATGCCTTTCATTAGCTCACAGATGTAGTCTTGTTGACTAGTGAGTTTCCCTCAGGTGAGATGACATCAAGTAGGGAGCTGGTCTGGCTTGCAGGCCTGTTTTCCAGCTGGAGCAATGGCTGGTTGAAGGAGCCAAAGAGAAGGATGTTGGGGGAAGGGTGCCCCTAGGAGGGCCAGCCCAGCAGGAGGAAGGCCCAGCTGATGTTCAAGCCTGGGGTATGGGAGAATCCCCAGGCGAGCCTTGAGGTCCAGCAGCAGGATCTGGCTCAAACGTTCCTCCGTGGCATGCAGGTCTTCCTAAATAACGTGACTCTTTGGCTGGGACTGCTTCCCATCCCACCCTTGGCCCATGTTGGGCCTCCCAAAGCCCCAGGAGAACAAAGCTTGCACACAGGTACCAGGCGGGCCTGGATGTAAGCTCCACGAGGGCTCATCCGTCTCTACCTCGTGCGTGGGTTCATCCTCAGCATCCAATACACGGTCTGCCTGAAGAGATGTTCAGTAATATTTGTTGAATGAATAATAGGAGAGAAGGCATTATAATGTAACGGTGAAGAGCATGGGATCTAGAGCAGGACAGGCCTGGTCAAATCCCACCTCTAAACTTATCAGCTGTGTGTCAGAGCCCTTTCTCTTCATCTGTGGAATGGTGATGGTGAAGACAGCACCCACTTCACAGGGCTTCTGGAAGAGCACGTGAGACCAGGTCCGAAGGTGTCAGCGTAGACCATGGCTATTGTGCTCAGCCAGTATTATCTGCTCCCGTCGTTGCTGTGGACTGAGGGCATGCCGTCGTGGTGTGTGCTGGCCGGGGGCAGGGCTGGCGGCTGACCCGCTGTGAGGAGAGAGACCAAGGAAAGTGCCCTATGAGAAGAGTGAGGCTAGATGAGAGAAAGAACTTCCACAGTGGGAATGGAGCGGAGGGCTGACCGGACCCCACAGAGTTCTGGTGGGGCTCCCACACGTGCCTTCGCTGTCTCCTGGAAAGGTCAGGGTCCCAGGTGTGCTGCACAACTTGCCTGGCTTTTCTCTGTGGCTTCCCGCCTCCTCCCAACTCGGCTCTAAGGCTGGAACCTGAGGAGTCCATCAGCATTTCTGTGGTGCTCGGTGCTGTCCCCGTCACCGTAGAAACCAGGGACAGGAGAGACAGAAAAGGAAGAGGAGAATGTGAGGTAGGCGGGGGTGAAGAACCCCAGGGGTAGTGGCCAACCCTGTGCTGAGCAGGGGCTGTGGGGGATGTGCAGGAGAGACCCTCTGGGAGTGAACTCACACCCTGCAGGAGCCCCGAGGCCATTCCAGCCATCTCGCAGTTCTGGAGCCAGAAGACCCCTCTCCCAGCCTAGGTAAGTAGAGGGGACTGAGCCCATCCTAGGCCTTCAGAGATGCCCATGCAGTATGCATGCTGGACACGAGCCCCTTGGCCGGGGACAGCAAGGGCCCAGCACAAGACTGTAGTTTTTAACACCAGCCAAGAGGATGACTCTGGCCGGGGAGTGGGCTTCTGCGGTACATGTTAGGCCAGGTCTCACCTACCTTCCCCAGCTAAGAAAGCAGAGCTGAGCAACGGGCCTTCGAAGTTTGTTTTGTTCTGTTTTTGTTTTGGGGGTAGTAGCGACTTGGCAAACAGAGTTTAGCAGTATAATTAAATAAAGCTTATAACAAATTAATCTGCCGCATAATTACATACATAGCTGTTATTATGCTACATGGTAGTTAGTCATCCATAGTAAATAGTCCACAAAAGCAAAGGTAACTGCTGTGCCTTTTACACAGCTGAGCCAGGGGTCACAGTGGGCCTCTTGCCCTGCTTGGCTCTCCGGGCTCTGTCATCCTTCCGGGCTGAGCTTCCCTGGATGCCAGGTACCATTCCATCAGACTCAGTTGCCGACACTCACTGTGCCTCGGGCGCCCCAGGCTCCAGGCCTTCCTTCCATCCTCCGTCACCCCTCAGGACCCACCCATGTCCCCCCAGGCAAAGGGTCCTTGGGCAGTACATTCAGCTGCTCCTTAATTTCTGCTTTGACTTCAGGCTGCCCTCCTCCTTCACTTTAGTAGCTGATAGAAGGGCCCCAGCCCCACATGGTAGGCTCTGCACTGGCTGCTGGTGAGACAGAGGTGATGGGGACCAGTCAAATGGTCGGGAGGAAACTGGGAAACATTTGGGCTTACGATGACGAGATATGTTCTATGATGTCTCTATACACACATTATTGCTTGTGATCAAGATATTTTCATATGGATAAAAAATGGTTGTTGTGTTTTTTTCTTTTTCTAAGGAGCTGAATAAGATCCAGCTTTCAATAAAAGAAGCCAATGGGCTGGCAGAGGAAACCAGCCTCCACCCACTCATACCGAGCCCTGGGATAAAGCTGGAGGGGTCTACTAAGGCCGCGGAGACTTCTGTGTGGGCAAGGGCTTTTGTCCGGGTGAGGGGAAAAACATGGTTCAGAGCAGGTTCATGGAATGGCATCTTAAAGGATGAGGAATGATAGTAACAGCTAATGTTCTCGGAGCAGTTCCGACGTGCTGGGCTCTGCTCTGAGCGCTGAGCTTGTATTAACCCAGGCGATCCTTACAGCACTGTGAGGCTGGTGCTGCTGTTGGCCCCATTTTATAGAGGAGGAAACAGGGTGCAGTGGGTTGGATAGTGTCTCCCCAAGAGACATGTCTGGACCCTCTGAATGTGGCCTTATTTGGAAATAGGGTCTGCAAATAAAATTAAGGCATTTAAGATCTTAAAATGAGAATTCAATCTTATCTCAAGATGAAATCATTTTGGATTTAAGATGGGCCCCAAATCCAGTGACTGGTGTTCCTATGAGACAGGAAAAAGAGGAGGATTTGAGATGCAGGGGCACAGAGGAGAAGGCCGTGTGAACACAGAGACAGATATTGGAGCTCTGCTGCCATAAGCCAGGGAAACCTGGAGCCACCGGAAGCTGGAAGAGGCAAGTAAGGATTCTCCCCTAGAGCCTCCAGAGAGAGGCTGACCCTGGCTATAGCTTGATTTCAGCCCATAATACAAGAAGCTCTTTGCTGCACAATTACTGATCTCTCTTTCTTCCCCCGACTCCCCAGAGGTCACGTCCGCATCAATGGGTTGCTATCAGCTGACACAGGGAACCTGGTCGTCCCCTCTGGCATATGCCCAGCCCACCAGCAACAGCTTTGTTTTGATAGTGAGCAGGACCTGTAATCACTGTGTGGGGTCCTATAGGCCAACGGAGCCCCTAAGTGGAGAGGGTCTGGGCTCCTGCTTTGGCGAGGGGTCTCGGTGCTTTCCCTGACAGCAGCAGACCTGGCTGGCTGTCCGGTGGGGAAGAAGGGAGACGCACTGGGCAGCCTTGCGTGGCCCCACCATCAGCGAGCAGGCGACTTCTGGGCCATGCAGAGGGACTGAGCTTCTACGGGGACAGGCCAAGTCTTCTGGGGAGTTTGGCAAGGAGCGTCGTTCTGTGACGCCACCATGCTCTTGTTCCTTCCTATATCCTGCTTCTCAGAGAGGGCTGGGGGATTGAGTGGCTTCTTGTGTGTAAGTTAGGTCTTGCTGGAGCAGGAAAGGGACTTTGGTGCTCTCAGGGGAGACGGGAGCAGTAACCAAGTCCTGGGGAACCTGCAGGATATTAGGGGAGGGCAAGGAGATGGAAGGCTTATCTCTGGGCCCCTGAGGATGAAGTCTTGAGAGATAACACAGGGACACAGGGGGCTCAGGCAACCCCTGGGTGTCCCAGGCAGCACCACCAAGCTCCCAGTGGGAATTAGTCCTTGGTATGTGGAAGGCCAGCTCAGGGGCTCTGCAGGGCTCAGGAGGATTGTTAGACTCCTAGCAAGGCAGAATCCATGCAGACTTTCTCTTGTCTTTGTTCATATTCCCCATCTACTGGCTCCTGCCTGGCATACCTTTGGTGACTACTAAACTTCCTCTAGGGTCTAAGCAAGAAGACAATGCGGCTCCGCTGGGTCAGGTTCTGGGAATACTCTTTATGTGAGCAAGGGACTGATGTCATTGCCCCTTGGGGGCTGAAGGAGCCTGCCAGTCTCCAGGGAAGAGGACCCAGGCTGCGGGGGCAGAAGGGGCTGTCTCAGGCATTTGAGTGAAATCCTTTTGGCTAGGGCTGAGCTGGGTGACGAAAATGGGGAAGTTCCCCCATAGTCGTGGGGAATATGTCATTTTGCGGGTTCTTGAATGGCTTGTCTTGTTTCGCTCTGACAACAAAGGGAAGAAATTTCTGTGTTGGGCCCTTACTTTCTCTGTGTGGTGCAGACTGACTTGAAAACGAAAGAGCGTTCTTCAACGCACTTGCCTATTGTTGGTGTTCTTGGCCGGTGCCATCAGGTGCTTGTGGTAACCAGCTCAGAGCCAGGCTGGGTGGCTGCAGCTGGACATGATTCCAGATGGCAAGCAGCTGGGGGCTCAGCACCGGGCACCCTATGGCCTTAGAGCTAAAGCAAAAGCAATATAGTTAGTGTATAGTCACGGAGTGTGGATTCTGGAACGTCCTCTGGGTTTATATCCAGCCTCAATCAATCACCTGTCAGGTGACCTGGGGCCAGTTACTTAGTCTTTCTGTGCCTCAGTTTCATCATCCGTATAACGGGATTCTAACAACATTGACTTCATAGAATTGTTGGGAGAAATACATGGGTTAATATATGTGAAAAAATAGAAATAGTGCTTGGTACCTAGTAAGTGCTGCACATTATTAGCTTCTGTTACCCTTCATGGGTCAGTCTTGCCTTAGGGGCCTGCACATGGGTGAGTCACTCTCCATTGGAGGATGGGCCTGTGCCCCCTGGGTGGGCCTGTTCCATATCCCCGGGTCCCCTGGCACGTCGTCAGAAACCTCCCCTGGGGTAGTGTTGCCTGAAGGCAGATGACGTCATGGGGAGATTGCGGGCTGCTGAGCATGGACCATATCGCTTCTGCCCCAGGCCTCTTTCTGTTACCTCGGGGCCTCAGGACAGCCTTCCTTGACCGTACCTTTGGTTCCAGCTTCTACTCCTGCACTGTGGATTTGCTATCACATGAGCACCCCTCCAACGTTAGAGTCCCCCTCTCTGCCTCAAGAAGTCACACGGCGTCAGGGCCAGAGGGTGCCTGAGAGGTTCCGGAGCTCACCCCTTCATTGTTCTGAGGAGCCAGTGCGTGGGGGCGGGGCGAATACCGTGACATAGCGGGACTGTGACGCAGTCCTTTACCAGGCCCAGCGCCCTTTCACCATGCTGGTGCCTCCCAGAAGGAGGAGAGGTGGTGACCATCACCCTTGGACCCCCTGACCGGGCTCCGGCTGGAAGGCCGGGGGCTGGTAGGTAGGAGGACGGAGGGGCGACAGGGCCTGGAGAGCTTGGCCAGGGACGAGGAGCAGCCGCCTCCCCCTTCCCTCACCGTGTACCTGCCCTACAGGACCAGGGCCCAGGGCTGCCGGAACTCCAGGTCTCTTTTTCAAGAGAAGCAGGAAATTAATTTTTTTAAATGTGAACTCTTTTAATTTAAAAATGTTAGTAACCAAAGCCATTTAGAATATCATTTTAGAAAAAGAAGAAGAAAAAAAAGCCACGCTCAGCTTGCAGGCTGCACGGGTGCAACCGCAGCCTGACTGTGCTTGTTCCCACCAGGGGCTTACCACCAGACTGTGAGCTTCTCCAGGCTTCTAAAGAGCACAGGACGAGCAGTGTGCCGTGGGGGTGGGATTGAGAATTGAGGGCTGTGAGGCCACGAGGAAGAAAGCATCCAGACTGCCAGAAAGAAAGTAAATAGACGAAGACCCACGCATTGCTATGAAAGATGCAAAAGAGACATTCTGCCTCCGACCACCGAGGGGCTTTCCACCTGGCGCTCCAGGTCACCGGCCACCAGAGCCTCCAGCTTCACGTGGGGCCCAGGAGGGCTGAGTGGGGCAGGGAGGGAGGGTTGCTTGGAGGCGGTGGGAAGCAGCTCAGCTTGGTTGCTGAGAAGTGAATCACATTTCCATGTGATGGGTGCAGTTCACACTTTGTAAGGGAACAGGGAGCAACTGGAGCCTGACTTTTCTAAATATACCATGCAAGCCAACAGCCTCCTGGCTCTGAATTGAGATTCTTGACAGGAGGCTGGGTGAGCCCTTGGATTCCACTTGTGCAGGCTGCATCCCAGGCTGTGCTCCTCCAAGCCGGGGCGGGGGAGGGGGGGAGGGGCTGATGCCAGGAGCTGGGACTTCCAGAAGGAGCCCACTGACTTCCATTCCTGGGTAACTACGGGTAGGGACTCTGGGAAACCCTCACAGGCCCAGGTTAAGCCCGACAACCACAGGGTTTCTGTGGCCAGAGGGGACCACTTGAACCCCACTGCAGACTTCCCTTCCCCCTTTACAGAGCTGCCTGGCACAGAGACCCCTGGTCATGTCCTCCAAACTCCCAGGGATAGGTAGTCTCCAGGACACCCTCCCCAGTCTCCCCTTATTTTCTGATCTCTTTGCAAGTCTATACCTGAAATCACAATATGGGCTGCTGAAGTTGGGCCTTCCTTGGTAGGAAGCTCAGGTTGCTGGAGGAGCATGAAATCCTCTGATTGCACTCCCAGAAGTGCCCTGCAGGGCTGTCCTGCAGGCTGGGAGGTAGGGAATGCCACTGACCACCTGTGTCCCTTTCTCTTCTTGGCATCGGTTTCCAACTCTGGAAACTTCCAAGGCTGGAGGTGACAATGCCGGTCTGAGGTCTCATCCAGATCTGAGAAGTCATAGTTCCCTGGTGTGCGACGTGGGCTTGAGATGTGGGGAATGAGGGGGGGTGGTATTTAGTGACAGTCTTCCATGGAGCAGATGGGGTTGCTCACCTCCTTACTTTGCATAGGGAGTGAAGCAGCCCCAAGCTCCTGGCAGGCTGTGATCAGTGCCAGAGCTCTCAGCGAGAGTTGGGGCTTGATTAGCTGTCCTGAGGCTGGGGAGAAGCGGCAGAGACCATCAAAGAAATGGAGGCTGGAGGCTGTGGGCAGAGACACCCATGGCACGTGGGCGCACACTGTTGGCCCGTCCTGGCCCAGACTGGGGGTGGCTCTGGTCCTGGGCTGCCGCAGATCGGCAGCCACCAGGCCTGTGGGAACACCTCGTCCCCAGGCTCTCAGCTGTCAGCAGCTTTGCTAATGAGAAGTGCCTGAGGAAGAGGCTGAGGCTCGGGAAAGTTCTGAGTGCAGACCAACAGTGCTCTGACTGCAGGCACTCTGCAGGGTACCGCAGTCTGGAAGAGAGGAGATGGAACCCTCCTGAGAGCTCAGCTGCCCATTGTGCCCCCTGGGCTGCTCGGAGAGCCCCGTCCAAGGGTGCCAGAGGGTACAGGGAGAGCTGGAAGTCTCTAAGGAGCTGGCACCTGTGCCCTTTGAGAAGCTGTCTGGGTGGGGTCCCCACATAACATTCACCCTAAATGAACGCCCTGCCCCCCACCAATGTCCCTGTGTTCCAGCGACTAGGGAGGCAGCACTGCGGGCTCTAGGGGTCTGTGGGATCAGGGTGAAATCCTGCATCTATTAGTCCTCAGAGACGCCATACTAAGTACAGGGCCGTGGGTCCAGCGTCTGCCTACACATTGCCTTTCCAAGTTTCTTCAGAGAACTTATAGTACCTGGGGGCACCCGGGTGGCGGGGCCAGTTTAGTGTTCGGCTCTTGGTTGTGGCTCAGGTTGTGATCTTACGGTTGTGATCTCAGGGTCGTGAGATTGAGCTTGGCGTTGAGCTTGGCGTGGAGCCTGCATAAGATTCTCTCTCCCTCTGCCCCTTCCCCCTCCACTCGCGCATGTGCACGTGTGTTCTCTCTCTCAAATCAAAAAGCCAAAAAAACTTACAGTCTCTGATACGACCCTACTTAATATCTTGTTTGTAGGTACGGTCGCCTGGCTGGCTCAGTCGGTGGAATGTGGGACTTTTGATCTCGGGGTCGTGAGTTCAAGCCCCACATTGGATGCAGAGCTTACTTAAAAAAAAAGAAAAAAAAATCATTTGTTTGTAAGTTTCCTGCTGGTGTCCTAAACCCCAGTGGAAGGCTAGGACTGAGACTACAGTGGTTCATGGGCTTGGGAGGAGTCCCTACCCTCGTGAAGCCTACAGTCTTGAGAAGGTGAGAGAAGGTGGCAATAAGGACCTCGAGGGTAAATCTGGGCCCCATCACAGTGATTTGGCAAATAAAAATGTTGCCTGAGACATACTTATACTAATAAGAGTTTCACTGTTACCTGAAATTCTAATTAATTTTTTATTTTATTTTTTAAAGATTTATTTATTTATTTATTTAGAGAGAGAGCACGTGCACGGGGAGCTTGAGTTGGGGGAGGGGCAGAGAGAGGGAGAGAGAATCTCAAGCAGACTCCCCCCTGAGTGCAGAGCCCGACTGGGGGCTTGATCCCAGTACCCTGAGATCATGACCTGAGCTGAAATCAAGGGCTGGAGCCTCAAGCGACTGAGCCACCCAGGCACCCCTGAAATTCTAATTTCGAATCTTTCTTCTGCCCGCCCCACCCCCCCCGGCACTGTGGGAGCATCCTGGAGGAGCAACAGAGCCAGTCCTAGGACCTCGGGGCAGGTACTTCCTGGAGAACCGGCAGGAACTTGCCAGGTAGAGAGGGAATGGGTCTCCCAGGCACAGGGAATGTGGTGCACAAAGGCCACAAGGTGAGAGCCAAGGGCCCCGAGGGCCTGGTCGCCTTTCGTGGAACATGGGGCATGGAGAGGCTAGACACATCAGCAGACACAAGTCCCAGAAGGTCTCTGGGTCATGCTCAGGGGTCTGGACTTCACACCAGGAGCAACAGAGAGTTACTGAAGGACTCAACAGGGAATAACATGGTAATATTTGTGTTCTAAAGAGGCTCTTCTGGCTGCTGTGTGCAGAATGGCTTTGGGGGGAGGGCAGGAGAGGGAGTGGAGAGCCGGGTAGGAGGCCGCTGTCTGGAGGAGGGGGTGGTGGCTTCGACAAGACAGGAGGCAGTGGAGGAGGGAAGTTGATAGATTCAACTGATCCTCAGGAGATAGCATCAACAGGATTTAGCAACTAATTATAAATTAACTGAGGGCCCGTGAGGGAGCAGAAAAGGAAAGATGACTCCCAGGTTCTTGGCTTGAGCAACAGGTGGCTGGGGTGCCATTCAGGGAGGCACGGCCCCCTTGGAAGTGGGAGGAGGAAGAGTTTTGCAGCAGGGGGAGGAGAGGATGATGAGTTCTGTTTGGCTAGGTTGAGCTCAGGGTGCCTGTGGGATAGCGGAGCAAAGATGTCCAGTAGGGCCCTGATATGGATGCAGGCTCATGGCAGAGGGAGCTAGAAACCATGCAGCCGTACTCCTCCTCTCGAGCTCCTGCTTCAGATGCTGACGGGGCATGGCCAGTCAGGGACAGGCGAACTGGGGTCTCTGGCAGGTGGCATTGGGGCCTGAGCTCCATCCAATGGGGCAGCCCTCCCTGTTTCTCGCCGATGCCCAACGTACGGGAACGTGGACTCCTGCTGCCTCATCTTCTGACTTCTCATAGATGGCTCACATGACGGCTATCCACTTTAAGGTGTTGGCAACTGATTCAATTTAAAAAAAAAAACAACGTGGTCCAGACAGAACATATCCAAGGGCCAGATCTTCTCCAGGGCTGAAGTGAGGAGTTAGGGTAGAACCCTCAAGATCAGGAGCCCCTTAAGGCAATGTTCTACAAATAAGCCCTGCATCACCCTTGGGACTTGTGTAAAAATAGACCCCCAACCTCTCTCTCCAGTGATTTAGATCTGATAGGTCAGAAGGAGCCCAGGAATCTGATCTTGTCAAGCACCCCGAGTGGTTGTTGATGAACTCAAGTTTGAGAACCTCTGAGCCAGGGATAGCAGAGGGGACAGAGCAAGGCTGGTCACAGGGGCAGGAGAAAACCAGAAGAGGAGGCTGTCCAGAGCAGAGATGGTCTCAAGAATGATGGGTGGCTTCCTGCGAATGGTTCCTAGATCTGTCCTCCTTCTCCCCCCCCCGCCCCGCCCCTGCACGTTTTGGCTCCTCCCCAAGGAAGGCTGGGGAAGCTCCATTTACTAGCGAGAGTCAATGAGTCAGTGGGCATAAGGGATCGGTGTGCAGGGGTGTGGGGCCCTCCTCTGGCTCGTCAAGCTGTAAGTGGTAAGCTGTCCTTCCCAGCCTGAGCCTCCACCAGCCTGAGCCAGCCTGCTGCCAAGCATGGTGGCACATGCACTCAACTTTGAGTGTTTCCTGGAGCTGGTGGGGGGTTGGGTCAACTTCTCTGCCTGTCCCAGTGAGGAGACCGAAGTCTGGGTGGAGAAAAATGAGATGAGTGGGGTGGGAGGTGAGTTGAACAGGCCTCACAAATTCCTTCAGTCCCAGGTACTTACCACCTCTTGCTAGTTTAGGAAGCAGGAGTGTTCTGTGAGGTTTGCCCAGCTTCGCAGAATGTGCTCCTGGGGCTCATGCCACAGTTAACCGTTACGTTTTTTGTTGGCCGTTTTGTCCTTGTTTCTTTTGCCTACACCTTCATTAGGGATGCATGGGGGAGAAATGAGTTCAGGCCCAGGACATGGTACTGCTGGACCCCCCCCAGTCTTCTCCAAAACCATACCATCATTTCTAACATCCAGCATGATGGCACCCCAATTTCAACCAAAAAACAAGGACTAAAAAGTGTGCATTGGGTTTCAAACCAAGGTCACGAGTGACCACGAACAGAGCTATGGCATAGAAGGAAGCACCAGGCAGTAGTGAGAAGAGAAGAGAGTGGGAGGTGAGAAATAGAGAAGTGTTTGTAGCCAACCCTTCCAAGGAGCCGGAGGAGAGGGGGGGTAGCCGTGGAGTGCACAGGGGTCAAGGCCAAGACTGGGAAGGCAGTCGATGGGAATTGCTGGCAAAGAGGAAGCACAGAGAGGGCTAGAGTCAGGTCCCTGAGGGGGGTGGGGAGTAAGTTGGAAACACCCAGAGCACAAGGGAGGGGTCAGCTTTGGTTAGAGGGTCACCCTTCCATTCTAACAGTAGGACAAGAAAAGTCCTCTTGTACGGGCAAGTTTGTAATAATTTGGCCAAGAAAGTTGCAGGAGTTGCTGTCTGATGGCTGTTTTCTCGGTGACATTGGGGGTGCTTTCCTGGGCTAAGATGAGTCAGAGGTTTAAGGAGGATGGGGTTTGAAGGGACTCTTGGACAGTGTGCCAGGCCGGCAGTCCCTGGCAGGAGAGGCACAGGGAAGGGTAGCAGCTGGACTGATCCCAGCTTGGGGTTTTGCCATGAGGGTGCAGAGAGGAGGGCACGGAGGTTCGTGATGATGGTGAGAACGATGGAGTCTGGCACGAGAGGGCTGCTGGGGAAGGTTGAGGGGTCATGGCTCACGGAGCTCAGGGAGCAGGGAGAGAGACCCGGAGCAGAGGAAGAGAGCTAGGAGCTTCAGCCAGGCCTTGGGATGCGTGTGGGCAGAAGAGAGCCGGGCACAGCCCTAGAGGTGCCCTGGCGTGCGTGCGTGTGCGTGCGAGAGCGTGGGCTGAGGGCTAGTCCCAGCCGCGTCTTCCCGTGCGGCCTGGTTTCCTCCGCGCCGTGTGCGCGTTGGCTTCTCTGGCTCATGAGGGTGTACGTGGGGAGCCGCCAGGGCAGGATAGGACACAGAACGGAAGGAGCTCTAAGGCCTTGTCAGGTAGCAGGGCATGCCAGGACAGCGCAGCCACCCCCTGGCAACACTGGGGAATGTGGGTGCAGCGTGGAAGACGGTCTCCGGACACCAGCAGTCTCAAGGAGGACGCGAGCTTGAGGGAGAGGCTGTGCCGGCAGGCACCGGAGTCTGCGCTCCCAAGCTGGGGCGTAGGCGCGGGTGGGGCGCAGCTGGGCTGCTCCCAGCTCCGGGTGTTCAGCCCCTGAGGCCCTGGTCTTCTCAGGTCTGCCGGTCCCAGCCACGTCTTCACCGACACATGAGTTCCCAGCTCCTGGCAGACACCACCAGAAAGCAGCAAATGGCAGACTCCATCCAGGGCTGCTGACATCTGGCTTCTCAATCAATTCATTTATCTGCTTGACGATGGTGGATTATTAAAAACAAAAACAAGGAAAATCTTCCCATATCCCTGGCTAAGCCCGCATTTCTTATTGTCCCCCCACTCCTCATGGGTTACTAGTCCCCCATGGGGAAAGCTGCCAACAACAGATTAGTATTTTTTTTTGAAGATTTTATTTGAGAGAGAGATGAGCAGGGGGAGGGGCAGAGGCGGAGGCGGGGGCTCCCCGCTGAGCACGGAGCCCCACTTGGGGCTCAATCTCAGGACCCCGGGATCATGACCTGAGCTGAAGGCAGATGCTTAACCGACTGAGCCACCCAGGAGCCCTCAGATTAGTATTTTTCAAGGTGTTCAAGGAGCCTTAGCTCTGAAGATGTTTCAAGGACAAATGTTGAAAATAGCTTTGGAAAATCCTGCATTAACATCCCCCTCTCTTGGAGATTCACAAATTGCATTCACATGCAAAAAGATCTGAAAAGTTTCATAGGAGAAAAAAACTTTAATTTTGTTTTAACTTTTTCAACCACAGAATCCGCCCCCCCCCACACAGTCCTCCTCCCATCATTACTCAGAACCAATATTCTTTTTTTTTTAAGTATTTTATTTATTTGACAGAGACAGTGAGAGAGGGAACACAAGCAGGGGGAGTGGGAGAGGGAGAAGCAGGCTTCCCACTGAGCAGGGAGCCCGATGCGGGGCTCGATCCCAGGACCCTGGGATCATGACCTGAGCAGAAGTCAGACGCTTAACGACTGAGCCACCCAGGCGCCCTCAGAACCAATATTCTATGCATTTCACTTTGACATACACTAGCTAGTTCAGGAAACCACCTGCAGTAGACTTTCTATGGACCCCAGCACAATCAACTAGTGTGCTTGTTGAGGATTACATGTACCCTTGGTTATCTAGCCGGTATGTCCAAAATTTGTGTCATTTAAATAGCTCTCTCTTGAGGAAGACTTTAAGCCCGTTAAAGAGTAAGAATAATCCATGGCATGAATAGAAGCATTTTACATCTGTGAGAAAACCCACAGTCCAAGAGTCAACTCACACCCCCAGAGTGTACTGGACATGCTGCAGACAAGCATTCTCGGGGCCAGACGCAGCCTTATAAGGTGGCCTGACATTTTCTCATGGCCCAGGCCACCCTCCAAAAATATCCAGAGACAGAAGAAGAGTGGGAACTGACCTCCCCGAACATTTCAAAGATTAACAAGCAGGCTCTCCATTAAACAGGAGCACTAACACCTGCTTTCCGACCAGCTCCAAAAGCCCTGCAGGGTCCATGCTGGGGAGGGTTCTGCGTTGGGAAGAGAACAAATAGATGGAGCCTTCAAAACATACATCCAAGCTGGCTTCTTTGTTCTAAAAAAAGTGTTATTTCCTGGACCCCTCCAGAATATGCTTTAAGATCTGACTGCCTTTTCTTTATACGGACAATAGAGACCCCTGCCTAATTTTCACTGCTGTGCCTTTCAGCCCCTTCCGCGTCGTGGGGCTGAAGCCCGGTTCCAAACGCCTCACACTTCCAAGGCCCCGATCGCTTGTGAGGTGCTGCCTCCCAGCGGGGGAGCCCAGCTACAACAACGCAGAAGCGGAGCTTGGCCTTCAACCAAGTGCGGTATCTGGAAATGCATCTGGACTGCGTCCACGAAGGCCGAAGATAGATGTGAAGGTGCTGCCGTGCTCACAAGTCTATGTTCTGGAACTAGTGAGCAGAGATGCAACTTCCGAACCTTTAGAGATTTATGAAATGGGTACTGGGTGCTAATATACACAGCCTTTCTCATGTTTTATTTTTGCTCTTTGAATGGGACTTTTTAGGGTGAACTGCCTTTCCTGGGGGAAAAAAATATTTTTGGTAATGAGATCTGCCCCAGTAACACTAAGGAGTAGCTTTCTAAATTTGAAAGCAAAAAAGATTAACTAGTCTCTCACACTTACAAGGAAGCGTTGGTCAGAGACCCACGCAGCGCTCTCTGGTGACTGGCTCTCAGCGGCAGGCAGGGGTGTTAACAGGTATGGCTATTTTTGGTAAGAGTTGCTTAGAACAGTTTCTTCACCACTAGACTGTATGACAATGAGCCAGTCCATTTGTAAGGTTGGGATTTTTTTTTTTTTTAATAATATGAGGAATTGCAAAGCTAGTCTCCATTCTTGTTAAAGGGAACAGAACAACACAGCGGTATTTTTGGAACACTGTGTGTAACAGTAGGTCTCTCACTTATACCAATGGTAACTCCTCAGGTTAGAGCTTATTATGTTAACACAGTACACATAATTGCCACAAAATATGACAATGACAAATTAGAAAGCCCTGGTTTCCCATTACCGCCCTAAGATAGTGAAGGTTGTATTTTCTGGGTAGCCTCTACTACTAACTCTACCATCTGTTCCTCAGCTTTAGTTGAAATGATTCTTTTCGTAAATGAAATGCCCATCTCTGAAAGAGACTAGATTGCATACACGAGGAGTGCTTCTACAACCACCGTGCTGCTAACGTCTTAAGGCTGTGCTCAGACAGCAGGTAGAAAGAAAACGTTCCCTTTGGAACAAGGACCACAGTCTTGGACAACGGTTGATGGTTAACTCTGAGAAAGACTTGGCCGACCCAGCAGTGGGCATGTTAACCGCTGGAGGCACCTGAGAAGGAGATCGCTCAGGGATCACCCACTAGACAATGCCCATCCCATGGACACATCAGTGCTTTCATTTTGAGGTGAAGAGGCCTGGGGTCTAGAATTAGCAGGACGGAAGCGGCCGCGCGGGGTGTATCCTGCCCGTGTCCCTCCCACCACCTCCTACAGTGAACTTGAGAGTGGGTGAAGCGGTTCCTAGGATTGCTCTCTATTTTGAGGCATTTTCAGGAGGTACTTGACCACTTCTTGTTTTAATATAAGATGAACATTGCCAGGCAACAAAAGTTCCCTTCTTAACTTATATTAGAAAAGTTAGATTAAAAAAACATTGTAAAAAAACAAAACAAAACAAAACCCCAAACATTGTAAGACAAGGATCCTCAATCGTTTACCGACTTCCTGGTCGCTTACATGAGTAGTCCCTCTTGTCCCTCTGGGGCCAGGCTGAGAGGGGCTTGGTAAGCTTGAAGACTGGCAGGAAGAACGACTTTTTGGAAACCTCTTAATATAATCTATTTCTCCTGTGTAAGTGCATTACGAATAGCAGAAATAGATTTTAAACCTATGAAAGAAAGAACTGGAATCTGTGACAAAACTGAAACTCTTCCATATTCCTGTAACACCACGTTCAGGCCAACTTAATGTGAAAAATCACTAGATGCACTGGTATTTCAAATCCAGGCAGAGCACGCACCAGTTTATTTTGAAATGCAACACAGATCAGTATTTTATGAATACAACTTATTACTACATTAACATTATCAGGTAAAAACAGCTTCAAATGCATGCATAGAAAGTTAGGCATAGCCTTTAAACTCCTTATTTCTAAATATACAAAAAATACATTTAAATTATATAATTTTAGTGAATCAAAGACTTATAAAATTACAATTTTGGTTTTCACAACATAGAAAAAATACAAAAATGGACTATATATATGGTTGTATAATTTTCTACCCAAATTTCAAAGGAGCAGTATGTACTGATGTTAATGTTTTATAATGTTTTATCTAGAAACTCAGAACTGAAAGTAATTTGCAGGTTGTACCACATCAGCGCCGATCTTGTGTTATAAATGAATAATCCAAACAAACCAGTAGAGATGAGGACACCATCTTCATATGCCTCTTTACCTCTAGTTCTTCTAAACCCTTTCTGTGGGAAGTTCACTCCAGAGGAATGGATTTTATCTGGAAGGACAGTGCTTTATTCCATGACTAACTCTCCATGGTGCCTTTGATAATGGTGAGTATGTATTAAATGAGTGATCCCAACCTGAGCAAACAGAACACAGCAAGATGCAGATTAGCAGCTTGTGTCTACAAAGCACTACTGCATACCTCAAAAGAATTCTCTGCCGGAAGGTGGTCCCCGAAGGGGGAAATCTGAAACACCCAACCAGGCGGGCGGCGGGGCAGATGATGCCTTTGACTATGTCCTGAAATGAAAACAAGAAGTCTGACAAAATACCCACCAAACACTGCCTTCCTCATTCACACTTTGTAAGATGTGACAGTTGGTGGGGTTAGATGTTCTCAATTCATAGAACACCACCACTTCAAAGGAGAAATTAATTCATGTCAGAGATAAAGCAACCAGTTACCGAGAGAGGTGAATGAAGGACATGGCCGAGTGCATGCCTTAGTTATCTGCCACGAGCATCTTAAATGTCGATGGACAAAAATACACAGTGCAGTGGAGACCCTTTTTGAGGAGGGAGTTGCTTGCTGTGTTCTTGCTGCCAAAGTTCAATTTGATGAAACACCACTGTTTGCGACAGACTATTTTTCATAAATAGTGACAAATTATAACAGAGAGGCCCGAATAAAACCCCCAATCCGATCCTGGAAAACCTGTATTTCTCACCCCATCTTCTATAACTATTCCAGAAACGACTGAAAAAAATCTTACCCAAACTAAGTAATTAAGACTAATATAACTCAAATTGTTTCTATTTTACAGCAGAAATACATTTAGGAAAAAGAAAAAAAAAACACGAAAAATAATCTTTTCTCTATATTTAGTTTATGAAGTGTAAGAACAGATTCTAGTCTCAACATGCCCAAGTTAAGAGTGCTGACTTAAAGAAGCAGAATTTTAATGTTCAATTCAAAAATAATTTTATTACACATCTGCCTGCAATAAATTTTAGGCTCCATACTTTCTTTTTTTTTTTAGGCTCCATACTTTCTTCTCATTTTCATCTTCATTATCAGGCTTCTATGAAAATAATTTAAAAACTAATTTAAAAAATAAGTTTTCCATTATGACACTCTTCTGATATTAGCAATATTTTATTTTTATTTATTTTTTTTAGCAATTATATTTTAAATAACTACTCAGTAAGCTAGTAAGCTAGGCCTTTAAAATTTTAAAGATCAATGATTTAAAAAAAGCGGGGGGAGAAAAGAATCCACAAAGAACATTCTGTGTTTAAAATTTAATGCACATCTGAATTTGGGCTTTACATTTTCATCAGCCCTTTCTTCAAGAGTCTTAAATGCACAGTTCAGCAATTAAATGGTATGAAAACATGACGGCAATTAGATATGGTCCACATGACCAAAGTATTTCTAGGCCGCTCCCACACATGGGAGAGGGAACCGCTTTTAGCTCATGTCTGCCCGACTGGGGCACTTCACCACCTCTGGACTTACAAGGTGGTGGGGATTACACAGGACCGTAATTAGGAAAAGGATCCTAACCGAAGAGTTGAAGGACATTTAAAAATAAAGTAAGAAGGGTATAGAAACCTATTCCTAAATGTTCTTCAGGTCTACATATCTAAAGTAACACCTTCCATGTGCTTTCAATTACAGATTCTCTACCCCTTACGTGACTAGCCTGGCTTTGGGTCCAGAAGTGAGAATAGCTATGGGTAAATACATTACTCAGAGGTGTTCTGAGAATGACACGGTGAAAGGTACTCGTCATTTACTGGCAATTGAGCTTTCCCTTTCTGAGAACTGTCACTGTGTTAAAATATGATTGAGGCTGAGCCCTAGATAAGATACGTTCTCTACGATGTACACATACTTATTAAACTCGAGCACGTTTCTTAGTGGCAGGCTGCAACGACTCAACTGAAAACAAACAAAAGGGTTCTAGTTGTTTTCAGATTACAGGTACTACCCCAAAGCTTCATGGACATATACATGGTATAATTCATTCATTAGATAGGGGGAGATAGATCCCAGCCATAACTTCTTAACATTCCAGACAAGAAAGTTTACCGCTTCAAAAATACAGTTTCCAGCATGCAGTCAAGCACTTTGAAAAGGGAATGCGAAACACACTGCAGACTGGAACAGAACTCTTACTGCAAGCTGGGCATTCAGCTGGTACAACTTCCTTACTCAGACTGTAACTCTCAAGTATTTAGTATTACAGATCTTTACTTATCAGATACATGAAGGAAACAGGAGGATATAAAACGCCAAATCCCTTTCCAGCACCATCATAAATACTGGGAACTTCTGGTTGAAAGAGCATGCTGAAATGGACCGGCCAGGATGTTTTATGTAATAGTTTTTGTTGTTGTTGTTTGTTGTTGCTGTTGTTTTAAATAAAATCCCAGGCCTGTGTGACACTGGATTTTGGTTTTTATTTTTTTTAATATTTTAAAAATAGTTCTTACTTATTTTCTATGAAACGTATTGGGAACTCAAAAAGTCTGCAGCATTTTTTGTCATTGAAAAGTTTGTTTTTTGGGGGTGCGCAGGAAGCAGGAGCTATTCAAATTTCTTGTGCTCTTCAGTATGAGAAAGGACCTTTCTTCTCTGGTGTATCATGTGGAAGTATAACTGGGGAAAAACTGAAAGAAAAGAAAGAACTGGTTAAGGAGCTAGATCATTTAAAACTGCATGTTCTCCTTAAAGCACATGGACTTGGGGTCCTCTTTGACTCACTTTCTCATCCAGCAACCAAGGAAGGGAACACGGTGGGCTTGGGTAAGGGTAGGAAAAATGCACAAGGACTTACCTTTTCCTGCTTTAGCTGAAGGGGAAGGGTGGTCCGGACTGGAGTGACACACAGTACCATCACTATCATTACCCATCGAGATGCCACAGAGCCGCCAAATAACACTCTACCCTCTCTCGTAGTATCTTTGCATTTATTCTCTGATGTTACAAATAGGTGAATTCTAGTGATGGACTTATTATTCCTGTTTACAGAGGAGGAGTTCAAGCCCCAGGGAGGATAGGTGACTTGCCTGGGATTTCACAGCAAATTCCTGACAATCAGGACCAGGCTCTGGGCTCCTGACACTCAGTCTAGTCCCTTCTGTCACCTGAGGGGATCTCCCAAAAGCATTTCCCGAGAAAGGTTGTTCTTTGAAGGGGAAGACAGAGGAGGGGGAAGAGGGCCATGACATTTTATCTGAACATGAAGAAGCCAAGTTTGGCTGTAGAAAGTCCTTATGAAAAGTAAGCTAATATCTTAGGCACTAGAGATTCTGTTCTTGGTCATTTCTTTTTTTTTTTTTTTTCCCTTAAAGACTTTATTTATTTATTTTAGAGGGAGAAAGAACAAGTGTGGGCGCAAGCAAGCGGGGGAAGGGGGGAGGGAGAGGCAGAGAGAATCTGAGGCAGACTCTATGCTCAGCATGGAGCCTGAGTGCCGCTCCATCTCACAATCCTGAGATCATGACCTGAGCTGCAATCAAGAGTTGGACACTTAATTGAATGAGCCACCCGGGTGCCCCTATTCTTGGTCATTTCATAGCTTACTTTACAAAGTACTGGTTCTAAAGAAATTGGGTGGTACCACCTCCCTGGGAGTATTTGGAAGCTGGGGGGAGGGGGGTAGATTTGCAGGAAGGAGGTTACTGGCATTCAGCACACGAAGCAGGAATGCCAAAATCTGCAATGTGTGACGGTCCCCCACAACTAAGAACTGTCCTACCCCAAATGCCTACAGGATTCCTGCTGGGAAAAGCCAGCTGAAGCTACCTGCCTTCACAAGGCTACTGTGAACTGGGGGTTCAACACCTATGTAAGAACCCTAGTGAGTTGGTTTAAATGTACACTATCCTTCCCTCCTTCCTTTCCCTTCTCAACGGCTCCAATCTCCACTTTGTAGAAAGTAAACTGTATTTCTGGGGAGGTAATTTCTACGATTCCCCTGACAGTTTTTTCCTTTAAAAAAAACAAAACAAAACAAAACAAAACCCCACAAACCCACGACCCTGAGGATCAAGACCTGAGCCGAAATCAAGAGTCGGACACCTAACTGACTGAGCCACCCAGGCACCCCAACAGTTTCTTCCTTTTTAAACTGGTTCCAAGTTGGCCAAATTTCAAATGGTCCTCCCAAAGTACTCCAAGACATCAGTGGGTGTGTGCACACAGATCTGATAAACTTCAGAGGAGGCTCCGACGCTGAACAGGGCTGCCATCCAGTCCACTCGCTATTTGTAGGCAGGAAGTTATTCAGAGAAAAGACTCAGCTTGTACATAGAATTCAAGAGGGGAGAGAACTATTCTGGTATGAAAGCCAGAAAATTTGACAAGCTCTATAATCTAAAAACTGGAAGTAAAGATATAATTAAACCATAAGGAATGCTAATTGCAATCATTTAAAAATGTGGGGCCAGTCATATTTCTATAGATGTGCTTTACTAAAGGGAAAATTTGTGGCAAAGTACACTAAGGACTTTTCCACCGGTTGCAGGAGTGGCTAAAGCTTCCCTGCTAGTTCAGAGGGTCTGGGGAAGGATGACCTAGAAACCATTCATCAGGCCCTTGGTGGCAGTTAAAGCAAGATGGTGGAGTACCCTCATCCCCACAGGCAAGGGCCTGAGGTCAGAAATGGAGGGCAGATATGGCTCTTTCAATTCTTTACAACTTCAGAGGTTGTAAAGGACCAAGCAAAGGAATGTGTGTGGGCGAGGCCAGGAGAATGGGGGCACTTGGGCCGGAGGTTTTCTACAGTTCTAGTAATGACTTCTTGGTGACCAGAACTTGGGTGACACTGTCTCCATCTGAATTACCCACATGTTTAGACTGGCCCAACCGTAACAGCTGAAACAATTCCAGATGCATGGCTACTCTTTGTAACCATAGACGACAATGAAGAAAAACCCCCAAACAATCTCAGCCTGACAATAGGCTATTCTGAATTCTACCTTCTGCTCTCCCTATCCAGGAGGACACATGGAATGGAGATGGTCACTGTGCATGCGAGTGTTGCAGTGGGAGTAGGGGCTTCTCTAGGCAGAGGAAAACTTGGAGGCTGAGAGCAAATGGAAATGCTCTGCCTGGGGCAAGTTTTTTCTTGGTCTCTAAAAATCTGAGGTGTGGTTATGGTTACTGACAACCTGGACAGCACCCAGCTTCTCAGTGCCCTCATCCAACACCAGTGTTTCTCATTTCTCAGCCTTTTTTTTTTTTTTTTAAATCCCCACTCCTATTGGGTGGTAAAAGCCAACTTTTACCAATTTGGGGGGCAGGAAATGTAGACAGGACTTAGATGTCTACCGAGTTTGGAGAGACTGTACATACTGCAGCTGCAGCAAAGTGGGAAAGGAGCACCTTGCAAAGGATTCCACAGCACCCCAATATGAGAAAACTCCTGGGGCCCAGGCTCATGGGCCACAATTTGAGCTACATGTACAACAATAAAAGGTGTTATTTTGTATAATACATGCATATCACCAACTTCCCATTAAAGAAGATTAAAAGAAACTTACATTGTAGAAAGAAAACCAAATTTGGTAAAGAAGACTGGATGTCAAATAGCAACCCCTCTTAACTCTGCATTTTCTTCTTATAAATACAAAGTTTTGGAAAGTTGGACATGTGCTGCTGGCTGGAATGAACTGTACAAACTGGTCTTAATATTAACAACCTAAACAACTAAAAACATGCAGGACAACTGGCTCAGGCCTAAGGCATAATGAGTGCCAGCAAACACAACTGATTTGTAGAAGATACGGTCTGGGCCGTCATCTTGAGCCTGGGTGCGGGGTCAGGGATTGGGAGAAAATCTGTTCATCTTTATTTGAAATCAACCCTTTGTCTTGGTCTATAGGAGTTAAACTACCTTAAGAAAGAAATAATATAGACTTTCACCACCCAAGTTCTTACCAACAGGAGGCTGAGAAACAAAGAAGGGGAAGGAACCAAGGTAAAGAAAGCCAACTTGGGTTGAGAGCCCACCCTACTCTTTTGTGTTTTCTCTTCTCTCTCCATCTGAAGGCCCAGAAAGAAAATCCCACAGAATGGAGTTTGTTTTCCTTCATGAATCCTATCACTACGAAGGGCTGCTGTGCTTGACCAGGCCCCTTAACTAGATCAAGGGGTCAGGAGGCAGAGGCAAAAGACTGGGAGATGGTTGGCCACCAGAGCACAAAAAAAACGAGGAGGTACAGAGAGACTGAGGCTGTCCTGGAGAGCTGCTCCTGGAATGAGGACCCTCCTTCTTTGGCAGACTAAGATCTTAGAGCAACTCTCAGGTAGGGGTCCCAGATTTCTGTCAATGTGGCAGCATCCTGCTATTGGTTTGATTTCATCACACCATCCCTGCTCCTTTTCCAGTTATCCAGTCTGGCATCTATCTCTTATTCAAACCTTATACTGATTTTATTTTATTTTATTAAAGATTTTATTTGAGAGGAAGAGAAGGGGGGGAACAGAGCTCAAACAGGGGGGAAGGGCAGAGGGAGAGGGAGAAGCAGGCTCCCTGCTGAGCAGGAAGTCTGACTTGGGGCTCCATCCCAGGACCCCGAGATCATGATCTGAGCTGAAGTCAGATACTTAACCGACTGAGCCACCCAGGCGGTCCCTTATGCTGATTTTTAATAAATTCTGTGGTGCCCACTGGGATAATATGTGTTACTCTGGGTGTGGCAAAACTCCAAGTAGGAACTGTTGCTCTAGAGACTGGAAAATGAAACTCTAAGGGAACAAAACTAAAAAGATGAACAATTGTAAGCTAATTTTTATTAAATTTTTAGACTCTTCCCTATTTATGTTTTCTTTGAAAATCAACTACCTTTTTCAATTTAAGAGAAAAGGCCTTTGGCCACCATGATTCCAGTACCAAAGAGGAGGACTTGATAATTAATAGAGAGTGGAAAATGAATCATTAAGCAGAACTGCTGTCCAAGAATTTCTCCAAGATAAATGCTCATATGAAATCTGGATGTAGTTTTTTTCTCACAATGCATGAAATGCAATTTTCCACAGAGGGACACAAACATGTCGCTTACGACTGTTACGATGATTCATTCAGTTCATGCTGTGGGCTGGAGAAAAATCCAACCTTCCTGTCTGAATTGAACCTGAGGTTTAGGGAAGAATATAGCATCTTATAGACCAAAATAAGATTCACAGTGACAATGGCTACAGAAATAGCTAAATGAGAAGAAACCTTAACTTCTTATGTCCTCGGGGAAAACAAAATCCTTTTGGATACGTGAAAATCAGTCATAGGATTTTAAGTGAATATCAGAATTTGAGAAAAGGACTAAACAACTCTTCCTCAGCAAATAGGACTCACTTCACAGAAGCCTCAAACATGGCCATTTCTCTTTGATACTGAGTACGCTGATAGGCACTTTTGATTATCCGTTTTTAAACCTTTAGCAGTACTATTAAAATAACTGGAAACTGTTCTGAAGAGAACATTATGTCCTGTTCAGATGATTTTAGTGCTCATATCCAAACAAGAAAATAAGAAATATAGAAAAAAATAAATCTATTTTTATTTAATTTGTTTCTAGTTAGCTGCTGATTCCTTATAAATGAAGTGTCTATTTTGATATAATGAAAATGCAAATACCTCTTTACAATGTTTTCCAAATACCATAACAAGCAGTTCTCCAGAGACAGAAAAAGTCAAGGTAAGGTCTTTAATGGCCTTTTTTGTTCTGCACACAGCTTTTGCTCTTTGTCACTGATTTCTCAGCACAACTTCTGCACCTGGAATTTTGCTCGCCGTCAGCCACAAACAGCCAGAGCTTCTTTAAAATTTGAGTGGCTGGTTTCTTTAGCACTACTTACCCCTCAGAATGATTTCCAGTTAGTTCCATAGGATGACCTTCTCTCTGAATTCTTTTTGAAACATAGAGAACTCCTTTTTGAAGTGAAAAAAATGGTGTGGATTCTTCTGTGTGATAATCATTGTAAGGGGTACACATTCCCCCAATAGGTAGTTCACCTTTCCTGCTATTCAGTGTTTCAAACCCACACACTGAGAAGGGCTGCGTTTTGGCAGCTGTATTGAGAAGGGTTCATCTTTATTCAATTACTACTAGAAAAAATTCCCTCTGACAGTCAGCATTCAATAAAAACCAAAGCGTTCCTAATAAATTAGATTTACATTTACTTGATATGGTATAAAAACATCCAAAGGCATTTGACTCTAATTATTGTAGAGCCAATTTTAAAAACATAAATAAATATACGAACTGTTTACTTACGTGGAATGTAGGAGATCATTATCAGAATTAGGAATGCATAATAGTCAAAGGAGAAATTATATTTGTTAGGTAGACTGATAGAGTACAGGCCAGCCTGTCGGACGAAGGGCAAAGCAGCATATATTGTGAGCAGTTCTCCCGACACTCCCATTGGGTACAGCACAATGAAAAGTGTGTACCTAAAACAAAACAAAATATTCATGACTGAGGCTTGAAGCCAGCATGAGTAGAAAGATGCATTCCCACCCCTCTAATCAGTACTGGTCTTTCAGGAAGCTATGATTTCTACATTTTCCTACTTACCCACTATTTGTTTCTTTCTTTTTAAAGTAGGTTCCATGTCCAATGCGGCGCTTGAACTCATGACCCTGAGATCAAGAGTCGCATGCTCTACTGAGCCAGCCAGACGCCCGTTTACCCACTGTTTAAATTCAGGTTTTACAAGCCAGTTTTTGAAAAGGGCCTATAGCAGGTATGTCTCTGAATGTTCTAAAATAAATGGGTTTGGTTGGCCTCAAAATTTGGTCCAACTAAATAAACATTCAATACAACTCCCTAAAATAATACAGATGATGCCAATCATTAGTAAAGTAGGGGCGCCGAGTCACGGTTTATAGAAGGGTCCTGCCCTGTGGCAGGGGTGGGAGTAGAGCTGGGGGGTTTGCAGGGAGTTGGTGGGGGAGGTGTTGGAGCACGTGTCTAGGAATCCCTACAAAGCACACCACAAGTCTGGTCTGTGGGCTGAAAAGAATAGCACAGCTGGTGTGCTTATACTGCTATTAGTCAAATGTCTATACATTATCATCGTGAAAAATGAAATATATGCCAATTTTAAAAACCTTAAAAAATTCACAATAGCTTTTGGTAATTGTGTAATTTTTCAATAATAAAAAACCCCTACAATGATTATCACACAGAAGAATCCACACCATTTTTTTCACTTCAAAAAGGAGTTCTCTATGTTTCAAAAAGAATTCAGAGAGAAGTTCATCCTATGGAACTAACTGGAAATCATTCTGAGGGGTAAGTAGTGCTAAAGAAACCAGCCACTCAAATTTTAAAGAAGCTCTGGCTGTGGCTGACGGCAAGCAAAATTCCAGGTGCAGAAGTTGTGCTGAGAAATCAGTGACAAAGAGCGGAAGCTGTGTTTGCGGTGTTCCCTGCTGCCAACTTCAGCTATGCTAAAGAGGACGGTGGAACGGGAAGATTCTTCCATAGGCCATGCACAGCCGTAGACAAAAGAACCATCAAGATGAGGGCTTGGCCAGCCAACTCTCCCTGTAACAGAGCAGACAGTTCCCACAATGCCTGCCCAGCCTGGTGAGTTAGGAACTGCCATCTCTTCCCACTCTTCCCTTTTCCTAATAAAACTGTGTAATGGGAAAAAAAAGAAAGGAGTTTGCACACTTGAAATGTTGGAAACAATTGGTTTATGTCTCTAATTTAATCATTAAACTCATAAGTTGTCTAGGAACCACCATTTTCCTTCTAGGAAATGAGGCACTTGGGCCCCAAGGACAATTTTGATCCTTTTGCTTTGTCACTCTCCATAATCCTCTCCAACTCAGAAAACTGCTCGTAACCATCTCATGAATTAGTTCGGATAAACAGATGAACTGTCAGCCTTTTCCCCAATTCATAACAAATATTACTGGTAAAACTTATCAAAGCAAAATAAAATTGCTAACAAGATAAAACTGCACGTAATGTTGGTTATTAATTAAAAATTAAGTCATAGCTTGTTGGCAAAATTGAGACTAGGAGAACTGGATTTGGTCCAAAAAGCATAATGGCAGGAGCTCATCAGTAAAATTTGATAGGAACAAAAAAGGGATGTTACATCAAATCTCTATCGAATAATTTAAATGAAAATAATCGATCCAATAAAAATAACAAGTATATCAAACTTAAAAGTGTTTCTATTAATCAAAGTTAAGTAGCATCCCTTATCCTGACGAAATCCACAGACCAGTCTCATATCACCAATCCCAACTCTTTTGTCTCATACAATTAAAGAAAAAAAATTAAAATACAGTTGACATTGTACAACTTTATTTTTAGGAGTTTGGAGGCAATATTTAGCAATAAAGGACAAATACATGATGGGTCATTTCAAAAGTTAATCTTCATCCCATGTACTTTACCTGGCCCACTTGATGAGGTAAGGCAGATGGTTTAATAGACTGAAAGTATAAAAGGAGTAACGGATAATTTCTGTGATTGTCCAGGCAATAACAAACAGGAGGACACTGTCTTCACTCTGCACCTGAAGGAAAAGGAAAACAAGAGCAAAAGCAAACACATAAAACACATAAAACATTTTAACAAAGAAGCACTCTCAGTGTGCAGCGCCAGCCCCCTGCTCCCTGGCAGAGCCGGGCGGTTGAGCAAGCGGACACAGCCCTGGTCTGGTCATCAGTGCTACAGGACATTAAGCGCTTGCCACGTCCAGGAACACATGCCTATGACAACAATTGTGTAGAGCCAAGTGATTAGGGGCAAGTGAGAAGAACTCAGCTTCCTGATGAGTAAGAGAGGCAGAAACAGGAATTCCATGAGCTATAGGCCACAGGAAAAAACACAGATGAGTGTTTTGTCTGTGGGCCTCCTGTGGAGAAGGTGGACTGATGGTAGTGGGAGCCAAGACTACTTAGGTAAGAAGGTCGAAGGGCGAATCGGTGGAAAGCCTGGGGTCTGTCCATTAATAAGCATTTTAATTGGATCTGCATGACAACTAAGAATCTGCGGAAATTTCAAAGAAGAGGAATGTAGTGATTGAAACACAACTGAAGATGAGGCTCATTCACTGGGCAGGATGAATTCAAGTGAGGAAAGAAGAGCCAGAGACCATCTGAAAGGCAGCGCCCATTTACTCTCTCCCAATGGTGACTTCTTCCCCCAGATGTAGCCTGGTTTAACTCAAAAATGATAAAAGCTTCCATGCTGACCACAGGAGGTGGCTAAAGCCAGAAGGGCTCTGGAATTTCCAACTTCCTCTGAATTACTTTCATGCTGAAAATGCAGTGAACTTTAAAACAGCCCCCACCCCCGTGGTTTTTGGGGGCCGTTCTCACTAGATGCCTTGGACTGCAAATCTCGCATGGAAATGTATCTCTGCTGCCCTGGCATTTGCTTTCAGTGCCCCCCCCCCCAGCCCCCCAGCCAGGTCTATAATGATCCTGTGCCCGGGCTTGAAGACCAGTAACAAGAAACTACCTTGCACCCAATTCACTCACGTTTTCTTGTATCCGAAATAGGCAGTTAGAGCTGGATGTGACTAAGAAATTCCACTGAGTGAACTGAACAGATTTTGACAAGATGGATCTTCTCTGTCTCATTCCTAACACCTAATACAACAAAGGTACAGCATTCTAACTTTTAACTTTTCTTCTTTGCATTTGCAATGTGAATAGTTTCTAGCACTTATATTCTTCCTCAGAAAGTGTACATGGGGCGATCCACCTACACAATAAAATAACTAGTCATTTACATACCTATTAACTAAATTGCTCTGACAAGGAATTTCATAAATGCATAGTTACTAATTCCTAAAAATAATAAGAATTTTACATTGTCAAGAGCAAGAGTACTTTTTGTTTTCCTGGTGCTCTTATATTAGCCAAAGTGAAACCTAAATACCTCTGAAGCTTTTGTTCCATTTTTCAGCCTGTCCCCAAATCCTTGCTTAAAACACAGCTATACTAAAACATAATTTCAGAGCACATTTTGCTTTTTGATGTATTTTGTAATCCTCTTCATCTTAAGGAGGTATACTTTACAGCTATGGGATGAAGCCTTGCTTAAAGATCTCTGGGTTGCAATAGAAAGTTCTTCCAATAGTTTGCATTCTAATCACCTTGAAAGCAGGGACCGTGTTTTATTCATCTTCTGATTCCCAAAAGTACTTTGTGGATTTCACAAGTAGGAGCTCAATAAATGTTTGTGGAGCAAACAAATTCAATTCGCATCAGGTCACTCCAAGATTAAGTTCCTGCCTTTGATACCTGATATTAGTTTCTGTGTAGTCTTAAGTGGCCTTCAGAAAGACAACAAACCCCCCTCAAACCTTGCACTTTGATCCAGCCTAATCTGACTCATTTCCCCCCATACCCATGTTAGACTTGATCCAAAAGCAAGCTTAGACTCAGGCTGAATCTGTGAAAGCAGCTGCTCCCAGAGCCCAGCTGTGAAGACCATGTTATAATTTTAAAAAGAAAGAATGGGGGAAATGGCCATTTTATGAAAATGATATCTTCAGCTCAATAGGAAATACAACACTGTTATAAAGAAGGGACTTGGGAAGGGGCGCCTGGATGGCTCAGTCAGTTAAGAATCCAACTCTTGATCTCAGCTCAGGTCTTGATCTTAGGGTCATGAGTTCAAGCCCCACACTGGGTTCCACGCTGGGCGTGGAGCTTACTTAAATAAACAACAACAACAAAAACAAGGGACTTGGGTAAAAGTTGGGAGATCAAGCTTATCTGATTTGCAGACAATTGTCCAATGACACAAAACAGGGGCAGAATGTAATGAGCTGAAGCTAATAAGATCAATGAGACTCAAACAAATATTTGTACACCTGTGTTCACAGAAGCATTATTCACAACAGCCTAAAGGTGGAAACAGCCTAAATGCTCATCAACAGTTGAATCCATAAACAAAATGTGGTATATACATGCAATGGAATGAGTCTTAAAAATTCTGACACATGCTACAACATGGATGAACCTTGAATACAATTTGCTAAGTGAAATAAGCCAGTCACAAAAGGACAAATACTATATGATCTCACTCATATGGTACCCAGAGTAGTCAAATTCAGGGAGACAGAAAGTAGAAGCAGAAGGTTGCCAAGGGCTAGGGGTGGGAGGAAATAGGGAATAATGTTTAATGGGTATAGAGTTTTGGTTTGGGAAGATGAAAAATGTTCTGGAGACAGATGGTGGTGATGATTATACAACCATGGGAATGTACTTACTGCACCCAAACCATACACTTAAAAACGGTTAAAATGGTAAATTTTGTTATCTATGTTTTACAACAACAAAAAAACCCCAGTAAGATAAAATTTAACAAGGTTAACTGTAAATTATACATGCTTCAGCAACAACAAAATGACTCCAGTACAGAATGGGGAAGACCCAGCTTATGAATCCAAGAGATGAGTTTTTGGTGAACTACAAGCTTCATGCGTGCCAACAGGGTGCAGGTGGTTGTTCAAACGACCGACCAACCAGCTGACCGACTAACCAAGCAACCAACCAGTATTTGGCTACATTAACAGTCTCATCCCAATGATTCCATTCCAAAGGATTAGATCCCACCCAGGGATCGAAGTAGGTTATAAGAACCCCTGAACTAGCAAGCTTACTTTGGAAAAGGAGAGGGTTAACTACTTCAAAATATGTAAATGAAATGTTGTGTGCAAGAGGCAAACAGACACAAGACTAAGTGCAGACTCAACAGGAGTAAAATATCTGGTTTGAAATAAGAACTGTGTAACACATCAGATGACTAATAGGCCACTGCATGAAATTGTGTGCTCCCAGACCCTGGACACAGCCAAACTGAGACTGCTGAGGAGAAAGCGCTATGAAGGGTGGAAGGCTGCCCTGGACAGTGGCTGCTGAGGGCTTCCAGCTGCTGTTCTTTGGAGAGGGGTGTGCATATAACCTGTACATGGGAAAGGCATGAAACTCTGGCTAAGACGAACTTCCTTGCATAAGTGGAAATTTTTTTAGTTGGAAAAAAAACGGGTAGAGACTTTAAATAGCACTTCTTAAAAATAATTTTCCTTTATCAAAGAAGGTGAGAGAAGAGAGAATAACTTTAAGACCTCCCTTCGTTATTGCCTGCTGAGGGTATACCACAGGCTTAGTTCCCTGGCTTTTTACTCGCTGACTGTAAGGTCTTCAGGGCTCCTGGGCTCCTCTCAGTTGGCTTTCTTGGCCCCTGACACAGGTCTGCACACAAGGCATGTGCAGAGTCTGTGCCCCTTAACTTGAATGACACCTTCTATTTTCTTTCTTTTTTTTGAAAGCAGGAGTTGGGAACATTTTTCTAACAAGTGGGGAGCCTCCTTTCTATCAAAAGCCAGTGACTCAGAGAAAAAGGGCCAGTGAGGCTTTAAAAAAAAGAAAGAAAGAAAGAAAGAAAAACCAGCCAGTTTAGCTTTGGAGGGGTTTTTGGAGGGGCTAAGGCCTAGGATTATAAAAAGCTCAACCCAGGGGTGCCCGGGTGGCTCAGTCGGTTAAGTGTTTAGCTCAGGTCATGATCTCAGGGTCCTGGGATTGAGCCCACATGGGGCTTCCTGCTCCAGCTCCCTGCTCAGTGGGCAGCAGGGAGCCTGTTTCTCCCTCTCCCTCTGCCCTTCTCCCGCTCACGTGCGAGTGCTCTCTCTCAAATGGATAAATAAAATCTTAAAAAAAAAAAGTTCAACCCAGCTACATTTTGAATTAGGAACTAGAAACACAGAATTTTATTATCAAGAATAGGAGGTTTAATATGCCTGCACAAAGATGTGCCGGCAAACGATCACACAGCATTACCCAGAACAGCTGAAAAGTAAAAACCACCCAAATGTCCAGCAACTGGTAAATGGATAAAAATGTGACATAATCCATACAATGGAATATTTGGCCACACAAAGGAAAGAAATACTGATACCTGCTACAACATAGACGAACTTCAAAAACGTGATGCTGACTGAAAGATGCCAACTGCAGAAGATTTATATGAAACATCCAGAAAAGGCAAATCTAGTGACAGAAAGTAGATTATTGGTTGCCAGGGGCTGGGAATGGGAATGAACTTTTATTTTTTATTTTTATTTTTTTTTTTAAAGAAGATTTTATTTATTTGACAGAGAGAGACACAGTGAGAGAAGGAACACAAGCAGGGGGAGTGGGAGAGGGAGAAGCAGGCTTCCAGAACGCCGAGCAGGGAGCCCGATGTGGGGCTCGATCCCAGGACCCTGGGATCATGACCTGAGCCAAAGGCAGATGTTTAATGACCGAGCCACCCAGGCACCCCAGGAATGAACTTTCAAAGGGCATGAGGATCACAGTGAGGTGACGGAAATGCTCTAAAACTGGATTATGGTTACGGTTACACAATTTGGTAAATTTACTAAAAAGCATTGAATTGTACACCTAAAATGGTGAATTTGATGGTATTTAAATCATACCTCCATAAAGTTGTTTTTTTAAAAAGAATATGTTTATTTAAATTTTTTGAAGTAATCTCTATGCCCAACAGGGGCTTGAAGTCATGACCTCATGACCCCGAGATCAACAGTTGCACACTCTCTCAACAGAGCCAGCCAGGCCCCTCGGTGTTTACTTTAAATTATTGCCTTTTAAGAGAAAAGGGGGCATCTGGGGCAAAAGGGGGGGGGGAGATAAAGGAGGATTATCAAGGTTTACAAAAGAAAAGAGGGGGACAAAGGGTTGGCTGCCAAAACTGTCCTGAAGCCATGTTTCAAAGCTGCATCTTCACAATCATGACCCCAACCAGGGAGTGTGCGTGGGGCAGCTCTGCCCGTCAGGAAACCTTCCTCTGCCCGATGCAATCAATGAGATGCGTACTGGACCCTCCACGCTACAGAAGGCAGGTTTCCGTCCCCGGCTCTATAGCGAGGGAGGCGGCGCTGGGTGTGGGCAGCTTGTGTAATTTAGCCAAGGGAGTTTACATAGCAATTCAAGCTGGAGAAACAAATGGGTGCAAGAGAAAAACCTTTACACAAAAATAGCATCATATGTTTGACTTTAAAAGGCTCAGGGAGTATCAGTACATGAAAAGCTGTCATTTTTATTACATTCAAAGAAAAACAGATGGTGCCACAAAGAAAATCACTATTGTAGAACCCCTATTCTTCTGAGCATCTTGGAACCCACTGCTTACCACTCTGGTTATTTCAAAGAAATACCCTTATCATGCCTTATGGTAAGTGTTCTTTCCTCTTCTTAATATCCCCTTCATTTGTGAAGAGAGGAGATTTTGGTAAAATTTAAGAGGCGAGGAGTAGAGTCTGTTCTTGGCAGAACTCTGAAGAGTATGTTTGTCTTAAGTCTGCTCAGGCTGCCGTAATAAAATACCACAGACAGGCGGCTTAAACAACAGAAATGTGTTTTCTCACAGTTCTAGAGGCTGGAAGTCCAAGATCAAGGTGCCAACATGATTGGTTTCTGGTTGAGGGGTGTCTTCCTGGTTTGCAGCTGGTGCCTTATCACCGTGTTCTCACAGGGCAGGACGGGAGGGGAGAGCTCTCTGGGGTCTCTTCTTCTAGGGGCACCAATCTCCTCCTGAGGACCCCACCCTCATGACCTCATCTAAATCTAAGTACCTCCCACAGTCCCCATCTCCAAATACCACAACACTGGGGGTTAGAGCTTCAAGACACGAATTTGGCGGGGGGGTACACAATTCAGCCCACAGCAATGTTTCCAACCAGGTGTGGCAAACTTTTTCTATAAGAGACTAAATAACAAATCTTTTAGGCTTTGCTGTCACATGTAATCTTTGTCATGTATTCATCTTTGTTGTTTTTTACACCCTTTAAAATGTAAAAACCATTACAAATTATAGGCTAGGTTTGGCCCACAGGCCAACCCCTGTTCTAGGTTCATTTGACTGCCGCCCTCCCAACTTTCCCTTCCTATGACTTGTTTATCTCTACAAATGTCATTCTTCAGCCTTCTTTGGACAGACTGTGTGTGTCAGGGGAGCGGATAAATACATCTATAACCAATGGACACTATGAAAAAGGGAAGTACACATAAGCATGTTTTTCATGTTACACCATCTTAAAATCTCAGCAATCTCTTTTTTTCGTCTGTGGTAAAATACACATAAAATTTACTACTTTAAAACCATTTTAGAGTATATAATTCAGTGGCATTAAGTACATTTACCATGTTATACGACCATCACCACTATCCATCTCAAGAACTTTTCATCATCCCAGTGTACCCAGTAAGAACCCCTTTCCCCCCCTCTAGGCCCTGGTAACCACTAGTCTACTTTCTGTCTTTAAGAATTTGCTTATTCTAGGTACCTCATTTAAGGGGAATCATACAATATTATGTGTCCTGTGTGTGGCTTATTTAACATAATACCTTCAAGGTTCATCCATGTTGTAGTATGTACCAGAATTTCTTTACTTTTATTTATTCATCCTTTTTTTAGAGAGGGGGACAGAGACAGAGTGAGCATGGGGCAGGGAGGGGCAGAGGAAGAGTGAGAATCTTAAGCAGGCACCACGCCCAGCACAGAGGCCAACACAGGGCTCCATCTCATGACCCCGAGATCATGACTGAGTTAAAATCAAGAGTTGGATGTTTAACCAACTGAGCCACCCAGGCGCCCCACAGAATTTCTTCCCTTTTAAAAGCTGAGTAACATTCCATTGTTTGTGTACATTATATTTTACTTATTCATTCAATTGCTGATGGACATTTGGGTTGTTTCCACTTTTTGGCTATTGTGAATAATGTTGCTATGAACATGGGTGTACATCAGAGTACCTTGTCTTTTGTTCTTTTGCGCATGTATCTAGGAGTGGAATTTCTGGGTCATATGGTAATTCTGTATTTAACTTTTTGAGGAATTGCTGAACTTTCCACAGTGGCTACACCATTTTACACTCCTAGCAACAGTGCACAAGGGTTCTAATTCTTCCCATCTTCACCAACACTGGTCATTTTCTTTCTTTTTTTTTTTTTTATGATTGCAATCATCCTAGTATGAAGTGGCATCTCACTGTGCCTTTGAAACACAGTCCCTTATGGTTATTGATGTTGAGCATTTTTTCATGTGCTTATTTGGTCATTTGTATATCTTCTCTTGAGTAATGTCTAGTCAAGTCTTTGGACCATTTTTAATTGTTTTTTTTAATAATTCTTTTAAAAAATTATTTATTTGAGCAAGAGAGAGCATGAGGAGGGGTAAAGGGCTGAGGGAGAGGGACAAGCAGACTCCCTGCTGAGCAGGGAGGCCGATGCGGGGCTCGAGCCCATGACTTTGAGATCATGACCTGAGCTGAAGGAAGATGCTTAACCAGCTGAGCCACCCAGGCACCCCTGAATAATCCCTTTTTAATAATTTTGGTGACAATAGCAGTAAAAATAATAATTATACTCAATAGTTACTGAACTCTTACTGTATACCAAGCATGTTTTTACATCTATTACCTGGTTAAATCTCCATTTTACAAATGAGGCAAGGGAGGCTTACAGAAATTGAACTCAGGTCTGTGCCCCTAAACTCTGAACAGTGCACACCCACCCACCCCTACTGTTATGGGGAGAACACCTCTCTTATAAAACCAAGAAAACTTCAAAGGAACCCATGTATAGGAGCCAAGAACAGATAAGGTAAATGTGACAATCTCCTCTATCAAGAAAGCTATTAAGTTCTCCAAAAAATGTGGCCCACCTCTGAAGGGGAGACACTGAAGGAACTGAGTGGAATAGGCTCACTGCTGTCCAGAGATATCCTGAATATACCCATGAAATGAACTTAGTCACGCATCAACTGACTTGAGATGGAAACCAACATAAGAACTTGAAATAAACCCTAATGAATTCCCTACAGTTAGTGTGAATCTTCTTCCCTGAGCCTTGCTTTGCTAATAATCTTCACTGCTTTTTTGTTTTAGCCCCATTTTACCTACTGAGTTTAACTTATTGCCAAGACCCTAAAATCTATCTCAAGAGCTTGTTTCTCTTTTCTTTCTCTGCTCTGCAGGAATAAAACTATAAAATATGATCTGAATTCAAAATGAAAACAAGCTCATAAAAACAAAGATAAAAAAGAAAATGGAAAAAAGAACGCAATACCTTATGGGACAAGCCAGAGAAGTAATCATCCCAATCATTTCAAATTTGTCTCTGGATAGGCATTAAAATTCACCTAAGTGTCTCTTTCCCTTCCCCTCACAGGGGGGCTGAAAGCTCAAGGTGGTGAGGGATAGGGAGCCACATGGACATGAAGACCAGTGGGCCTACAGGCCAAGGGAATGGACAGAAGAGGGAAGGTTGGGGGGCTGCAGACAGGTCAACCAGAGGCTGGGCATCCAAGGATACGGAGGTAAGAGGTGATGGGTAGAAGAGATGATGAGTGTGGCTGGGAAATCACTTACATTGAGTGAGTAAACTGAGCAAAGAAATCAATATGCTAAAAAAAAAAAAAAAAAGGCTTCTTAGTGTTGAAGAGGTATTTACAAACATGGAAGGAGGATGCCAGAAAGAACAGTAAGGTGGTTGGATTATAACTGGAGGAATCCGTATGAACTCATAATTAAACATACATATAGACACACCAACACAGAGCTATATACTTTTAGATGTACATGGGTATGAGTATATATGTATGTACCGTGAGTGTGTGTATATGCATGTATCTCCTAGCTTTCTCCATGGAGAGGACCTAGAAGCATTAACACCCCAGTAGTGTGAAGCACCTCAGCTACCCAGATCTTGGTTCCTAAATACCATCTCCCACTAAAAGGAACCAGAGCTCCTTGGCAAAATGGCTGATTCCAGGGCTGGGGTTGGGAAGTTCAAGGTAAGTCTGGAAATCTTTTTTGTCAGAAAGTAGGGGAATGCTCAATGAATGAGGGAGACAAATCAAAAGGACAAGGAGAAAGTGTTCCCCCTGGCAAAATCACATTTTTAGCAACAAAGTAAATAACAGATTACAATCCACTGAATTGCATAGGAACTCATGAGTCTAAACTGATATAAATGAAATAAATAAATGATAAATAAATGGGAGAAAAGGAAAGCGATTCCTTCTAGTAGGAAGCCACCTAATATATGTAAAGGAGGTAACAGAAATAGAGGATCATCATCTGGTAACCACCAGAGGTGGCTGACACAGGTGGGAGTCATTCCCGCAAAATACTAATCAATAAAAATGGGAAGACGGTGAGTTGAAGGTGGCGATAGTTGGCAGACATCAACAGGAGGAGGTGGTTGGGGTCAGCAACACTGGGTAGTCATGGCACTGCCACCTCACATGTGCTGAGAAGAGCATGGCACCATTTCTGTAGCATTCTACGTGACGCAAACTGGTTATGGGGGAACACTGGATGGATGTGGGTCGAGGGTCACCCTACAGAAATTAAGGCCTGTACTCTAAAACTGTCAAGGACATTAGAGACAGAGCAAGACTAACAAGCTCTCCCAGACTGATGTGTCTTAAGAGATCTGACAACTAAATGTAACATGTATGTGGCAGGAATACCATAGCAACAAGTTTCTCCTTTCCCTGAGTATCCTACTGCTTACACAATACCTGGAGCACAGAAATACTTAGTAAATGTCTGCCATTCCAGAATGGGAAAAAAAAAAAAAAGTGTTTGGGCAGCTAGTGAGATCTGAATGGGGCCTGCAGGGGGGCAGCAGTGTTGTGTCAGTGTTGGCTTCTTGATTGGGAGGTCACAGGAAGTCATCACCTCCACTGCAGGTGATGGAGAATGTTTGCAACACGAACTTGAGAATTTAGGGGTGCCAGGACAGCAAGTACAGCTTGCTTTCAAGGTTCAGAAAAGGCTGGATGATAATGGGTATATAAATACAGAAGAGAAGGTGATAGAACAAATGCAGTAAAATGCCAATAGGTGGGGAATCTGAGTGAAGGGAATCTGAGAGTTTTTGTACTTTTCTGGGGGTGTAATTAGGAGCAAATACAACTATCATTTAGTTTCTAGGTATCCTGTTTCTTATATGAAGCCTCCAAATCTGCTGGAAGAGGCAGGCTATATACCACAAAAAGATGTAAGAACATTTACAATAAAGCATATAAATAAGAGCACACTGTGAGATGGTAACTTGTGAAGGAATAATAGATTTAATGCTGCCTCTCAACTGATATTATCTTAAATGGTAAATACCCTGAAGGCAGGTCTACAAACTTGCTTTGAAGAGAGGTTAGCTTTAATTAAAAGGCAAATTTAATTTTTTTTAAAGATTTTTGAGAGAGAGAAAGTGTGCGTGCATGTGTGCACAGGGCGGGGGAGGGAGAGAGGAAGAATCTCAAGCCGACTCCTAGCTGAGCACAGAGCACGACTCAAGGCTCAAGCTCACGACCCTGAGATCATGACCTGAGCTGAAACCAAGAGTCGGATGCTAACTGACAGAGCCACCCAGGCACCCCCAAAATCTAATTTTTAATAAATGCTTTAGATTAGGATAATGATGATGATTAAGATAATGATAACTCCCATTTGCAGGGCTAATTATTCCTCAAGTATGATCAAAGTAATTATGTATAAATTTTTACCAGCTAACTGTGAAACTATTTTAATAAGTATAAAAAACATTCATTTCTACGTGAAAAGTCAGTTATGTCTATTTTGAACCTCAGGACATGGAAAAGAATTCAAAACAGCTGCACAGAACTTTGTCACTGAAATTTTCTGGTAAGATTAGATTACATTATACAGAATATGTAGGTAACATTTACTGAGCACTTCCTAAGTAAGAGGCGCTATACTAAGCGCTGTGTATATATTCCCCGAGTCCCCAAAGCTACCCGATGAGGAGAAGCAACTGGGCCAGGGATAATGAACAGCTAAAGTGACCACGTGGTCCCAGCAGCCCCCTGTCCTTCCTCTGCCTCACCAGCTATCCCACTCTATCAGAAAAACATAGCAAGTGCTTAGTGAAGTGCTAGTGATTTAATAAATACCACTCTAGGGTACTGCTGTCTGCTCAATTCTGCTCCTGGACTATGCCGGAAGCACCGTGAGGACGGCACCCATGACTTTCCCTCTCTCGTGTATCCTAGTGCTTCGCGCAATGGCTGAAGCATAGAAGATACTGAATAAATATTTGTTGAGGGAATAAGAACAAATAAACGTTGACCTGTCTGCAGTCCAAGCCTGCATGTTCTCTGACTTGGTTGGAACAGCCTTGGATGAGGAGGGCAGCTCCCCAGTGAGAGTGAGGCGGAGGGTCACAGGGCTGGTGCCTGATTGGTGACATCAGCTGAGGGCTTGGGCTGGAGATTAGGACAATTTTATAACCCTGGTCCTTTCCATAACTTTATTAAATTTTTGAACAAAGATAGAACTCATTTAGTTATCTACTTAAGAGGAATTTCATCCTTGATAAGAAAAAAAATTGAAATGTAATAAATATTGACATGTGGTTTAAAAAAAGTTTGAATCAGTATTAGCCTTATTCACATGACAATTCATGTGTAAAGTGCCCTTCATGATTAAGCATTTATTAAAGATCCTTGACAGGGTATACAGTAAACAAACCAGAAAATACTATTCCTTTATGGAAAATGTGAGTTACATTATAAAGAAATATTAACATTTTTTCCCATTTAAAGGAGAGAAAAATGTGCATCCACATAGATTTTTTTTTAAACTACAGTGACAAAGGGAGCTGGTTAAAAAATTCTTTCCATTACAACACAACAACTAAAGACTATTTTTTGATGTGGATGATGGCCTAGTCAAATGTTTTTTCGCTTACCAAAACAACTCTTGGTCATGAAATCAACTTTTCTGAACATGCAATGAAAAAAATGTATAAGCATGCAGTCAACACGCAATGCTCAATCAATGCTGTACTTATGGCAAGGTCAGACATGCAGATCCAAACGCTAACATGTCCCCATGAACCCAACTTCAATGCTACCACGTGGTCTGCCCATTTCCTAGAAAACAGGATGGGAGGCTGGTAGCTTCCTTCACCAGCCTCTTCTCTAATCAGCACCGCTCTGGAATCAGAGACCTTCAGACTTCGGGGCTGCATGTCCCGAGACAAGTTACTTACCCTCTCTGAGCCTCTGTCCCCTCAAATGGAAACTGGGGAGAATATCTGCCTTTGCATGGTTGTTGTAGGATCAGAAAAACATAGCAAGTGCTTAGTGAAGTGCTAGTGATTTAATAAATAGCAGTTGTTATTCTTCCATGAAGAGAAAAATTCAATCCAACAAACATTTATTAAGTTCCTACTATCTACGCTAGCTGACTCTGACTCGGTGAGGGCCGCCTCTTTGGCTTAAGTACCATTAGACAATGTTTTGTTGTTTTGCTTTTTGTTGTTTGTTTCAGTCTTGCTTAAGAGATGCCATCCTTCCCTCTACTTCTACCATCTTTGGGATGTCTAAGGACCCCCAGCTGCTAGGCTTTCCCAGGATTCTTCCTTAGTTCTGTTTGATTCTCTCACCCCCAAAGAGCATGTTATTTCATGCAACTATTTCCTTCACCGCATCTCAAGCACAGAGGTCTCATCAGAATGGGGTCATAGGCAGTCCCAACCTGGATCCTATATGTCTAATCCAGTCTAGATCCACAGCAGTAGGTTACTGTGATCCAATGGGGAGAGCTGGGGCATACTTGCCCCACAGAGTGCCCCCAAACCTCCAAATGCAATGTGCCTACTCAACACTTTAGGGAGGAGAGGACTGATCATTGTCAGAAACCTAAATGACATTCAAAAGAATACAAGATTGGTCATATATATTGTGAAATGGCATGGTTCTTTTAGTTCTGTAACAGTTTATTAATTACAAAATCTTCAATAAGACAGAAAATAAAAATCAAAGCTATGAATACCATCTCCTGGATCACAGATGTTCTTTTGGGCCTTGTATGGTGCTTTAAAGATATTTGAGCCAGTTAGTAAAGCTGGGAGATTCCTCATAAAAAAATAATCTAGATTTCTACCTTTTCTTTAAAAATTCATACTGCCTAACACTGGATCCACTTAGCAATCACTAGCTGTAGCTGAGATGAGTACTTCTGCTCTTGGGAGATGGTATACCCCCCAGCTGCTGGGTTTTTCTTGACCTTTCTCTTCAAACCCACCTGGGGGATAGATCTGCTGCCAGCTCATAGCTTCTGCACAGGTTGCAAAGCGCTACACAAATGTAACATTTAGAAAAGCTCAAGTTTTAAAAACTATATAGTATTACTTAAAAACTTGGCTAGCTTGATTAGCTTTTACAACACAATTTTCTTTGAAGCAATGACCTCAACAAAAGATTCCTTAAACCTGATTTAACAGTCCAGCACCAAATGCAGAATGCAAACGAGACGTACAATTTTCAAGTTTTTGGTTATTCTGGTAATTTTTTGCCAGAGCAAAATAAGGTAAAAGGAAGAAGATGGCCAAACTCTTCTTGTTAAACACAAACGTTTATGGCAGCAATCTGAAGAAAACAAAAGTTAAGTCTTGAATGCACCAAGCCTGATAATTAGTTCTCCCCCGACCCCACTTCTAAAATGCAAAGCATACTCTCAGCATGCACCCACACATATCCGCACATATACATCAAGTCACGTCTTACAAATTCCCGAAGTGCACCAGGATTTCACTTCAGACTTGAAAAGGGTCCTCTTTCTGGAAAATGCAGACAACTTAGTAATATGCTTTACTTTATCCGTGATGCATCACAGCTTATAATGAGAGGTGCCTGACTAGGGCTTCTTGAGATGAGGAAGTATAAAACATTATTGAACCCTCTTCCCCGAAGAAACTAGAATACATTTTATCTATATTTCATAGGAGCAGGGGGTTGGGGATGATTTCTTCAGGCCGCTCCATAAGTATAAAACATTATTGAACCCTCTTCCCCCAAGAAACTAGAATACATTTTATCTATATTTCATAGGAGCAGGGGGTTGGGGAATGATTTCTTCAGGCCGCCCCATCATCGTCAAGACTCCTAATGAGACCAGTTATTGCTGCATTCACTGTGCAGGCCAGTTGTCAGAAGGCTGAATACACTGGTATTCTTGTCAATTTATATATTTTTAATTAAACTATTTCATACTCCAGATTCATGCTTAAAAATAAAGTTATACTGAAAAAGCTACAGTACCTAAAAGACCATTTTGGCAGAGGAGAAGGTAATCTAAGAGATAGTTCCTTCTCCCACGTATTAACAGTTTTCAAATGAATATTAATCAATGCTTTAGAAATGCCACTCATTGTACTGTGGAACACACCTGTTTAAAAGCAATTTATAGGTAATAATTTTTAACTTTCCTTGACGTTGCTGGCATATTTTAGCAATGCTCACGATGCATGTCAATCATCTCACTTTTACAGTGTGAAATGAGAATCTTTGAGCTCATTGGGATAATGCTGACTATACTTCTATGGCATCTTTCATGTTTTTATTATGTTGTTATGCTATTATTTATGTTATCTTACCAACCTCAAATAGGACAGAGAAGGCTTGTGAAATGGTTTTCATAAAGGGCAAGACTGGGACATGTTACCATGGTGAATCCACCTCCACGGAGGCCAAGTTGCAGGCCTCTGAAAGGTCGGGCCTGCATGGCCTTCTGCCTCACCAGCTAATCAACTGCTATCTCTGCAACAGAGAAAACCATCCACACCATTTCCCACATCTGCAGGTAGGGTTGTGTGTGTTTTTTTAAGATTTTATTTATTTATTTGACAGAGAGACAGCGAGAGAGGGAACACAGCAGGGGGACTGGGAGAGGGAGAAGCAGGCTTCCCGTCTCATGGAGCAGAGAGCCCCATGCAGGGCTCGATCCCAGGACCCTGGGATCATGATCTGAGCCGAAGGCAGATGCTTAATGACTGAGCCACCCAGGCGTCCCTGCAGGTAGGGTTTTTGTAACGATTTATGCTCGAGCGTTACAAAAAAAAAAAAAATCACTGGGTCTAAAGAACACAGCGTACCAAGTATACCATATACATTTCTTTCAGACTGTTTTTTGAAAAATCACACAGTCAGGGGTGCCTGGCTAGCTTGGTCAGTGGAACGTGCGACTCTTGGTCTCAGGATCGTGAGTTCAAGCCCCAAGCTGGGTGTGGAGGCTACTTAACAAAATTAAAAAAAAAAAGTAAAAAAAAAAAAATCACAGAGTCATGCACATATGAGATCAAGTATATGAAAACCCAATTGACTGAAATCAAGAGAACGGCAAAATAACATCACACTGAACATCTACAGCTACACTACTACGGCAACCTCCAGTCACATGCAGCTATTTTAAATTACATTACATGAAATTAAAATTTAGTTTCTCAGTCTCACTAACCTTATTTCAAGGGTTCAATGTGTTCACATATAGCTAGTAGCTACTGTATTGAACAGTGCAGATACAAACATTTCTACATTGCAGAAAGTTCTATTAGACAGTGCTGGGAAAGAGCAAATACCCAAAAGACAAATGTTGGTAACCAAAAAGTTACCTTTCTTTGGTGTGGAATAAACAGTCTAAATAAGCACCTTACTGCATTTCATTTTCAAACCATGGATGAGAACAGTTTTGAATGCCAGAATTCACTTCCTGGTAACTGTCCACTGACAATACACCTCAGCAGCACAGTTCTGTGACACAGAGCTTTGCTTCCCCACGTGATTCTTTAATTCAAACTGATGCCATGTAACCAAAGCTGAAACCATGTAAGCTCCAGCCCATAGATCTCATGGCCTTATTTGGGAAACTACTATTTCACACCCAAGGTATCCATTTTTTCCTTCCTTCACTCTCATTCCTTCTCCATGATAGTTTCCTAATGTCAAGAGTCAAGATCTTTGCTAATCTCAGGACTGCAAGACACCAGATTTGGCTCTAAACAGGCTTCCTTCGGTTTGTAAATAGCAGCAATACATAGATTAAGATACTACCCAATAGTATAGAAATGTCTAATGCTTGAAGATGATGCATTCCAACAAGAAGTTTCTTTGTCAGAAACTTCATTATCAAAAAATAGGAGCAATGTAGGTGACCCGACTGATGCATCCAGAACATCAATTACAAGGGGGAAGGGAACTCTAGCATAATATATAAAAAGACTAACTGAACTATAAAATGCTCTGGAAAACCTAAGATCTGGAAGCTCTGGGGCAGAAGAAAAGGAAGAAGCCATCAGTGCTCAAGCCTGAAAAGACTGGGAGTCTCCAGGGCAGTCTGCAATGAGTTAGGCTGGGGCAGGTTTGCCCCTGCTCCTCCTCCCCTGAGTGAGATCCCACCCAAAATGAAAATAACTGTTCAGCCTTCCGGGGCGTTTGCCTAATGTAACTGTTCCCTCTCATGCTGGAGTTGACAACTGGGAATGGTGGATGTCAGAGTTAGCCCTTGGGGTGAGAGAGCAGAAGAAAAGGTCCTGAGAAGCTTCAAGTGTAGGGGTGTCTGTGGGGCAGGGTCACCACGGGGAGGAGAACCCGGAGGAGAAAAAGATTAATGTTAAAGACAAATGAAACCAATTTCCTGATTTTGTTGCACTTGGAACCTATTCAATGATTAATTGACAAAGAGCGCTATGTTCCGTAGGAAGTGGTGGTAATGCTGGCTTGCATGGTTTAAGATATTGGATTGTTTCTTGTTTTAACACAACTGACTTAATTATCAAAGAACAGTACCATCAGAGTATAATATATTTTGAACAAATGAGTTCCAATGGAGGTTTTCAAGGGCTACAAAAGCACTAAGACAATGGGAGAAAGAAGCAACATGGGATGGCAGAAGTGAACTTACGAAAATCTAAGTATTTTTCAGTATTTTGAAATAAAAATCTTTATATATAGCTCAAGAAAATGTTGGAAAGAGACAGAAAAACACTGAGGGAAAAAGAGGCATTCTGATTTTGCCCGAATCCCCTATGCTAAATACAGGCAAAGGCAGAATGAACCACCTAGCTCTGAGCAAAGTACCACTATCTTCAAGTGTCCCTTATGAACAGCTGTGGAAGTAGCAATACAGTATGGCTGCCTTTGTCTAGGACTTGTCTCAGGTTTGACAGTGTCTGATTAATGATCAAATAATGAGGTTTTCTACCTTTAGGAGAGGTGCTAATTTTAAAAGTGAAGGTGATGCAAATCCACCTACAGAAATATTTAAAATAGAAAGTATGGGACTAGATGGAAATGGGTGGAGAATCTGAGACATTCGGCATTCCGGAGGCAAAAGATACTGAAGGTATCCCAATGGCCTTTGCTAAGATGAAATGTCACTATGGAAAGGGCACGTACTAGAAGACAGAGTGGCATGGTTCTGGGTCCAAGTACAGAACCTGAGGGGGGACACTGTACCCCCGACGCAGCACCTGCGCTCCTCATCTGATTGATGGGGATAAGAAGGTGCCCTTCCTGCCTCAGGGAAACACCGTGTTCACAGATGGCCATTCGGAACAGCAAGAAGCATGTGCCGCCACAGGAAACACTAATGGGAGAAGTAACCTCGAGAGGTGACAGAGAGCACGTGCATGCTGTGAAGCCAGCAGAGAAGACAAACCTATAATGCAACCAAAATAGGATGAGGGAGTGTGGGAGTGAGGGTGTCACTTTACTTAGTATTTTAGTTTCTGCGAGAGTGAAAAAGAAGAAAAGAGGAAGAAAAAGCAAACTGTTCATCTATGAAAGAAAGAACCTTCTTTCTGAGGTGAAACTGCTTTACAAGGGCTTTCAGAAGCTGCTCAGCAAAAGCTGCATGCTAGAGACCTTGATTTCTGAATACGGCTGCCTTGTTTCCACAAACCCTTCTCATTTCTTGTTCACAAAAACTCCATGACATAAACAGGACCGATACTCGCATTACATATGAGAAAAACAAGGCCCAGAATGTTGAAGCATTTTGTCCTGAGCTTTAGGATTAAGTGTCAAAGTCAACACTCATCAACTCCTCACATGAGTTACAGGTGCTAAGCCTCCAGGTTCTATAATACTGAGTTCTAATTACCTAGAAAATAATAAAGCTGTCCAAGGAAGGTGACATTTCTTGATAAATCCCAGGAAGAGAAGTGTCTGCACAGTACTTCCTCAGGTGGGAATGAACTCCTAATCAATCAGCCTGGTGGCTCTGGCCGGGCACCATGAAGCACATGCCCAGGATAGAGCCCTTGCCAGGACCCACCCCAAAGTGAAGCAGCTGGATTCTTCATCCTCGCTCTTAAGCAAACGAAAGTCAGTTTTGCTTCTTTAATGCTATGCCTTCTGATCTCCCTCTGTCTTCAAGGTGGGCCTCCCAGGCTTTCTCTGACATGTGCATGAGTCTCAGCTCAGCAGACACTGTATTTTGGAAAAAGGTCCAGAAACTCCACAGTGCCTTTACTTTAGCAGTGTTGAGGGAACCCTAAGGCTTTCATTCTTCAAGAATGAAACCACGGCTCTTGGACTTGAAAAGAATGATGAGAGCTGGTTAGGCTTCAAGTAAATTAAGTAGAAATAGGAAGTAAAATCAAGAAAAGAGAAGGTCAATTAAAATTACAGCACAACATATGGTATCTTAAGAATATTCTCCAACCTTAGAATTCATACAGTTATCTGAGGAGCTTACTCACAATGCTATTCTCTGGCTCCACTGCCAGAGATTCTGTATCAAGTGTGGGGTGGCACTTGGAACGTGCATTTTTTAATAAGCTTTCTGGGTAATTCTGTTCCAAATACTCCATAAGCCCCAACAGTTAAACGGTCTTGGAATGTTCAAGGAGAAAGGCTAGTCAACTGGACGGATTCATCAGAGAGCCACTGGGACACCAGACCAAGAGAGGAGCAAGTGGGCAACGTGCCACAGACGAGCGCCCCAAGCCCACAGCTCGTGTGGGCGTTTCACATACAGATAGATGACCGATCTGAGAATCCTACCTCAGCAAGCATGTGGCGTGACAGAACTGCTTTCGAGGCATGTGTTCCTCAGTCTGAGACAGGGGCTTTCCATTCCGTACGGGATAGAGAAAGCCCGGTCAGCACACAAAAATAAGGTTGCGTTCATCCCACAATTTAAATGGTGAGAGGGAAGCTCTGATACAGAGGGAAGAGATTGGAATCAGAAGTCCATTCCCAACTCTGCTTATTTGGATGTGTGACAGTCACTTTGATTTCTCTAGCATCCAAACTCTAATTGGAGGCTACAACCTACCTCAAGGGACAGTTGTCAAGAGTGAATGACCACAATTTATCTTTAATAAAGCCTTCTGTAAACTGTAATGCATCAAAGATCAGTATAATGACAAAGAAACTGGAGGTTACTTTCTTAAACACTGATTGCAAGCTTTTTGTAAGCATCTCGCCGAGAAGTTGACAAGAATGACAGTGTCACAAAGCCCAGCAGCATGCCAAAAAGAGGTGGGAAACGGCGGGCTGGTAGAATCAGGAGAACTCACAGAACACTCTGGAAGAATGCAGGAAAACATCCCTTTCACCACTGGTGGCAGAGGTTGAGGAAGATAGGAGAGAAGGCTCAGCATTCCAGGGTACAGCTTTATTTTATACAAACTGTCACTAGTAGACTGTACAGGGCACTCATTGCACTTGGGCTAAAGTCACAGTGAGAGTCCAGCAACTTCTTTCTCAACTACTGCCCATGTTGGTGACCAGGGACTTCTGCTCAGAACACAGTGATCTTCCATTGAGAACTGTGACGAGGATTTGGGTGGGTTCTTCTAAGAGGGTTGGGCCAGGAAAGGGACAGTGGCTCATTTGAATATCTACGAATCTGGGGATCGGCTTAGCTACTTTTGGACAAAGGAAGAATATCTGCCCTACGAACTCCTGTGTTTTTGAAGGGGGGTTATAGTGAGGGATAGAAAGTGGCATTTTCCACTGCAGTTCACCTTGGAAAAAGCCAGTCTTGTTTCAGTTCAATGAGGAGACAAAGGACAGACTCAAACAGAGTGTGAGGAGAAAAAAGCCCATAGTAGTCTGATGTGGCAGCAGCATGGCCAGCCTGGCTAAGAGATGGAGGAGGAGCCAGTTCAAGCCTGGAAGACAGGTGGAAAAACTGGAAAGGAAAGAGGTCAGCTAGAATTGCTGATTCCTACACCCTACCTCCCACCCTGAGCTTGTCATTTTTGTCAGAAGCTTTACTACACTCATATAGGTGGCTCTCTTTAGAAGGAAAAAAGTGGGAAGGTTATCTGCTATGCTTAGTTAAGAAAAAGCTTTTCAACAAAGAGACCACAATTATTTCTTTAATAACCTACCAATCAAGATGTCAAACTAACTGATGGGTGAGTCCTTTTATATCATCATAGAAAACTGTCTTGTTACCTTCTGGTTCTATGATGTACATGGCAACATTTATGTGACCAGCATTCCATAGGTGGAGAATTAAAATGACAAGTGAGATGCATGAGAGGCCTATACGGTCTCTTAAAAGGAAACATACCTCACATATAAAAAAAGTAGTATCTAGTCTTAAAAGGTATAATAAGCCCGACCTTAGCACACCATGTACAATTACAGAAAAACAAGGGGAATGAGCATGGAAAATATGAAAAGGCCAGAGAGAGGGGGTAGCAAGAGTCCAAATCCAAACATGATGCTACGAACGTGAAGAATTCTTGTCCACATTAGAGGGGAATAGGATGTAAAAAGAAACTGAGAATGAAAGTAGAGCAGTATGAAAAGAATTTGAACATTACTATGAGTGAGATATATTAAGCAGTTATTTCTGACATCAATTTCTTTATGTTAGTTATGTGGTTCCCACCATTAAAGTAAACAGAGTTGAATATAAGGGAAATAAGTGTTTTAATGATATTTCAGGAAAAAGGATGGCAGTTTAGCAGGGAAGCCGTAAGTAATGTTGTAGAGAACAAAGTGAATTATAACTAACATGAGACTCTACGGCAGGAAAAATAGCATCTGGCCAAGAGCATGGGCTGAGGAACAGGTGACAGACAGCAAGACTGGCCTCTGAAATGCCACAGCAACAGGCTCTTCAAGTTAGCTATTGATTGGGGTGCCTGGGTGGCTCCGTCATTAGGCGTCTGCCTTCGGCTCAGGTCATGATCCTCCCTGTGAGATTGATTGATTGATTGATTATTTATTTATTCATTCATTCATTCATTCGACAGAGAGAGACACAGGGAGAGAGGGAACACAAGCAGGGGGAGTGGGAGAGGGAGAAGCAGGCTTCCCGCCGAGCAGGGAGCCCGATATGGGGCTCGATCCCAGGACCCCGGGCTCATGACCTGAGCCGAAGGCAGACGCCTAATGATGGAGCCACCCAGGCGCCCCAGTAAATACAATCTTAAAAAAAAAAAGAAAGTTAGCTATTGATGACCTGGGGTGTGCCAGGAGAAGTGAGAGAGGTTAAAAAAAAGCCTTTGGATCACCAAATTTTGTATGAATGTAACAAAAATAATAAATGAGCTTAATCAGCTTTGGTTAAAAACTTATCAGCCACGTGCATTTTTCTGTATGTGTATCATAAGCCAATAAAAAGTTAAGAAGAAAAACCTCATTAGTTGAAATACAAATGAAACTGTCAAAATAAATCCTGAAAAACAAAATGTTTTGACAGTGGTTTTGAAAGAACAGAACACAAAGAAAATACCAGAATAATGCTAATGGATAAGCACATTTCATGAGTCCTAAAGATTCCAATACTGCTGGTGACTGGGACCAAAAAACTGAAAAATGAATCCTCTTGGTGGCTACAGGTACTCTATTTTAAGGTGACATTAACAAGAAATAAATAAAACTTTTAAAAAGCAAAAAACATACAGGAAAATAATCCCCTTCTCCGATACTAGAAAATGAAAGCTTAGCTGTGGATTCATACCGACAGTAATGCTGGCTTTCTCCCAGCATCACCGGGCCTGCCTGGGTACCTATCGCCCCAGGCCCCCGTGCAGCGTACTTCCCGTCCAGAACCACTAGACTCAGCACATCTGGGAATTCCATTGATCCTGGTGGGTGGGGTGGAAACAAGTTTGTTTCTCCTCGTCCTATAAAGAGGACTGCTCTGGACTGAAATAATATTCCCAACTCCGCCAACAGTTCCACTGTAAGGATGCAGATGTCCAGTTTTGTATGCTGAATACAAACAAGATACCCCAAAAAGGTAACTAAACTGCAGACCACATCCATATTATCCGAATCTCTATGGGAACTAAGATTGCAGGACTTTATCATTTAACCAGTCTTCTCTTTAACAACAGTGCATATTTGGAGTATGTTTCCCACTACTAACCCAATTCCTACAGCGAATATGCATTTTATTTGGGCTATACTGATGTGACATAGAGTTTCATCTGTAGCCATAACACACAAGAGACAGAAAAGTTGACCAGCATTGACTAGCATTGCTGGCATTACTTTACTTTAGTCTATGTAAACACTTACCTCTTTGACACTATGTGTTACTGCCCATATCAGAAAAACTCTTGACATCACCTGGAAAGAAGTCAGGACAACAGAAGATGGAACGATTCCTGAAAGAAATTTTAGGATGGGTAAATAAATGTATATTGTATTAAGTTTCAACATGTAATACATTTTCTGAACCATTCAATTTTACTGTTTAGACATGAAACCATCTTGGGTAACTGAAACTTTATATAAACTGTTTTTCAATATAGTCAATATTAAAAACTTTTTTCCTCAGGGATGCCTGGGTGGCTCAATCAGTTAAGCTTAATCAGACCTGCCTTTGACTCAGGTCATGATCCAAGGGTCCTAGGATCGAGCCCTGCATCAGGCTCCCTGCTCATCGGGGAGCCAGCTTCTCCCTCTGCCTGCAGCTCCCCCTGCTTGTGCGTGCTCTCTCTCTCCTGACAAATAAATAAATAAAATCTTAAAAAAAATAAAAATAAAAAAACAACCCCCCCAAGACCCCAACTTTTTCCCTCCAAAACTCTAATATTGCTTCCCCCCAAAACAATAATATTGTTAATGCCAACAGTATATCATGGAATCTAGGTACTCTTTTTTTTTTGTAAGATTTTATTTATTTGAGAGAGAGTGCACAAGCAGGTGGAGGGGCAGAGGGAGAGGGAGAAGCAGGCTCCCCACTGAGCAGGGAGCCCGATGTGGGGTTCGATCCCAGGACCCTGAGATCATGACCTGAGCTGAAGGCAGACGCTTAAACAACTGAACCTCCCAGGTGCCCCTCTAGGTACCTTTCGTAAAGCCTTTCAAAATCACTGGCCAAGTGCAATATATTTTATATTTATCATATAGAGAAAACAAAACCATCGCTTAACCACTAAAATTAGACACTGAAAGGTCATTTTATACTATGGGTTTCAAAAATGAATAGGCACCTATAAAAGGGAAATCAACTGTATTTGTATCTAATGAACATTAGCAACTCCTGCATATCATATGTACTACCTATACTGTATATTGACGTATTATCTAATGGTTAAATTACCTTTTAAAATTCACTTGAATAGTTTGCCAATAAGCATACAAAAATCAAAGTTTATTATCTTTATAAATCATTCTCACCTTGTTCATTACAGTAAACATTGGTATAATTATCCTTCCAATGTCCTGAAGTTAGAACACTGGAATCATTAGTTATTTTAGATAACCATTAAGTTCTGCTAAGTTTAAATTTCTTTGGCTTCTCCTTTCAATTCCTACAATCACAACCCCTATGGAGAAACCAGCCACCGCCATTACAAAAAACTCTTGCCTCCATTAGGTCATCTTAAACCCAGCAATAAGCCATTATCTGTAAGCCTCATTTTCTCATTGTAACTTTATACCGGTAAGGAACTGCTACTAAAGTAAAATCTGGAAGCAGAATTATGGGTACCCAATCTAGCAGCTCCTCCATCCTCACCTCTTTGCCATTTCTCACTGGCCTTACTACTAGCAGCAACTACACTTACCAACTTCCTGGACATTTCAGGTTGCATGTGGGCCATTCCATACCTGCCAGGAGCCCTCAACATGGCTGCAGATCTTCCTTCCACTCTAAAACTAACCTCTTCTTCAATACATCCACTGGACTATCCTAGGCCAATTTTCATTCTTCCAAGCCTTCTAAAACACACTCAGACTTCTGAACATTTATAAAACAGAGAAACAACTTGCCCAAAGACTGTGTACAAATCAGAGATAGTATTGTCTCTATGGGTGTGGCTATGAAAGGAAATCACTTCATATCTCATTAAGAAAAAGAGATGGAAGGTCCTGTTAGAATGTGTTTCCTGAAGATTTGGGCTTCGAAGAGGGACAGTTTAGTTCCCAAAAGCAAGTAACATGGACATGTCAAGCAATGCTTGCCATAAAAAGACACTCAATAAATCTTTGTAGAATGAATGAAAGAAAAATAAATGCATGGACATGTAGTCCAATGGAATAGAGTTGAGAGTTTAGAAATAAATCCTTACATTTATAGTTACTTGACTTTCTTTCTTTTCTTTCTCCTTCCTTCCTTCCTCCCTCCCTCCCTTCTTTCTTTCTTAAAGATTTTATTTATTTATTTGACAGAGAGAGACAGCGAGACAGGGAACACAAGCAGGGGGAGTAGGAGAGGGAGAAGCAGGCTTCCTGGCCAAGCAGGGAGCCCGATGTGGGGCTCAATCCCAGGACCCTGGGATCATGACCTGAGCCGAAGGCAGACACTTAACGACTGAGCCTCCGAGGCACCCGTTACTTGACTTTCAGCAAGGATGTCAAGACAATTCAATGGAAAAATAACTGTCTTCTTTTTTTTTTTTTAAGATTTTATTTATTTGACAGAAACAACAGTGAGAGAGTGAACACAAGCAGGGGGAGTGGAAGAAGGAGAGGGAGCCCAATGTGGGACTCATTCCCAGGACCCCGGAACCATGACCTGAGCCAAAGGCAGACGCTTAACAACTGAGCCACCCAGGCGCCCCTGTCTTTTCAACAAGTGGTGCTGGGACAACTGGATAGCTGCATACAAAAGAATAGAGTTAGAACACTTCCTTATATCAAATACAAACAAATTAACTCAAAATGGATCAAAAACCAAAATGTAAGAGATAAAACTATAAAACTCTTAGAAGAAAATATAAATGGGGGGCAAGAGTCCAAGATGGCAGAGGAGTAGGAGACCTTAATTTCATCTGGTCCCAAGAATTCAGCTAGATAGCTATCAAATCATTCTGAACACCTGCGAACTCAAATAGGGATCTAAGAAAAGAATAGCTATAACTCTACAAATAGAAAAGCGACCACTTTCCGCAAGGTAGGAGGTGTGGAGAAGTGAATCCCAGATGATACATGGGAAGATTAATCGTGGGGGGTGGGGGGTCAGAGCCTCCGTCAGCCAGCTACCAGCAAGTGATAGAGCAGCAGAGCACAAAATTGGAACTTTTAGAGGTCTGCTCCAGTGAGGGATGTTGCTCAGGTGCCTAAGTGAGGGTGCAGCGTTAGCCGGGACAGTGTGGTCTCAGGACCCTTGGGGTCACAAGAAGACTGGGGGTGCCTGAGTGTGGCAGAGCTCCCAGGCCATCAGGGCGGGGAAGCCGGCTGCAAAGAGTGAGCTGAGGAGTGGGCTCTCAGCTCCGGGTTGCCATAAACCGTGATCCATGGCACAGTCAGGCTCCTCCAGCAGGGACCCAACAAGCGGCAGATCCAGGGAGACTCCCCTTCCTCCCCCAGGAGGAGCAGTGAGGGAGCGCACTGCAGGGATCTGCTGGGTTTGGAGACTCCACACGGGGTCGTGTGCCAGAGATAGAAACGCTTGGTAACAGGCCGGGTGAGCAAGGAGTGCGGCTGGAGGCCGGGGAGTCGGGAGTGATCGACTGCTTTTCTCTGCGGGCTCACTGAGGAGTGGCGCTCCGAGTTCTCGGCTCCTCCGGGGCCAGAGATAGGGAGGCCGTCATGTTCATTCTTGTCCTCTAACGCTGCGTGGAAAGCTTTCAGGTAACAAAAGCCACGTAGAGCAAACCAGAACAGATTACTTAGGCCAGACCGGCAATGGCAGTACAATTCTGCCTCGGGCAAAGACATTTGAGAACCACTGCAACAGGCCCCTCCCCCAGAAGATCAGCAAGAACATCCAGCCAAGACCAAGGTTACCCATCAAAGAGAACTGCAAAACTCCAGTGCTAGGGTAATACAGCACATAGAATATATTAAAAAAAAAAAAAAAGTAGGAACGGAAAAATGAAGGGGGGTAATCAGAGGAGGAGACGAACCACGAGAGACTGTGGACTCTGAGAAACAAACAGGGTTTTAGAGGGGAGGGGGCTGGGGGGATGGGTTAGCCTGGTGATGGGTATTAAAGAGGGCACGTATTGCATGGAGCACTGGGTGTTATATGCAAACAATGAATCATGGAACACTACATCAAAAACCATGATATAACGTATGGTGACTAACATAACATAATAAAATAAAATAAGAAAAACAAAACAACCCACAAAGAATTCATGGCTTTTTTCCTATGATTCTTTAGTCTTTCAATTTTTTTCTTTCCTTTTCAACCAATTTCTTATTTTATCAACTTTTTTTGATCTTAATTTTCATTTTTACAGTTATAGTCTATCTCTTCATTGTATTTAGTCTGATTTTTGTATATATATGTAAGTTTTTCTTTCTTTACAATTTTGGGATGCACTTTTCTTCTAACAGACCAAAATACACCCAAAATCTACTATATGACTCTGTTCTATTCACCTGTCCGATCATATTCTCTTTTTTGTTTTTCTTCTTCCTTTTGTTGTTTTGTTTTGTTAAAGTCTTTTTGAATTTTCATCTTTACAGTTACATTCTATCCTTTCAATGTACTTAATTTTATTTTTGTATATATACATTTTTCTTTCTTTACTCTCTTAAGATATAGTTTCTTCTTACAAACTGACAAAAACCACTCAGGACATAGTGTATTGCTCTGTTCTGTTCACCTGTTTGTTTATATCCTTTCCCTTTTGTTCTTGGATTTTTTTCCTCTTTTGTTTTTACTTGTCTTTTTTTAATTTCAATTTTTACAGTTACATTCTATTCTTTCATTGTATTTAATTTTATTTTTGTACATATATAAGTTTTTCTTTTTTTTTTTTTAAAGATTTTATTTATTTATTTGAGAGAGAATGAGAGATAGAGAGCACAAGAGGGAAGAGGGTCAGAGGGAGAAGCAGACTCCCTGCTGAGCAGGGAGCCCGATGCGGGACTCGATCCCGGGACTCCAGGATCATGACCTGAGCCGAAGGCAGTCGCTTAACCAACTGAGCCACCCAGGCGCCCTAAGTTTTTCTTCTTTACAATTTTGGGATCTAGTTTTCTAAAAAACAGACCAAAATACATACATAATTCAGTATATTGCTCTATTCTGCTCACCTGTCTGATTATATTCTTTTTTTTCTTTAATTTTTTTTTCCTGGTTTCGGGTCTCTCCTGATTTGTTTAGTGTATATTTCTCTGGGCTTGTTACCATTTTATTTTGTTCTCTCATTCATCTGTTGTTCTCTGGACAGAATGACAAGACAGAAAAACTCGCCTCAAAAAAGAACAAGAAGCAGTACTGACTGCCAGGGACCTAATCAATATGGATATAAGTCAGATATAGGAACTAGAGTTCAGAATGACGATTATAAAGATACTAGCTGGGCTTGAAAAAAGCATAGAAGACACTAGAGAATCCCTTTGTGGAGAAATAAAAGAACTAAAATCTAACCAAGTTGAAATCACAAAGGCTATTAATGAGATGCAATAAAAAATGGACGCTCTAACTGCTAGGATAAATGAAGCAGAAGAGAGAATTAGTGATATAGAAGACCAAATGATGGAGAATAAAGAAGCTGAGAAAAAGAGAGAGAAACAACTACTGGATCATGAGGGGAGAATTTGAGAGATAAGTGATGCCACAAAGCGAAACAATATTAGAATAACTGGGATCCCAGAAGAAGAGGAAAGAGAGAGAGGGGCAGAAGGTATGTATATTGAGGCAAATTATAGCAGAGAACTTCCCAATCTGGGGAAGGGAACAGGCATCAAAGTCCAAAAGGCACAGAGAACCCCCCATCAAAATCAATAAAAACAGATCAACACCCTGATATATACTAGTGAAACTTACAAATCTCAGAGACAAAGAGAAAATACTGAAAGCAGCTGGGGACAAGAGATCTGTAACCTACAACAGGAGAAACATTTAGATTGGCAGCAGACCTATCCACAGAGACCTAGCAGGCCAGAAAGGACTGGCATGATATATTCAGGGTGCTAAATGAGAAAAAGAATAGCCAAGAACACTTTATCCAGCTAGGACGTCATTCAAAATGGAGTGATAAAAAACTTCCAGGGCAAACAGAAACTTAAAGAATTTGTAATGACCAAACCAGCCCTACAAGAAATATTAAAGGAAATATTAAGGAAAGAAAGAGCCCAAAAGTAACACAGACCAGAAAGGAACAGAGACAACATACAGTAACAGTCACTTTACAGGTAATACAAATGGCACTAAATTCATATCTTTCAAAAGTTACCCTGAATGTAAATGGTCTAAATGCCCCAATCAAAAGACACAGGGTATCAGATTAGATAAAAAAGCAAGACCCATTGATAAGCTGTCTGCAAGAGACTCATTTTAGACCCACAGACACCTCCAGATTTAAAGTGAGGGGGTGAAAAACCATTTACCATGCTAATGGACATCAAAAGAAAGCTGGGGTGGCAATCCTCATATCAGACAAATTAGATTTTAAACCAAAGACTGTAATAAGAGATGAGGAAAGACACTATATCATAATTAAAGGGTCTATTCAACAAGAAGATCTAACAATTATAAATATCTATGCCCCGTAACATGGGAGCAGCCAATTAATAACAAAATTAAAGAAACACATCGATAATAATACAATAATAGTAGGGGACTTTAACACCCTTCTCACTACAATGGACAGATTATCTAAGCAGGAGATCAACAAGGAAATAAGAGTTTTGTTTTTTTTTTTAAGATTTTATTTATTTTTTGACAGAGACAGCAGGAGAGGGAATACAAGCGGGGGAGTGAAAGAGGGAGAAGCTGGCTTCCTACTGAGCAGGGAGCCCAGTGTGGGACTTGATCCCAGGACTCTGGGATCATGACCTGAGCCGAAGGCAGATGCTTAATGACTGAGCCACCCAGGCGCCTGGAAATAAGGGCTTTGAATGACACACTGGACCAGAGGGACTTCACAGATATATTCAGAACATTCCATCCTAAAGCAACAGAATACACATTCTCGAGTGCACATGGAACATTCTCCAGAATAGATCACATACTGGGTCACAAATCAGGTCTCCAGCGGTATCAAAAAATGGGATCATTCCCTGCATATTTTCAGACCACAATGCTTTGAAACTGGATCTCAATCACAAGAGGAAATTTGGAAAGAACTGAAATACATGGAGGCTAAAGAGCATCCTACTAAAGAATGAATGGGTCAACCAGGAAGTTAAAGAAGAATTTAAAAAAATGCAGGGCGCCTGGGTGACTCAGTCGTTGGGCATCTGCCTTTGGCTCAGGTCATGATCACAGGATCCTGGGATGGAGCCCCGCCTCGAGCTCCCTGCTCTGCGGGAAGCCTGCTTCTCCCTCTCCCACTCCCCCTGCTTGTGTTCCCTCTCTCGCTGTGTCTCTCTCTGTCAAATAAATAAAATTAAAAAAAAAAAAGGATTTAAAAAAATTCATGGAAACAAATGATAATCAAAACACAACTGTTCAAAAATCTTTGGGATGCAGCAAAAGTGGTCCTAAGAGGAAAGTATATAGCAATACAAGTCTTTCTCAAGAAATAGGAAAGGTCTCAAATACACAACTTAACCTTACACCTAAAAAACCTGGAGAAATAACAGCATATAAAGTCTAAATCCAGGAGCAGCAGAGAAATAATAAAAGATTAGAGCAGAAATCAATGAAATAGAAACCAAAAGAACAGTAGAACAGATCAACTAAACTAGGAGCTGGTTCTTTGAAAGAATTAGTAAGACTGATAACCCCCTAGCCACACTTAAGAAAAGAGAAAGGACCCAAATAAATAAAATCATGAATGAAAGAGGAGAGATCACAACCAACACCGAAGAAACACAATTATAAGAACATATTATGAGCGGGGCGCCTGGATGGCTCAGTCATTGGACGTCTGCCTTTGGCTCAGGTCATGATCCCAGGGTCCTGGGATCGAGCCCCGCATTGGGCTCCCTGCTCGGCGTTCTGGAAGCCTGCTTCTCCCTCTCCCACTCTCCCTGCTTGTGTTCCTTCTCTCACTGTGTCTCTCTCTGTCAAATAAATAAAATCTTTATTTTTTTTAAAGATTTTATTTATTTATTTGAGAGAGAGAATGAGAGAGAGCACAAGAGGGAAGAGGGTCAGAGGGAGAAGCAGACTCCCTGCCGAGCAGGAAGCCCGAAGTGGGACTCGATCCCGGGACTCCAGGATCATGACCTGAGCCGAAGGCAGTCGCTTAACCAACTGAGTCACCCAGGGGCCCATAAATAAAATCTTAAAAAAAAAAAAACAACATATTATGAGCAACTATATGGCAACAAATAGGCAATCTGGAAGAAATGGATCCATTCCTAGAGATGTATAAACTACCAAAACTGAGACAGGAAGAAATAGAAAACCAGAAAAGAACCATAACCAGCAAGGAAATTGGAGCAGTAATAAAAAATCTCCCAATAAACAAAAGTCCAGGTTCGGATGGCTTCCCAGGGGATTTCCATCAAACATTTAAAGAAGAATTAATACCTATTCTTCTGAAGCTGTTTCAAAAAATGGAAATGGAAGGAAAACTTCCAAACTCTTTCTATGAGGCCAGCATTACCTGATCCCAAAACCAAAGGCCCCACCAAAAGGGAGAATTACAGAACAATATCCCTGATGAATATGGATGCAAAAAATCTCACCAAAATCTAGCCAATAGGATCCAACAGTACATTAAAAGGATTATTCACCACAACTAAGTGGGATTTATTCCTGGGCTGCAAGGATGGTACAACATCCGCAAATCAACGTGATGCAATACATTAATAAAAGAAAGGACAAGAACCATATGATCCTCGCAATAGATGCAGAAAAAGCATTCGACAAAGTACAGCATCCTTTCTTGATTAAAACTCTTCAGTGTACGGACAGAGGGAACATACCTCAATATCCTAAAAGCCATTCATGAAAAGCCTACAGCGAATATCATTCTCAATGGGGAAAAACTGAGAGCTTGTTCCCTAAGGTCAGGAACACAACACAGATGTCCACTATCACCACTGCTATTCAACATAGTCCTAGAAGTCCTAGCCTCAGCAATCAGACAACAAAAAGAAATAAAAGGCATCCGAAATGGCAAAGAAGAAGTCAAACTCTCACTCTTTGCAGATGACATGATTCTCTATGTGGAAAACCCAAAGACTCCACCCAAAAATTGCTAGAACTCATAGAGGAATTCAGCAAAGTGGCAGGATATAAAATCAACATAGAGAAATCAGTTGCATTTCTATACACTAGCAATGAGACAGAAGAAAGAGAAAGTAAGGAGTCAATCCCATTTACAATTGCACCCAAAACCATAAGAGACCTAGGAATAAACCTAATCAAAGAGGTGAAGGATCTGTACTCAGAAAACTATAGAACACTCAGGAAAGAAACTGAGGAAAACACTAAGAAATGGAAAAACGTTCCATGCTCATGGACTGGAAGAACAAATGTTGTTAAAATTTCTATGCTACCTAGAGCAATCTACAAATTCAATGCAATCCCTATCAAAATACCATCAACTTTTTTCACAGAGCTGGAACATATAATCCTAAAATCTGTGTGGAACCAGAAAAGACTGCAAATAGCCAAAGGAATGTTGAAAAAGAAAATCAAAACTGGTGGCATCACAAAGCCAGACTTCAAGCTCTATTACAAAGCTGTAATCATCAAGACAGTATGGTACTGGCACAAAACAGACACAGAGATCAATGGAACAGAATCCAGAATCCAGAAATGGACCCTCAATTCTATGGTCAACTAATTTTCAACAAAGCAGAAAAGAATGTCCAACGGAAAAAAGACAATCTCTTCAACAAATGGTGTTGGGAAAATTGGACAGCCACATGCAGAAGAATGAAACTGGACCATTCCCTTACACCATTCACAAAAATAGACTCAAAATGGATGAAAGACCTAAATGTGAAACAGGAATCCATCAAAACCCTAGAAAAGAACAAAGGCAGCAACCTCTTCGACCGCGGCTGCAGCAACTTCTTGCTAGACACATCTCCAAAGGCAAGGGAAACAAAGGCAAAAATGAACTACTGGGACTTCATCAAGATAAAAAGATTTTGCATAGCAAAGGAAACAGTCGACAAAACCAAAAGACAACCAACAGAATGGGAGCAGATATCTGCAAATGTCTTATCAGATAAAGGGCTAGTATCCAAAATTTATAAAGAACTTATCAAACTCAACACCCAAAGAATAAATAATCCAATCAAGAAATGGGCAGAAGACATGAACAGACATTTCTGCAAAGACATCCAAACGGCCAACAGAAACATGAAAAAATGCTCCACATCACCTGGCATCAGGGAAATACAAATCAAAGCCACAATGAGACACCACCTCACACCAGTTAGAATGGCTAAAATTAACAAGTCAGGAAATGACAGATGTTGGTGAGGATGTGGAGAAAGGGGAACCCTCCTACGCTGTTGGTGGGAATGCAAGCTGGTGCAGCCACTCTGGAAAACAGTATGGAGGTTCCTCAAGAAGTTGAAAATAGAGCTACACTATGACCCAGCAATTGCACTACTTGGTATTTACCCCAAAGACACAAATGGAGTGATCCGAAGGGGCACCTGCACCCCAATGTTTATAGCAGCAATGTCCACAATAGCCAAACTATGGAAAGAGCCCAGATGTCCATCGACAAATGAATGGATAAAGAAGATGCAGTGTGTGTACACACACACACACACACACACACACACACACACACACACACACACTGGAATATTACTCAGCCATCAAAAAGCCCAAAATCTTGCCATTTGTAATGAAGTGGATAGAACTAGAGGTTATTATGCTAAGTAAAATAAGTCAATCAGCAAAAGGTAATTATCATATGATCTCACTGATATGTGGAATTTAAGAAACAAAACAGGATCATAGGGGAAGAGAGGAAAAAATGAAACAAGATGAAACCAGAGAGGGAGACAAACCATAAGAGACTCAATCTCAGGAAACAAACTGAGGGTTGCTGGAGGGGAGGGGGTAGAGGGATGGGGTAACTGGGTGATGGACATTAAGGAGGGCATGTGATGTAATGAGCACTGGGTATTTTATAAGACTGATGAATCACAGACCTGTATCTCTGAAACCAATAATACATTATACGTTAATTAAAAAAAAAAAAAGATTATATGGTCAGGTCAAACTCCGCCCCTCCTCCCCAGCATTTTAGCAAAGATAAAATTCAAATGATGTTTTCAGTAAAAAATGATCACCTTCTTTAAAAGACTGCATTAAAGATTAAAAAAAAAGAGGAAGAAAACATAAATGTGAATCTTTGTGACCTTGGATTAGGCAATGGTTTATTAGCTATGACACTAAAAGCACAAGAAAAAATAGAGCTCATCAAAATTAAAAACTTATGGGCTTCAAAGGATACTATCAAAAAAGTGAAAAGACAACATACAGGAGAAAATATCTATGAATTGTATATAATAAAGGACTTATATCCAAAAAAAAAGAATTAAAAATTTTTTTTAATTAAAAAAATTTATTATTTTTTTTTGAGAGAGAGAAAGAGGGAGGAGAGGGGCAGAAGGAGAGAGAGAATCTTAAGCAGGCTCCACGCCCAATGCAGAGCCTGACAACAGGGCTTAATCTGAGTTCATAACCTAAGCCAAAATCAAGAGTCGGATGCCTAACCAACTGAGCCATCCAAGTGCCCCGAAAATAAAGAATTCTTACAACTCAATAATAAAAGACAAATAACCCAATTAAAAAATAGGCAAGGAATCTGAATAGACATTTCTCCAAAGAAGATATCAAATGGATAATAAAGACATGAAAAGATGCTCAAACCATTAGTCAGCAGGGAAATGTGAATCAAAACCATAATGAGATATACTTATACTAGGATGGCTATAATCATCAGATACATTATTACAGAAAATAACAAGAGCTGGCAAGGATGTGGTGATATTAGAGCTCTCATACATTGCAGTTAGGAATATAAAATGGTATAGCTACTGTCTGAGAGTACCTCAAAATGTTACATATGGAATTACCATATGACCAAGCAATTCTACTCCTAGGTATATATGTACCCAAGAAAAATAAAACATATGCCCAAACACTGGCAGTGAATGTTCATAGTGGCATTCATCTTAGCTCCAAACTGGAAACAATCAAAATGTCCAACAACAGATGAGTGGATCAATAGAACGTGGTATATCTATACAACGGAACATCAGAAATAAAGTAAAAACTAATGAATAATAAATAAAAAGAAATGAAGTACTGATACATAGTATAATATTGATGAACTCTGAAAACATGCTGACTGAAGAAGCCAGTGACAAAAGACCACATGTTACATGATTCGTTTTATATGAAAAGTCAAGAATTGACAAACTATAGAGACAGAAAGACTAGTGGTTCACAGGGGCTAGAAGGTTAGGAGGGAAACTGGGAGTAACAGCTAATGGGTACTGGGTTTCTTTTTGGGCTGATGAAAATATTCTAAAATTGACTGGTGATGGTTGCACAACTCTGTGAATACTGAATTATATATTCTAAATGGGTGAAATATATATGTGAATTATATGTGAATAAAGCTTTTATTAAAAAATATATGAATTAAGCACAAAGCCTGGTGATATAATATATAATACTGCTAAAGAAGCTAAATCAGTGAGTCAAACATTAAGTGAATATACTTAGCCAGATTATACTGTAGATTACATTACCAGAAAATCTAAAGATCAATAATCAAAGGCTTTCCTAAATGAATTATTAAGCATTTGCTGCTTAAGGAAGGACCACCAGTATTTCTAGTTTCTTTTTTTTTTTTAACTCAAAGATTAGCTCATCACATAAAAATATTTTTTTCCCTTTCATTTCTGCTTTCTTCTTTTGCCATTGAAACAATGGGCTAGACTGCTAATGGCCTGACCGGTGCTCCAGGGTTGCGGATATATTTCGGTGGGAATCAAGAAGTCCAGGATCTGGACCTCAGGTTTCCAACTTCAAAAACTAATTTTATCCCATTCATGAGCAAAAATCAGGCTCTTGGGAGACTGACTCAGACTAATCAAATCCAGAGGAGTCTAGATAATAAACCAAAATGTCATTTCATTCACTTACAACAGAAGCACAGCCTTTGTAATAACTGAATGGTTGGAATTTTAGAGACCCTCATCTAGGGGCACTTTTTTCCTCCTGTGGAAATCAGAATGCTTATTAGGAAGTGTGACTTCCATGAAGGGATCTGGTTGTTCTGAGGGATGAATACTGCAATTCAGTGGAACTCTTCTTTACTCTAGAGCTCCCTTTCATAGGGAATATGAAGATTTATATATGTCTTCCTTTTGAAAGTGCTAATCAAAAATTATACTTTTTTTAAAAAGTTAAGTTTTAACAGCCAAAAACATTTATTCCTTAGGTAGATTTCCCACCAGTCTTTTCTTCTAAGTATGCATATATACATTTTTAAAGATTTTATTTATTTATTATGTTGGAGAGAGAGAGCACGCGTGCACGAGCAGGGGGAGTAGCAGGCAGAGGGAGAAGCAGGCTCCCTGCTAAGCAAGGAGCCCGATGCGGGACTTGATCCCAGGACCCTGGGATCATGACCTGAGCCGAAGGCAGACACTTAACCAACTGAGCCACCCAGGCGTCCCCTCTTCTAAGTATATTTTTAAATACAGTTCAACTTCTATTGTTTATACTCTTTGTAGTTTGTTTTTCTCACTTAAAATTTTGAGAAATTTTCTTACAACATATTCTTCAAAATATTTTAACTTGAGTCATAGTATTCCTTTGAGTGGAATATATTTATCTATTCTCTTTCTGTGAGACACTGAAATTTCTCAAATTTCTTGATATAAATGAATAAAATATTACAAATAATACTTAAAAAATTTCTGAGGCTTAGAAAAAAAATTTTTTTAAGGATTATTTCCTTGGGATAGTTCCCAGAAGTAGAACTACTAGGTCAAATGCTATGAATGCCTTTAAAGATCTTGAAATACATGGCCAAACTGCTCTCCAAAACATCTGTATTAATATACACTCCCACCAGCAGCATACAGCCTGGCTGCTTTAGCCTACCCCTCAACAGTAAATTTAAATCTTAGTAAGTTAGGAGTAAAAGGCCAGTAAATTTAAATCTTAATAAGTTAGGGAATAAAAAGGTGATCAACTTGATGCAGATGCAGAGATGTTTCTGGCTTTGCCTGCAGGTGTTCCTTAATTCCCTATTCAGGAAATTGCCTATTTAGTATTTAGGTACCTGAATTTCCCCCAAATGATGTCATTCATACTCTCACTTGGTTTCTGTGGCATATGTACCTACCTCAACTGGTCACCCAGCAAACAAAAGTTTTGGCTCTAGCCTGACAACCCAATCTCAAAATGCCTGCTCTACTGGACCAGTCAAAAGGCCAGCAGGAAGAAGGACCCCTTATATAAGGAAGACCATCTGAAGACCAGATCTCCAAGTTTATCCTTGGAATTAAGCCAGACCAACAACAGAAGGCCACATAGATGGAATCATCTTTGCCCTGAACAGAACTGATATCACTGAGTTGGGTGTATTGTTATTGTCAGCTGGATTTCATGAAATTAAAAAAAGAATCATTATTTGCTGTAGGAATGGTATGCAGTATAATATCCACTCTATCACTCAATTCCCCTTATATTAGCCCTAGGTGGGAAGTCTGTTTTAGAAATCAATGCTAAGTAATATTTATGCCTCTCCAATCTGATAGGATTTCTATAACTCAACTGCCCTTCTCTTTTTTCTTTTATTATTTTATTTTAATTTTAGTGTAGTTAACATACAGTGTTATATTCTCAGTTGCCCTTTTCAACATGGTAGTCAGAAAGTTTCAAGCCAAATCTGAAGCATACTACATTATTATATTTCCTGTGGAAGTTACCACAAATCAGTGTGGAATGAGGAGTACAGACAGACTGGATCCTCCTTCTTTTCTAGACTTCTTGCAGTCACTCCCAATGTGATTGCATTTATTATGCCATTATCCCTTATTTGAACACAATGACACAGCGTGTTAAAACTACCTACACCTCAGATTTTTGGTTGTTGATTACTTAAGTTGGTTGTTTTCAGACAACGAGAGACTCTGCAATCTTATCAGTAACCCATCACTAGGACAAAATTCATTAAAAAAAGACTTACCAGGCATCTATTATTCATTAATTGAATTCAACAAATATTTCTGGAGTACCTACTTTGTGCCAAGTACTGTTTTCCATGCTGGGGATATAATGGTGAATGAGATACGTCTCTGCCCTCATGAACTTACTCTCTCAGGCTGTAACTGATTTGCTTTGGGATAGCTCTTATTTTTAGGACTTCTTCCTGAAGGTGATGTGAGGCAACTAAACATTTGTAAACAGAATGGCATGATCACTTCTTGGTTTCAGAAAAATTTCTCTATCAGCAGGGCACATCTTTGGCAAGACGAGGTTATAACTTGAGAAATAATTATGGGAATTTATGTTGAAAGGGCAATGAACTTTTGAAGCAAAACACTGGCATATAAAAGAAACAGGCATTTATATGTGTGGAGTGTGTGTGCGCACGTGCACGTTTTTAAACAAAAGCTGTATAAAGGGGATCTGGCAAACAGTGTGTGTGTGTGTGTGTTAAGCAAAAGCTGTATAAAGGGTCTGGCAAACAGGTGTGTGTGTGTGTGTGTGTGTGTGTGTGTGTGTGTGTGTGTGTGTGTGTGTGTGTGTGTGTGTGTGTGTTAAGCAAAAGCTGTATAAAGGGGATCTGGCAAACGGTTTGATTCTCCAGAACCAGGGTGCTCCGAGGACTCCCTGAGCCCGGCAGAAGTCGGCAGGACTGGAAATCCTCCCTGTTCGGAACAGCCCTCAAATGGACCAGGTTAGTGGGTTTAGGAGATTAGCTACTTAGGACCAAGACTGGTTTGTAAGTCACGTGTAGTCAGGCAGGTTGGGAGTGGAGCAGGATAGTATTCAGCTGGAGCCCACAAACAGAAAAGGAGTCCACCATCAATCATCAAGGAATACATGGTAATGGAGGGCAGACCAAAGCAAGGCAGGCAACACAAAGTTGGTGCCAGTAACTAAACTAAATGATGGCAAGTGAAACTAGAATCTCCCTACCCAAATACCAAATCCACTGAACTAAAAGTAGCAATAGTCAATAACAAAAACAACACTCACCAGCAGCAACCAAAAAGGAATGGGGTAACAACTGTATGCCACATATTTTTAAAAGTTCTAGCCAAAAAAGGAAAGATTATTGCACACCTCCTACTCTATCCCCATCTCCCAGAAATGATATTGGTGAATCAACACAATTTTGAGAATTTTCACCAACAGGCTCAGATTTGGAGAGAAACAGAAATTTCTAAGTGGAGTGTGACAGACATGGAGGCTGGAAAGTGATGGTAAAGTGGAGGATGTGACTAACCAGGAGCTGTCTCAAGGATGCCAACCCTTTCCGATCCCACACTGAGCTGGAGGACGGGCACAAATTTCCCTATGGGAATGGGATATACTTTTTAGGAGGTGGCAGAATCCCAGCATGGAGCAATTAAATCTCAGAAAGGAAGGAAGAGCTCATGTGTTTTTAAATAAGTAATTCATTTGCATTGTTCAAAATAAGTATAAAAAGATATATAGAGAAAAGTCTCCCTCCCAATCCCATCCTACCACCACTCAGGTGCCTTTTCCACAGGCAACTAATTATTAATCCCTTGTCTATCACTCCAGAGATACATTTTAGGTATATAACAGCAAATATGTAAGTGAATGCATAAAGATGTATTTATATCCATCCTTTTTTCCAACTTTTTACATAATGGCAGCATTTTATACACATTGTTCTATATTCTGCTTTTCTTCCCTTAAAAAATATCCTGAAGACCTTTCTTCATCAATACATATATACACTGTTTTAATTACTGAGACTTTATGTCTTAATATCTATGCAGTCTCTTAAGCCCTATCCCTATGTCCTCAGCATGTACAAAAATACGTAAAACAGGAAAAGACCAATCCTAAATTGTAGCTCAGTGAGGAAAGCAACTAAATAAACACTGTGGAAATGCAGCCAGGGAGAATTCAGTAACATCTATATCAAAGCAAAAAAAAAAAAAAAAAAAAAATCACTGCATAGGGCTGCTCACACTTTAGAAAGATAAAGAGGCATGGAAACCACACAAATGCAATATAAGAAAAGAAAATAATAAAGCATGCATTACATCTAGAGGAAAGTAAAAAATTAAAACAACTGGAAAGAAGATAATTATAGAAAACAAAGGCAATCGAACAAAAGAATAATTGTTATCCCCGAAGTAGAGAACCCAATATATGAAACAGAAAATGTATCCAGGGGCATAATCCAAGAAATTTAAGAACTAAATTTGTACTGAAAGAATACACTGTGTTCCAGAAAAAAAAAAACTGATCGTGAATGAGTAAAACCAAGAAATTTCTTGGTTACAAAAATACTTCAGGGATCCAGACCAAAAAAAAAAAAAAAAAGCAAGTTACCTACAAAATAGCAAGAAAATCAGCCTGTTCAGACTTCTCCACAGAACATCCAATGTCAGAAGACAATGAAGCAACACTACAAAGGTCTGAGGGAAAGAAAGTACATCCAAGAATATTATACCCAGCCAAGATGTCATTCTAGCACAATGGCAAAAGGTAAACATCACTAAATATGAAAGGACTTGACACATAATGCCTATGCAACCAATGTTCTTAAGAAACACATGCTATCAAAAATTCAGCCAAACAAGAGATGAATCAAAATAAAGAATCCAGGAACGGAGGAGTCATGGTCAAAGGGCCCAGAGTAGGCAATGAGTCCATTCAAATATAAAGCTAAGACTAAACAATTATGCTAACTATGGCCAGAGAACATAGTATAAGTGCTTATGAACCATAATAATATATTAGTAATATAATAGTGGGGCCCAGGGAAGAAGAGATGGAAGAAGTGAGAATATTAATTTCCTTAATAGAATTAGGAGATACCACCAAAAACTAAAATATAGCCAAATGTAATTCTAAACTAAATTTTTGTAACTTTTTGTTAAACTTTAAGAGACTTTCAATAAATAGTATATCTCACGGTAAAAAAATTTTATGATTAATAAAAACAGTGATTTTAATGAAAAATAACATGTATAGTATGAACTTATCTTGATTCTTCCGTCCATCTACTCTTTTCTTTTCTTAATATATACACGAAGGAAACCCTTTCTGGAATGGTGTTTATCTAATATTAACGAAGACTAGTTCTAAAATGGTAGAATTTGGAGTCATCTGTAAACTTTGCTCTTTGTACTTTTCCACATTGCTCGAACTCCTGACAAAACACATGAATTAGATTTCAAAATTAATAAAATCATTACTTTTAAGGAGAAACATTTGGCACCAGCAAAAAGATAATTCTGAAACTGAGCTAATTCCAATTTTAAACAGGAATTTTCTTAAATATTTTCTCTTACATTCAAGCTAATCTCATGGAAGTAAAATATTTCTGGCCAAATGAAGAAAAGGGTGGGAGTGTGGGACTCAAGGAAGATGACTGGCTTTTTAAAAAATACAGTTTTTAAAGATTTTATTTATTTACTTGAGAGAGAGAGAGCGAGCAAGCAAGAGAGCACGAGCGGGAGAGAGGTAGAGGGAGAGGGAGAAGCAGACTCCCTGCTGAGCAGGGTGCCTGACATGGGGCTCGATCTCAGGACCCCAGGACCCCAGGACCATGACCTGAGCCAAAGGCAGATGCTTAACTGACTGAGCCACCCTGGCACCCCTTTTGTTTAATTTTTAAAAGAAAGGACAGACAGAAGGGCAATTCTCTATTTTCCCAGAACATAGAAAACTGGCCTTGCCTCTTGGGGTTGCAGCACCTGACTCCCCCAAAAGCAATGCTCAATATATTTTACTTAACCACACCTGCTTTACTGAGCTCTGACAAAAGAAATTTGTGTCTTACACTGAAATCGATAGCCAAATTATGATATTCATATGATAAGCTCTGGATTTATTTGAGGTTAGCTTTCTAAAAGATGTACTAAACTGTGAGAGGGCATTATATTTCTTTGTGATAAAAGGATAGTGGTACTAAGTGTATTCATGCTTATTTTTGACTAAATTGAAATGGATAAAAGGGGAGACACATGAGAAAATCAAGTACAGTGATATGTCATGTTTCTAGCATTGGAAAGAAATGTGCAGTTAGAATTAAATCTTTTCCCTTAATATGACCAAACTTTAAACACTGAGGAGCTTCTCAAGCTGGGGCACACATACCCCAAGGATGTGCAGCAGGGTCCAATCCCACGACATCCTAGTAGCAGTTAACTTACTCAAACTCAACTGTATGAACACAACCCAAAGAAAATAAGATAGGAAACTAGTGTAGGCAACTCCACCTAGTATTTCACAGTGTGAATGTGGGCACCAGAGTGAATGGTAGTCTTAGGTCTCTTGGTCACTCACTACCCTGACTGTGGTTTCACTGTTCAAAGATAATATAAGAGTCATCCAACACAGACCCTAAATGTGAACCAACTATTTCATCTAGCATTCAAATGAAGAAAGAGTAGACATTTTCAACACTGGAGGGAAACGTGGCTGTGCTGGACTTACTGAGAGTCAATACTAAGTTGCACTGTGTTACATGAACAATTCAAAGTATTTTTCATTGGAATTTTACCCCTACGAAAGCAATTCTATTTTAGGAGAAAACCCACAGCATATATTCAAAGTACATCACCCTGGTTCACTGATTTTCCCTGAAAATTTTTGGGGTGAGTATCCATTTTCACATTAAAACATAAAAAAGGGACTTCAAAAGTTCTCACATTTATGGCAAGCTATTTCACCTTTACTCCCAAAATCCCTGGGGTAAAACTATACCTCCCCCCAAAGATATTAGGGAAATTTGAGAAGAGCTGGAAAAACACAATGATACGTAATACAAACAAAAGGTAGGAAGCCAGGCTTAGGGAAAATAAGTCTAAGAAAAATATCTTGAAACAATGGGAGAAATTAACAACTAAATAGAAGTGAAGAGGGCCTGTGTACTTGTGTTTGGAGCAGACCATGAACTTGGCACTATGCTCCTTTATGGTGAATACAAGGAGAAAAAAAAAATCCAGTTGTAAAATTCAATGCACATGAAAAAAAAGAACCAGGTGCTTGGTTTGGTTGAGCCATATCCCTACATATTAAATGGCTTTGACTATAGTTCTAGTTTATTAGATGTCCTTTATATAGTTTACTGTTTCAGATGGCCAGCTGTCAAAGTGTCAGCCACTGGCAGGTTGTTCTTAACTGAGGTTCTCACACGTAAAAAGTAGTAATAAATTGGCTCCAAGAGAGGAACCCGAGGCCTTTGAAGGGAATGAGCCTTTGAAGGGAATCAAATATCCAGAAACTTTTCATTTGTTTGTTTACTTTTGGGGTCTCCACTCTCTAAGAATAAGGTTACTGAAAGTCTAATCTCCAAATGAGAACAAAATACAGACATGAAAAAAAATGGGACATGTTTCCCACCTTTCTGAAGATAACAGAAGAGTGTCACTTTTGAAAAACAGGAAAACATAAAAATATTAGAAGCCGTTCTCTAAGAGAACACAATGAGTCAATTGTAAGTCATGGAAACTCTCAAACCTCTGTATTGTAGTTAGCATTTCAATAGCAAATTGCCATCCGATTATTTTTATTGTCCACAGCACTCCAGGTATTTTAGACCAGACTGTTAATTGCAGCCTTGAAATATATATATATTTGGAATATACATATTTCATATATATTTTACAGCAAGACTACATCGTAAGCGTCTCTTAAAAAAAAGATATAATAAAACTGTCAAGACCAAATAAAACTGATAGTTGAACTCTTAGATTTACAGTCACTTTTGGCTAAACTTATGCTAACAATCCGTAAGTGCCCTGGATATTGGGGATAAGAAAATATTTTATTTGCATCTCTATTTTGAAATTTGATTAAATTTTGTCTCAGTATACTCTGAAAATTCTTTTTACATAAAACTTTCTCAAAAGGCTGAACCTGATCCAATGGTCACTGGCTTGAAATAATATAAGATCTAATGACAAGGTTGAGAAAGGAGAATCATTTCCTTATGACTTGAAAGAAACAACATTCACAGGATTTCATTTAAGCAAACCAAGAAAGATACTTCTACCAAACCGTGTTCTTTCTCAGAGTTCTGCCAAACCACGTGGACAGTGAAGGAAGACCGAAGAAGAGGAAATTTAACCACACAGGTGGTGGTGAAAGAAGGCTTCCATGGGACAGATGCTCTATTTATAAGAGCAAGGAACCACAAGGGTTATTTAATATGGTGATCTGTAGCTAAGAAAATCTTAGCTGTCAGAACTGTAAAGAATCTATGAGAGCAAGTTCAACCCAATGTCTGATAGATTAGAAAATGAGGTCTGGGGAGGTAAAGTGACTTGCCAAGCTTACAGAGACAGTTTTGAATAAATTAATGTTTATGTGCAAAATTTGGTGGTTAGTCTCAAAGGTTCCTTATTGGTCAAAATATAACCAGAAGAGAATTAAAATATTTGCAACCAAGGGGCCCCTGGGTGGCTCAGTCGGTTAACTGTCCGACTCTTGATCTTGGCTCGGGTCATGATATATGGTCCTGGAATTGAGCCCTGAGTCGGGCTCCGCACTCAGTGGGAAATCTGCCTGAGAGTCTCTCTCGCTCTCCCTCTGCCCTTCACCAAACCCCCAAATAAATAAATAAATAATTTGCAACCAATATGAGAAAAAGTTAACTTTCAAAGTATATGAAACAGAAGCTGTTTTTGTCTTTTAAAAAATCAAGATCCTATTAGGCAAATGAGCAAAGGGTATAAGTAAATGATCCATATAAAAATAAACATAATAAATAATATGGAATATTTCACAATTAGCAAAAAATACAGTAAACAAGAGTACCTTTCAGTTTATGACTAACCTAGTGAATATTAAAAATATCATAATACCTAAATGTTAGTATTGTGTTAAAACCACCATACTCACTTTGCAAATGGGCACAATCCTTCAGCAATTCCTTTAGCAATCTGGCAATATTTTTAAGAGTTAAAAGGATACTCATGCTCTTTGAATTAGTAATTACACCTGAAAATGTATGCAAAGGGCAAAAACCAAAGACTAAAAAAATCTATATATCAACAGAGATATTGGCTGAAAAATTATTAACACTATTTAAAAAGGGGAACAACCTAAACATTTCCCACTAGGGGAAGCATAATGATACATCTAATTCAACATTTTGTAGTGAATTCAAAAATTTAAAATATCAGCGAATAAAAGATGAGACTGAAACATCTTTTCATATCAGAAAACAAGGAAGTTATCAAAGATGACTGGGGTCCTGTCAAAAAAGACTTGGAAGATAATCTAAAGATGCTTCTACAGGCCAAAGATGGCCAATCTGAGCATTAAAAAGATTTACAATGGACTGAATCATATCAGTTATGTTAAAATCCACAAGTTCATGATGATAAAATAAGAAGCAAAACCTTTACTATCCCTTGGACATACCTGATTTTTGTTGTTTGGGAGAAGGTGTATTTGTGTGTGTGGTGTTGACCAATATTAGTGTCTGCCTGAGGTAGGAAAATCACGTCTGGTTCTGTATGAGAAGGGTGTATAAAGCAACATGAAATACTAGCCTTCATTTTGTTTTAAATTACAGACTAATGTTAATTGTTCTCAGAACTGGATTTTTTCCTCAAAATTGAAGTGGCTTTTTCTTTTAGATTTAATAAAGTATTGCTAGCTGAAGCCAGTATGACATGCTGAGAGAGAGGTCAGATTGATGAGAGATGTTGCTGCCTGATTTAAAATCAAGCCCTGAACCTTTTTAAAGAACAATAAATATACTTCCTGTGGGAAAAAGAACCCCACAAACTTTCATTGGTATACTTTAGAGGATTTGGGGAAACCAGTATGTTATATACCAGGTATGGTACATAAAAGGAAAGAATCAGCTAAAAAAAAAAAGTACATATACAGTTATTTTACAAAAAACAAACAAACAAAAAAACAGGGGAAAGCAGGGTGCCTGACTGGCTCAGATGGTTTAGCGTCTGCCTTCGGCTCAGGTCATGATCTCCAGGGTCCTGGGATTGAGCCCTGCATCAAGTTCCCTTTTCAGTGGGGAGTCTGCTTCTCCCTCTCCCTCTGCCTTGCTCCCTTGCTCATGCTCTCTCTGTCTCACATGAATAAATAAAAATAAAAAAATCTTAAAAACAAAAACCAGGGAAAGCAGTTTTACCTGTAGGAAAAGGGGAAGGGAACTTGGATTACAAGGAACCAAGGTGGGACAGGGACTTTCCCCTGCACACCCTTTTATATCTCTTGAATTTTTGTACCATGTGAATTAAGGTGAGTTCTGAACCTTTTTGTACCATTTGAAAAATAAACTCATTAAAGTATACTACTGAAATTATATAACAACATAGAAAATTATATTAAAAAACGCAGAAATCAAATGATAACCACTTTAATTATAACAATGTAAAAACTGCATATGCAGTGCACATAGACCAGGGCTAGATTTTTAAATTTTTTTTTAAGATTTTATTTATTTATTTGAGAGAGAGAATGAGATAGAGAGAGAGCATGAGAGGGGGGAGGGTCCAAGGGAGAAGCAGATTCCCTGCTGAGCAGGGAGTCCGATGGGGACTCAATCCTGGGACTCCAGGATCATGACCTGAGCTGAAGGCAGTCGCTTAACCAACTGAGCCACTCAGGCATCCTAGACCAGGGCTAGAAAAAAAACAAAGAAAAATAAAATTGTTGACTAGAACTGCAGAATTTAGGGGCATTTTTTTTCCTGTTGATTAAAATGAATTCCATTGTTATATCTATTGTGTTATTCGTCCAATAAGTAATGTTAAAGTGGCATTTAAATGGAAAACAGTATTTTCACTCTGCTACCCATACTTATAGGAAAGCCTAGCTATTTGAACCCTGAGCCCATAATCAAGGCAACTAAGCACCATCTGGGGGTAACTTGATTCTTATGGTAGGCAAGAGATCTCAGAGGGATAAAAGAAAAGGTCTACCGAGGGCTATTCATACAGTAGCTGTTCAAAGTACAATGACTCTGCCCAGCTCTGTTTGCCCATCCCTGCACTAAGGCGGGGGTGGAGGCGGTGGTGGTATTCACTGAGTAGGAGGCCAGGGGAACATGGAAAGAGCCTGTCGACAGTGCATAAAAGACACACACTGAAAACACTGCTTGCAGGAGTGAAGCTTGTCAAAGTACTGCAGAGGCTGGGAAAGTGAAGAGAAGAGAGACTGAGCAATTATAACCTGAACCTAACAATTCCTCAGCTAAATTTAACTAGAGAGGTGGAATATATCTGCAGCTTGAAAACGATAGGCAAATGAATGTGCAGGTATAAAAGGACCCAACCTACACAGATCTTTAAAGGGTCACTGTTTAAAAAAAAAAAAAATCCTATTTTCCTATCAATCATCTGCTATTATTCTGATAATATTTCAACTGTGAGCTCCCAAAATAAGTAAATGGCCCCAGGGAGGAATAAGGAAATCCTAGGCTCAGAGCAAAAAATTTTATTTTTTGTTATGAGATAAATCAAAGTCAGTAAGGATTTATTAATGTCAAACTTTTCCATTAATACCAGTTTAAAATTTTTCAGCTATGAATAATGAAAATGAAACAGTAACTTTTATTTACCTTTTAAAGGTTGGAGTTATTTGTCCAAAGTTTTCTCAAATTTTTATGTCAAGAGATACCTCAGTTAATAAACTTATTCGTGAACTATGTTCACAGATAATTCCCAAATATATTACCTACATACCTAAAATGCATGATCCTAAAATGCAAATACTTTATATATATAGGAATGTAGATCAAAAAGGTAACAACAATTATTTCAGGGTAAAGTCATTTTTATTTTCTTCTTTGTGTCTTTCATCATGAGCTGAATTTTTCTTACAATGTGCATGTGTTACTTTTATATCCGGAATGTAAGAAATATAAGATATAAATTTATAAGAAATAAGGTTACTTTAGAAATAAGGCCTTTCCATTAAAAAAAAAAACAAAAACTTGAGTTAATAGCCACCATACTGCAAATTCTGTTAAAAATAAAAATGGGTACAATTTCGATCAACACAATGTGTAATCATTGTCACACACAACTGATTAATTAATCATTTTCGCCAAAAAAAAAATCACATATAATAAAAAATCTAACTTCAAACAGCTTTTGGAAATGTTTATTTATTGAAGTAACTCCTATTCTAAAAAAGACTGCTGGAAGGAGATCATGTATAGGTCATTACTGAGGTTTAAGACCATGTACACTACTTAGGGGTACTGAGATTTAGAACAATATATATATTCTCTAGGGGTTAGCCAATCTATGTTTTTGCTTCTCAAATCCAACTTTAGAAATATAAAACAGATTAATTACTCATACCAAGTACTATAATATCACTGTATTCTGTTGCCTAGGATGGACTGGTGGATTGCTATATTAGCTTGAGACTTTAGCAACTATCCACAAATCCTTTGTGGCAGCCACTAATAGTCACTTATTCACTATGCATTCTCCTTCTCTTCCTCACTAACAGGGCACTGATCTGTAGCAGTGTACCAGGCTTAAGCACTAGCTGCCTTGGAATCCCCTGCAGCTGGAGGAAGCCAGGGGGCCCAAATCTGACCAATGAAGGGCTGAGAGTTTCTCAAGAGCCTTGCTGTGCAGCATTTTCTGCCTGGAATATGACAAGATACCACATAACTCACCACAGCAGTCTTCTAACTACGGGATCACATGTACCAAGACAGAAGTCACACTACGGATGATAGAGCAGAAAGACAGATTTCTGGTTATATGAAAAAAGAAACCCTTATTTGGTTAAAGCACAGTAGTCAGAATCCTGGCATATATAGCCAAATGCAATCCTACCTATATAATTTCTTTCAGAGTTGAAAAAATGAACCCCAAATCTGAAGGGAATTTGGGTAAACTTAAGAGATCCAAGTATATAAGAATGTGGGACTAGGTAACACTTTTTTTTTTTATTAAAGATTTTATTTATTTGTCAGAGAGAGAGAGAGAGAGAGCACAAGCAGGGGAAGCAGCAGGCAGAGGGAGAAGCAGGCTTCCTGCTGAGCAAGGGGCCCGATACAGGACTCGATCCCAGGACCCTGGGATCATGACCTGAGCCGAAGGCAGACGCTTAACCGCCTGAGCCACTCAAGTGTCCCTAGGTAACACTTTTTAAAAGAAGCTATTTCATTTTTTTCTTTAAAATTTTTTATTGTTATGTTAATCACCATACATTACATCATTGGTTTCTGATGTAGTGTTCCATGATTCATTGTTTGTGCATAACACCCAGTGCTCCAAGCAGAACGTGCCCTCTTTAATACCCATCACCAGGCTAACCCATCCCCCCACCCCCCTCCCCTCTAGAACCCTCAGTTTGTTTTTCAGAGTCCATCGTCTCTCATGGTTCGTCTCCCCCTCCGATTTACTCCCCTTCATTCTTGCCCTCCTGCTATCTTCTTTTTTTTTTTCTTAACATATATTGCATTATTTGTTTCAGAGGTACAGATCTGTGATTCAACAGTCTTGCACAATTCACAGCATTCACCATAGCACATACCCTCCCCAATGTCTACTTTTCAGCCACAAAGACTAATGGTATCAATAAGAAAGAAGATGGTGGAAATTTGGTGTAATAATTCCTTCTGGTTAACAGTTTTCTAAATCCTCTATAAAACAGAGTTCATATCTCAAAAAAATCATTAGTATTTTATGTCCAAAAACAAAACAAAACAAAAAAACCCTGCTTTCTTTTGCAATTTTGACATGTGATATTCATGAGCATCTTTTAAAAACATTTTCTGGAGCCAAGAATGTGGCAACTCAATGCCAGGTCAAGATCTAACCGATATAAATGCAGTATTTACTGAAGTATTTAACAATTATAAATAGTTGGTTGCTCTTTAATAAACCAATTTTCTTTGAAAGTGTTGGACCTGTGATTACCCCACTCCCCCTACATAGATTATTTTAAGGAAAAACTCTAGCATTAGCACCATACTCTATCTAAACAAGTCAGTCACAGATCTAAGATGAAATGTTACATGAAAAGAGGTGTATACTCCAGAGAGCTAGGAAATATGTATTTTACTTGATTCTTCACAGTAAATAAAGTACTATGAAGAGTCATCTTGCTTTGAACTCCAAAGAAATTGTAATAAAGATTTACGGGCTGAATATGTCAATGAACTGTAAGAATAATGAACACAGAACCCATATCCCAAAGCAGGTTGCTGCAAAGTTTAGGAGAAAGTCCTTTCAGGTCAGAGTTTCAGAGTGCAGAGGGATACACTTTCCTCATGGTATGTCCTTAGGAAGCTAAGGTCTTCATAGGCTACTCTACTGCAGGTGGAGTCTACACTGAGAGTCACCAGCTCACTTTGATCCTATGATGGATCCACATTCCTAAAGGATTTGTCAAGATGACCAGAAACTCTGTTTTAGGTGCTGTGTTAGACCAAGCATTACTTTAGATTATTTGGAAATAAAGAGAGAAACATAGAAGGCTATACTGTTGCCCAAACTGCAACAGTACTACAATCTACTATCTATTGAGAGTACTCTACACATCAGTCATGGTTCTACATCCTTCATTTATATTAGCTAATTTACTTTGCACACGCTCTAATGAGGTAGAGACCATTATTTTCCTCATTGTATAAAAGAGGGAAGTGAGATCCAGAGAAAGTAACTCATATGAAATTAGTAAGTGGCAGAACCAGAATCAGACCCAGGCACTCTGGCTCCAGGATCCCTGCTCTGAACTACTAAGCTATACTACTTCTAACCATGGGAAGGAGAAAATCAGGCAAAAAAGGGCCTGTGATGATTTTTAAATATGCCCCCAAATTATTTGATAGTCCTCCCTTCACGAGGTAGACACTAATTCTCTTGCCTTTGACTGTGGGGCTGGACTTAGTGACTGGCTTCAAACAAATAGAAAAAATAGAAGTAATGGTGGCTGGCAATAGGAACTAGATCGTGAAAGGCACTGTGACTTCCTCCTTGCCCTCTCTCTAGGATCATCCACTCTGGGGGAATCCAGCTGTCATGTTATGAGGGACATTCCAGCAGACCTACATAGAGAGGATCAAATAAAGAGTGAGGCCAAGGCCTCTGGCCAACAGCATGTGAATGAGTCATCTCAGAAACAGATCCTCCAGTTCCAGTCAAGTCTTTAGCTGACTGCAGTCCTGGCTGACATCTGACTGCAACTATGGCAGGGAATGAGCCAGAACCCCCTCTCTCCCGCAAATGGCTCCTGAATTCCAGACCCACAGAAACTAGGAGATAGGAAATGTTGTGATTTTAAGCCACTCAGTTTTGCGGTAATTTTTAATGAATCAATAGATATAGAACATTTCAGCAGAACCATATTTTTAGTATAAATTGTATTTAGGTAAGCTATAAATTGCATAATTACTTAATGATTTATTTATTTTTATATATTTGCTTACTTTTTCAAGATTTTATTTTTAAGTAATCTCTACACTCAATGTGGGACTCAAACTTACAACTGAGATCAAGAATCACATGCTCTACCAACTGACCCAGCCAGGCACCCCTACTTAATGGTTTTGAGTTCTATTCATTCTTTGGAAGCAATAACCATTTTGATTCCTGCAGAAGGGTGGAATAACATATCCCTCAGCCACCATTACTTCTATTTTTTCTATCTGTTTGAATTAGAGCATTAGAACTGAACTAATTATTTTCTGAGATTCTACTCAACTTACTTTACCAAAAATTAACCAATATATGTTATACATGTAGAAAGAGTATTCCCACCTCAGATTGTCACATATCTTTTGCTTTTTCTATTTTCTTATAAGTCAATAAGGAAACAATATATTCCAGCTCCAAAAATCTATCTATAAGAGCAAGCTGTCTATTTGATTTCTGACAGTCTATTCAAGGTGCTAATCTGCCATTATTTATAGATCCTTGATTCCTTTCTGAGCACCTGTCACTAACATAACAACTTACAAGTTCAAAACACTCTTTATTCAACTCAACTGCCTCCTGGAATCATTAGTCATGCTCCTCAAAAGCTATGACTGTGATAAAAGCTAATGATGAACCAAGTCTCAAGAAGGTTGTGAAAAAGAGCCACCATTAAAGCCAAACATTAAACACCAAGATTAGCTGATGTTCACGGATTGATATTTCTTTAAAGCCCTCATTCCTGATCATTCGGGTCTCTTTTATCAGGCTGAAAGTTTTCTGGGGGTGCTTCCTGCACCCAGGTTTTAAATGTTTGTGGCTTTTAAGGCACCTCAGAGCTGTCATTTGGGAACTCATCTTATGCTCAGAAGACAAATACTGGCTATCTCTCGGGGTAGAAGGGAAAGGGAGAGAGCAGTAAGTTGGCTTCTAGTTTATAAGTATTTGATACTTTGCCCACCCCATTCTCCTCTGCCCCAGGCTTCAGAAATGGTACTCTGGCCTCAAGCTGTCCCAACCAAACTCAAATTCTCCAAAGGAAGAAGAGCAGAGGCATGACCAAGACTCATACCTGGCAGTGAGGGCTGACTAGAGTCTGAGAACAGGTAATACAGAGGGAACAAATGGGGACGGAAGTGGAAAAAGAGAAATGGAGAAAATGAGCAACAATGAAGTGGTAGGAGAAATAAAAGGAAGGGGGAAAAAGCATGAAGGAAGAGAAAGAAGGATAAGAGAGTTTCAGGGTAGGACATGAGAGCAAAAAGACAGAAGATAAATATAGAGGCAGAGAAACTTCCTTCCTGAAGGAAAAGAGAGAGAGAGAGGAAGTGCGCAAAAAGTCAAGGCTTACCCCCAGGTTTCTAATTCGGTAAGCAGGAGAAACTGCTAATGCTATGAACAGGTCCAGCAGGGAATAGGAGAAAGCAGGCCTGGCATACAGTGGTGAGTTAAGCTTTATACATGTTGAGTTTGACGTTTCTGCAGAGTAACCAAGTGGGGGTTACAAACAGACAGCTGGCACAGAAATTCAGGAGATAGATGTGGCCCAAAAGTGAATATGTGGGGGCCACTGAAGCCACAGGGAAGGTATGATGAGGTCACACAGAGAGATTGTATAAGGGAAAAAAAGAAGGCTCAGGGCCAAAGCAGAGGGAACACTCACATTTGAGGGGCATAGGGAGAAAGAGGAGCCCACATATGAGTCGTAAGGACAGAGGCAGGTGGCCTAAGGCCAGCCAAGAGCTGGGAGAGAGACCGGGCGGGTGGATGAGTGAGTCGCCCCATTGTGAGGGGCAGCAGAAGTGTGTCCTCAGAGAGCCAGGGTTCCATCAAGGTAAGAAAGCTGAGGAAGAATTCTGTGAAGACACAGGTGAGTTTGTTTATAAGAGAAAAGGGTTCCAAAATGCACTCTCACCTCTCCTGTGCTCATAAACTGCTTTGACCTTACCCTTTGGGCAAAACTTTGGTCACACTGTGCTTCATGTCTGTGTCCTTGGCTCGAGAGCAGGACTGGGTATTTGTATTCTCTATGTTTAGTCAGCGCAGTACCTGCCACCCAGCAGAAACTCTAATAAATGCTTGGAGGTTTTCTGAAGGGCAACTGGAAAGTATGCATTAGTAAAAGTATTAAAAGGTAATATTACTCTTAACCTATTTCTAGGAATTTATCCGTAGAGACTAATCACAGCTGTGCAAGGATTTAGCTATAGATATAGTTATAATTTGCACATTTTAAAACCACCTACATATTCAACAAACAGCACTAAATAAAAATCATAAGACATCTATGTAACAATACTATGCATCCTCCAAATAGCTATACAGATCAAAAATAACAAATCAATATAAAATATACATCCTCACTATAACTAAAAGACATAGACAACTACAGGCACAAATCATCTGGAAGTAGAAAAACAAACACCAAATTCCAGCAGAGTTATCTTTTGAACGGCCACTGCAAACCTCTGTGGAAAGTGAGGAGTTTGGACAAAAGACATGGAAAAGAGAAAAGAGGAACAGAGGGCCTAAATTTGAACTGAAGTCACCACAGAAAGAGGCAGTCAACCCTGAGTACAAAAACACTGAAAAAACACCTTGTCAATGAGAGCACCAGCTACAGGGGAGGGACTTTCGTCCATGGGACTCGAGTGGCAGTCCCAAGAAAGCATTGCTTCTGGGAACAAATGGGTAATAAGGGAAGGGACAGGTGCCTTCTAGTGACCAGATGGTGAAGGAGAAAAGAGACGGGGAAATTTAGATAACCACAACACAAATTAGAGCTAAAACAATTGATGGGCATACAATTTCTCCCTCCAATAGCCTCCTCAAATAAAGGCGCTCAGTTAAAGGGGCTACATCCACTACATTTACAGATAAAAGTTTTCTCAAACTAGGAATCTTAAAAACGAACTCAAACTTCCAACCCTTTCCACAAAGTGAAGAGATGAAAGCAATTTACAACTATCCAAAGCTATTATCAGAAGAAAACAAAAAAGATCAAAACATTTCAGCTAATGAAAATGCACTCCACAAAATCAATCACAAGGAAACTTAAACACAATACTCCAAACTGAATTAAATATGCTTAAATAAGCATTTGAGGATATGAAAAATTATTTTTAACAAGAAGTTCAGAAACTAAAAGAACAGAAATGGACAAAAGCAGGCAGAAGCAAAACAAAAATTGATTGACTCACGGTAGAATGAAAGAAAAAAGACAAAATCATACCTGAAATGAAGACTAATTTCAAGGTGATCAAAGGAGAATAGATTCAAATGAAAATTTAATAAAGGGCACTGAAGAAAAGAAGAAAAGCCACCAAGAGAATGAAAATGAGATAAGTAAAAGGGATCAGAGAAAAAGTGGCTGGAAGAGACGCAAAGAAGATCCAACATAGAGACATACCTCCTTTTATTGTGTTCCACTTTACTGCACTTCACAGATGTTATGTTTTTCCACAAACTGAAGGCTTATGGCAAACCCTACTTTAAGCAAGTCTATTGGTGCCATTTTCCCAATAGCATTTCATCATTTTGTGTCTCTGTCATATTCTGGTAATTCTTGCCATATTTCAAACTTTTTCATTATTATTGTATTTGTTATGGTGATCTGTGATCAGTCATCTTTGATGTTACTATTGTAATTGTTTTGGGGCAATATGAACTGTTGCCCATATAACATGGCAATTTTAACTGATAAATGTTGTATGTGTTCCAGCTGCTCCACTGATGGGCTGTTTCCCCATCTCTCTCCCTGTCCTTGGGCCTCCCTATTCCCTGAGATACAAGAGTACTGAAATTAGGCCAACTAATAACCCTACAATGACCTCTAAGTGTTCAAGAGAAAGGAAGAGTTTCTCTCTCACTTTAAATCAAAAGCTATAAATGATTAAGCTTCATGAGGAAGGCATGTCAAAAGCTGAGACAAGCCAAAAGCTAGACCCCCTTGTGCCAAAGAGTTAGCCAATTTGTGAATGCAAAGGAAGAGTTCTTGAAGGAAATTAAAAATGCTACTCCAATGAACACATGAATGATAAGAAAGCAAAACAGCCTTATTGCTGATATGGAGAAAGTCTGAGTGGTCTGGATAGAAGGTGAAACCAGACACAACACTCCCTTAAGCCAAAGCCTAATCCAGAGCAGGGCCCTAACTCTCTTCAATGCTAGGAAGGCTGAGCGAGGTGAGGAAGTTGCAGAAGGAAAGTTGGAAGCTAGCAGAGGTTGGTTCATGAGGTTTAAGGAAAGAAGCCATCTCTGTAACATGAAAGTGTAAGGGAAAGCAGCAGGTGTTGATGGAGAAGCTGCAGCAAGTCCTCCAGAAGATCTAGCTCAGATAATTCATGACGGTGGCCACACTAAACAACAGATTTTCAATGTAGATAACACAGCCTTCTGTTGGAAGAAGATGGCATTTAGGACTTTCACAGCTAGAGAAGTCAATGCCTGGCTTCATAGCCTCAAAGGACAGGCTGATTCTCTTGTTAGGGGCTAATGCAGCTGATGACCTGAAGTTGAAGCCAGCGCTCATTTACATTCCAAGATCCTCGGGCCCTTAGGTATTGTGCTAAATCTGTTCTGCCTGTGTTCTGTAAATGGAACAGCAAAGCTTGGATGACAGCACATTTGTTTATAACATGGTTTATTAAGTATGTCAAGCCCACTGTTGAGACCTACTTCTCAGAAAAAAAGATTCTTTTCAAAATGTAACTACTCAATGACAACGTACCTGATCATCCAAGTACTCTGAAGGAGATGTACAACGAGATTAATGCTTTCATACCTGCTAACACAACATCCATTCTGCTGCCCATGGATCAGGGAGTAATTTTGACTTTCAAGTCTTATTATTTAAGAAATACATTTTGTAAGACTACTGGTGCCATAGGTAGATCTGTGTCTGATAGATTTGAGCAAAGTAAATTAAAAACCTACTGGAAGTATTCACCATTCTAGATGCCGTAAGAACATTCATGATTCATGGGAAGAGGTCAAAATATCAACATTCACAGGAGTTTGGAAGAAGTTGATTCCAATCCTCATGGATGACTTTGAGGGTCCAAGACTCCAGGGGAGGAAGTAAGCACAGATGTGGGGGACACAACAAAAGAACTAGAAGTGGAGCCTGAAGATGTGACCGAATTGCTGCAATCTCATGATAAAACTTTAATGGATGAAGGGTTGCATCTTATGGATGAGCAAAGAAAGTGGTTTCTTGAGATGAAAACTACTCCTGGTGCAGATGCTGTGAAGACTGTTGAAATGACAACAAAGGGCTTAGAGTATGACATAAACTTAGTTGATAAAGCAGCAGCAGGGTGTGAGAGAGGATTGACTCCAATTCTGAAAGAAGTTCTGCAGGTAAGATGCTATCAAACAGCATCGCATGCCACAGAGGAGCTGTTTCTAAAGGGAAGATTCAATCAGTATGGCAAACTTCACTGCTGTCTTACTGTAAGAACTTAACCACCCGCCATCCAACCTTCAGCAGCCACCACCCTGATCAGTCAGCAGCCATCAACACTGAGGCAAGATCCTCCACCAGGAAAAAGATTATGACTAGTTGAACACTCAAATGATGGCTAGCATTTTTTAGCAATAAAGTATTTTTATTTATTTTTTTAAAAGATTTTTAAAAGTTTATTTATTTGAGAGAGAAAGAGAGAGCACGCAGAGTATGTGAGAACACGAGTGGTGGGTGGGGAGCTGCAGAGAGGGAGAAGCAGCCTCCCGGCTGAGCAGGGAGCCCGCCATGGGGCTTGATTCCCGGATGCAGGGATCATGACCTGAGCTGAAGGCAGATGCTTAACCGACTAAGCCACCCAGGCACCACAGCAATAAAGTTTAAATTAAGGTATGTACACTGTTGTTTTAGACATAATGTTAGTGCACACTTAATCGACTACAGTACAGTGTAAACATAACTTTTATATGTACTGAGAAACCAAAAAATTCATTTAACTCTCTTAAATTGTGATATTCACTTTATTGCAGTGGTCTGGAACCAAACCCACAATACCTCTGAGGTATGCTTGTATATACATTTGGAGTCCCTGAGAAAGAAAAACAGAAAAATGGAACAGAACTAAAATTTTAAAACTATAATCCAATAAAGCTTTCCAGAAATAAAAGAAGGCCTGAATCTACATATCAAAAGGGCATACTAATTACCTAGGGAAATTGCCATATAATGGTCAACTCTAAGGCATATCCTAGTAAATGTATTAGACTTTAAATATACTGAAAAAATCCTCAGTGATGTCAGCAAGGGGAAGAATAGGATTATTCAGTGCTTATCCCCTCAAAAACATTTGAACAACAATCCAAGAACAAAAGTATCTTCACAAGAGCTAAGAATTCTAGGTTAAAGATTACAGTACCTGGCTGAAGCAGAGAAATAAGAAAACATTCAATGAAGACAATAGGAAGGGCAGTTTCACATTACCTATGTCACCCCAATCTCAAGCCTGGGTAATACAGTGCGGAGAGAGATACCCTTTGTTGTGGGGTAAGGAGAGTGAAGTAAACACCCAACTTTATCATAGCACCAGACCTGCACCTGTGGCCCCATCTGTAGAACCTAGCACTGGCCCCATCATGCCCCTGCACCCAGATTTCAGGCCCATCCCAGTGCCAGACAGGGCACTGCAGCCCCAGCTTCCAGGGGCGGTCCCTGGAAGGTCCCTGTGGACCCAGGATTCAGGCCTGACACTGCAGTCCCAGGCACCAAGCCCACCCTGTAGACCCAGACTCAGACCCATCCTGGCATGCCCAGGCACCAGGTCCACCCACCCACTAACCTAGGCACCTGGCCAGCCTGCCCGACTCCAGCAGCAAGCTTCTGTGCAGACCTCCACTAGGGAGCCTGGCCAGAATCTCTGGCCAGGTGTACTGGTAGAGGGATTTCCCTGTCAAAACCGGTCTATAAACATTGGAAAAAAGTGACTACTTCTTCAAATGCACAGACATCAGTGCAAAGCCACAAGGGTCATGGGTAATCAGAAAAACATGACACCATCAAAATAACAAAATAAAGCACCAATAGTTGACCCTAAAGAAATGGAGAACTATGAACTGCCTGAAAAAGAACTCAAAATAATCATTAAACATAAATGGATTAAAATCTACAATGAAAAGACAGAGTGACTGAACGGACAGAAAAAAAGATTCAACTATTTGCTGCCTACAAGAGACTCGCTTTAGCTTTAAGGATGCACAGGCTGAAAGTGATGGTAGATATTCCATGCAAATGGCAACCAACAGAACAGAGGTGGCTAAGACGTTATCAGACAAAGTAAAAAAATTGTCACAAGAGACAAAGATCACCATATAATGATAAAGAAGTGAATTCATCAAGAAGATATAACAACTGTAAATATATGCACACCCAACATTGGAGCATCTAAATACATAAAGCAAATATTAACAGAACTGAAAAAAGAAATAGATAGTAATACAATAATAGTAGAGGACTTCAATACTTTCAACAATGGATAGATCATTGTGACAGGTATCAATAAGAGAACAGAGGACATTAACAACACTAGAGACCAAATGGACCCATATACATATACAGAACATTCTACCCAACAACAGCAGAATACACATTCTTTGCAAAGTGCACATGGAACATTCTCCATTTAGATCATAAGTTAGGTCACAGAACAAGTCTTAAAAATTTAAGACTAAAATCATATTAAGTATCTTTTCTGACCACAATGGAATGAAACTCAAAACTAATAACTTTTACTAGAGTAAAATTGGAAAATTAGAAACCAAAATGGAAATAAAAAAATATCTTGAGACAAATGACAATGGAAACACAACATACCAAACTTATGGGACGTAGCAAAAGCAATTCTAAGAGAGAAGTTTATAGCAATAACGCTTACATTACAAAAGAAGATCTCAAATAAACAACCGAACTTTATACCTCATGGAACTAGAAAAAGAACAAACTAAGTCCAAATTAAGCAGTAGGAAGGAAATAATAAAGATCAGAGCAGAAATAAATGAAATAGAGACCAGAAAGATAATATAAAAGATCAAATGAAACGAAGAGTTGGTTTTCTGGAAAGATAAAATTGACAAGCCTTTAGATAGACTAAGGGGAAAAAAAAAGGAAACCTCAGATAAGTAACATTATAAATGAGAAAAGAGTACAATTGATATAGCAGAAACACAAAAGATCATAAGAAACTATGAACATTTATGTGCCAGCAAATTTGATAACCTAGAAGTAATGGATAAATTCCTAGAATACTACTCAACCAAGACTGAATTGTGAAGAAATAGAAAAATCTCAACAGACCAATAATGAGCAAAGAGAATGAATCAGTAATCAAGAACCACCCAACAAAGAAAAAGCCCTGGACTTGGTGGCTTGGCTGCCAATTCTAACAAACATTTCAAGAATACCAATATGTCTCAAATTTGTCCAAAAAGTTAAACAGGAGGGAACACTTCCAAACTCACTTTATGAGGCTAGCATTACCCTGACAGCAAAGCCAAGCAAGGAAACTACAATGAAAGAAAATTACAGGCCAATATCCCTCATGAACCCAGATGTATAAATCCTCAACAAAATACTAGCAAACCAAATTCAACAGCAAAAATCATACACTATGATCAAGTGAGATTTACCTCTAGGATGAAAGAATGGTTCAACATATGCAAATCAGTAAATGTGATATACCACATTAACAAAATGAAGCATAAAAATCATATGATCATCTCAATAGATGCAGAAAAAGCATTTGACAAAATTCAAAACCTTTTCATGATAAAAACTCTCAACAAATTAGGTATAGAAGAAATGTATCTCAACATAATAAAGGCAATATACAACAAAACCACAGTTAACACCATACTCTATGGTGGAAAGCTGAAAGCTTTTCCTCTAATATCAGGAAGAAGACAAAGATGCCCACTCTCACCACTTCTATTCACTAGAGTACTGGGAATCCTAGTCAGAGCAATTAGGAAAGAAAAAGAAATAAAAAGCATCCAAGTCAGAAAGGAAAAAGTAACATGGTCTATGTTTGCAAATGACATGGTCTTATATACAAAAAAACTTTAGAGACTCTACCAAAAACCTGTTAAAATAAATGAATTCAGTAAGGATGTAAGATATAAATTCAACATACAAAAATCTGTTGTGTTTACATACAGTAACAACAAGCTATCTGAAAAAGAAATTAAAAAAAAATCCCATTTATAATAGCATAAAAAAATACTTAGTAATAATTTTAACCAAGGGGGTGAAAGATCTACAAACTGAAAATTATAAAACATTGATGAAAGAAATTAAAGACACAAATAAATGGAAAGATATCCTATGTTTTTGGATTAGAAGAGTACTGTTAAAATGTCCATACTACCCAAAGCAATGTACAGATTCAATGCAATTCCTATAAAAATTCCAATGGCATTTTTTTTACAGAAATCGAAAGAAAAATCCTAAAATTTACATGGAACCTAAAAAGACCCCAAATAGCCAAACAATCTTGAGCCAAACGAACAAAGTTGGAGGCAACACATTATTTGATTTCAAAATATACTTCAAAGCTACAGTAATCAAAACATCATGGTATGAAAACAAAAACAAAAAACCAGCATGGTATGGTCATATAAACAGATATATAGACCAAAGTAACAGAATAGTGAGCCCAGAAATAAAGCCATACACATATGGTCAATTGATCTTTGAAAAAGGTGCCAAGAACATACAATGGGGAAAGGGTTCAATAATGGTGTTGAGAAAACTGGATATCCACATGCAGAAGAATGAAACTGGACCCCTATCTCACACTATACACAAAAATCAACTCAAAATGAATTAAAGACTTAAATGTAAGATCCGAAACTATAAAACTACTAGAAGAAAACATAGGGAAAAAGCTCCTTGACACTGATATGGGCAATTATTTTTTGGATATAATCCCAAAAGTACAGGCGACAAAATACAAACAAATGGGATTGCATAGAACTAAAAAGCTTCTGCACAACAAAGGAAACAATCAACAGAATGAAGAGACAACCTATGGAATGAGACAAGATATCTGCAAACCATACATCTGATAAGGGGTTAATATCCAAAATATATAAGGAACTCAAACAATTCAATACCAAGAACAAATATCCAATTAGAAAGTGGGCAAAGGACCTGAAGAGACATTTCTTAAAAGAACACATACATTATCATACGGTTTCACTCACATGTGGAACATAAGCAATAGCACGGAGGACCCTAGGGGAAGGAAGGGAAATCCAAAGGGGGAGAAATCAGAGAGGGAGACGAACCATGAGAGACTATGGACTCCGGGAAACAATCTGAGGGTTTCAGAGGGGAGGAGGGTGGGGGGAGGGGGCACGTGTTGTGATGAGCACTGGGTGTTATACTTAACTAATGAATCATTGAACACTACATCAAAAACTAATGATGTACTATACAGTGGCAATCTGAACATAATAAAAAAAATAAAAAATAAAAAAAAGAACACATATAAATGGCCAAAGGTTTATGAAGAAATGGCCAACACCACTCTTCATCAGGGCAATGCAAGTCAAAACCACAGTGAGATACCACCTCACACCTACTGTATCTGTCCTCTCCCTCTCGTTTTCTTTTCTAAGTAGGCTCCAGCATGCAGCCCAACACGGGGCTTGAACTCACTGGCCCTGAGATCAAAAACTGAGCTGAGATCAAGAGTCGGATGCTCAAACGACTTCGCCACCCCGGCACCCCCAAAAAACTGTATTTTTTAAAAAATTCTAGCTAGTTAACATACAGTGCAATATTGGTTTTAGGTGCAGAATTCAGTGATTTATCACTTACATACAATGGCCAGTGCTCAATACAAGTGCCCTCTTTAATACCCATCACCCGTCTAGCCCAGCCCTCTCCCTCCCACCTCCATCAATGCTCTGTTTGTTCTCTATCCTTGAGTCTCTCTCTTTTTTTAAAGATTTTATTTATTTATTTGACAGAGACAGACACAGCGAGAGAGGGAACACAAGCAGGGGGAGTGAGAGAGGGAGAAGCAGGCTTCCCGCCAAGCAGGGAGCCCAATGCGGGGCTCAATCCCAGGACCCTGGGATCATGACCTGAGCCGAAGGCAGACTCTTAATGATTGAACCACCCAGGCACCTCTATCCTTGAGTCTCTTATGGTTTGTTTCCTTCTCTCCTTTTTCTTCCCCCCTTCCCATGTGTTCATCTGTTTTGTTTCTTAAATTCCACATATGAGTGAAATCATATGGTATTTGTCTTTCTCTGATTGACTTATTTCGCTTAGCATAATACATTCTAGCTCCACTCACATTACTACAAATGACAAGATTTTTCTTTGATGGCTCAGTATTATTCCTGTGTGTGTGTGTGTGTGTTTACGTACACACACCACATCTTCTTTATCCATTCATTAGTCAATGGACATTTGGGCTCTCTCCATAGTTTGGCTATTGTTGACAATGCTGCTATAAACATCATGTACCCCTTCAAATATGTATCCACAATAAGTATTCCTTTTTTTTAGGATGTTTATTTAAAAAAAAAAAAATTATTTATTTATTTTTTTTAAGAGATGGGGGAATGGGAGAGAGGCAGAGGGAAAGGGAGAGAGAGAATCTTAAGCAGGCTCCACACCCAGCGTGGAGCCCAACACAGGGCTCTATCTCACAACACTGAGATCATAACCCGAGCCAAAATCAAGAATTGGACACTTAATCAACTGAGCCACCCAGGTGCTCCAAAAATAACTATTCTTAAAAAGCCAAAAGATAAGTGTTGGGGAGGCTACAGAGAAGGGGTACCCTTGTACACTGTTGGTAGAAATGTAAATTAGTACAGCATTTATGAAAACAATATGGAGGTTCTTTAAAAATTTTAAATAGAACTGCCATATAATCCAGCAATCCCACTTCTGGATACATATCCAAAAGAAATGAAATTAGTATCTTGAAGAGATATCTGCAACTTCCATATTTACTGTAGCATTGTTCATAAGAACCAAGATAGCAAATCAACCTAAGTGTCTACTGATGAATGAATGGATAAAGAAAATATTGATACGCAATCAATACACACACACACACAGAATATATGTATAGAATATTATTCAGCCTTAAAGAAGAAGGAAATCCTGTCATTTGAGACAACATGGGTGAATCTGGAGGTCATTATGCTAAGTGAAATAAGCCAGGCAAGAAACAAAAATACTGCATGATCTCACTTATAGGTGGAATCTAAAACAGTTGAACTCACATAAGCAGATAAGAGAATGATAGTTGCCAAGAGCTGGGGAGATGGGGGAAATGGGGAGATGTTGGTAAAAAGGTACAAAGTTTCAGATATGCAGGATGAATAAGTTCTAGAGAACTAATGTACAGCATGGTGCCTATAGTTAATAATACTATATTGTATAATTGAAGTTTTCTAAGTAGATCAGAGTACATCTTAAATGTTCTTACTACAAAAAAACTATGTGAAATGATAACGTTAATTAGCTTAATTGTAGTAATCACTTAACATATGAATATATTAAAACCTCACACTGTATAACGTAAACATATACGATTTTTCTTTGTCAATTATACTTTAATAAGAGTGGGGAAAAAATTCTTAGGGCTTTCAGGGAAAAAGACTAAATAAAAGAGCAAAATAATCAGGTTGGCATCAGACTTCCCAAGAGAAACATATAAGCAAGGCAATAATGGAGCAGCTTTTTTAAGAAATCCAAGGGAAGAAAACTATGAACTGATGATTTTACATCTAAATCGCTCCTTCAGATATTAAGGCTACAGAAAAAGTCTTAAGCATCTACGAACTAGAGGAATACTATGCCCACAGGCCCTTCTTGAGAAGCTACTTTTGGGATAGGCAATCTGACACAGGCCCTGAGCATTCCTGCACATTCCTGTTGTGTATGCCAAAAAGGCAAGGTACTGACAGCTTTCTACCCAGGTCGTTTCTTATATTTGTGTCTGCATGGAGTAACTTTGAGGAGTAAGGAAGCATCTCTTCGAAAACAAAGAGCAAGTTGCTTCCGCTCACTTTAAAACCAATAGATTCCTGGGGCGCCTGGGTGGCTCAGTTGGTTAAGCGCCTGCCTTCGGCTCAGGTCATGGTCCTGGAGTCCTGGGATCGAGTCCCACATCGGGCTCCCTGCTCAGCGGGGAGTCTGCTTCTCCCTTTGACCCTCTTCCCTCTCGTGCTCTCTATCTCTCATTCTCTCTCTCTCAAATAAATAAATAAAATCTTTAAAAAAATAAAATAAAACCAATAGATTCCCAAGCTCCATGTTCCTCCACGGCATGCTATTAGCACCCATTGGTCACAAACGAACCTCCTGGCTTACAAGTCGGGTAATAACTGAGACAGCCCTCACAGTCCCTGACACTGCTAGAGGCTGAGTTTCCTCAGACTAAAAGGTGACAGGTCAATGAATATTTAACATATTTAAGTGTAGACAAGGCAGAAGAAAAACATACAGGTGTTACATGTTTAGACAAAGTAAAAATAATGTAAGTAAAAAAACTGGGAGGAGAAGGGAGTGAGAAAGATGGAAAGAATAAGCTCACTGACTGCCACACAGGCCAGAAGTGGGGGGCAAAAGATAGCTTTAGAAATTGAATCAGTAGTAGGAATTAGGAGGTATTAGTAGGAAGAGTGCATTTCTTCAAAACTGGTTGTGGAGAAAAACTAATCTGGCAATATCTTTATTTTATTGAATAAAGAACATTATGAATGTAAAACTGGAAGTTGTAGCTATTGCAGTTAAGAAAAAAAAAAACAAACCCTGAAAAGTATACAGTATACAGGTTGGAAAGGAAGAAATAAAACTGTTTTCATTCACAGATGACACGACTGTCTATGCAGAAAGTCCCAAAGAATCTACAAAATCACTCCTGGAACTAATAAACAAGTATAGCAAGGCTGCAGGGTATAAGGTCAATATATAAAAGTCAACTGCTTCCCTATATACTAGCAAGGAAACAACTAGAATTTGAATTTAAAAAGGCCATTTATAATATCAAAAAAAGGAAATACTAGGAATAAATCTAACAAAACAATTTGTATGCAGAAAGCTGCAAAACAATGATGAAAGAAATCAAAGAGCTAAATAAATGAAGAGCTACTCCCTATTTGTGAACTGAAAGACTCAGTATTGTTAAGATATCAGTTCTTCCCAACTTGATCTACAGATTCTACACAATCTCATTCAAATTCTCAGGAAGCTATTTTGTAGACATTAACAAACTGATTCTAAAGTTTATATGGAAAGGTAAAAGAACCATACAATGGTAAAGAAAGAACAAAGTTGGAGGAATTATACTACTGAGTTTTGAGACTTACTATAATCAAGACAGTGTACTATAGGCAAAACAGTAAGACGCAGATCAACAGAATACAACAGAGAGCCCAGAAATAGGCTGCCACAAATAACAATCAACTAATATTTGACAAGAGCATAAAGATAATGCAATGGAGCAAGGATAATCTTTTCAATAAGTAGTACGAAAACAACTGGATATCCATATGCAAAAAAACCGAACCCAGACATAGACTGGACGTCTTTTACAAAAATTAACTCAAAATGGATCACAGACCTATTTGTAAAATACAAAACTGTAAAACGTCTCGAAGAAAACACAGGAGAAAACCTACATGAACTTGGGTTTGGTGATGAATTTTTAGATACAACATCAAAAGCAAGATCTATGAAAGCAAAAAAGTAGTTAAGCTAGACTTTATTAAAATTAAAAACTTGTGAGGCGCCTGGGTGGCTCAGTTGGTTGGGCGTCTGTCTTCAGCTCAGGTCATGGTCCCAGGGTCCTGGGTTTGGGCCCTGCATCGGGCTCCCTGCTCAGTGGAGAGCCTACTTCTCTTTCTTTCTTTGCCTGCTGCTCCCCCTGCTCTCTCTCTCCCTCTCTCTGTCGAATAAATAAATAAAATCTTTAAAAATTCAAAAAAAAATAGATTAAATTAAAAACTCGTGCATTGCGAAAGACAGTATCAAGAGAATGAAAAGACAAGTCACAGACTGGGAGAAAATGTTTGCTAAATATATATCTATACATGTATCCAAAATATAATAAGAATGATTTTTTTTCAAAGATTTTATTTATTTATTTGACAGAGAGAGACACAGCAAGAGAGGGAACACAAGCAGGGGGAGTAGGAAAGAGAGAAACAGGCTTCCCGCGGAGCAGAGAGCCAGACGCAGGGCTCGATCCCAGGACCCTGGGATCATGACCTGAGCCGAAGGCAGACGCTTAATGACTGAGCCACACAGGTGCCCTCTTTTTTTTTTTTTTTTTGAAGATTTTATTTATTCACCTGACAGAGAGAGCACAAGCGGGCGGAGCGGCAGGCAGAGGGAGAGGGAGAAGCAGGCTCCCTGCTGAGCAGACAGCCTGACATGGGGCTTGATCCCAGGACCAGAGGATCATGACCTGAGAGAAAGGCAGACGCTTAACCGACTGAGCCACCCAGGTGCCCCTATAATAAGAATTCTTAAATCTCAGCAAGAAAACAAACGACCCAATTACAAAATGGGCAAAAGATCTGAACAGATACCTTAGCAAAAAATATACACAGATGGCAAATAATATGAAAAGATATGCAACATCATCTGTCATTCAAGAAATGAATGTTAAAACAAAAGATACCACTACACAGGTATTGGAATAGCTAAAATTCACAACACTAATTGCTGGCAATGATGCAGAGCAATGGGCACTTTCATTACTGATGGGAATGCAAAGTGGTCCTGCCACTCTGGAAGACAATTTGGCAGATTCCTACAAAGTTAAACACAGTCCTATGACACAAGCCAACAACTGTGCTGCCAGGTTTATACTCTACTGATTTGAAAATGCAAAATTATTTTTTTTGTCCACATGAAACCAGCACATGAATATTTACAGCATTTTTATTCATAATCATGCCAAACTGGAAGCAACCAAGATGTCCTTCAATATGTGAACGGATAAACAAGACTGTATATCCATACAATGGAATACTATTCAGAAATCAAAAGGAATCAGCTGTCAAGCATACAAAGACATGGATAAATCTTTAAATGCAAATTGCTAATTAAAAGAACATACAGAAAAAAATTACTGGAAAGATATTTGCTATGAATGGAGAGGAAAACAATCCTCTCCCAGGAAAGCCGTACAGAGCTATAAAAAAAGACATACCACTACCATAAAATATTCCTAAGCATTCTTGCTCCCTTATTATTTACTTAACCATTCAACTCCTGCCAGTGAGTCATAAATCAAATAATTCTTTTGCTAAAAAGAACTCAAACGTTCCCCATTCGGCTCAATGGAATTTACTCAACTCAGTCAGTAGATGGTATTTCCAGCTTCCTTGAACTAACTTTGCTTTTGAAGCTAAGAACATAAATGAAAGGTTTATTGACTTCAGATTGTCACAAACCATTTCACCAGAGAACTTCTGAGAAACTTTTTTTTTTTGGCCTGGCTTTTAATGAAGCAAACTAGGCTTATTTTTAATTTTAAAGACACTTTGGTACCTTAAAAAAAGAAATATTTATAAGATAATTTCCTTCAGGGTAATGCAGAAAGTTCCAGTTTTTCATTACCTCTGATATTAGTGATCAAATCATTAGACTTGACAGAAAAACATCCATTTCTCTTTTTTTCTGGTAAACTTGATCATTCCTCAGTTTTAGCTATTGATTCATTACGATCTATTTTTTTAAAAAAGATTTTATTTATTTATTGACAGAGAGACAGTGAGAGAGGGAACACAAACAGGAGGAGTGGGAAAGGGACAAGCAGGCCTCCAGAGGGGCAGAGAGCCCGATGTGGGGCTCGATCCCAGGACTCCGGGATCATGACCTGAGCCGAAGGCAGACACTTAACGACTGAGCCACCCAAGAGCCCCACGATCTATTTTTATTAGAAGTTCTCCAGAAGTTCTGTAACTTCCAAGAGAAAAATCTCCTTACTAATACAAGGGCGCCATCTAGTGATGACTATGGGTAAATGCATACTATAGAAAATGAGCATGTGCTTATCTCCTATTTCAATTCTGCTTTGAGATGTGGCTTTCAAAATGCATCGAGTGGAAAGATTTCCTGAAACTACAGTACTTGGAACAGTGCACTGTTGAAATAGTTTCCTAATACTAATACACAGGTACACTGAAAGATCTAGCCTATCCTTTTCTATCACTACTCAGATAACTGAAATTCAATTTTGAAGCTACATTTGTTTCATGGAAAGTCAGAACATCAAGTTACAAGGAGTGTTAGAGATAATCTGTTATCTAGTCCAACCCCTAGTTTTTCAGATGTGAAAACTAAGGTCTAGAGAGAGAACATCTGACTTGTCACAAAACTAGTAGCATTTCCAATAGGCCTGGTTTGCCTTAGCTTGGTTTCTAAAGGACTGGACGCTACACATTATTATCTTACAGAGAAGATACTTTAAATATTTATCTCAGTAACGGGTTTATATTCAAACCAAACCCCTAGCTGTTCCTACAAGGATGGCAGAGGGTAAAATTCCCCGATCTAAGCTCTCTTCATGGCTTTCCCTTCTGAACCTTGACGGGGCACAGAAACCCTCAAAGATCAAGTTTTGCCCACTGATCATCAGTGGAGGAGCTGCTACAGCTTACGGAGTGCTGACCAGGTGCCAGGCAGTGCGCATGGGCTCTGGATAAGTCTCCCACCTTCCCTGCTCAGGCATTTTGGGCTCCTAATGAACATGCTCCATTTCTCCCTTCCCTTCATCTCAGTACATTCACACAGAGCAAGGAACAACTGACAGAGCTGGGTGTTCCAGGCAGAGACTGCACGTACAAAATTATGGAGGTGAGAAAACACAAAGTTTATTCAGAGAACAAGTGTTTTAGCTTTGGGTACCAGGAACAGAAGATGCAGGTGCTAAAACTATCTGCCCTTCCTCTTTGCTTCCTTTCTGGAGGGGAGGAGGCAAAATTTGATCAGGAGGCAACAGAATGAATGAAGAGCCAAGGCAGAAGGAGACGAAGCTAGGCTGTTGTGAAGGGCCTGACTGTGAGAAAGATTATGGTTTGACCATGGTCATATGGTCTTCACACAGAGCTCTGGTTGTCAGGACATTGGGAAATGACTGTACTTAATAAGTGACGAAGGCAGAATTGCAAAGATGTGAAGGTTGACTATGGCAACCTCCTATCCAGGTCTCTAATCCTCCCGCTGCTCCCCAGGAACTCTCCAGGGGGAGCCTTAGAAGCCTCTAGGCAGGGCAGACAGGTTAGCCTGCTGGGAAAGGTCAGGTCCATTTTCCCACCTCTAAGGGCTCCTTCTTCCCTTTGCCATTACCACTACTAAACATGCCCCCAGGCAGAAAGCAACACCTGAATCTAGATCTGAAACATTTTTATTCACTTTTGTGAGGGGGTCAGAAAAATGGGCTGGGGAGAGGGGTGGGGGATTCCTGGGGTTGAGCACACTAAAAACAGGGTGGGAGAGAGACAGTAAACTGTGTGACTGTGTCAACTCCCAATAACAAAAGGGGAGGTAGAGGTCAGCATCTAGAATTTCTACTTTGGGGATATGGGTATTTTTATACTGCTTGTATTTTGATACTCATTCCCTTTCTGCTCTTCTTTGCTATTTGGTGAAGTTCATTTAAAAAAGGTCAACTTGGGGCGCCTGGGTGGCTCAGTCAGTTAAGCGCCTGCCTTCAGCTCAGGTCATGATCCCAGAGTCCTGGGATCGAGCCCCATGTCGTCGGGATCCCTGCTCAGTGGGGAGCCTGCTTCTCCTTCTAACTGTCTCCGCTCCACCACCCCCACACACAGCTTGTGCTCGCTCTCTCGCTCCCAAATAAATAAAAATCTTAAAAAAAAAAAATGTCAGCTAACCTAAGTGGAACCAAAGAAAGCAGTTAAAGCCATACCCCTGAGGCCTGGGCAGGTGCAGGGATGGAATGGAAATCCCAGGTAAGCGAATCCAGAGGAATTATCCCTTCCATCCAGGATGCTTTCCTTTCAGAGTTCTCTTCCACTACAACATGGAGGGGTCTGGGTCTGGTTTTAATAATATGTGATAATAGTTTCCCCTCACAATACCGCACTGTAAATGACTGCTAAAAGCTTGACCCTCTACCCTCTCAAAGTGGGGGGCAAAAGTGTTATAGTTTAATGAGGATTTAATTCACTCTAATTGGTGGAAGGGAAAAGATTTCTGGTAGGAGATGTAGTTTCTGGTGCTCATCTCCCCTCCCTGGCACCATTTATTACCTAATAAAGTCAGGTTTGAAGCCACATCCTACCTACTAATACTTACACAACTGCAAATTTCTTAAAATTCACTTTTTAAAAATAAGTAAATAAAAGAAAAGGTGTCATTCGTTTGAGAAAGGAGTGCAAGCTGGCACATACAACAAATATTTGAAATCACAAATCCAGAATATCTTAGTAAAAGGGCTTCTGTCCTTGTCTGTTGATGATATCAAAGTGCTAATACTCAACTTTAGACATAATACCCTCTGGGCTATGACTGAGTTCCTGTTCTACACTTTTTTTTTTTTTTTAAAGATTTTATTTATTTATTTGAGAGAGAGAGAGAAACAGCATGAGAGGGGAGAGGGTCAGAGGGAGAAGAAGGCTCCTCGCTGGGCCGGGAGCCTGATGTGGGACTCGATCCCAGGACTCCGGGATCATGACCTGAGCCAAAGGCAGCCGCTTAACCAACTGAGCCACCCAGGCGCCCCTTGTTCTACACTTCTTAATCAAAAGAGAACTTCCAAAATTATTTATATTGACAGTATAATTTCTGACACAAAGGTTCACTGAATGCACAATGTCACGTCTTAAGCAAGAGTATCTTCAGCTCTAGTCCCTCTACCTCTACTTTCCAATCCAACAAAGAAGGAGAACCATACTCCAAAGTTAGCTGAGAACCACCCCATATCCCATATACCTCTTCTACATCTAATCTGAAACGCAACATAGGAAAATAGGTAATGACTTCTTTCAATACAAACTGTGCCACATGAATAAAGGAACCAGAACCCTTCTCTATGGTCTTGTGAAAGACATGTCTCAGAGTGTTGTGTTTTGTTTTTCTTTTTAAAGATTTTATTTATTTGGCAGAGAGAGAGATAGCAAGAGAGGGAACACAAGCAGGGGGAGTGGGAGAGGAAGAAGCAGGCTTCCTCCTGAGTAGGGAGCCCTATGTGGGGCTCGATCCCAGGACCCTGGGATCATGACCTGAGCCGAAGGCAGAAGCTTAACGACTGAGCCACCCAGGCGCCCCTCCCCCCAAAATTCTCAATCCCAAAAAGAAAAATGTTGCATAAACATAAAGCACTACAATCTTGGGTTGAGGGCTGCAACCACAGCATTTAAGAAATCTTGCCTCAGAGAAAAGCAAATACTGCATTATCTCACTCATATATGGAATTTGAAAAAAAGAAACCCCAAACCAAACTCACAGATAGAGGACAGATTGGTGGATGCCAGAGGGTGGGGATGGGGGAAATGGGTGATGGTGGTCAAGAGATGCAAACTTCCAGTTAGAAGATAAATAAGTCCTGGAAAAGTAATGTACAGCATGGTAATTATAGTTAATACTGTATTTTATATTTGAAAGTTACTGAGAGAGTCATCTTAAAAGTTCTCATCACAAGAAAAAAAAAGTATAACTCTGTGAGGTGATGGACATGAACTAAATTTATTGCGGTCATCGTTTTGCAATGTATACATATATCAAATCATTATGTTGTACACCTGAAACAGTGTTAGACGTCAATGATATCTTACTTAAAAAAAAAAATACATCCCCAATACGTGTTCAGAATTACTCCCCCAACTCCAAAAAAGAACTCTCATCTCTACATTATCAACGGAGAACAAACCACCGACTTCGAAATGATTGGGGCATGGGAACCCTTTTGCACGGACAGAAGGCTTGACTTCTCCCAGAAATGAGCCCCTCATACAGAATTTTAATGTAGTGTTTCTGGAAGCTATTTTTGCCCAGTTGCATTGTCACAGCTATGAACTAGAAGCAGCTCCAACCCAAACTAAGAATAAGTGGTGCTGAAGCACTCATTTACACAGAAATTATAATTTAAGAAAACTAAGAATACGGAAAAGTTATACTTACATAAATATTAAACATTACATCAGGGACAAACTTTTAACATTCTGTGACATTATGTCGCTTTAGTTAATAATCACAGCTCCTATTTTGGGGGGCAGTTTTCAGCATTACCATGTTTTAGGCACTATGCTAAGTATTTCTCATGCATGTTGCCTTTCATTTGCACAACAACCCTACGATGTGGGCATCATCCCCCTTTAGTTGATGAAGAAACAAGGTGCACAGAAATTGAGTCACTTCCTAGAAGTCACACAGCTGATGAATAAGCCAGGTCTGACAGAGGTCCGGACTTTTCATCAACAGTATGTAAACTAAACAGTCTGTAAGCTCAAGGCTCCACAACAAGTTTTAAAAGACCAAATTCTTACAGTGACAAGTTTCACAAAGTCACAAGAAAAGAAACCAGCATTCCAAAAATAAACTTGAGTTGTATGAATTAAAAATAAGGCACTGTCTTTAAACTAATGCTAGAAACAGCTTATTTATTCTTATTTTTTAAAAGAACTGAAAACATTTTGAAACAAGTTTTGGAAAATGTCACCAGAATTTGGTAAGATTATGAGCTCCCACTAGGTGCCCTGTATTGTTAGATGCTGGGATACAGAATCAATTAGAAATAGTTCTCATTTCTCAAAAAACTCAGTGGTGTTGGTGGGGGACACAGGTACAGTGATAGACCATAATACATGGCAGAAAGTATAACCGCGAAGTGCAGGATATTACAGAAAGGTGAAGAAGGGTGCCTAATCTAGCCAGTGCGTGGTAGGAAAGTTTACTGGAGGAAGAGGTGAAGAGTTGCCAGCCGAAGGGAGCGGGCTGCTCATTCCAGAGAGCAGAGCCTGGCACAGACTAGAGGCAGGAAGTAGGGCAGTAGTACATTAACAGGGGAGACTCATAAAAAGGTCAGGGTGGCTGAAGCATGGAATGAGAGGCAGGGCACAGGTAAGGCTGGGGAGGCGAGCAGGGTCCAAATCATGAAGAAGGTGGAACCAGTGAAAGGTTTTAAGCAAGAAAACAAGCAGCTCAGAATTTTTCTTTCACTAAATCCCTCAAGGGCTATGTGAAGCATGGGCTTAGAGTCACACAGCCAAAGGTTCAATTCCTGGCTCTAGGGCTTATTAACTGTGAACTTTGGCAAGATATAAAACCTTCCAAGGGGCCGCCTGGGTGGCTCATTCAGTTCAGCGTCTGACTTCAGCCCAGGTCATGATTTCAGGGTCCTGGGATCGAGCTCATCGAGGAGTCTGCTTCTCCCTCTCCCTCCATCCCTCCCCCGACTTGTGCTCGCGTTCTCTAAATAAATAAATAAATAAATAAATAAATAAATAAATAAATAAATAAATAAATAAAATCCTTGAAAAAAATAAAACCTAAGCTTCAGTCTTGTCACCTGTGAAATGGGAAGTAAATGAGGTAATGAATGTAAAGCACTGGAACATAGTAAATGCTCAGTAAATGACAGCTCTTATTATTACTGTTAATATTATAAGCCTAGAAGTTCAGGGAGACCCATATGGGAGTCCAGATGAGGCATACTAAGGCCCTGAATAGTGATGAAAAAACAGGACAATCTGAAACATATGCAGGAAACAGAAATGATAAAATCTGAATACCACCTGGCTGTGGGAGTGGGGGCTAGGGAGGAGGAGGAGCCATGAGTGAGCTCTAGGTCTAGGTTAGGTGACTAATGGGCTGGTGCCTGGTGGTGCCCCTGACTATGAGAATATGGGAGGCAGAACAAGTCTGGGAATCTGACTCATACTGAGGAGGAGGTGTGTATTCAGAAGCAGATAGCCAGCAGGTAAAGGGATGATCTGGAGTCTAGGGTGCAGGGGTGGCCTGGAGTTAAAAAAGTGGGTGTCACAAGTATCTCACAGCATGAGAAGGGAAGAGATCACCTAGAGAGGGCATATTCAGTCAGAAGAGCAAAGAGGCCAGACCTTTGGAATGCCCACAATGAAGAGTCAAGGAGAGAAAGAAAACCCCCAAAGAAAGAAAAGAACCACAAAGGACAAGAGCGAGCCAGAACAGCTCAGTATAACGGAAACTAAAGGAGCAGGAAGGACCTCATGGAGGGAGTCATCAGTGGTGCCCCATGTAGTCAATAAGTCCAGTAAGTTTCACACATGTCCTCAGAATTTAGCAGAAACTGTTTCTGATTTTAAACCAAAGGGTAATTTTACTAGGACAAGGAGATCCAACTGCTGGCCTAAGGTATTAATGGGAGTGTGGAAGGGGAAAGAGTCCACCGTAAATCTGGTAAAAGAGACAGAAGGGAATTAAGTAGTGGTAAGGGAGGAATGTAGGGTCAGAGGTTAGGTTAAAAATTATTTTTCGGATGGCGTACCCCGAGCATTTTGTGAGAAGGAAAAGGTGGATGACAGAAAGTGAGGATGCAGGAGACAGATTCACTGACAGAGCAAGGTTCTTGAGGAATTAAAAAGGAATTTTTAAGTATCTACCATGTGTCAGGTACCATGCTAGGCCCTGGGGACACTTGTCTACAAACTATCGGAGCAGAGTGTGACATGAACACCAGTCTGGAGCGCACTCCTCCAGAGGAGCTCAGAAGGGTGCCCACCTGACGGGGGGTTTCCTGAACCCAAGCTTGTGCCTGCTCACCTTTCTACTCTCACTGTCCAACCCCAGGTATGGCACCCACCTGCCAGGCATTCAGTGATGTTCCTGGTATGAATACATACACTCAGAAATTTTACAAAGAGGTATGAAAATACATTCTAAGATAAAGGGAATCGGGGTATTAAAATACAATGAAATATTAAAATGTACCACACATGTTCAGAAACTATTTCTAGAGGCAGAAATTTTAGAGAGGTATGAAAATATATATATGTATTTTTAAAGATTTTATTTATTTGAGAGAGAGAGAGAGAAACAGCATGAGAGGGGAGAGGGTCAGAGGGAGAAGCAGGCTCCCCGCTGAGCCAGGAGCCCGATGTGGGACTCAATCCCAGGACTCTGGGATCATGACCTGAGCCGAAAGCAGTCGCTTAACCAACTGAGCCACCCAGGCGCCCTGAAAATATATTCTAAGATAAAGGGAATTGGAGTATTAAAATACAATGAAATATTAATTAAAATGTAGCACACATGCTCAGAAAACATGCATCTAAAGGCAGCTGAAGGTTAAGAGAATGGAGAGAATGAGGAGAATGGGGCACAGGGTTCAATCACGTGGAAAAGGCCTGAAGTGGTTCCAGAACTCTCTCTGGCCAAATGTATCCCCTAATCTGCAAGCTTATGCTTAAAATTCATTTAACCATCTAAGGACAAAACTGTTCATCTCAAAATTGTAGATAAAGGATTAAAAAGGAAACATGTGTGATAAATGGTACATCAGCTAAAACCCCTTTAACTGGCTATGTGACACAGCCCAGGTCCCATAACCTCTGAGAAAGCAGACCATGTGGCAGATGAGACCCCAAGCCCCTTTCAAATCTTTTGCTTAAAGGTTCTAAAGCAGTGTTTTTTAAGCTTTTGGGGATCACATACTCCTGTGGGAATCTAATGAAAGCTTTGAATTCTACCCAGCCGCCCCTAAAATAAATATAGACACAAGCATACAAAATTCTGCAAATCATGAGAAACCCAACTGTAGACCTTCTTCCTAGCAGGAAATTAGCTGAGGTGCAGCTGTTTACAACAAAGATGCTTTGTCGTCCTTAAAATTAATGGAGACAGGTTTCAGAGTGACCCTGTAAGACCTACAGGGGATAGCTTGCTGTGTGTCCACCTGTGTGACCTTCTGAACTAAGTCTCCTCATCTCTGAACTCCACAGTGCCAAGCGCAGTGCTCTGAATACAGGAAGTACCCACTTAATTTGTGAATTAAGTTGACAGGACCAAAATGGTTTGGATGCATAATTCTGGAGTTTTCAGACCTTTGGTGCGTCCTGAGGTCAACTGTACATCCTCCCTTTCAGAGACAAGTTCAAACTCACAGCAACCAGCTGGGCTTACTCTACAGAATCTGTCAACTTTCCAGAACTGATTTTGATTTGATTAGAAGGGTCTAGCCCAGCACAGAGAAGCTATACCTCAGTTCTGAAGCAGAATTTGATGACCTGCCCCTTCCCCCAAAAAGAAAACACACTGTATCTGCTTTTAGTAGAAATCCCTTACATTTACATAACTCTTTATACTTAGATTTTTTCAATCCCTCTTACCTTCATTCAGTATTCATCTGGGAGATAGGCAATATATGTAGTACTCCATTTTAAACGCAAGGAAAGAGCATGTAATATTCAAGTGATCACAGAGAGGGCTTTATACAAAGACCAGAATCAGGACCCCAAGTCACATTTTAATGAATATACTAGTGCTTCTGTCACCCTTATAACAAGGTGAGAGGGGCCTTTTTAAATGACAGAGTGAAACAGCTGTGACATTTAATAAATTGTTCAGTGATAACATCTAAGTAGTACCCGTCATTTAAGAAACCAAAAGCCATGCCAATGTAAGTAATTTTATATACAACGATTAAACAGCTTCATTTTTTCAATATTCAGTCATAATCAAGTTGACCTATTATTTATGATTTTTAAAAAAAGCAGAACCCACTGTACATAGTAGGGGGAAATTCCATACTTACCTACTGCACAATGTAAAACCTAGAGAAAAAAGGGGGAAAAAAGAATTAGTAAAGATCAATAATAATATATAGTTCCCGTAACACACATTCCATTTTTAAACTTGGTTATTTAACAAAATGTACATTCTTATTTATTTTTGTTTGTTTGTTCCTTTTTAGTTTGTGTATCTGTGGAAGATTTCCTAAGGAATAAACCTTACCCAGTAATCTACCAGATGTCTCTTTTATAACACATAAACTTGTAAGAGCAGTAGGTGTCCATCTCCCGTGTCCCATATTCTATAGAACAAAACTGTCACAGACTATAGAACACAGGGTCAGAAGAGCCTTTGTTGGCTCTTCTTGCTCGGCAGGCCCTTCAATGCAGACATTCATTCAACCTACAAAGCTCCACCGTGAGACTTCATCTTATCTCATTTGGTGACCTCATTACAGGCATGTTCCCAGTCCAATCTGTGACCCTAGATCTCTTCATGCTTCAGGCCCACATTGCAAACTGCCTTTGGACATCTCCAACTAGGTGTACCAGCAGCAGCTCAAACATGGCATGCCTCTTCAAGAAACTCCCCCTTTCCTTCCTTCATACCTGCTATGCCTCTTATCATCAACCTTCCAGTCTCCCAAGTTCAGCTGTTCTTTCCTTCCCCTCACCTACAAGTCCTACTGGTTTCCAAGTCCTGCCAATACTTCTGGCATCGGTCTTCCCTGTTCTTATTTCCAGTGCCTTGGGTGAGACTGCTATCTCCTTTCCATCTCAGTGGCCATCCAAGTGGCCAATTAGGTTATTCTAAATTGTCTTCTAATTCATCCTGTATATGGCATTGCTTTAACCCTGGTGATGGTTGCAGTAAAGATGTAATCTAAGGAGCTGGGTTCAAGATGGCAGTGTAACAAGTTCCTGAACTCACCTCCTCTAGACACAACAAACTACAACTAGCTGTGGAATAATTCTTTCTGAAAGGTACCTGAAAGTTCAATGAACAGAGACTTCACAACCAAGAATAAAAGGATAGCAGCAGAAACACAGACTTGCTAGGGAATAAAACAAACCCCAGCTATGGTGGGTCACAATTGGGAGGGACATCAAAAGTGTGGACTTTTCCCAGAGGATCAAAGGTACCTGAGTTCTATACCTGGCACCCAAATCTTTAGATCCTGCACAGAAGAGACAAGCCCCCAAAACACTAGGCTCTGAAAATCAATAGGGATCACCTTGAGGAAGACTATAAAGCTGCAGGGAACAGAAAACCTGCTCTTAAAGGGCCCACACACAGACTCGCTCAACCCAGATACCAGTGCAAAACACCAACTTGAATAGTACATACACCACAGATAAAGGAGAATCATTTGCTAACCTTAAGAGCATCTGCCCAAAGAGGCAGGAAACAGCAGGGACTCTCCGTGGAAACTGACACCAGTGGGAGCAATTTTTGTGATTCAAGTCTACCTTACTAAGGTGGGTGCTGGTGGGCATTATTTTGGAATTCCTGTAACATTCTATTAACAGTGGGAACACCCTGCAGAGCACCCTGCCCAGAGACACCCTGCAGAAGTTGTGGACACAGCCTGCAGCCCAACCAAGTGTCAGCGTAGCCCACCAACCACAGCCCCAGGCCCTGCCACAACAGGAGGGCACACACAGCCCACAAGGGGGACACCCCTTGAGCTCCTGGTTTTGGTGATTGGGAGACTGTATTTCTGGGCCAAATAGTACCATCTCCTATGTAAGGTCACTCATTCAAGACTGGGAGAGGTGGCTGACTGACCTCATACATAGAAACAAACACAAAGAATTAGGCAAAATGAGGAGGCAGAGTAATACGCTCCAAAGAAACGAACATGACAAAATCTCAGAAAAAGAACTAAATGAAACACAGATAAGCAACCAACCTGATAAAAAGTTCAAAGAAATTATCATACAGATGCTCAGTGAACTCAGTAGAAAACTGGTCGAACACAATGAGAACTTAAGCAAAGATATAGAAAATATAAGAAAGTATTGAACAGAAATTTGAAAAATACACTGGAAGGGTTCACAGCCGACTGGATGAAGTAGAAGAATGCATCAGCAAGCTGGAAGACAAAGCAATGGAACTTGCCCAGACAGAACCACAAAATAAAAATAAAAAATTAAGATGAATGAAACAGATAAAGGGGATGAAGGTCAAACGTCCAGTTATAAATCAAGTCATGAGGGTGAAAAGGACAGCACAGGGAGTACCGTCAGTGACACCGTAATCACATGGTACGGTGCGATCGATGACAAAGCAGGAAGACACAATGGGAAAAGGTCTCTTCAAAGATGGTGCTGGGAAAACTGGACAGCTACACACAAACAACGAAACCAGACCACTTTCTTACACCATATACAAAATTAAACTCAAAATGGGTTAAAGACCTAAATGTGAGACCTGAAGCCATAAAACTAGAAGAAAACACAGGCAGTAATCTCTTTGACATCTGTGGCAGAAGCATTTTTCTAGACACGTCTTCTTTGGCAAGGGAAACAAAAGCAAAATTAAAACTATTGGCAATACACCAAAATAAAAAACTTTTGCCCAGCAAAGGAAACCATCAACAAAACAAAAAACCAACCCACTGAATAGAAGAAGATATTTGCAAATGATGTATCCAATAAGGGGTTAATACCCAAAAGATATAAAGACCTTATACATCTTAACACCAAAAAACCAAATAATCCAATTAAAAATGGGCAGAGGACAGGAATAGACATTTTTCCAGGGAAGACATACAGATGGCCAACAGACACATAAAAAGATGTTCAATATCACTAATCATCAGGGACATGCAAATCAAAACCTGTGAGATTATCACCTCACACCTGTCAGAATGGCTACAATCAAAAGGATAAAAAATAACAAGTGTTGACAAGGATGTCGAGAAAAAAGAACCCTTGTACACTCTTGGTGTGAATGCTAGCTGTTGGTGCAGCCACTGTGGAACATAGTATGGAGGTTCCTCAAAAAGTTAAAAAAAGAACTACCATACGATCCAGTAATTCCACTGCTGGGTATTTACCCAAAGAATACAAAAACACTAATTGGAGAACATATATACACCCTCTGTGTTTATTGCAGCACTATTTATAATAGCCAAGATATGGAAGCAACCTAAGTATCCATGACTGATGAATGGATACAGAAGATATGTTATATATACAGAGTGGAATATTACCCAGCCATAAAAAAGAATGACATCTTGCCATTTGCAACAACACTGATGGATCCAGAGAGTATCACGCTAAGCAAAATAAGTCAGTCAGAGAAAGACAAATACCATGATTTTACTCATATGTGGAATTTAAGAAACAAAACAAACAAAGAAAAAAAGAGACAAAAACAAAAAAACAGACTCTTAACTATACAGAACGGGTGGTTGCCAGAGGGGAGGCAGTAGGGGAATGAGTATAACAAGTGAAGGGGATTGAGAGTATAATTATGATTTCAGAATAGCTGAAAACTTCCCTAATCTGGGGAAGGAACTAACATCCAGGTCCAGGAAGCCCAGAGTTTCATGTAAGATGAACCCAAAGAGATCCACACCATGATACATCGTAATTAAAATGGTAAGAATGAATGAACAGAATTGTTGAAACATCATACACTTGAAATTAACATAATACTATATGTTAATAATACTTAAATAAAGCTACTTTACACATTAAAAGAAAGAAACTGAAGCCCAAAGGCATCTCCCTAGTTGGCCAAAAAAAAAAAAAAAAAAAGTTGTATGGTGACAGATGGTAACCAGACTCACTGAGGTAAACAGTGCATAATATACAGAATTATCGAATAACTATGTTATATACGTGAAATTAATAAGACACTGTATATCAACTATACTTCAATAGTAAAAATTAAAAGAAAAAAGGTGATGTAACTGATGAATGTTATGAAGCTGTGGAAGGTTTGAGGCACATAGGAATCAAGGGCAGGAAGAATAGCAAAGGAGCTCCAGCAGTTAAGTGTGGTGTGATAATGGCCTGCACATTATGAGACCTGAGAACACAGGAAAGAAAGAATTGTAGCTGAGTATCACTCAGATACAGAACTGGTGGGACTTGGTAATGGGAGTAGACAGTAGAAGGGGAAAAAAATTCCCCAAACTCCAAGTTGAATCAGGGAATTAACAGTGCATTGGTTCCCAGACAACTTAATCTCAAGGGCTAAGAAAATATCCACAATTTTAAAAGGGTAGGGAGTTGATATACTTGTTTGTCAAGTGCCTATTTTTAACTAAACACCAAATACTACCATAATCAATTTTTTAAAAAGATTTATTTACCTTGAGAGAGAAAGAGGGGGAGAGAGGGAAGGAGAGGCAGATGGAGAGGGAGAGAGAGAATCACACGCAGACTCCCTGCTGAGTGTGGAGCCCAACACAGGGCTCGATCCCATGACCCTGAGATCATGACCTGGGCCTAAATCAAGAGTCAGATGCTTAACCGACTGAGCCACCCAGGCACCCCCACATCACTTCTTCCAAGAAACAAAAAATTAGGAAGGATATAACCCAAAAACAAACAGTCTTCTGAAAAGAGAGAAGATAAGAAATTAATTGGAATTCTAATTTTAGAAACAGTTCTGAGAATGTGAATTCAGGAAAAAAAATTAGCAGATATGTCTCTATGTTCTGGCACTTTATCTGGCTACTTCCAAAATATCTTGTAATAATTAACACTTTTCCCAGTTGACACAGCACCTTTACAAATGTGGTTTTTTAAAAAAAGGAAAAAATTAAGAAAAGTGAAGATATACCTTAAGGGACCCTAAAGACAAATCAAGGGGGATAACATTCACATTGTAGGGCTCTCAAAAGAAGAGAGAGACAAAGGGCAAGAAAAATTATTTGAAGAGTAGCTGAAAACTTCCCTAATCTGGGGAAGGAACTGAACATCCAGGTCCAGGAAGCCCAGAGTTTCATATAAGATGAGCCCAAAGAGATCCAAACCATGATACATCGTAATTAAAATGGTAAGAGTTTAGGATTAAGAGAATCCTAAAAGCAACAGGAGAAAAACAACTTGTTATGTTCAAGGGAAATGCTAGAAGGCTATATAAGCAGATTTTTCAGTAGAAACTTTGCATGCCAGAAGACAGTGGCATGACATATACAAAGTGCTGAAAGGAAAAAACTTCCAACCCAAATTCTCTGCCTAGCAAAGTTATCACTCAGAACTTAAGAAGAGATTGAGAGTTTTCCATGTAAGCAAAAGCTAAAGGTATTCATCACAACTAACCCAGGCCTACAATAAATGTTAAAGGGACTTCTTTAAGCTAAGTAGTAAGAAAACATAGGAAAGTAAAAACCTCACTGGAAAAGGTAACTATATAACAAAGGTAGTGATCAATCACTTATAAAGCAAGCATGAAGTTTAAAAGACAAAAGTAGTAAACTGAAATTATAATAATTAGTTAAGGGAAGCATAAAATAAAAAGATATAAAAAGGAATCATCAAAAATAAAAAATGGGGGAAAAGTAAAAAGGTAAAGCTCTGAATTGCATTTAAAATTAAGTTGCTATCAAGTTAAAACAGACTATTTGCATAAAATATTTTGTGTGACCCTCACAGTAACCACAAGGAAAAAACTTACAGTAAATACACAAAAGAAAATGAGAAAGGAATTAAACATAACACTAAAGAAAGCCAGCAAACCACAAGGGAAGAGAAAAAGAAAGGAACAGAGAAGAACTACAAAAATAGCCAGAAAACAATTAACACAATGGCAGTAAGTATATGCTTATTAAAAATTACTTTAAATGTAAGTGGACTAAATACACCAATCAAAAGACACAGAGTGGCTGAATGGATAAAAAAATGAGACCCATCTATACGCTGCCTATAAGACTCAGATGTAAAGACACACACAGAGTGAAAGAAAAAGGTTAGAAAAAGATATTCCATGCAAATGGAAATGAAAAGAAAGCTGGAGTAACTATACTTCTATCAGATAAAACAGACTTTAAAACAAAGATTATAAGAGGGGCTTCCAGGTGGCTCAGCTGGTTAGGTGTCTGACTCTTGATCTCAGCTCAGGTCTTAATCTCATGGTCATGAGTTCAAGCCCTATGCTGGGCTCCACCCTAGGCATAGAGCCTACTTTAAAAAAATAAAAAAATAAAAATAAATAAAACAAAGACTATAATAAAGGACAAAGAAGGGCATTATATAATGATATAGGGGTCAATCCAGCAAGAAGATATTACATTTATAAATATATATGCACCCAACACAGATGCACCAAAATATACAAAGCAATTATTAACAGACCTAAAGGGAGTAGTTGAAAGCAATACCATAACAGTAGGAGACTTTAATACCCTGCTTTCATCAAGAGATAGATCATTCAGACAAAAAAATCAATAAGGAAACCCTGGCCTTAAATGACACATTAGACCTGATGGACTTAATAGGTATATATAGAACATTCCACCCCAAAGTGGCAGAATACACATTCTTCTCAACTGCACATGGAACATTCTCAAGGACAGACTACATGCTGGGCCACAAAGCAATCTCAATAAATTAAAAAAGAGTGAAATCATATTAAGCATCTTTTCTGACCACAATGGTATGAAACTAGAAATTAATTACAAAAAAAAAAACAGGAAAACCCACAAAAACATGGAGACTAAACAACATGCTACTGAGCAATTAACGGTTCATTGAAGAAACCAAAGGAGAAATAAAAAATACCTAGAGACAAATGGACACAAAAATCTGACATACCAAAATCTATGGGATGTAGCAAAAGTGGTTCTAAGAGGGAAGATAATAGCAATACAGGCCTACCTCAAGAACAAAAAAAAATCTCAAATAAACAATCTAACTTTGCACCCAAAGGAACTAGAAAAAGAAGAACAAATGCCAAAATTAGTAGAACAAAGAAAATAATAAAGATCAGAAAAGAAATAAATGAAAGAGATTTAAAAAAAAAGATTTATTCATCTGAGAGAGAGAAAGGGAGCAAGAGAGAAAGCGGGGAGAGGGGCAGAGGGACAAGCAGACTCCCCACTGAGCAGGGGAGCTGATGGGAGGCCTGATCTCATGACCTGAGCCAAAGTCAGACACTTAACTGACTGAGCCACCCAGGTGTCCCTGAAATAGAGATTTAAAGCACAATAAAAAAGATCAATGACAGTAAAAGCTGGTTCTCTGAAAACAGAAAATCAACAAACCCTTAGCTAAACCAGCCAAGTAAAACAGAAGAGAGGATTCAAAGACATAAAATCAGAAATGAAAGAGAAATTACAACTGATACCACAGAAATAAAGGGAATCATAAGAGACTACTATGAACAATTATATGCCACCAAGCTTAACAACCTAAAAGAAATGAATAAATCCCTAGAAACATATAATCTTCCAAGAATGAATCATGAAGAAGCCGAAAATGTGAATAGATTGATAACTAGTAAGGACACTGAAACAAAATCAAAAACCTCCCAACAAACAAAAGTCCAGGACCAGATGGCTTCACTGGCAAATTCTACCAAACCTTCAGATTTAATACCCATCCTTTTCAAACTCTTCCGGAAAATAGAACAGAAAGGAAAGCTTCCAAACATATTTTATGAGGCCAGCATCATCTATACTAAACTAGACAAGGACACCACAAAAAAAGAAATTGCAGGCCAGTATCTTTGATAAACATAGATGTAAAATCCTCAACAAGTTTTAGCAAACTAAATCCAATACATTAAAAGGATCATACGCCACAATCCAGCGGGATTTATTTCAGGGATGCAAGGATGGTTCAACATCTGCAAATCAGTATGATACATTACATCAACAGAATGAAAGATAAAAATCACGTGATCATCTCAGTAGATGCAGAAAAAGCATTCAACAAAACTAAACATCCATTTATGATAAAAACTCTCAACAACGTAGGTACAGAGGAAATATATCTCAACATAATAAAGGCCCTAAATGACAATTCTACAGCTAACATTATACTCAGCAGTGAAAAGCGTTCAGGAAAACACAAGAACGTGTACGCTTGCCAATTTTATTCAACAGAGTATTGAAAATCCTAGCCACAGCGGGACGCCTGGGTGGCTCGGTCAGTTAAGTGTCTGCCTTTGGCTCAGGCCATGATCCCAGGGTCCTGGGATCGGGTCCGGCATGGGGCTCCTTGCTCAGCGATGAGCCTGCTTCTCCCTCTGCTTGTGCGCTCTCTCTCTCTCTCTCTCCTGACAAATAAATAAATAAAATCTTAAAAAAGTAAAAAAAAGAAAATCCTAGCCACCGTAATTAGGCAAGAGAAAGAAATGAAAGGCCTCAAGTTGGTAAGGAAGTAAAATTGTCACTATCTGCAGATGATATGATACTATATATAGAAAATCCTAAAGATTCCACCAAAAAATGTTAGAACTAATAAATAAATGGATTCAGTAAAGTTGCAGGATACAAAGCCAATATAGAGAAAACTGTGGTGTTCTATACATTAATGATGAAACATCAGAAAGAGAAATTATGAAAATAATCTAATTTACAAATGCACCAAAAAGAATAAAATATGAAGGAATAAACTTAACCAAGGTGAAGGACCTGTACACTGAAAACTATAAGACATTCATGAAAGAAATTAAAAAAGACACAAATAAGTGTAAAGATATTCTTTGCTCATGGTTTGGAAAAAGGTAGTAAGTGATGTCCAGAATTGAGGCTCTATTTCTACTCTATTGATTTTATCATATTATTTCATTGTTTATTAGTTACAAGATATCTGCTGAAACCATAACTTGACAAGACTTGGCTCATCTAAAATATTCCTGATAAGACTATGTCCTCAAAAATTATTAATTCTCTAAATTTTGGGGAGAGGGGGAGTGAAAGAAGCTTGGGTTAAAAAAATCAACGCCTGGGTGGCTCAGTCGTTAAGCGTCTGCCTTCGGCTCAGGTCATGATCCCAAGATCCTGGGATCGAGCCCCGCATCAGGCTCCCTGAGCCTGATTCTCCCTCTGTCCCTCCCCCGATTATGTTCCCTCTCTCATTGTGTCTCTGTCAAATAAATAAAATCTTAAAAAAAACCAACCTTCACAAATTTGTTGATAACTGATAAGAAAAGAATTATTATACTGCAAATCTTATCTTTTTCAAAAGAAAACGCCGCTAAGAATCTCAACTGTGTGAATCTTACAAGATAATCTGGACCTCCTGCTGTAAAGCTGAGGAAAATAAAAGATGTCTGTAGATTTAAATGAGGAACAAAAGACATGAATAAAGAGCATGCTGAGACAAGACAGATAACAGTACACAGATAGAAAACCTATCCATGTATGTGGTAAGATGTCCACTCAGGAGGCTGATTAACAATGGGACATTATAGAAAAGGATATATGGTTGATCCTTACACAACAATGGCATGAACTGCACGGGTCCACTTACACTCAGTTTTTTTTTTTCAACAAATACGTATTTCTTCAAATTTAGAGAGAGAACACGGGGTGGGGCGCAGAGAGAGAGGGAGAGAGGGTCTTAAGCAGACTCCGTTCTGAGCATGGAGCCCAATACAGGGCTCGATCTCATGACCCCGGAGATCACAACCTGAGCTGAAACCAAGAGCTGGATGCTTTACCACATAGGCGCCCCAAATACATATTTCATATTTTGATTAACAAGTAAGACAGAGGTTGCCAAATGACTAGAAGGGAAGGGAAGTTGGAGGAAAGATGTGGAGAAGGCTGGGACAGCATGGCTCCTGCCTGTTCCTGGCATTCATCACCATACCACCCACCTGGGGGAAGCTCAGTTCACTGAGGTCTTCAGCTAAGAGGTGCAAAGGAACTGGCCCTGGGGAGGGATTCCTAACAAAGTGGCAGGGCCAGTTACTGGCCAGTGTTGTTCAAGGATCACGGAATGATAACCTGCCTTCCCGTAGTAAGGGTTCCAGGAACTCGGGACAGGGTAGCACCAAGCAGAAATCTAGCCTGCAGAGATGGGGGGGGGGGGGGGGGGGGGCTGTCCAAGGTGCTGAAAATTCTCTGAGGTTGGGAACTAATTCTCAAGGGGAACTGGCCTTTCAAAGCTTCCTAGCATTTCCCACAAGCAGAAACTGTATTAGAACCATGTAAAGGGGGTCAGGTGAAGCAAGTGACCTATCGAGAAGCTCTGCTTTCACCGGTTCTTCGACTTCCCCTGAACCGTGCCTGGAATGAGGTTTCCTACATTCCTGGGAAGAGGAGCACGGAGCGGGTGTCACTCCCAGAACCATCTTCACTAACTTTGGGTAAGGATGAGGTGATGTGTGGTGCCTCACTCTACTAGTATACTGTACAGTAACTGCATTTTTCTTTTCCTTTTAATTTTCTTAATAAAATTTCCTTTTCTCTAGCTTACTTTATTGTAAAAATACATCAAAGAAGAGATGTAACACACAAAATATGTGTTTATCAACTGTTCATGCTATTGGTAAAGCTTCTGGTCAACAGTAGGCTATTAAGAGTTAAGTTTTTAGGGAGTGAAAAGTTATATGTGGATTTTCGACTGCAGGGGAGGTTGGTGCCCCAACCTCTGTGTTGTGTAAGGGTCAACTGTATAGTGTTTGACGGCTATCATTTTTTCTTTTTGTGACAGAATAACAGGTCTTAGTCCTAGTAGGCCCAATCTCCCCCTTTTAATCACATATATTTTATAATGCCTCTTCTATCCTCAAATGAAATTCACAGGTGACAGAATCTACCTAAACAAAAATTTTTTAAAAATCCAATGTTCTGATATGGAAAGAAGAAATAGAAAGTAATTTATTTTTTAAAATATGTATTTCACTATACAAATGTTTGGGGGAATAATAAAGCAGTCAGATATATGTGACAATTTATGACAAATAAGTTTGGATTTAAAAATAAGAGTATCAGAAAGCACTTTGAATTAGTATAGAACAATAAAAGAGCAGAGGTGCAGACCAACACTAGAATAAAAAATAGTATTAAGATAGTAATGGACATAGGAAAGTAATCTTAGCTGAAGTTAGAATAATATGCCAAAGTAAATAACAAAGTAAAAAAAAAAATATGCAAGTACAATATCATCATGAATGAGCCTGGTCTTATTTTTTCTAAGTGTGGTGTCAAAATAATCCTTTAGGTTATGTCACAAGACAGGGTAGGAAAAAAGTATCACAGAGGGGCACCTGGGTGGCTCAGTCATTAGGCGTCTGCCTTCAACTCAGGTCATGGTCCCAAGGTCCTGGGATCGAGCCCCACATCCGGCTCCCTGCTCGGTGGGAAGCCTGCTTCTTTCTCTCCCACTCCCTCTTGCTTGTGTTCCTGCTCTTGCTATCTCTCTCTGTCAAATAAAAAATTAAATCTAAAAAAAGAAAAAAAAGTATCACAGAAAGCCCATCTGCCCATATTCTGTGAATGGTGCAACAAGGAAGAGATGGATTAGATAAAAACAAACAAACCAATACTGCAAGAGGCAATAAAGCAGTTGTATAATAGACTGGTGATAGTTTTAGGATAAAACTGAAAAACTATGGTGGTCCCCAAAAAGGCAATAATAAGAAATATTATTAAAAGTTATATTTAAAAAAATCCAACGAGATCCCTGTATTTCAGGTACCTTCACTAACTTAATAATTGAAGTCTAAACAGGAATCTCAAATCTTGTTACATAATTTCAGTCCGTTTCATTGCATTGGCAGTAACAACACTATTGCACTGAAATTCTTTTCAGCTAAATATGCAAGTTGGAAATGTAATTCTTATAGAGTACAATTTGCAGAGTGAACAAATTACTCAATTATTTTGAGATGGTGTCTTTATTTCACTTAGGTTCCTTCTTTTTATCAACTGTGGTAAGCAAATTCTAAAGATGATTCCCTGTGATTCCTGTTCCTTGGTTACCCAAACACTAATCTAGGTACTGCAGTGTAGGGATTTTACAAAAGTAATTAAAGTCCCAAATCAACTGACTTTAAGGTATGGAGATTATATGGGTAGACCTGATCCAACAAGGTGAGCCCTATAAGAGCAGAGCAGGAAGTGACCTCCAGCTGACAACTAGCAAGGAACGGGGGACCTCAGACCTTCAAGCACAAGACTTGGATTCTGTCAACAAGCTGAATGAGCTTAGAAGCAGATTCTTCCCTAGAGCCCACAGGTTAAGAGCCAGCTTGAATGACACATTAATTTCAGTCTTGTGAGGCCCTATGTGGATAACCGAGCCAAGCCCAGCTTCTGACACATAACCATGAGTTAATAAATGAATGCTATTTTAAAAACAAGCTGCTAAGTTCGTGATATCTTTATTATGCAGCAAAAGGACACTAAGATAACAATTTCCTTCTAACTTAATAAGCTTTTGGTTTAATTTCTCATGAAGATATTTTAGTATCAATATGTACTATAAAACTGTCAATTTGTATTTATAGAGTGGTTAGCCTGGGGGGATATACAAAAGCCAGGGCAGATGCAGGACAAACCTTTACTGAGTTGGGACTCTCTCAGGTGTTGTAAGACATATAGACAAAGCAACTCTACTGTGGCAATCAAAACACTCTTACAAAAAAGTTTAGCAAATCTCAAGAGGAATTGGAACCCAAGCAGCTCTGGAGACCTCAACTGTAGCTCATGGATTTAATATGACTGGGCTACAGTGGGCCCCAATCTCTTTCAACTCAAGATTCCAAATTCTTGGGAGAAAAATATCTGACCAGTGCAGTATGGGTCAGGTGTGCACCCCTGGACCAGCCAGCGATGGCCTGAGAGGGAGTCAGGGTGTAGAGATGCCCTTGCTATCAGGAAAGACAGGTCCAGCCATGAAACTGGGAGAACTTCCAGGGAGGACAAAAATCTCCTGAGCTGGGCAGCTTTAAGACAGGTCTACCATACTCATGTTATGGGAGGTCCAGAACTCACCTGAGTTCTGTTTACCTGTATCTGGCTAGTTTTGAAAAATTCTCATACCATATGTATGTATGATTCCATTTTCTGTCAAAACATTGACTCCATGCATTTTCTTCTTTATGCTTACGGGGTTTTTTTTCCCCCCTGTAATGTATATACAGCACTTATGATTAGAGGGAAACACCTTTCTCCCCTTCTCTGCCTTCTATGAGAAGAGTTTTCTCCCAAATATTTCTCTGTTAATCACTTTATCCCAGGAAAGGAAGGATGACTCATCTGAACAGTAAATTTGAGAAGAATAAATGGGGAGTGCTCAACTCACCTCTACCCTGGGGTTTTCACAAAGAACTCCAAGCTCTGTATTTACTCCATGCCACCCTGGCTGCTGCTGCCTAGGGCAGGGTGGGTGGTGATCTAATTCTGGAGTTCAGTTAGCAAACCCATTTAGTTTGCACACAAACACACAGCCTCCAGCTAGGCCTTTATTGCTAACAAAGTTGATTTTTAGGATCCTCATGCAATTCCTTTATTTCTCAATGTTCAGAACATAAGAAAAAGGGGGTATTTATTGTACTCCCTCAGACTCCAGTCCAAACTTGTTTTCAAAATCTTTTCACATCCATTTTTAAAGGAGAAAATAGGTGAAATTTCCTTAATTACCATTATTTGCTCTTTCTCATTTATTTTTACCTTTCTTGCTATGTTCAGCTCTATAATTTGTTAATTCATTACCTGCTTTATTCTTATAATCTGACAGTAAAATGCTGAACCCTTATTGAACTTAAAACTGGGAAAAAACTAGGGGCACCTGGGTGGCTCAGTTGGTTGGGTGTCTCTTGATTTCGGCTCAGGTCATGATCTTGGGGTGGTGGGATCCTCTCTCTCCCTCTCCCTGTGTCCCTCCCCCAGCTTGCTCTCTCCAAATAAATAAAATCTTCACACACACACACACACCCATCCCTGGGAAAAACTTAAGGTCATTTAATCCAGCGTATCCACCGCAGAGAGTTTAAGACCATGCGGCAAAACCAAGTCTCAGTACCCAGATTTCTTGTCTCCGGTGTTCTTTTACATATACTGTGACACTTAAGTACAATTCTAATTTTACTTCTGTAACATTTCTGCCAGCTTTTCTATGACAATCATCTACCCATCAACTAATTCCACCAACGTGTTTGCCATGTTCCTCCTGCATGACAAATTGTGAACTATGCCAGTTTCTCTTTGGCTTCTGCTCTGACATCAACTTTATCTTCTGCTGTAACTGGGCAGTCCTGCTTTTCTTGTATGCTCAGTCATGGCAGACTGGTTTGTCCTCCAGTAAACTTGTCTTTCATAGCAACAGGTTGCTGAATTTTGTTTTTTAAACTGTTAACCATCACTGTAACTTTTTATTTTGAAAAAATTAATGAGTCTATTTGTATAAACATTAGAAATGATGCATTTATATTACACTCCGTCATCTTATAGGTTTACTGTTATAGTTTCTTTTTCTTTTTTTTAACAACAGATGTAAAATTCTGTACTTTTCATGTGTACTTCACTTTAAATCACAAGATAATCTATTTTTCTTCCTTTTTAAAAAAACGTTTTAATCTTGTTTTTCCCATTTTTGTTTTCGATTATATAATGTATTACATTTTATATTATTATATCTTCCTTTTTATTTCAAGATTCACAGAAGTGATATATAAGCACACACTAAAGTATAGAGAGCAAAGAGAACTTCCCTTTTATTCTTCCCCAAATACCACACCCCTCCATGGGAATAAGTACATGTAGCAATTTACTATATATCCTTCCATACCTCTTCCAGTATCTGCAATTTGCTTTTTTCCTAATGATTTTTCCTAATCTAAAAAGATCAACATATTTTAATAATTATTCTCATTATTTCACCTTATGAATTAGGAAGTTAAACTCTGAAGTGACATAGAATTTACAATTTCTTCCTTGGCTTACTCTCCTTCCCACTTCATTCTACTTGGGTAAGATCTGAATTATCTGATGAAATTCCAAATGGACACCTTGCAATCTGTATCAGGATCTAAAGCCATGCTGTCTAATGCAGTGGCCACTACCCACAGGTGCCTATTGAAATTTAAACTAAAAACAAGTAAAACTTAAAACTCAGTTTCTTGGGGCATCTGGGTGGCTCAGTTGGTTAAGCACCTGACTCTTGATCTCACCTTATGTCTTGATCTCAGGGTTGTGAGCTCAAGCCCCATGTTGGAGCCTACTGTAAACAAAACAAAACAAAAAACAAAACAACTCAGTTTCTCAGCCCCACCAGCCCCATTTCAAGGGTTCAATGGCCACATGTGACTAGTGGCTGCTGTATCAAACCGCACAGATTCAGAACACTGTCACTGTAGAATGTTCTATTGGACCATGCTAATCTGAACACTTGGTTAATTTTATTTATTTACCTAAGAGTTAAATACCCTTTGATAAGGTTCTTTCAAAGTTTCAATGCTTTTTGTAGGTATTTCAAAATGTCTCCATCTGTAGGAAATTGCAAGGTTATCTAGGAACCTAACACTTTCTAATTTCATGAGGATATTTTTATTCTTCAAAGTCTAAAGTCCTAGGCTGTTTTACTATTACACTTTTTTGAAGATTTTATTTATTTATTTGGGAGAGACAGAGCACAAGCAGGGGAAAGGGCAGAGAGAGAGGGAGAAGCAGACTCCCCACTGAGCAGGGAGCCCGATATGGGGCTCGATCCCAGGACCCTGGGATCATGACCTGAGCCGAAGGCAGATACTTAACCGACTGAGCCACCCAGGCGCCCCTTACTATTATATTTTAAGATCTCTTTTCTGCTAGAAATTGCTTCTCTTTGTCTTGAGTTTAAAAATTTAACGTACAGGTGCCCAAGAAGGGAAAGGATTTTTTTTTTCTTGAAAAACAGCTCCAGTGTGGAACTCCATATACTCTCAATAACCATACTGAGTTGGTCTTTCAGTTCAGAAAAGTTTTCTAGAATTTTTCCTGATTATTTATGAGTTTCATGTTCTAATTTTTTCTATTGCTGGTACCCTTACTTTTTGACAAGTTGCATATCCAAAATCCATTTTCGAGATATGTCAGTTCTATTACATTAGTATTAGTCTGTTGAATTTCATTACTTTCCCATATATTTCGTTTTTCTGTTATTCAAATAATTATTCACAAATTAGCTAGTCCACCAACACATAATATCCCTGATCCACTTGGCACTACATATTTTGTAATTTTCTTTTTTACATTTCAAATGGCGAACTCTGAACATTCCCAATAGCTGCTCTGTAATCTATTTAATCTTAGACTGTAACTGGGAATTCTTACCTTTTTCTTATTCTTTAGTATCACCTATTTCTCTGCACTATGGCCTCCTTCCTGCCTTGTACTGATACCATCAATATTTTTCATTTCATTTAAAAAAAATTTCTGCCCATTCCTTTTTAAAGCCATTAGCTGTCTTACCTGTTTGAATGTTCTGTCAATTTTCTTCTATTTGCTTGAGTTGTCAAACAGTGAGGCCTGTGTGGGTGGGCTCCATTTCCCACAGGCTCCCTCTTCCCTTCAAATGTTGTGACACTTATTAATGGTATACCAAGTTCTATTTTATCTCTGGTTTTCACATTGTTTTTGAAGCTGGCTTGTCTGTGGTTTGTTGTCCTTTCTGTTTGTGTTAGATATCCTCACTATCACTGCTCTGCTAGCTTTTCAGAAGTCTCTTTTAGAGGTCTGTTTTCTTAAGTCTTCATAATAAAGGTAGCCTAAAATGTACATATAGCTTGTGTTTCAAAATTTCCTTTTTAAGATTATTATTGGAAAGTTAGCATGTTTTCACAAGGAGGGAAAATATTACAGAGGGTGGTCGTGTCCCCAGATAAGTACACAAAAGTAAACTTGACCAATGATGTGCCTCAAGCATACTATCGTATTAATAATGCCACAGAAATTAACCTCCTAGTATCTCTGCAGGAAAAAAGTCATCTAGTATTGGAGGCAAACACAGAAAAACCAGCAGGGAGACAAGATGGGAGCCCCCTCCTTCTTAAGGACACTACAAGTTCTTAACATTTTGCCATATTTTAGAGAAATACTCAAAATCAGCTTCCTGATTATGTCATTAAAGGGTCTGAAGAGAGTTGTGAGGTGAGGCACAACGAATCAGAGCAGATTAGAGAGACGGGGCTTGGAAAGGGGTAGTGGGGTAAGAAGATACAACAAAAGGTGTCTACTCTCCTCCACTGCCTCTCTGGAACCAGTTCTGCCACTGCAGACCCAGCTCTAGACCAACTCTAGCAAAAGATCACAAATAAGACTGGGGTGTTTTCCCCTTTCTTTTTGTAGGTGAGGGGGTTCTAAATGATAGAAGGATCTGGAAGAGAATGGGAAGGAAAGGGAATTCCTGTGGTCTAGTAGGCATTCCCAGCTAGACACTGGTTGGTTAAGTGAGACATATAGCAATGTACATATGTTGAAGATGGTCTGTATCAGTCTCAACAATTAACGTCTTTGCAGAGCAGTCCTTAAACCACGGAATCACAGTGCCGCTCACTGAGGCATATCCAATCATGAGTATTTAAAGTGTCTTTGCTATAATTACAGTCTTATGTTAAGTAAATCCAGATTCTCTCAGAAATAATTTTTTTTCTTTTTCTTTAAAGATTTATTTATTTTACAGAGACAACGAGAGAGCAGGGGTGGGGGGAGAGGCAGAGGGAGAGGGAAAGAGAGAATCTCAAGTAGACTCCCCCGCTGAGCATGGAGTCCAATGTAGGGCTCGATTCCACGACCCTGAGATCATGACCTGAGCCAAAATCAAGAGTCGGACCCTCAACTGATTGAGCCACCCAGACGCCCCTCTCAGAAATAATTTTAAACTGTCATAATATAGCATCAATCTACTAAATTCTAATCTTTTTTTTTCTTTTAAAGATTTTATTTGTCAGAGAGAGAGCGAAAGAGAGTGAGCACATGTAGGGGGAGCAGCAGAGGCAGAGGGAAAAGCAGGCTCCTCACCAAGCAAGGAGCCCGATGCGGGGCTCGATCCCAGGACCCCAGGATCATGACCTGAGCCAAAGGCAGACACTTAACCAACTGAGCCATCTAGGTATCCCTACCAAATTCTAATCTTTAACTCAACTTTAACAAAGCCGGAAAGATAACTTATCCTTATCAATGAATATCACAGATCAAAAAAAAAAAAAAATGAAGAAGAAAACTTATCCACAGCTCATTATAGAATTTTTTAAAAACTGAGATGTAATTTAGATACCACTGAAGTCACCCATTTAAAGTGTACAATTCAGTGGTCTTTAGTTTGTTTGCAAGGTTGCAATCATCACCACTAATTCCAGAATACTGTCATCATCTTAAGAAGAAACCCTGTACCCATTAGCAGTCACTCCCCATTCTCTCCTCCCCACAGCTGCTGGCAACCACTAATCTACTTTCTGTCTCTGTGGATTTGCCTCTCTGGACATTTCATATAAATAGAATCGTACATGTGTAGTGCTTTGTGTCTGGCTTCTTTCACATAGCACAATGTTTTCAAGATTCATTTGTGTCATAACATGTGTCAGTAATTCATTAACTTTATGGTATGGAAATTGGTTCATCCACGAATGACATTTTAAAAATATATTTTTTGCTACCTCTGTGAATTAGCTTTCAAAATTACTCAAGATTCAACTCAAGACACACCATATTTATTCATACATTCCCCCCTTGGCTTACGAGATTATCAGTATATTTTATTTTCTGTCAATTTACAAATCACTTTGTACATTATGATGTTGGTTGTATTGTGTTTCAATACTTCGATAAATACTTACTGGGCTTTCCACCTAGTACCCCTTTTTCTAGACATTACCCCTTCCCTCCAACTTCTATATGGTTAATGTGACCTTGCTCCTGCCTACCAGGTGACTGGTCCAGGAGTGAGAACCTGATTCAAGATGGACAAATTAGGCCCTTCACTGGGAATGTGGAATTGGGAATAGGAGTCTATTTCCAACTAGTTGATCTCTTGATTGCAGGAGGAAATCTCAGGAGCTTTTGGTTACTACCATTTTTTGCCATGTAGACTAAGAAACCCAGACAACCAGTGTGCAAGAAGAGAAGAAAGAATCAGAGACAAAGAAACTGAGAACAGCAGAGATAAGAAGTGGAGCAGGAATCCCGGAGTTCCCTGCAGGCTGCATCCCTGTCCTTGGACTCCATGGGACATCCTGTACACTCATAACAAAGTCCCCTACCAAGTTGCTTAAGGAGGTTTCTGTAATCTCCAGCCAAGAGCCCTAGTATAATCATCTACCCAATAAGATTTTAAGCTCTTTATTAGCAAGGGCTCAACATCCATAGCACACATTACAACAACTCAAATACATACTTAATCAAATGATCACCTGTGGAGTAACTTGCAAAATTATCTATAAAATACACTCAAGACGTTTTCCAGTGAGTATGTAGAAAAAAATTAGGATTTGTGTCCACGTTATAAAAAAGCTATATTATTGTATCCCTGACTCAATATATCTTTGCACCCATTTTGCAAAATATTAATTTCCTCAGAAGTGAAATCACCTATTTTCTTATACTACTCCATCCCATTTGTGCTTGCCTGGTAAATGTTAAATCTTTTGAAAAGCATAATGTTACATTTTCCTAAGAAAATTTGAAGTTTCTTGCAAACAACAAGTAACCCCTATTTGTTTTTTAAGCAAACTCCCACAAAACCTACTAACAAATAACATTCAGGGGCGCCTGGGTGGCTCAGTCCATTAAGTGTCTGACTTTGGCTCAGGTCATGATCTCAGGGTCCTGGAATCAAGCTCCTCATCAGGCTCTGTGCTCAGCAGGGAGTCTGCTTGTCCCTCTCCCTGTCCCTCTGCCTCTCCCTCAGCTCATGTCCTCGTGCTTTCTCTCAAATAAATAAATAAAATCTTAAAAAAAAAAATTCAGCATACAGAAATACAAGTTAGTAACCTCATTTATAGTGGTATACATATACAATGATGTGACACACACACACACACAAACAGAATATTACTCAGCCATAAAAAAGAGATCTTGCCATCTGCAACAACATGGATGATTCTAGAGAGTATTATGCTAAGTGAACTAAATCAGAGAAAGATAAGTACCATAGGATTTCATTCATACATGGGATTTAAGAAACCAAACAAAGAAAAAAAAGACAAATAAAAAAACATATTTTTATCTGTAGAGAACAAACCGGTGCTTATCAGAGGAAGGTGGGTGGGGGAATGGGTGAAACAGATGATGGGGATTAAGAGCACACTTATCATGATGAGTAATAAGTACTATACAGAATTGTTAAACTATTATACTGTACACCTGAAACTAATACAACATTGTATGTTAACTCTATTAGAATTATAATTTAAAACAAGGCAAAAAAATGCAAAAAAGACAGAAAATAAAAATCAAAGACAGAATGTTGGGAAATAAAAAAAAACCCAAAAGACTCTTAAATACAAAATAAAAACTGGTGGTGGCAGGAGATGGTGAAACAGATAAAGGACATTAAGAATACACTTATCTTGATGAGCACTGAGTAATGGATAGAACTGCTGAATTATTCTATTTCACACCTTAAACTATTAACACTGTATGTTAATTATACTTCAATAAAAAAAAAAAAGGTATAATGACACTGAACATACAGAGACATAAATGAATAACCTCCCCGGAATCATTCTCTCCTTTCCTCCTCTTGCAAACAAGATATATTGTCAAACATGAATAATTCCCAGGATAACTAATCTGTAATTCAACGACACTGTGCACATGTAATTATTATATGATATAGGTTGCGGAGGCATGAAATCTTCCTTAACGGACAACTCAAGAGATGCAGTTTTCATAAGTCTGCTCTCCTGCCCCAGGCTGAGGGGTCTATTGCCATGACAATATTGCCATGACAACTGCAAAGCTAATTCCCTGCCATTCCTGGGAGTCCTCACTTCATTTTGCAAAGTCCTTTTCCCAAAATCAAATCCAGGATTTGTCACCTAATTGGTTCTGAGTGGGGATAACAGAAATAAAACCAAAAATCCAAAATGTTTTCTTAAATCCCTGTTAAAAATTCTATAGGGATAAATGGGCTAATCCTTCAAAATGTTAAGATTTGGCTCCTGAGTGGATTTTGTAAAACATATTAATGTCACTACCTTCCCTAAGACATACTGAAATTTAAAAAATTATACTTCTAATATTACAAAGGCTTAGGGAGATAGAACCCCTTTAAATCACTGAAGAATTCCAATTGGGTACAACTGCATACCATGTCAAGCCCTGGGGCAGTTTCTCATGGCCTGGCCCCAAACTTGCTTCTCTATAGCTGGAGAGAATTGTGCTGGCCAAAGCTCTGAGAGGCAAAGTACTATTTACTTACTATTGGCACCTTCCAAAAAAAAAAAATTAAAACTCTTAAGTTTAACAAATGGCCCACACAAGGATTTGCTGAAGTTCTCTCAAAATTCCTCCCATCAGGCAGGAAGGGGCTTTGGAAATCTACTTTAACCTAATTATTTCACAAATGAGAAGAAAGGGTGGACAGAGATAAATGACTTGCTCAAATTCACAGAACTGATAAAACCAGCATAGTTAGAATATGGGTCCTCGATTCGCAGCTGGAAGCTCACTTCCCCATACCATCTGCCTAAGATGTGTAAATATGGACAGTTTTGAAACCTCTGCTTTCTGAGAGAAAAAACAAAAAAAAGAAAACTACAACTTTCTGTTTCAAATGTGAAGGTGAGAGGTTAAGGTGTTACACGTCATTTCCCAGAGGTAAAAGGTAATACCCTTCCAAATGTCATGATGGGCTTGCCCTGGAGGCTAAGTGAAATGAAAGTGAACACCAGATTTTTGCTGCAACCTGAAGGTTTTTTACCATTATGAACTATAGTAGCTATTGATTCTGTGTGCCCAAGGCTACCCCATTCCTCCTTTTCCATTAACAAAGCCTATAGTCCCTTGGCCTGAAGGAGGGGCATATGTCCTAGACCTGGCTAATCAACTATCTCACATCACAGGCAAGGGTGACTGGTCTAAGTAAGGCCAATCAGAACCCTTCCCTAGAAATGTGACACAGAGGCCGAGAAAAATAACTCCTCCCCCCTCTCCTACCATATGGAAGAAGGCAGTCTGCAGTAGGAGAGCCTAAGACCAACATTCAAAGAGAAACAGACATAAACAGAGATGAGAGATGGAAAGAGTCTGGCAATGTCAAATCCTTGGGTCTCATTCCTGAGCTGGTTCCTTTGATTTGGTAAGTTAACCCTTTACCAATCTTTATCTTATCTTATAAAGCCAGTAAATTCCTTTTTTGTTCAAAATACTTTGTCACTTGCAACTCAAAAATGCTAACATATACTGACCTCAGGAGACAGGACTAGATATGTTACTCTTAATACAGGGAAACTAATGAACATTTATTTAAGAAAAATTTTTTGATGTATGTAGACAGGTTCTACTGTTTCTTGTATCTACCATGTCTGACATCCTACACTCACCAGCTTCACTGTTTCCATTATAAGCTGGCTGCTGAAAGTATGAGTTTGCTAATACTTTCCTACAATTTCCCTAGAATTTAAAAAAAAAATCCTATTTTAAGCTTGTTTCATTTGATTTTCAATAGAAGCTGAATGTAAAACATATTCCAAGTAACATAAATTAAATGAGATTTTACCTTATCTAGACTGACAAAAAGATAATCTAGTCATCAACGTTATAGTATGCTATGACGCAAGTTTTCAAATTTTTAACAATAGAAACCAATAAGAACAACAAATCTCAGGACCTACCTCCAGTAAGGCTCCAGTTTGGAAGAATTTCAAAGGCTTTTCAATGGAATAATAAAGGCTATGATAGCTACCCTTAGCCAGGTATGCTCTGACCAGACCAACTGCTATAACCAGCCACCTATGAGAAAGAGGAAAAAGAGCAATCAGGAAAAGAAAAAAAAAAAAAGGTAAGTAGGACTGGGGGTAACAGAAAATCTGGCGACAACAGGTACTGCTAAAGGTGACCTCAAGAATCAGTAGCCCAGATTTATCAACTATGGCCCTCAAATGCCAAGCTGTAATGCACAGAAATGTTGCACCACCAACAGCACCCAACCAAGAGTGCTCTGCTCTGCAAAAACACAGTGGCACCTCACCCATCTGGAGCTCAGCTTTTTGGCAAACTTGCCTGTTGAGAACAAGGCCAAAATGAAGAGAATAAGCTAAATTGGTCTTTGAGCAGCTAAATTAAGTGCCAGAAATCTAAGACAAGAGAAAAGCTGTTAAAGGAAAATTTTAAATGGCCTGTGCAGTCAAAGGGTCTGTAATAATAACAGGGCGGAGGAAAGATGTTTTAAACTGTTTTCACAAGTATCTCACAGAAACACACCCATACCCTACTCTTTTAAAATTGCGAATGAAATAAGAAAAGGATGGTTTTTTAAAGAAAAAAATTTTTTAGCCGAATTTCCCACAACCAATTCAGTAAAAAAAGGCCAGATCAATACAAAACACTAAACAGGGAAACAGGCATATCAATGAGAATGTTACATTTCTGTTCTATCCTTCTCAAAAATGAATTTCTCAGGCCCTATAATTTTTTAAGTTCCATAGTGAAACAAATGGACCTTTATTATTAAGGTGTCTCCTTGAAAGCAGTAATAGATTCACCTAAATAAATGTACAATCCTAACGAGGCAATGGGATATATGGTCTATGTTATTTCCAGAAACTATCATACAAAGATGTCAAGAATTTGTAAAAGAAATGAATTCCTTAATGGTGTAACTGTCCCAGTATTAGCAACCTACCAAAAAAATAAGACTACTTTCTTCTCAAAATCCCAATTTCTTTTCTTGGCTTAAGACACCACTCCCCATCCTCCATCACCCAGGAATAAAGGCTTCTTTCTTTCTTCCCCAGTGTACCCTAAAATCTCTCTCCAGTCTAATGCTCTTGTTAATGGCCTTGCCTACAAGTACAAACTCCTGAAATGTTCTTTTAAAAATCACTCTCTGACCATTTATGCAATAAAGAAAACCTGTATCTTTATTATTTCTCCACTGGCCTGTGAACCAAGAGAAACAGGCTCTAGACCCAGATCTGTTACTAACAAGTTCAGTGATCTCAAGCTAGTCAAGAAAGTCACAACCTCCCTGAACCTAAGCTTCAACACCAGCCATTTCTAATGAAGCAATCAAGTCTACAATCCTCCCTATATATGTGTGTGAAGAATGCAAGGTGCTGAAATGCTAATGTGACATTAGCATTTGTGTGAAAAAGGGAGTGTGTGTACATATTTGCTTTCATCAGCATCTGAGGGAATCACAAAATTAGCACCTAGGGGGAGGGGTTCTGGGTGGAAGGGAAGGGTGAGAGGAAAGAGTTTCGCTGTATGCTCTTGGGTATATTTTGAATTTTGCACCTGCCAATGTAGTACCTATTTTAAAAATAAATAAAACTAGATGTTCACCCTACAGTTCTTTAAACTCTTCTGCATCTTTGAAGATTTTCATAATAAAATGTTAGGGAAAATCTTTTACAGATGAATACAATTCAAAAATACATAACAGAGGAGCCTGGCTGGCTCAGTCGGAAGAGCAAGCGACTACTGATCTCTGGGTTGTACGTTGGAGCCCCAAATTGGGTGTAGAGATTACCTAAAAACAAAATCTTAAAAAAAACAAAACAAAACATAACAAATAGTCTGATCCTGCGATCCTCAGCACCAAAACTATGGGATCAAAGAACTGGAGGAACCCTGAAGATCACCTAATCCAAACTCTTTAGTTTTACAGATGAAAAACGGAGGACAAGAAAAGCAAAGTGATTTATCCAAGGTCACACAGATAGTGTCAGAACTAGAACTAAAAACCCGCTGTGACAAGAGATGGACTAAAATGAGGGAGAAACAAGAGGAGGTAAAACCTGTTTAGAGGGTGTATTCCCCTCATCCCCAATAACTCTGCCTTCCACCTTCCCTACCCCAATCCATTCCAGAAAGTCTCAACTCATTTAAAGCACAGCTCTGCTTATGTCACTGGTCAAAAACTTCGAACGCTTTTCCATTACCTTTCAGATTAAAGCTCAGTCCGGATTTTGAAAACAGCCGCCTAAATATTTAATGGTCACTCTGCAGCCACAGCTCCCTCTACTCCCCTTAGGGGAAACGGCTCGCATTCGTGACTTGCCGCCGGGGCTCTCGGCGCTGCAGGATAGCCGGCACGCCGCCCCCCCGCCCCCCGGACTGACCTCTGACCAGCCCACCCGTCCTCCCAAGGCCTTTGGACCAGCGCCAGGGCGGCTTTCCCCGTGCCGCCCTGGAGCCCGGGAACTCCAGCTCGGGCACACCCAGCCGGAGAACTTGCTCGGCCCCTCGCCCAGGCGGGAGTCCCGGGCAGGCACCTGGGCCGACTAGGCTGCCCTCAGTGCCCCGGAGCCCGGACCCTAACACCCACCGCCCGGGCTGCCCTGCGCGCGGGCCCGGCCGCTCCGCCGGCCGCAAAGCCCCTTCCCCGGCCCGGCTTGCTCCCCGCCTCCCCGAGTCCCGGCCTCACCCCGCCGTCATCACCACATTGTAGATGACCAGATACGCCGTGGCCAGAGGCCCTGGGCCCTTCTTTTTCCGCGCGCCGCCAGCTTCCCCGGCCCCGGCCCCGGCCCGGGCCCCCCCGCCCCCATTCCCCTTCGTCGCCGCAGTAGCCGCCGCTGCCGCCATGTCAAGTGCCCAGAGCACGCTCTCCTTGCGCGAACACCGCCGCCCGGACAAGGCACTGCGAGGGGGCGGAGGGAGGGACGAGGGAGAGGCGGGGCCGAGGCCGCGGGGCGGAGCCAGAGACAGCGCCCACGGCGGCCGCCATCTTGAAAGAGGGCAAAGACACTCCTGGCGTTCCCCGCCTCTCGGCTTGTTTCAAACGCCAGCGCCATCTTGGATCACGGTAATCGTCGCCTCTTTCCGCTCCGGGTTATTCTCTCTGGCGCCATGTTGGATTAGTTCAGAGTCGCCTTTGGTCTCCCTCGGTAGTCCCGCGGTTCCTAACATCTGGGTGCTTCATCGTCCTTGACTTTTTTTTCTCCTTATAAACTCTGCCTCCATGATGGAGCAAGAAAATGTTGCTTTCGTTCTCCCTTCTTATCTTACTTCTTCCAGTGGCTCTAGCTTTATCGCTATGCGCGTGATCGAATAACCTGCCATTTTGGGTCAGGGTAATTGACGCAGATATCGCTTCCCATCAACCTCAGAGTCCGGCGAGGAATACGCTTTCCAGGGGTTACTCTCGGCTCCTGCACCAGCAGCTAGGTTGAAGGTTCAGTCTTCGAAGGTTTCTTCCCTGCCTTTTAAATTTTAAGTTACTAGTACAGTGGAGAAGGTAAACGAGAAGTTTGCCCCTTTTTCTGTCTGACTAAAGTCGTACGTGTGGTCCAGGATACAGTGTCATTTATGAGGGTCTGGAAGGTTCAAGTGCATCTTCCAGCCTGAAGCCACGTGGGCTCACCTGTTGCCAAGGCAGGACGAGGACGAGGTGATTAGGCCGTCAGCTAAGGGTGAGGTGCCGAGTGGAGCAAGAAACTTTCCACCCACAGTGGTCAAAAGGGTGTTGGCTTAAACGGAAAACCTGTCTACTGAGGTAAACAGGGAAGGCTTATGGAAACTGCCTCAGCCAGCTGACCCCTCTTGCTCATTAACTGCTTTGTTCTGGATTTTTTTTTTTAATTTGTAAAAGGCTCCTGCAGCTAATTTTCGCACACACATCTTAAACGAATTGCTGTATACGTAGTGGTATAAAATATTTATCCATTCTAGTAAGTGGAGCGTCTGTGAGCTTGCACTGGGGTTCCTGGCACTGAATGAGAGGCAGAGTGTTCTGTCTCCCAGAGACCATATAGAGGGAGCTGGTGGAAAATAAATCTGTATTAGTTGGTGAAAGGTGTTATCAGTTAGGAAGTTATTGCAGTAATCCAGGCCATAGTGTTGGTTTAGGCCAGAGTGGTTGTGACTGAGATGATGGAAACCTAATTGAATTCTGGACATACTTTAAAAGAGCTGATAAGATTTGTGGATATATGTGGAGTATGCGGTAAAGGAGACATTGTGAGCAACTTGGAAGAACTGAATCATAGAAGAAAGTATTTTGAAGGCAGAAATCAGGAATTTTGTTTTTTACGTGTTGAATTTGAAATTTACATTAGACATCGAAGTGGAGAGGTTGAGTCATCAATTAGATTTAGACCAGGTGCAGGCAAAACTGTTCCTTCTGGAGGCTCCAAGGGGGAATCCATTCCTTACTTCCTCCAGCTTCTAGAAGTTGCTGGCATTCCTTGGCTCACAAGTTGCATCATTTCAATTTGCCCTCTCTGAACTTCTACCTGCTTTCTTATAACAAACAACCTTTGTGATTACATTGGGTTCAACCAGATATTCTGGGATAAATTTCCCCATAGCAAGAGCCTTAACTTCATCACACCTGCCCAGCCCCTTTTGCCATATAAGTAACATACTGGGGATTAGAATAGGGACCTTTGTGGGGGGCCATTATACAGTCTACCACATTCCGCTGCCCCCCCAAAAAAGGCAAGCAAGAAAACCCCCCAAAGACTTGAGAAAAATGATGTTATTTTTAAACCATTATTAAATTTGCAGGAATGTAAGGGATCTCCAAAGCGGGAACTGGAAGTGGGGAGAGGGCTTCGTTGGTGATGGTTAAGAACAGTAAATTGAAATTAGAACAGTGATCAGTTAGCAAAAGCCAAAGCCAGGATTTCTCTGATGGCAACCACTAGTACCAGGGCTAGGACTGGAAGACTAACCGAGGGAGATTTCTAGGGCCTCTTTTATAAGGGTCCTAATCCCATTCCTAATCACATCCCAAAGGCCCCACCTCGAAGTACCAGGGTGTTAGGGAGCAGGGTCTCAACATGTGAATTTTGGGGAGGACACAAACGCTTAGATTAAGGTGTTATTTTCCTTGGCAAAAGGGATTCTGCAGGTGTGATTAAATCAAGGAGCTTGCAATATAGAAATTAGCTTGGATTATCTGAGTGGGCTCAATGTAATCACAAGAGGGAGGCAGAAAAGAATGAGTCAAAAGGGGAAGTGACTGTAGAATAAAGGCAAAGAGAGATGCAATGTTTCTGGCTTTGAAGAGGAGGCAAGGGGCTTCTAGAATCTGGAAAACGTAAGGAAATGGATTTTCTCTCTAGCAAGGAATACAGCCTTGCCAACATCTGATTTTAGCCCAGTGAGACCTGTTATCAGACTTCTGACCTACAGAATTGTAAAATAATATATTTGTGTTGTTTTAAGCCACTAAGCTTGTGGAAATTTTTAACAGCAGCAATTGGAAACTACAGCTAATACATCTCTATCAATATCAACCAAAAAGCGTTACTAGAGATAATCGTGATGAAAGATTCTGTTCATCAGGAAAACATAAGAATTTTAAACATGTGTACATAATTACATGGCCTCTGTGCTAATATTCCAATTCCATGTAGAGAATAAAACATTATTGAGTGACATTAAGGAAGACCTAAAATAAGTGGAGGGATCCTGAGTTTGTTACCGGACAGAGAACCGGTTCTGAACTCAGGTTCAGCTGCTTGGCACTTGAAAATCAATACTTGAGACAAGTGGTGGTGGGAGAGGAAAGGTTACTTTACTCAGGAAGCCGGCAAACTGGGAAGGTGGTGGCCTAACATCTCAAAGACCATTCATCACTGTCTAGGCGAAGCTGGAGGGATTTAAAGGAGAAGGCATGAGAAAAGGGAGAGAGGCTATCTGCAGGAGAAGCAGGTGCCCAGGCAGTTAGTTCTAAGTCGACATGACCCTGAACAGACTTGCTGGCATCAGTGGTAGCTGCTTTAGAATGTAATCAGGTCTTATCATCTGGCAAAGTTTGGTCCTTCACTCCTCAAGGCCAGTGGTCTGCAAAACTCGAGGAAAGTAAGTTAGTTCTGCTACAGACCAAGGGACTTAGGTCAGCAAGCAAGAAGTGCATAAGCTGGAAGCAAGTTAACCCTTAAAACTGGTTGGAGTGCTGTTACAAGACATTAATTGAAAGACTCCGTATGGTAAAGGTGATAGTTCTCCCTAAATTAATTTATAAATTGCATGTGATCGCAAATCAGAATTTCATCAGGTGGTTGTTGTTTGTTCATTTTAGTTTTTGTGGAACTTGATAAAGAAATTAAAATTTTACATTGAAGTGTAAAGATCCAAAATTTGTCAAGATATTGGGAGAATTTGATCTATGATAGATCAAGAATTATTATATATTATAGTAAATAAGACAGTATAGTATTAGTATAGGAATGGCAGATAGGCTAATGGAGCAGAATAGAGAGCCTAAGAATAGACCCAAAGATATATAGACATTTTGTGTATGATAGAGATGCTGTAGAGAAAAGATGGGCTTTTCAATAAATGCTGCTGGGACAGTTGGATATCCATATGGGAAAAAAAAATTCCCTTCCTCACAGCACACACAAAAATCATTTATAGGCTTAATGAGAAAGACAACATTTAAAGCTTTTAAAAAGTAATAGAGGAGAATATCTTTATGACTTCAAAGGTGGAGAATTTTAAAACACGATATAGAAAGTACCAACTATAAATGAAAAGACTGATACATTTGACAAGATTAAAATAAAGAACTTCTGTTCATCAAAGGTAGCATAAAATTAACAGAAAACCCCACAAAATACAGAGTGGGAGACTATATTTACCACACACATAATTAATAAAGGACTAGCCTTCACAACATATGAAAACTCCTTCAAATCAGTAAGGGATACATTGAAAAAAATGGGCAAAAGACTTGAATAGGGACTTTACCAAAGAAAATATATGACCAATAAACATATGCAAATATCCTCAACTTCACTGTTAATCAGGGAAATGAAAATTATAACTGCAGTGAGATACTATGAGCCATCCTCCAGGGTGGCTAAAATGAAACAGTTTGACACCACCAGTTGTTGGCGAGAACATCGTGCAGCAGAAACTCCTGAAGACTGCTGGTGGTGTTGGTGTGTTCACTTCAGAAAATGGTTTGGCATTATCTAGGAAAGTCAAAGGTACACATAACCCATGATTGATATTCTACTGCCAAGTAGATGCCCTTGAATGCCCCTAGAATACGTATACCAGAATATTCAAAGCAGTTTTGCTTATTATAGCCCCACACTGATACAACACAACATCTTACACACAGTGGAATAAATAAGTCATGAGATGTTCTTACAGTGGGTTACCTTACAGCCATGCAAATGAACAAATTGGAGCTCTACTTGACAACTTGGATGAATCCCATAAACATTGAGTGAAAGAAGTAAGGCACAAAAGAATGTATACAGTATGATTCATCTAAAGTTCAAAATCAGGCTAAATGAAACTACATTTTGGGGGGGGATATATACATAGCTGGTAAAACTATAAAGAAAAGGAAAGAAATGATTACCACCAAAGTCACAATAATGGATTCTTCTGGATTAGAGCTGGCCACCTGACTTAGGGGCAATTGGTTAGGAGGCAACCCTCTCCCTCATCTTTTTATTTTCATAGAAAAGGCAACTTCTACACAAAGGGGAATGTACTAATCATTTCCAGGTTCCTACACAATGGAGACCAACTTAGGTTAATTAGAGAGAAAGGAATGTATTGTAAGGTCAGTGGATAGCTCATAAAAGTAATGGAAAAGCTGATGAATGAGGTTTGGAAGATGGACAGGAAGCCATGGGAAATTAGGCAGCCAAAAAGAGAGACCAGATCGATACACAAGAAGAATATGGTGGTTATCCAGCTGTCATTGGCCTGGCTACCCCTGGACATTGAATGTTGCCATTACTGGTTCCTCTACTACCCCTGAAAGATTCAAAACTGCCATTTGCTTCTCTGTGTTACTACGGGGTCAGGGTTTTAGAAGCATCTGATTGGAGGGTTACATGCCCAAATTCTAGAGACTTTATTCCTGGGTAAGGGGCTGTTTGCCTATACGTGAGCTTCTTTCTTGAAATTCCCTCCAAATAGTGTGTTTAGAACTGGATGGCCAGAAATGGAAGACATCTATCACAAGGAATATGAGAAATAAACACATATGGCCCCCACAGGAAGGAGGAAAAAGAAATATGAGTAGTTAGATCTGTGGAATTCACTGGGCCATGTTTTTACTGGGGGACAAGACATTGTGCACAGTCATTGAATTGAAAGGCAGCCAGGCTTTTTCTTCCTTCTGCCTTGTAGTGTACCATTCTCTCTCTCTATCTCTCTCTCTTTTTTAAAAAAATTAATTCCAGTGTAGTTAACGTACAGTGTTATATTAGTTTCAGGTGTACAAAATAGTAATTCAACAATTCTGTGCATTACTCACTGCTCATCGTGGTAAGTGTAGTCTTAATCCCCATCACCTACTTCACCCACCTCCCCCATCTCCCGTCTGGTAACCATGAATTTGTTCTCTGTAGTTAAGAATCTATTTTTTGGTTTGTCTCTTTTTTTTCCCTTTGTTCCTATATTTTGTTTCTTAAATTCCTCATATGAGTGAATCATATGGTATTTTTCTCTGACTGACTTATTTCAGTTAGCTCCATCCATGTTCTTGCAAGGGGCAACATTTCATTCTTTTTTATGGATGAGTAATATTCCATTACACCCCCACCCACATCTTCTTTATCCATAGTAATGCTGCAGTACATATAGGGCTGCATATATCTTTTTGAATTAGTGTTTTCATATTCTTGGGTAAATACCCAGCACCAGAATTACTGGATCATATGGTATTTCTATTTTTAATTTTTTTGAGGAACCTGCATACCGTTTTCACAGTGGTGGCTGTCGCACCAACTTGCATTCGCACCAACAGTGCACAAGGGTTCCTTTTTCTCCACATCCTTGCCAACACTTGTTTCTTGTGTTACTGATTTTAGCCATTCTGACAGATGTGAGGTGATATCTCATTGTGGCTTTGATTTGCATTTCCCTGATGATTAGTGATATTGAGAATCTTTTCTTGTGTCTGTTGGCCAGCTGTATGTCTTCTTTGGAGAAATGTCTGTGCATGTCTTCTGCCCATTTTTTAATTGGATTTTTTGTGTGTGTTGAATTGTATAAGTTCTTTACATATTTTAGGTACCAACCCTTTATCAGATATGTCATTTGCAAATATCTTCTCCCAGTCAATAAGTTGTCTTTTAGTAGTTTCTTTTGCTATGCAGAAGCTTTTTATTTTGATGTAGTCCCAATAGTTTATTATTGCTTTTGTTTCCCTTGCCTCAGGAGACATATCTAGAAAAATGTTGCTTGCTAGGGTTGATAGAGAAATTACTGCCTGTGCTCTCTTCTTGGGTTTTTATGGTTTCAGGTACTTAATTCATTTTGAGTTTATTTTCATGTGTGGTGTAAGAAAGTGGTCCAGTTTCATTTTGCTGGAAGCCGTCCAGTTTACCCACCACCATTTTGAAGAGACTGTCTTTTTCCCATTGCATATTCTTGCCCCCTTTGTCAAAGATCAATTGACCATAACATTGTGGGTTTATTTCTAGGCTTTCTATTCTATTCTTTTCATTGATCTATGTGTCTATTTTTATGCCAGTATCCTACTGTATTGATTATGACACATTTGTAATATAACTTGAAATCTGGAATTGTGATACCTCTAGCTTTGTTTTTTTCTTTTTTGAGATTGCTTTGGCTCTTCACAGTATTTTGTGGTTTTATACAAGTTTTAGGGTATTTTTTCCAGTTCTATGAAAAATGCTGTTGGTACTTTGATCGCGATTGCATTAAATCTGTAGATTGTTTTGGGAAGTATAGCCATTTTAACGATACTTGTTCTTCTAATCTATGAGCACAGAATGTCTTTCCATTTCTTTGTGTCATCTTAAATTTCTTTCATCAGTATTTTATAGTTTTCAGAGTACAGGACTTTCGCCTCCTTGGTTATATTTATTTCTAGCTTTTTCTTATTGTTGGTGCAATTGTAAATGGGATTGTTTTCTTAATTCTGCTTTTTGCTGCTTCCTTATTAGTGTATAGAAATGCAACAGCTTCTATACTTTGATTTTGTATCCTGCAACTTTACTGAATTCATTGATCAGTTCTAGCAGTTTTTTTGGTGGAATCTTTAAGGTTTTCTATATATAGTATCATGTCATCTGCAAAGAGTGGACGTTTTACTTCTTCCTTACCAATTTGGAGGCCTTTAATTTCTTTTTGTTGTGTGATTGCTGTAGCTAAGACTTTTGGTAATATGTTGAATAAAAGTGTTGAGGATTTTTGGATCTATGTTTATCAGAGATATTGGCCTGTAGTTCTCTCTTTTGGTAGCCTATTTATCTGCTTTTCATATCAGGGCAGTGCTGGCCTCATAGAATGAATTTGGATGCTTTCCTTCTATTTTTTGGAATAGTTTGAGAAGACTGGGGATTAGCTTTTTAAAATATTTTGTGCAATTCACCTGTGAAGCCATCGGGTCCTGGACTTTTGTTTGTTGGGTGTTTTTTGATTATTGATTCAATTTCATTGCTGGTAATTCAGTTTTGGGGGGCTTATATGTTTCTAGGAATTTATGCATTTTTTTTGGATGAGTCTGGTTAAAGGTTTATCAATTTTGTTGATCTTTTCAAAGAACCAGCTCCTGGTTTCATCGATCTGTTCTGTAGTTTTTTTAGTTTCTATTTTGTTTATTTCTGCTCTAATCTTTATTATTTCCTTCCTTCTGCTGGTTTGGGATTTTGTTTGTTCTTTTCCTGGTTCCTTTAGGTGTAAGGTTAGGTTTTTATTTGGGATTTTTCTTGCTTCTTGAGGTAGGCCTGTATTGCTATAAACTTCCCTCTTAGAACCACTTTTGCTGCATCCCAAAGATTTTAGATGATTGTGTTTTCATTTTAATTTGTCTCCATGTATTTTTTATTTCCTCTTTTATTTCTTGGTTGACCCATTCATTGTTCAGTAGCATGATATTTGATCTCCATGTATTTGTGATCTTTCCAGATTTTTTTTCTTGAAGTTAATTTCTAGTTTCATAGTGTTGTGATCAGAAAAGATGCATGATATGACTGCAGTCTTTTTTATTTTGCTGAGACTTGTTTTGTGGCCTAATATGTGATCTATTCTGGAAAATGTCCCATGTGTACTTGCAAAGAATGTACTCTGCTCTTTTAGGATGGAATGTTCTGAATATATCTGTTAAGTCCATCTGGTCCAGTGTGTCATTCAAAGACACTGTTTTCTTGCTGATTTTCTGTTTGGGTGATCTATCCACTGATGTAAGTGGGGGTGTTAAATTCCCCTTCTATTATTGTATTACTATTGAGTACTTCCTTTTTGTTCTTAGCTGCTTTATGTATTTGGGTGCTCCTATGTTGGGTGCCTAAATAGTTACTATCGTTATATCTTCTTGTTGGATTGTTTTCTTTGTGATTATATAATGTCCTTTTTTGTCTCTTGTTACAGTCTTTGTATTAAAGTGTATTTTGCCTGATGTAAGTATTGCTACTCCAGCTTTCTTTTCATTCCCATTTGCATAATAAATGCTCTTCCATCCCTTCACTTTCAGTTCTTTTTTTTTTTTTTTAGAAGTCCAGTTACCTTGGAGTTTATTTAAACTAAGAGGAAAAGGTCATAGTGTTTTCATGCAATACATACTTGGTTCTTTAAATAACAATTGTGACAAATAACAAAGAATTATGGAATGCTGCACTTGTGATCCATACAAAACACCAACATTTTGGATTGTACATAATTTAAAGAAATGTCTCAAACACTTTTTGAAATACTGTAGCAGCCAATACATAGAGGCATGCCTTAGGTGGGCACAGGAATGCAGTTTAGAAAAGAAAGAGAAATATCACACTGGAACTACCCAATTTCTTCAAAATCACTGAGCAAGAAAAGCAACATTGAACTTCCATACCGATTTTACACAAATTTTATACAGTACCTTGACTTAAATCCAAGAGCAAAAGTTAAGACTCTCCTCCTCTATTTTTGGCAAACAACTGCATGGTAAACTTAGATGACGTTTCCCCCTGGATTTTACCTGGGAGTGGCCTTTTTAATTTTTTATTTAAAAGAGGGCAGGTTTGGCACTTTTATACCGATGTCACCAATGTTAATATTTCTTGGGATCTCAGGAAGATTCATATTCTTTACAGCTGATACAGCACGGGCTGGAGCTCCCGCTAAGCCAGCCTCAGATTTCTCCAGTTTATTTTGTGCATCAATTTGAGTAACAATCTCATTCATGTTGGTCTCCAATACCATTCCCCCCATCACCATTTCTGCAAGAAATGGTGAACCTTGTCTACATGGAAAATTAAATCCAGTTCACAGACATTTTCAAAACGCCTGTCTAATGTTTCCACAAATACTTGAATTAGATCTAAAATGCCAAGTTCACTTTCTGAAGAGTCCACACAGAAGACAAAATATAATGTTACATAATGTCTATAAATCAGTTTGTTGTCAAATCGTCCAATTAACAATCCTCCTTCTAGGAAATTACAAACATTTTCATCTCTCTTAGATACCAAATGGAATGTCTCCCTGATGATTTGCTGTTGTGTATCTTCACTGTAGGGCTGGTAGAACTTGGAGAGCCGCAACTTCCCGTGGTTGTTGAAGATGAGGATCGCCTTGATCATGGCTGAGCTGGGCCGACCGGGTGGGCGCTGGGGGCCAGGGCGGGGGCGGGCGCGCGAGCCTCGCCTCCCGATCTCGCCTGCGATCCGTCCCCACCCGCCCCTCCCGCACGCGCGCCCCTTCACTTTCAGTTCTCATGTGTCTTTAGGTCTCAAATGAGACTCTTGTAAGCAGCATATGAATGGATCTTGCTTTTTTTTTTAATCCATTCCATCACCCTATGTCTTTTGATTGGAGCTTTTAGTCCATTTACATTCAAAGTAATTATTAATAGGTATGTACTTAATTGTCATTTGTTATTTGGTTTTTGGTTGGTTTTGTAGTTCTTCTCTGTTTTTTTCTTCTCTTGCTCTCTTCTCTCATGGCTTCCTGGCTTTCTTTAGTGATATACTTGGATTCCTTTCTCTTTATATTGTTTTGTTTGTTTGTATAGTGTCAGTTTTCATTTAGTGGTTACCACTAGGTTGATATATAACTTCTTATGTATATAGCAGTCTATATTAATTTGATGGTCACTTAAGTTTGAACCCATGCTAAAAGCATTAAATTTTTACTCCTCTCCCCTCCATGTTTTAGGTATATTGTGTCATACTGTACCTCCTTTTATTTTGTGAATCCCTTGACTGATTTTATAGATATACTTAATTTTACTTCTTTTGTGCTTCCTACTTTTTTTTACTCCTTCTTATGGTCTTTCCTTTCTATTCAGAAAGTCCCACTTAACACTGCTTATAGGGCTGGTTTAGTGGTCATGAATTTAACTTTTGTTTGTCTGGGAGACTCTTTATCTCTCCTCCTATTCTGAATGATAGCCTTGCTGGGTAGAGCATCCTTGGATGCAGGGTGTTTTTTTCTTTCAGCTCTTTGAATATATCATGTGACTCCCTTTTGGCCTGTGAAGTTTCTGCCGAAAAATCAGCTGATAACCTTGTGGGGTTTCCCTTGTATGTAACCGTCTTCTTTTGCTTTTAAAATTCTCTCTTTATCACTACTTTTTTGCTACTTTAATCACTGTGTGTCTTGGTGTGGACCTCCTTGGGTTGATTTTGTTGGGGACTCTCTGTACCTCCTGGATCTGGATTTCTGTTTCCTTCCCCCAGATTCCAGTTTCAGGAAGTTTTCAGCTATTATTTCTTCAAATAAACTTTCTTCCCCCTTTTCTCTCTCTCTTCTCCTTCTGGGATCCCTATAATGCAAATGCTATTATACCTGGGGGTGTCACTTAGTTCCCTGAGTCTATTTCATTTTTTATTATTTTTTCTCTCTCCTGTTCAACTTGACTGCTTTGCATTACTCTGTCCTCCAGATTGCTGATCTGTTCTTCTGCTTCCTCTAGTCTACTATCTACCCCGTCTCATGTATTTTTAATTTCAATTATTGAGTTCCTCATCTCTGATTTGTTCTTTATGTTTTCCCTTCGTTGAGGGTCTCACTGAGGTCCTCCACTCTTTTCTTAAGTCCAGTGAATATCTTGATGACCATTACTTTAAAATCTCTATCACACATATTACTTATCTCCATTTTGTTTAGCTCTCTTGCCGTGCTTTTTTTCTGTTCTTTCATTTGGGACATATTCCTCTGTATCCTCTTTTTTTTCTAACTCTGTTTCTCTCTGTTAGGAAAGTCAGCTATGTTTCCTGCACTTGAAAGTAGTGGCCTTGTGAAGAAGAGGTCCTGTAGTACCCTGCAGTGCAATGTCCCGTGTTCACCAGAACCTGGAGCTTCAGGGGTGTCTCCTATGTGTGTTGTGTGCACCCTACTGTTGTGGCTGAGCTTTTGCCTTCAGTTCCGTCTTCAGTGATGGCTCTCTTTGCCTGTTGTAGGCAGGATTTGGTCCCTGTGTTGTTAGTGAGCCAATATAGGGCTGCCTTGGGCTTGAATTGAATCAGAGCATGTAAAAAAAAAAAAAAAAAGAATCAGATCATGTGTTTGCCAGAGATGTGGTAGCCAGGAACTGCAGGGTGCCTTCTCTTTGCTGTCCCTTGAGAAACTTTCTTTGGTGGGCTGGGCCTGTAATCAGAGCAGATGTCTTCTTTCAGCTCACTGCTGGGGCTGTAGTCAAATTTGTCTATGTGGTTATCTTCCCCTGTCCCTGGGGCAGGAGTCACTTTGGAGTGGTGCTGGCCCTTATCAGGGCTGCTTGCACAATGCTGGGCTTGTGGCACTGTTTTGGGTGGGTTCCTGCCAGGACATATTGGAGGGGGCAGGTCTGCAGGAGAATGCCAGGGCTGGGTGTCTGTGCAGTGTTAGCAAGATTTGTTGGGAGAGGGGTCCTGGAGCTGAGGCCTGGTGAGAGGGGGCCTGTCCACAGAGAATATGGGGGCAGGGGCACTGTTAGCCAGTTAGGTGGAGAGTGTTGGCACTGTGTTGGTTCCTGCAGGTGTCCATGTGTCTAGGCTGGGGGTTGGCAGGGGGAAATGGTACCCAACAGCTCTTTTGTTACTGGAGAAGTCTCCTAAGGATCCCTGCCCCTCCAGGATATGCTCTGAGATTAATAAATAAATCTCCTTCTGGAATACCCCAGGCATTTTTCAAACTGCTCTTTCTCTGCTCTATCTCCTTGGGGCTGTTTGTTATGCTGTCTCTTTAAGGATGGGGACTCAGCTTCCTATAGCTCTCCATGGTCTCCCAGAGCTCAGCCTGTTGATTTTTATAGTTCTAAGTGTTAAGCTGATTGTAAGAACTTGCGAAATTAGGCCCCTCTGATTTTCAAAGCCAAATGTTATGGGGAGTTGTCTTCCCCATGCAGTTTCTTCATGCCTGGGGTGCTTGGTATGAGGGTCTGTTTCTTTTCCCTCTCCAGTTGGCTGCATCCCTCCCTTCCATGGATACTCCCAAGGGTTTTTTTAGCTCCTGACCATGTCTCCATCCTTCCTGCCCTCTTCAGTGTGACCTCTTCTCTACATTTAGCTGTGGAGAGTATGTTCTGTCAGTCTTTGGGTCATTTTCTGGGTTACTTACACTGATGTTGGTGTTCCCTCGTTGTATCCATGGGCCAAGGTGAGCGAGGATTTTCCTACTCCATCGTCTTACCTAGATGTCTTAATTTAAAAAAAAATATTAATAGCATCCTGTCTTTGTGCTTTGGATGTAATGTTTTCTTGTATTTTTTGAAGATATTAATTACTGTTTTTTTCTCTTCCTGTATTGTCTTTATTTTTTTTTAAGTCCTTTTTAATGTTTGTTGTCCTGTCTTTTTTGTTAGAGACTTACCTCAAATGGTTGATGGTATTTGGTTGTTTGTCTGTATTTAAGAGTGAGGTACTAAAAACAAGTTTGTGTCTAGGTGGGGCCTGTTTAATGTGGGCCTTCCTGTAAAGTGCTTAGTCACTAGAATAACTTTAGAATGATCAGACAAGTCCATGATATGTGGAATTCAGTAGGATATAATTTTAATGTCTATAGCAGTGTGGCCCTACCAGAAAGAAAACATTCTGGGACTTGCCAAATTGAGAAAGGTTTCAATACCCTGAAGACTCCTCAGGATTCAAAATACTGGCTATGAGTATCCATATAGGTAGATGGGAAAGATTTAGATATCTAAGGAGAAGTAAAGAATGTAAAACCATTGAAGTCATGAAAGAAGTAAGCTATCATCTTTTAGGTGGTACAGACTTTCAGAAATAAAGGAACGTTTAGGACTTAAGCCCAAAAACTGGATTTTGGAGTTGGAAACATAGTGAGTACAGAAAGGGACTTAACTTGATCATCAGTCACAAGAAATATCACCAGGGTGTCTTATAGTTCCAGGCTTATGCCCCACTGAAGTCTGGTTAAAAAGCATCCTCAGTCAGCTGAGAAGATAGTGTTCCCCCCAACTGGGCTTTGTTCAGGGCTGTAAGCCTGGTTCATATCCACAAATCAGTCAATGTAATACACCATATTAATAAAATGCAGGGTAAAAATCATAATCACTTCAATGGATGTAGAAAAAAACATTTAATGAAATTCAACATCCATTTATGATAACTCAGTGAAGTGGGTATAGGAGAAGTTACTGCAATATAATAAAGGCCAAATATGACAAGCCCACAGCTAAAATCATTCTCAATGGTGAAAAGCTGAAAGCTTTTTTTGTAAGATTGAGAACAAGACAAGGATGCCCACTCTTTCCACTTGTATTCAACATAGTATTGGAAGTTCTTGTCAGAGCAATTAGGCAAGAAAAAGAAATAAAATTCAATAAATGGTGTTGGGAAAACTGGACTGCCACAGACAAAGGATGAAATTAGACCACTGGCTTACACAACACACAGAAATTAACTCAAAATGGATTAAGGACTGTTGAACATAAGACTTGAAACCATAAAACTAGAAAAAAAAAAAACATAGGCTGTAAGCTCCTTGACATAGGTATTACCAAAACAATAATTTTTTTGAATCTGACACCAAAACAAAAGCAAAAAATAAATAAATGGGTTTACATTAAACTAAAGAGCTTCTGCTCAGCCAAGGAAAACATCAACTAAATAAAAAGACAATCTACTGAATGAGAGAAAATATTTGCAAATCATATATCTGGTAAGGGGTTACTATCCAAAAAATATAAAGAACTCATATAACTCAATAGCAAAACCCCAAATAATCTGATTAGAAAATGGGCAGAAAATCTGAATAGACATTTTTCCAAAAAAGACATACAGATAGCCAATACGTACATGAAAAGAAGCTCAACATTATTAATCATCAGGTAAATGCAAAGCAAAACCATAGTGAGATTTCACCTCATATCTGTTAGAATGGCTGCTATCAAAAAGACAAGAAATAAGTGTTGGGAAGGATATGAAGAAAAGGGAACCCTGTGTACTATTGGTGGAATGGAAATTGGTGCAGCCACTGTGGAAAAATTTTTTGAGGTTCCTCAAAAAATTTAAACTATATGATCCAGCAATTCCAATTCTGGGTATTTATCTGAAGAAAATAAAAACACTAACTTGAAAAGATCTATGCACACTATGTTCATTGCAGCACTATTCATGATAGCCAAGCTGTGAAAACAACATAAGTGTCCACTGATGGTTGAATAGATGAAGAAATTATTTTATGGATAAATAACAGAATATTATTCCATCATAAAAATGAATGAATTCTTGCTATTTGCAACAAGTGGATAGACCTCAAGGGCATTATGCTAAGTGAAATAAGTCAGACAGAGAAAGATAAATACTGTATGATTTCTCTTATATGTGGAATCTTGAAGGAAAAAAAAAAAAGACAACCTCATAGATACAGAGAACAGAGTGGTGGTTGCCAGAGGTGAGGGTGGGGGATGGGGGAAATGGGTAAAGGAGGTCAAAGGTTTAAAAAAAAAGTGAGTATTACATCTTAGTAAATCTATAAATCTACCAAATCAGATCTGGAAACTGAATTTAATAGTTTAAGGAAGAACTAGGTTTTAAAATTTGTCACATTAATAGGTCAAATATTAATTAAAAAAAAAACAGAATGGGGTGCCTGGTTGATTCAGTTGGTAGAGCATGCAACTCTTGATCTCGGGTCCGTGAGTTCAGGCCCCACACTGGGCATAGAGCTTACTTAAAAAACAAAAACAAAAAACCCAGAATGGTTTCCAAGTAATCTTTCTTTGTGCACAAAAATCACCCTCAGTCATAATATACCAACACTGATAATTTGATGAAAATTGGGATGTTTTATTGAGAAATTCCTGCATGACAGCATGTGTGGGTTATTTCTCTGTGCTGTCCAATTTTTCAAGAAAAATGCTCCAACCTCTTGCCTGTGCAGGAGTACCCTGCAGCAGGGCTGGCTTCAAAGGTGCACACTTGTGCAGTCACACAGGGCCCCTCACTGACAGGACCTCATACTTATTTTACTGCCCTGCTGTCACTGTCTTGAAATTCTTACTACTTTTTTTCTTTCTCTCTCTCTTTTTTTTTTTTTTTTTTTTTAGACAAAGGCCCCACATTTTCATTTACCCTCGGCCCTGCAAATTACGTAACTGCTCCTGCTTGGCAGAGTTCTGGCTGCCACACAGGGGAGAGGGCTGGAGTCCTGAGGTTTAGTGTGTAGCTTTTCCCTGAGCCCTGTGTTTTCTGAGTTGCCTCACTTCCATCTCAGTTGGACCTGTTGTCCACCAGTCCATGGCCTCTCTAGTCTAACTTCAGAAGATCCCCTTTCCTGCCAGGGTTGGGAAAGGGACTGTCAGAGGGCCATAGGGGTTAGAGGAGGAGATGGGAGACAGTTGGTCTAATCCCTCTACTTTTGCCTAGTTCTTTGGTAGGACTCAGCTTGCTCTTTGAGGCTTTCTCTCCTGCACCCACTTGCAGAGTGGAAAAAGAACAAAATTAGTTACCAGTTAGTCTATCCCCCAATTTTGTCAACACTCAAGTCTGCCATATCACCTCTCTCTGTTTTTGCCCGTGTGGGTTCATGCCTTTGTCCTTTTACTTTCATATTAGTGAGGTTTTGGAAGACGGGAAATAAATGCCAAGTGTTCAATCTGCCATGTATGGCCACTAATCTTCATTCAGTTTCCATAGAAACAACTATTTTTCCCTTTATCACTCAATTTTTGTTGGCTTATATAATAATTAAATTATGTAATTACAGTTACAACTGGAATAAATAAGTTTAAGAACAAACCCAGTTGACTACACTTAGAAGTATGTGGGCATCAGTTAATTTATTTTACAGAGGAATGAAAATTGTGGTTAAGTTGGGCAAGTTGGATTAAATGGAAATTAGTTAACTGAGCTTTTATTTTAAATAAATGAATGTAAGACATCCATTAAGAAGGCTCATTATTGAAAGTCTAAACAATTTGGCTTCTTGGACAACCAGTGTGAAAAAGTTTATGTCTTTAAAACTGCTGGAGCGAGCAAATGCCTTTCTAGGACCAGGCTCTTTTCTGCACTTTATGGGTACTATGAATGTATGTGTTCAGACCGATTTCCTGGACTCTGGACCTTGGTCTGTCCTAATTCCTACCTATTCCATCCCACTTCTGTCTTGATCTCCTAGTTGGATTTTTGACCTGCTTTGACCTAAATGACCTTGGTTGGCATCTGTGAGTTGATACCTTACATTCCCTTTAAGGATCCCCTTCATAAGTACCTGGTTCCTCCAGTGTTTAAACTTTTAGGGTTTCTTCAGGGCAAAGCTGACCTGCCTCCTATTGTTTCCCCTCTCTACAGGAAGTCAGGTTTCAGCTTCTGTGTTCTAAGTCAGTTACCCATTCATTTCTTTACCTTCTGTCTTCCAAAAGTCTAGTGTTTTTCATCTGTCTTCTCCCATATTTGTCTTTGAAGGGCTTATGGCTTTAAAAAAATTATTATTCCTTTACTCTCAGTTTAGCATGGGTTCCAAAGAGAGCAAGCAGAGTGACTGCTTATTTTCAGTAGGTCCTGTGTAGCCTCCACTTCTGCCATGGTAGCTTCTCATTTTCTAAGCCCTTGGTATTCTGCTTCTCCAGAAAATAGGACCCTCTGTTTTGAGCTTTCTAGACAAAAAAAAAAGATACCTACCCAGCCACTTCCTGGGACTGCCTAGCAGAGCACTCTTTGTTCTGTGGTTAATATGTAGTCAGGAACAAGTCAATGTGAATTAGCTTTTGTAAATATTAATTAAAAATTAGGAATTTATCCATCTCTTCTGAGTTGTCCAATTTGTTGTAATATAGACTTTCATAATATTCTGTTATAATTGTTTGCATTTCTGGTGTTGGTTGTTATTTCTCCTCTTTCATTAGTGATTTGTTTATTTGGGTTCTCTCTATTTTATTATTATTTTTTAAATCCACTTTTTTTTTTAAGATTTTTATTTTTTTGACAGAGAGAGACACAGCGAGAGAGGGAACACCAAGCAGGGGGAGTGGGAGAGGGAGAAGCAGGCTTCCCACCAAGCAGGGAGCCCAATGCCGGGCTCGATCCCAGGACCCCGGGATCATGACCCGAGCGGAAGGCATATGCCACCCAGGCGCCCCCTCTCTCTTTTTAAATGAATCTTGCTAGAGGTTTATCAATTTCATTGATCTTTTCAAAGAACCAGCTCCTGGTTTCATTGATCTCTATTGTTTTGTTTTGTTTTTTTAGTTTTTATGTCATTTTTTTCCTATATTATTTATTTCTGCTCTAAGTTTTATTATTTCCTTATTCTGCTGGTTTTGGGTTTTGTTTGCTTCTTCTTTTTCTAGCTCCTTTAGGTGTAAAGTTAGGTTGTTTATTTGATATTTTTCTTCTTGAGGTAGGCCTGCGTTGCTACAGACTTTCCTCTTGGAACCACTTTTGCTGCATCCCAAAGATTTTGGACTGTTGTGTTTTCATTTCCATTTGTTTTCATGTAATTTTTTATTTCTTTTTTGATTTTTTGGTTGATCCATTCATTGTTTAATACCATTTATTTATTTAACCTCCATGTATTTATGCTCTTTATGGCTTTTTTTCTTGTGGTTGATTTCTAGTTTCATAGTGTTGTGGTCCGAAAAGATGCGTGCAATGACTTCAACTTTTTTTATTTTGTTGACACTTGTTTTGTGGCCTAATATGTGATCTATTCTGGAGAATGTTCTGTGTGCACTTGAAAAGAATGTGTATTCTGCTGTTTCAGGATGGAATGTTCTGAATATGTTTGTTAAATCCATCTGGTCCAGTGTGTCATTCAAAGCCAATATTTTCTTGTTGATTTTCTGTTTGGATGATCTGTCCATCGATTTAAGTGAGGCGTTAAAGTCCCCCATTATTATATTAGTAATGACTATTTCTCTTATGTTTGTTATTAACTGTTTTGTGTATTTGGGTGCCCCTATCTTGGGTGCATAAATATTTACAAATACTATATACTCTCGTTGGATTGTCCCCTTTATTATTATGTAGTATCCATCCTAGAAGGAAGCATTGATGAGGATGTGGAGAGAAAGGAACCCTCCTGCACTGTTGGTGGGAATGCAAACCGGTGCAGCCACTGAGGAAAATAGTATGGAGGTTCCTCAAGGAATTACAGACAGAACTACCCTGTAGTCCAGGAATTGCAGTACTGGGTATTTACCCCAAAAATACAAAAACATTAATTCAAAAGGATACATGCACCTCTGTGTATTGTAACATTATTTACAATGGTCAAACTATGGAAGCAGCCCAAGTGTCCATTGACAGATGAATGGATAAAGAAGATATTTTATATAAACACACACACACACACACACACACACACACACACACACACACACACTGCAAAATTACTCAGCCATAAAAAGAATGAAATCTTGCCATTTGCAACAACATGGAGAGAGCTAGAGAGTATACTACTAAGTGAAATAAGTCAGAGAAAGACAAATACTGTATGATGTCACTCATATGTAGAATTTAAGGAAAAAAACAAATGAGCAAAGGAAAAAAAAAAGGAACAAGACTCTTAACCATAGAGAACAAACTGATGGTTACCAGAGGGGAAGTGGATGGGGGGGTAAGGAACATAAGGGATGGAGATTAAAGAGTATACTTATCATGATGAAAAAAATCAAATGATAAAAAAAAATCAAATGGGCTATTGTAGGAGTGCTCTATAACCTGGAAGATACCACCAAAAATAAAAATTATTCTTATATCAAAAAAAAAAAGAAAGTGAAGTTAAGATTTTTTTGGTAATTATGAGTCTGTGTGTATATCCATAACATACTCCTCAATTAGTAAATCAGATTGTAGTTATTTTGCCACATGCTCCCCCCACCCCAACTGTACTTGTGTATAGAGCTGGTGGTCTTCACAATGTTTTTTTTCATAGGAGTTAATGTTACTTAAATGGCAAATAGATCAAAGATAAAAAAAAATTAGGGAACTCTTTGGGATAAAGGTATAGTGCAATTAAAGCCAAGCGAAGTCTGAGAAATTGCAAAATAGACTCATAAGGTCAGATGAGCTTTTCTCTTGTGACTATAAAGAGGAGAGTAGCAGTTGGGAGTTAAAACTTTCCCTTAGAAAAAGTGGGCAGTTGTAGCATTTCCTAAACTCACAGCAATTATTTTTTGTACAATTGCATGGGCACTTTCAGATTCAAAGATCCTTTTCTGGGAGGTGGGTGAACTTAAATAGTTCTTTTTGTCTTTTGTTAGTATATAACTTTTTTACATATGTATTTTGTTTCTGCAGGAGTATAATCACTTCCTTGAGAGTAGAGGGTGTTTCTGACACATCTTAGTATCTTTCAGTGCCAGAAGAATAGGGGCTTACCGTCAGGATCAGGTAATGTGCATGAGCTCATTTAATTTATTTTTTTTTTTAAATTTTTTCAGGGTGTCTGGGTGGCTCAGTCAGTTAAGCATCTGACTCTTGATTTCAGTTTAGGTCTTGACTCTTGATTTCAGCTCAGGTCTTGATCTCAGGGTCAGAGCTCAAGCCCTGCATTGGGTTCCACACCAGTCATGGAGCCTACTTAAAAAAAAAATCATCTATTTTTATTTTTGAAAGAGAGTGAGCACGTGTGTGCATGCGTGGGGTGGGGAGAGGCAGAGAGAGAATCCTAAGCAGGCTCCATGCCCAGCACCCAGCCGACACGGGTCTTGATCTCATGACCCTGAGATCATGACTTGAGCTGAAATCAAGAATCAGACGCTTAGGAGCGCCTGGGTGGCTCAGTCGGTTAAGCATCTGCCTTCGGCTCAGGTCATGATCCCAGTGTGCTGGGATCGAGTCCTGCATGGAGTCCTGCATGGAGCCTGGCATGGAGACCCACATCGAGCCCTGCAGCAGGCTCCGCATCGGGCTCCCTGCTCAGTGGGGAGTCTGCTTCTGCCTCTCTCTCCTGCTTGTACTCTATCTCTCAAATAAATAAATAAAATCTTTAAAAAAAATCACACAGGCCTGTACCCCTGAAACAAATAATACATTATATTTTTAATAAAAAAAAAATCAGCTGCTTAACTGACTGGGCCACCCAGGCATCCTGAGCTCATTTAATTTTTATAAAAACTATGAGGGAGGCGCTATTACTCTAATTTCACAGATGAGGAAACTGAAGCACAAGCACAAGTGAGAGGTACAGCTGAAACTGAGTCCCCTTGACTGATTAAGCAGGTTAGCTAAATCCTACCCTCGTATCCTGCAGCATTTGTCTTCAATGAACAGGTTGGGTGCTTTCTGGAGAGAGATCTGGGATTCATGGACCTTACGGAATAGGTTGTATGACTACTTGCTAATGAATGTTTGACGAATTTGGCCTGAGGCTATCTTTCACTTTAACATAGCATCTGGAATAAAGTTGTGGAGGAGTCCTATAACTCCACCTATCTCTTACCTATTGGAGGCTACTCATGTCTGCCCAAAAGAAGCTAGTAAGTGGGAATGACCAAATTGACAGGTTAATTTATAATTTTCTTCTTCCTTAGTTATCTCCAACTAGAAGGACTCTAGTCCCAGAATCTAATAATGTGAGGATTTATGGTACACTTCCATGTGGTCACGACTGGGGCGACTGTCTCTGACATGAAGCCCTCCCTGCAGAATGTCAGCATTTGGAACATGGCAAGGCCTGCAGGCTAAGATTTCAAACAAGCAGCCGTTAGAAATTTAAGGTTGTCTCCAAACACTGTAGGTCTCCTGGGCATTTCCAGTTCCAGTGCTCAAAGCCACTGAAGATAAATGATTGTAGTTGTCACAGTGGCCCCTCCTACCACCCTTTTGGGTCACTGTCAAGGAAATCCTGCCCTAGTGATCTGTCTCTCTGCATCTATCTCAGATGGCCCCATTGGATGCTCCCCTAACTCAGGTAGCTCCAGGTTCCAAAAACACTCGAGATTGTTGTCCTAGCTGGTTGTTTCTTTCCCTTTTTTTTTTTTAAGATTTTATTTATTTATTTGACAGAGAGAGACACAGCGAGAGAGGGAACACAAGCAGGGGGAGTGGGAGAGGGAGAAGCAGGCTTCCCGCGGAGCAGGGAGCCCGATGTGGGGCTTGATCCCAGGACCATGGGATCATGACCCGAGCCAAAGGCAGACGCAGAGTGGGGAGTCTTGCATTAGTACTTAAGCACTCTGGCCAAGGGGACACCCATCACTTCTACTCACAGCTCACTGACCAGGACTAGTCACAGCCCCATCGAGCCAAGGGCCCACAATACTGTGCCAGGGGGCAAAGAGCCTCAGTAAGGACTGGCACAGACGTTAGCCTACCTTTCAAAATGCAGAGAAGGAGTTCCTAAAGGGTAAAGAAAGTAGTATTACTTGTGTTTTCTTGAAGATTGGAGAATTGAGTTTCCTTAGAATTCAATTATCCTTCATCTCCTTGATACTTATTAGCATCGATTTATTAAAAGCCAGTAAGATGTGAAAAGTAAAACTCAGGGGCACCTGGGTGGCTCAGTCGTTAAGCATCTGCCTTCCGCTCAGGTCATGATCCCAGCGTCCTGGGATCGAGCCCCGCATCGGGCTCCCTGCTCCGCGGGAAGCCTGCTTTCCCTCTCTCACTCCCCCTGCTTGTGTTCCCTCTCTCACTGTGTCTCTCTCTGTGTCAAATAAATAAATAAAATCTTGAAAAAAAAAAGTAAAACTCAAACACTTTGATTAAAAGAAAAAGCGACTATATAAAGTTAGAGCTGACAATAGTCATCATGTCTTTAAGTATACATAGAAATATCATTTAATATGAAGTTCTACAATGTAAACAACAACCAATGGCTTTTTATGTGTTTGGGATGAAAATAGAATGGGAGAAAATGTACTTTTTTTTTCCTGGTGCAGAATATATTTAGTCAATTTTTCCCTAGCAAGGAATAAAAAGTCCTCTTCTTTAAAAATAGTAATTTCCACACTAGGAACATTTGTGGATTGTGGTTGCCTTAAAAAAATGAAAAAAATTAAATATTAATTGGACAATGGATTATTTCCCTCTAGGCTACATTGTGGAATCATAGAATCATCTAATCCAGCATTTATTAGCATGCCTTGATTCTTTCTAGAATATCTATAATATTGTTTGAACACTCAAGACATAAGGGGCTCACCATCTGATAACAGATTTCAATAGAGCAGGAGCGTTATTAGGAATTTCCTCCTAACAAATGTTTAAATATCAAGACACGGAAAGAAAGCACTTGGTTGCCAATAACAAACTGCACCAAAATTACAAATGCAAACCAAGCCCTAGTTGATTATACTGATAATAATAATGATGATTTGTCACATGCCAAAATGTCATATAGATCTTAGCATTATGAGGATTCGATAGATATCGAATGTCCATGGAATTTATCTGTAGAATGTAACTGAACCAAACTGATGCTCAAGAGAGATTTTGCACAAAATGTGCAAATTAGGCTACCTCGTGTGAACAAGATCTACGTAAGTCGTTGTATTCCTTAGTGAAGCACAACCATCTAAGCCATTCATGCAGCACAGGATTTGTTTGTCATTTCCAGGATCACTTTGGGTAGTCTCCAGGTGGTGGCATGGCAAGAAAGAGAAGGCTGCAGAGATTGAACAAACAGCATGCACTGTGGTATCCTTTATTTAAAAACTGTGAGCTAACTACAGTCGTAGTGTTCTCATTTACCATTCTGATGGCATAATAAACTGGGAGAACATTAACACAATTTCAAGACTTTAAAAACCTGTAGCAAACACACACACCACACATGGGCACACACATGACAACACACATGCACACAAAGATTATAGTCTAAACACAACTAAGTGAAGAAAAGCTTCAAATGCTCTAAATCAAAATTTAAAACCCTTTATTATAAACTGTGGTAATACTGTGGCTATTATGAAAAAAATTGTTTAACTGCCTAAAAAGCAAAAAGAAAAATACTGGCAAATTTGAAACTAGCAGCAAAAAGCAGATAAAAATAGAATGAAAGGTAACATAAGACTAATATCAAAGTTCTAAAGTTGATACTGTGTAGGGTTGCACTGAAGTCATTTCAAATTGGTTCTTGAGGAACTATCAAAAAGTCCCTTGAAATATGAAATTGCTGCACTTTACAAACAGTGGAAAAGAAAAAGTATTTGGAATGTTACACACACACGCAGAGAAATGTATTAGGTATATCGGTTTATAGTCTTTGTTTATGACCTTCAAAAAGTTTATAAAGAAAAATTTAAGTGCCAATATAGTGAAAGAAAAAGTCCTAAAGATGCAAGTCTGAGTGCATTTATCAGGTCTATGGATACATTTGAAGGCTGCGGGCAAGGCCTGACTGATGCACATTCAAGAAGAAAACATTGTGGAACCCCATAAGGTAGGTAGGGTTCTCTGGCGAGTGTTTAGAATGGAAGTTGTGTTAAAGTCAGACTACCCTGAAGGAGATTCCAAAGGACGTGCAGTTCTACAGCCCTTCATCAGTTGAAATCTGTTTCATAGTGGCCGATAAATAATTAAGACTCACTTTTCAGCAAACTGGTTTTTCATACATTCAAACACAAACATCTTTACCACACATGCAGAGCTGATATTCTGTAACAGCACAAATATGAATCCTGGTTTCAGAAGAAAAGCACATTAGCAAGGATTTTTTTTTTTTCACGGGTTCTTACAAAAATGTCTGAAGCTGCTAGACATCTGCAAAGAGGGGATAAGTTTAGATTTCCTACTGATTTTGGAAGAAAAGAGATTCTATTTTCCTAAGGAAGCCAGCCATCCACGAAGCAGGGAACCGGTCTTCAGAATCTAAGAAGCGTCATGTCCTTAGTGCTTAAACTCATGGCAAGTTCAGAGCCAGCAAAACTGGCAGGTGGAACAGGGGAGAGAAATGAAAAGTTTGCATGTCTATAGTATACTTTGGAATCAAATGGGCCTCGTAAGTTAAAATGGCTCAACTGCTTTCAGAATGAAGTGCTGCAGGACTGGAGGAGACGCCGTTCTCTGGAATTAGGAGCTGGGAGAGACACATCTCCATCTCCAGGGACCTTCTGGGCTGAGCTGTGAGCACAGGGCCTTATTTTTCATGAATGCTTTCAGTTAGGGAATTTATGACTTTGCCCAGATAAAGATTTCTTTTGGTTACTTTCTAAAATCAACAGATCAGGCAAGTAACTGGTAATTTCCCAAAATGAAATCTGGCCGTGTTAGTATCTTAAGGCGCCAACTAGTTCATGTTAATGCCCATCAATAGCTGCTGCTAGTACCAACAGCTGTTGCTGAACAATCAACCCTCAAATGACTAACTAGATAATCTATCACACTAGGTGCTTTTACTATCTTGGATTTTTTTGAGCTTTAGAGAAATAGTCTTTGTAATATGCCTTAGAAGCTTCTTCTCTCTGGCTTTGTTTCACTCTTCCTCTTCTTCTTCCCCTTCCCCTTCCCCTTCCTCCATGGTCTCCACAATGAGCTCTGCTGTGCAGGTGGCTTCTCCGAGACTGTTGACAGCCTTGCAGGTGTACTTGGCATCGTCGTCCCCGCAAACATCGCTAATGATTAAAGAGCAGTTCCCATCCTCGTCGTAGTCTATCTGGAAGTGGCGGGACTCCCGGATTGACTGGTCATCTTTGAACCAGACAACTTCAGGGTCTGGGTATCCTGCAGCACGGGGAGAGGACACAAGTTGCAGAAACGATTATTCAAAGTTTCTTATCAATTCATGCAAGCAGCTCCTAAGCAACCTCTATTGATTAAAGGGGTACAGGAAAAAATCACAATGTTGGCTTTTAGCATCTCTTTTGAGATTTACATTCAGATATGGGCATATGTTGTAAATAGCAATATCTGAAATCCCACAGAAGGTACTTTACAGGCATGCCATTTACCATCCACGTGGGGCTTGTACTACGTCCCACCTGCAACACAGCCCTGACTCCAGACACATGCCTAGAGCTAAAGATCTCCTTGGAGGAAAAGAAAATTTCTTATCTTGTGTAGAAGGGTTGAACTTAAATAAATGTAAATAAAAAACAAGAAAACAAATGGGCACAAGAGATCTTTAGGGGGTGATGGAAATGTTCTAAAATTGGATTGTGGTGATTGTACAATAAGATGGGTAAATTTTATGTTACGTAAATTATAACTCAAAGCTCATAATAAGCTCCATAATACATAAGTTAGAGGATCTGATAATATTGCTAAGAAAAAAAAGCAATATTTATCTTAGTCTGATCCAAAGACAGATAATCTGCCAACTATAGATAACTGGAAATTGACCACATTGGTTAGCCTCATTTTATGTTATTAGTCATGTTTCTGGAAAATTCAGCATTTAAAAATATATTTTATATACATATATACATCTTATGTATTATATATATGAGATATATATATATATATATATACTCACACGGATAAGCCTTTACAAATATATAATAATTCTAACTGACTTTCTTTACGTTTGGGAGAAATATTTTTACAGGAAAAAAATTACAGCCCCATTCAGAATAAAAATTACACATAAGAACTTAAGAATTCGAACATTCTTTTCAAGTAGATTTTGTTTATATCAAAATGGCAGCCATATGCTTTAATTCCTCCTTAGTGCTCTAGTCAAAGTTCTGCAAATAATGAAGGAACTAATCCCAAAGAGAAAAGTACAAAAATGATAATCACTATGTTGTAATAATTTTTAAAAAGGAAAAAACTTCAGAAGACCCAGAGACAGTGGTGATGGTGAGAATTCTGAGCACTGGCCCCAGAGCTTTCAACAGTGTCCCCAAGCTGTGCACTTCCATACTAGCAAAGGCAACACATCTACTTTTTTTTTTAATTGAATAGAAAAAAAGAAAGATGATTATAGGCCCTGTATTTACAAGGCAATCTGAGATATATATAATGAGGCAGGAGAAAAACTTTTCTCATTCCTCACTTTGGGTTACTTTACCCAAAAGGCATTATCTAGTCCTACTGCTGGAGAATCTTAGAACATTGGGAGGCATGATTTTTTCTGACGGCTGTCCTGTGCTATGCAGCCTTGGGAAGGTTGCCTAATGAACTCCTGTGCTTTATTTGGTCAGACTGAAATGGGAGATAACCCTCCACTTTGGTTGGCACACAACAGTCACAGACTTGAGACAAAGAACCCTGTCTTTTCTTGCCCTTATCTTTCTGGAATGTTGCCGTCTGTGGAAATGGAAATGCTTTGTGTCACCAATATTGCTCACTTCTCAGGTGCTATGCTAAGATCCCTTAAGTTCCCTTGAGCACTGACAGCTCACAATTCTATGGCCACGTTATTCTCGGCAGGCAGAGAAGCATGGGGAAGGTGGCACAGGCACCTGGAGCGCAGCTTCCCTCCATCTGAAGTCACATGGCATGCTCACTCTCTGCACTTACCAATCCCACAACTTTTCCCTTGGTGCCATGACATCTTGAACAGACTTAAGAGGTTCCCCCTTTTCCCATATGGCCTCTCATAGCATTCCCCAGAGCTACGCAGGCATTAGACATCATCTTAAGGTTAAAGGCCTGAGGCTCGGAAGACTTAGATCACCACCCAAGGTCACACAGCCCACAGATGAGCAGCAGAGCCACCCGACTCCCCATCCTATACTCTTCATGGCCACCTTCCTTTGAAGCCTCTTGTGGGCAGTTCACATGCTTCCCAGAAGCTTGCAAAGCTCATTTCATTAAGCATGTTCCATAGCCAAACAGGTCCATGATAAACTACTTTTAACTTGAGTCTAGTGGCTGATGTAAGGATGTGAAATAGCAAGGGTGTCCTAGGCGAGTCACTGAATGGCACCAACCTTCAGGAGGCGGAGTGGGAGCAGTTGGCCAACTCCTCCTGGCCCCGTTGTCCTCGCAGCCTGGCTGCCCAGAATGAACATTTTGCCCGGGGCACAGGGCAGAGCCCACCAGTCCACCACACCACTTTTGTAGTCAAGGGAAGAATAGCTACAACTTACCTTCAATCTTGCAGTCAAATCTAGCAGCGCTTCCCTCCACAACTTCTAAATCACGGATGGTCTTAGAGAAATAGGGTTTTACATGGGGCTTTTCCTCTGCAACAGCCTCAAGGAAAGCTTGAGACACATCTTCTAGGAGACAGGGAAGGAAATGCGGTCAGTTCTTCATTCCCTGTTCTCTCCTCTTCCCTCTTTTAAAAAAGCTGACTTTTTTTTTTTTAAGTTGCTATAATTCAGCAAATAATGCAGCTTAGAGGACTGAATCAAGCACACCTTTCTCCTGGGGACAGGTTGGCCTGCTGCCGAAAGGTTTTGGCAGCAGAGAGAACCATAACCAAACTGCACAAATGTTTGAACTCCCCCCCTTTCCCTTATGCTGACACATTGAAAAAGGAAATAATCTTTAAAAAGGATTTTTGGCTGCATTCCATGCTGTTTCAGGATTCAGTGGAGGGTATCTAACAAGGACAAACCACAACAGCCTTCCCGATCTCTGTCCCCCCTTTGCCCTCCTCCTGCAGCATCAGGCCCTTTACCTCCTCCTCGGGAAGAAGGAGCTGGGTCCTAGATGCATCTTCAACCTGCCTGGAGTTCTGTTCTCCACACTTACACTGCCTTCCCATTGTATGACGTGGACCAGGGATTCAGGGAAAAGCTGTCCTTGGAGGGGCTCCTGTATCTTCTCCCTTCCTTTCAGGCTATTTCTGGGTCATCTGGGGAGTATGGATCAGGAGGGACCAGGCCCACATGCTGCAGACTATGCCCCCGACCCCATCAGAACAGCCCAGCAAGCAGCCTCGCCAATTACCCTACCTTTATACTCAGGAGGGATCTAGACTTAGCTTCTCACCTTTGGATACCAAAAACACCAGGCAGCGGGAAGTAGGCAGGTGTCTTTGGCAAAATGAGGTGCCTTAAGAAGATAAGGGCCAGTCCCTACATGTATCTGGAGCAGGAAGAGGCCGAGGCCTTCACTGAGGAGATGGTCAAGGCAGCATCTCGCAGACGGTGTGCAAATAACTAACTCTCCTGGTCTTCAGGAGGAGCCCTGTCATGCACAGTCTACCCCATTCAAACGACGTTTCGGCAACATGAAAAATGCCAAATGACTTTGGACTATAGTTCGTTTTTTTAAAGAAAAACACAAAGACGTAAGAATATGGAAGGATTTTTTTTTAAAGATACTACTATATGTGTTTATTTATGTTTACCTATCAATATACAAATATCGCTTTTGTAATGAGAAAAAAGGAAGCTTTTAATGAAGTCTTCGCTAATTCTTATGTAAAATATAGGGAAAAGAACAGCGGAGGTCATCTGGTTCTATTAGACAAATAACTTTCCCTCTGAAAATAGTTGAACCTAAGGTTGAACAATTAAAGAATAACTAGAAATTGTTGTTAGGGCAACCTAAAATTAGTTCTGAATTTAATCCTTGTAGTTTATATTATATAAAAAAAAACCAAACCGAAAACCCCCCAAAACCTCAAAATGTCCCTCCATCCCCCAACCCTTCCTTTCTCACCAATTGGCTGGAGAAAAATCTTCCTGGAGCTCCTTACCTTCAGATTCTAATTTTTCTGCATTGAGCGGGCTGGTTGGTGACCCTGTTGAGGATTTCCTGCCACTGAGCCCTGAGATCATTGCCATAGAGGACAGTCTTCCAATGGCTCTCACAGCATTGCCCGTTTTCTGGAAAATAGACACTGGGGTTGGACTCAGGCGGCGTCCCTGTCTCCAGCTGGGCAGTGGGGTTCGGGGAGAAGAGCCTAGTCCAGGAGAAGTAGCTGTCCCTGAAACGAGGGCCTCCCAAGTGCCGAGGTTCTGCCAGAGGAGTGAGCCCAACCTTGCTCTGCTCAGCACTATCAGCGTGTCAGAAGATGTTCGGAGAATGGAATGGGGCCTGGAACCAATGTGTGCGTTAATGTGACTAAACAAGGTCAACATGAGACAAAAACCCTTTTCATACTGTGCTTCAACTCCCATAAAAGGGATAGTTTATATAAAGCAACTGCAGGCTGAGACAGCTCCAAAGACTTATTGCTGACGGGGCCCAGTGGGGCTGTTTCTCGTAAAACAATACTAGTGATAGGAATTTAATTGGTCCAGAGAAGGTTACTACAGATCTGACAGGTCATGATGCGAAGAAAAAAAAGAAAAAGCATTCTATTGACCTTGGGCAAGTCGCTTAACCTCTCCGGGCTTCAGTTTCCTTCTGTTTAAGGAGGGGTTTGGACAAGATGATCTCCAAGGTCTCATTAGTTCTGTTTATGATTCAGATGCTTAAGAGATTTCGAGAAACACTCAGCCTGGCCTGTGAGTCTGTGAATCCACAATGAGGTTCTGGAGGGGTGTACCTCCCTGACATACAGCCAGGCATCAAAAAGAAGGACCCAAAGAAATGAAAGGCAGCGGCACTTTGCTTTTCTGAGATGAGAAACCTTGGGAGAAGACAGAATTTCTGCTGAAAAGGACGGCAGAACTTGCTATGAAAACTTCCTTTGCATTGTGAAAATTCTACCAAGCATAGGATTTAGGTCAGGAAATACCCTATAATATAGAGTTGTGTCTGTGTTTCTCCTTCACGTTCTGATCCCACAGGTCCTTGAAGGTCTCACCTCCAAGTGATGTTTCCTGCCCCTATTCTAAGGTCAGTGGAATGACGAGGTAAGAAACGAAGGCATCACCAACTCTTTCCATCCCTGCACCCAAAGCATCTTTTCAGGCATCCTGCCGCTGCATGTCCAGAGTGCAGACACCACCGCAGACTGGCTCCCCAGAGAGTAAAGAAACAGCCTGCACATAGGCCAGTGGCCGGCACTCACCTACTGGGCCATAAACTGCACTGGCACAGCCATTTCCTCCTGAACTAACTTCATGTGCTCAAGTATTTCAGTAAAGCCTCACGATTTTGGACTATCTGGAAAGCCAGGATATTTCCATAAAAAGATTATTTTTGAAAGTAAAGAATCACAGGGCACTAAGGACTCAAGGGTGTGTGTGTGTGTGTGTGTGTGTGTGTGTGGTTTAAGCTGAGATCTGCTATAACGGCCACCACTTTTCTGTTTGTCACACGCCATCCTTGTGGCTGACTCTTTTCATGCACTTTGGACAGACATTCCATTCTGCTCTGTCCTCTGGCCATCCGCCCTCTCGCATACATCACTGTGGTGTGGTTATGTTTCCGGCCCTCTGTCACCATGGTGAAGCTGCGTCCCTCGGAACAGAATTCCGGAAGCCCCAGGTGGAGGTGATGTTGGGATGGGGGAAGAAGATGAGAGGACAATGGACCAACTTAGTTGTGTGCAGAGGCCCCGTGGCCCTGCAGAGAATGTACCTGCAGACTGAGTCCACTTGGCAGTCTCGCATGCTCTGCCTGGAGAGGCTGTTCCTGGTGACATCATTGATCTATTTGTTGTGCTAGCTGGAAAGATCCAGCTCTTCCCATGGGAGCTCATCCTGACCTCAGGAAGGGGCAAGAGGAGGTGCCAGCCACGGCAGCCCTCCCTATGGAGTCGACGTCAGACCTGACTATTCCCAAGTCAGCCAAACTCTCAGACCCAGCCCTTCTGGCTCTCGATTCCCTTTATCCAACACAGATTGGTTTGCCTGGGCCAGGAGTCGCTCAACTCAGAGAGTAGAAATTTACTATGCAAATCAGTTCCTCTCTGTGGACCTCATGTTCTTGAACCAGATTTGAATCTCCCTATAGCTCCAGTCTTCTCCAGAGAGACTATGATCCATACTTGTGACTGTGTAGCAGGGAACACTCCCCATGAGCCCATGGGCTCCCTAATTCCAAACTCCTGGATTGTGACTGATTAGGACTATCTTCACTTGTATGGTGTGGAATAAGGAAATCTTTCTTCTTCTATTAACAAAATGACTAATGTGAAGTTGCCAGAACAAGGCAGATAAAAGAGAGTATTTCAGAGAAGGAAGCCAATACACATTAACAAAGAGGCTTCCATCAGATGGAGTATTACAGCATCTAATTTCTAGAACAGGGAGAAAAGTAAGAAGTGCTTAATAAGGAAAATCTTAAAAATAATATACGTCAATCTTTGGGAACTGATTTATGAAAAAAAATCAGTAGAGAAATTGTCACAACTAGAAATACATCTGTACGTTCTAGTCTTCCAGTTTCATGCCTTTGAGCTGAAAATTGGTTGCTGCTTTACTACGATTTTAGAAATTTTTGGAACATCAAGAAAATTTCAATACCCTAAGTTCCATCCTTGCTTTGAGGAAGTCTTTTTCTTGTCTGAGGGCAATTGCCCAGGCTGGGTTCCTGTGCTCCAGGCGGGTACTGTTTGTACGGTTCTCCCTAATGCCACACAGACTCCCTCCCTTGGGGGAGCCAGCGAGGGTGACTAACCAGCCTGGGTTTGCCGAGGACGGAGAGGTTTCCCAGGAGGAGAGTCTTTCAGGGCTAAAGCTGGGATGGCCCCTGGCACACTGGGGCAAGTTGGTCACCCTAGAGCCAGCCAGCCAGCCATCATAGACCCTACATATATACCCACAGCTCTGAGACTCCAGTTTCCCCTGATAAGTGAATATCCAAATGTGATGGCCAAGAGTACTCTCTGCTATACAGAGTCAAAAGCTTTCTTCTCGATGGGCCTATGGTCCATGCTGCTGGAGTCTTTGTGGGTCTCAGAAAATAAAGATGGCTGCCCACAGGCCTCTCATTCCCAGTCTTTTGTTTCCAGTTTCACAAGCAGCAGCGCTGTTACCCTCTTCAACTCACCCTCAGTGCTGCTGCTCATCACGTCTTTTTAGAATTCTTTCATATAAATAAAAAACGTACCTTCTTTCAGAAGATCAATGACTCCTAAGATCAATGACATGATTAGTCATCTACATGTTACCTTACTTATAGGGATTTGCTCTCATGTTACTTCCTTCTTCCTGGGCCTTTTATGGAAACCATACCAGAACGATAGCAAGGAACCTTCTCTTGTGCAGCCATAGAGATTTCTGGGCCACCTGTGTCGGCCCTGGGCCCTTCCCTCCACCACAGTCCACCCCATTTTATTCCACTGCACTTTACTCTGCCCCACCACACGCAACCTCAGCTGCTCTGAGAGGGAAGCCCCTATTCAGGGTGTGCTAAGGTCCTGGTATCTGGGGTAAAAAATGTGGATGGTTAGATGCAGGTGAGCCATTACCAGTGAAATTATGCTTCAGGGACATCTTGTGCTACCTGGGATTTTATAGACTACTTTTGTGTGTTAATTTTGTGAAACCTAACCACTATTTTTGTGGAAAACCTATTTCCAAATGCTGCTACCTATATGAAGGTATGAAATTAAGGTTCCTTCTCTGAATTCTATCCTTTCCTTTCCCTTCTCACTTCCAGAAAACCTTATGGCTAGTAACACTGTTAACAAGTAGGAAAAACTTTGATTTAAAGTATCAGCACAAATTATGTTTCCCTGACCCATCAGACTAAAAGATTCCATTTATTTCCTCTCCCATTCCCTTTTCTCTGTGCCTGTCCCTTGGGTTCAGGTCCTTCCTGAAGGCTTTGGTTCATCAACAGATGTGTCAATGCTCCCAGAGAGCTTGAAGTGATAAGGCTGCCTCTTAACCCACAGCATCATCCAAGCAAAATCCCGTGAGACTCCCTGCATGTAGGACCACCCCACCCCCACACCAGCCACCCTATTCACTCCAGAAATACCATTATTTCTTTGAGATCTACTGGCCATAGGATCATTAATAAAGCCAACTTTGATTTTATGGACCCCTTTATGTTTTAAGAACATTAGTTACTCCGATTTCACTGGATCCTAATGATACCAGAGGGTAAGGTAAGCAACACAGGTGTTCCAAGTCACCTGGCACTTGAGGGAACCGAGAGACCCCCCCTAAACCTTCAGTGGGGGCTAACCAGGAACTGCCTCCCATTGTGGGGGAGTCCTGGCTGAGCCACTCAGGGGGCAGTAACCCCTTAAACACATGCACCCTAAGGCCCCCTCCGCCTCTCCTCCTCTCAACCTCTGTGTGAAGTTGTGCTTTTTGGGGGTTTAGTGACTACAGTTTAGTCCTGCTCTATGGCAACTTACCAGTGTCCCAGTTGCCTCTAAAACAGAGATTTCCTTCTTCTCTGCCACACAGACCATTTTTAAATGCCCCAGTTCCCTTGGCTGCCCAGTTAAAGGACTCTGCTCCTGTCGGGGTGAGTACATCTGCGCCTTCTCCTCCGTTTGTGCTGTATCCCCTCTTCTCTCGTTCTAGCCCATTTTCCATGACCACTTTCAAAGTCCTCCCCCTGGCAGCATTTCCTCACAACCACATCCAACTCTGGTGTGACTGACTCCTTTCTCCCATCTACACTCACATATATGGCTATGGAAGGTTATACTGATAGTTTATGATTCTTGGTGTGCATTATGTCCTTTTATGTCCATTTGCTTCAGTTCCCCATTACACTATACATTCCTTGAGTATAGAAACCCATGTACCGGCGTGTAGAAACCATAGCCCAGAAATTTTGTAATACTAATAGTGATAATAAAAATAAAATAGCTGGTGACAAGTTCTCTATGGTTTTGGATGACAATTTTATCCATCTGCTATTAATCAGAGGCAATTTTGTGCCATTGTTAAGACTGTACTTTGGAGCCAGGCTCTCGGTTTGAATCCACTCCCATTTACTAGCTATGTGATCCTTGGTAACTTTTCTAACCTTTCTCAGCCTCAGCTTGTCTGTAAAGTGGGGTTAATAATAGTACCTGCCTCCTAGGATTAAAAGACTCACCACATAGAAAGTGCTTTGAATGTTTCCTGACATATGGCCAGCCCTCCATACATATGAGTTACTGGTATCATTTTTGAACACTTACTATGTGCCATGCAATATGCTCAAGGCCAGATGAAGATTACTTCATATGATTCTACCAAAGATGCTGTGATGTTGGTACCACTATTACCCCCATTTTACAGGTGAGAATATGAAGGCATGGGAAGGTTGTCACTCACCCAAGGACACATAGTAACGTACAGTCTCCCTAGACAGTGGGGACCATATCTCTCTTTGTAGATCCTGTGCCCTCCTCCTTCACTATAAAGAAATATAAGGCCATCACACTGTCTTTAAGGAGATCACATTCTCCAGGGTTGCCAAATAGTCTTCAAGGTGACATTGCTCAACCCTAGCCACAAAGACATGAAGTGTCGGTCTTGGTCCCAGACTATTTCAGAAACAGATGTAAATATTCTTGGATTGAGGGTAGCTCCAATAAAGCAAATGTGAGGGGCAACATCTGAGTCCAAAGGGATACCCTCGTTACCTGCCATTTCCTTCTTGCCATGTACTTCTTCATGCGGTCCTTAGAGAGTTTCTTGGCCTCCATGTTCTTGGTGTCTTTCATAAGCCATGGATGCTGAAGGCACTGGGTGCAGTCCAGGCGGTTTCTGATGGAGGCAGAGATCAGAGGATTTCTGAGCAGGAGGGGACCTCAGAGACTGCTGGTCAGATCAGAAATGGGAAGTCACCTGTCCTTGGTCACACAGGGCAGAGCCCAGGGCTCTCTCTGTTCCCAGTCCATCCACCATGATCAGGGTCACTGTGCTCCTGGGCCTTTTTCCCCTCTTGGTCTGAATTACACTGACTTACTCTATGTAAGTGATTAAGTGTTAAGGCCTCACCACCACATAAGCAACTGGAGTCTCATGTCCTGCCCTTGGGGTCTAGGAAGGGTAAAGGCAGACACATCTGAGAATGATATTCTACGGTGGGGTCACACGGGGGGCAGGGAGCTATGGAGGCCTAATCTTTCTGTCTCCTTGTCTGGGGTAGGAGAGAGTAAAACATTAGGCCAAAATCTCTGAGAATCACTGAGCTCTCATGTCTTATGTTGTGGTTGAGTGTCGGGTTTTTCTTGTTAAAACTCAGAAGTATGTCCTATATACAACCTATGAATTATGACAACCTTAGAAACTGCACTCAGACTCATTTAATCTTTCTGAAAGCTCTGGGATTCTAGAAATAATTCAGGGTCATCACCTTAATTGTAATAGGACTAATAGAGCCCAAAGAACCAAATGTTAACATACATAGAAAAATAAGTATAAGTAAATTTGCTAAGTATAGCAAAATGTAGTGATCTTTAGATAAAGGGATTACGGATTATTTTAATTTTCCTATATTCATATTTTCTACAATTTACATGTATTAATTTTATAATACAAAAATATTTTAAAAAGTGTAGATAGGTGGAGATTTCTGGCTAAAGAGATGCTACATTTAAGAGTTTATGGGAATCGAGTGTCTTGATAATTTGAAATCAGTTCTTTGGTGAATCCATTTTATGAGCACAGAGGGGCCAGCACAGCTCATTACTGAATTAATTCAAGGTCGGATGAGAAAACAGGTATATACATAATGCCTCATTTACCAAATCTTCAGTGAATGAAGCTCGATGGACAAAAGCCATCCTGGACCAGTGTTATTGGGAAGGAGGTCTGCATCTCCATTGAAGCACCCTGAGAGTGAGGATCGCTCCCACTGGAAGGGAATCTAGGCCCCCACAACATCCAGATTCTACCCAGGTCATGCCTACTTCTGCTACAAAGGTTGTGAGAGCAAAATGCCAAAAAGGCCTCACCGAAGGAGTGTGGATGTAGCTTCTGGAGGAGTTTGGCCTGAGGTAGCTCAAAAGGACTGAGAGGTGGACACATAACCAGAAAATCGGAGCCATCTGAGAGACCCTCCAACTCTGCTCTTTTCACAGCTGTGCTCTTGGTCCCAAACAGGATTTCTCCCAAAGGGGAACAAGATAACTGGTAGCCTCAGGGGGTCTGTGGGCTAGGCAGACAGGGCGGAACCTGCACCCCAAAGTCACCTGGCTAATGCAGTCACCTGACTGGGGAGTCTGGCCGCCCTTCCCCTTCTCATCCTCTGGTACCCCACCTACTCAACGCCACCCTTCTAGGGCAAAGCTTAGAACTGTTCCCTGTTGCCAAATGCTACTGGGGGGCTCCTGGGGCCAGGCCCTGCCTCATCTGGCCACCTGTTTACAGAGCAGGCAAGGCACCCAACGGGCCGGTTGCTCTCATCTGACAGCCACGGCTCCCTTCCCCAGGGCAGGCCAGCTTTCCCTACACGCGCACAGCGTCCCTGCCCCCTGCTGTACCCCCACCAGTTCCCTCACCCGGAGAGTCCTCACCCACGAATTTGGCTGGCCACACCCGAGGCCTCCGCCCTAGCCTCCCCAGCTCCGCTCCTCTCATGGGAACACTCACGGTGTGCCTTGTGTGTCTGACCTGCTGTCACGGCCTCAGGCCGTCCATATGACCCAACACACTGGCCTCCCAGTGGTCACTACTGTTTTATGTGTCCCTCCACCGACCACAAGGGCAGTTCCCGGCAGCCCCCACAGCCTGCATGGTGAGGGGGGCCAGGGACCACGTGGGGACAGGGCTGAGCCAGTGGTCTGAAATCACAGCCTCACTTAGGCCAGTGGGAGCAGGTACCCTGTTCAGGCCAGCAGTTCTTAAATCACTGAGATATGGAAAAAACACCAAGCCGGATTAGCACAGGGTTATGATCAGGGGCCACAAACAGGATACTTCCGGAGTAACCTCCGAAGAGGGGCTGAGGTTTCAGCCTGGCTTCCGTGGCCACACTCGCACACAGAAAACCAAAGGGGCTATATCATTATTCACACAGAACAGGCTGCTCCTCTCCCTGCAACATTGGTCAAGGGTTGCTTTTCGAGTGAGGTTTCTGTGCTTCTCAAGACCAGTCGGGTGTTGGGGAGCGGGGGGCCTAGGAAGACTCCTTCTCCTCCCCACTACTCGCAGTGCCTGCCCCCCTCTCCTCAGGGGAGAGGGGACCCACACCGGGCAAAGGAAGTCCCTGCTTCCGGACCCCAGTCCAGGGAATGGGGAAGCTGAAAAGATGGAAATGTCAACTCATTACTTCATATCTTTCTTCAGCAAGTTGCTGATAAAATCCTTGGCATCATCAGAGATCTCATCGAACGCTTCGTCATCGAAGTCCCAGGTGGCTGAGGTAACGTTGGCTAGAGTTTCGTTATCGTTGTCACCCATGAAGGGGGAAAGTCCACTAACCCTGGAAGAGAAGAACAGGACAGCCGGTGAATGGGGGTGGGTGTTGGCAGGGAGGACACGGTGCGACGGTCCCTCCAAGTGTTACTGAAGTCAAAGGTGAGGGCCCGCAAAAGCCTGCACCCATCACACCCCTGTGCCTGCCTTGCCTCCCGCCAGAGAAAAGAGAAGGCGTGGTTCCCCAGGCTTTCGTGGCCCCGACTCTTCTCAGGGCTCACAGTACTTTTGGCGTGTCACTGCCTATTGTCACCACCTGCCTGTGAGGCTGAGGGGAAGGAATTTACGTCAGTTTACGGCTTTGGTAGGACACAGCAGGGCCCTTCCTCCCTGTCCTCTGTTCTTGCCCAAAGCCCAGAACCTTCTCCAAGGCTCCTGGGTGGAAGACTACCTTCCTCTCTGTGCTGGTGCCACCCTCACCAGGGACTAGTTACATGGTACAGCACTCACCACCACACCGGGCCGCCCCTGCTCCCTTCTACCGCTCACACCATCAGCACCAATGACAGGGCCCAGCACGCCCGGGGTGCTTAGGAAGCATGGACAAACAGCAGACTTGGAATCAGCAACATGGGTTTGCTGATCCGGCTATCCCAGTGAGTCTGAGGCACTTAGGCCAAACCAGAAAGCTTCCCTAAGAGATACCAAGGCTGAGGAAATGGCACAGTCTGTTCCTTTTCTGGGTGATCTGGGACAATTTCCTAATCTCTCCGTGCCATGTTGTCCTCTTCTATATAATGGAGAACCTACCACTTAACTATACAGTGGTCACCACTTTTACTTATTCTACTTCTCCTCTTCCTCCTTCTCCTCCATCAAGAGCATCCTGGCAGCCAACATTTACCGTGTGCCAGGCACTGGGCAAACAGCTTAAAATAGATGAACTCATTCAATCTTAATACCACCCTATAACCCAGGTAATTCATTACTTTAACAGATGAGGGGATGGGCACAGAGTGGGGTTAAGTAACTTGCCCAAGGTTTCAATCAGTGAGATCTGAACCCAGCCACATTTCTCTAGAGCCTAGATCTTAACTGCACCTTTAGACGAGTATTTCTATGCAGATGAAGCCATCATGGTGTCTAGCTCTGGCATGAGGCCTGGTCCATAGTAAGGAGCTTTGTCCATGACTGCAGATATTATACAGTTCTTCCACATACAGTTCACGCCCACTGCCTCACCAATCTGTGACCTCAGGAATGACGCATTTACCAATAACTTAAGGCAAATGATATTTGTAAGGCCAAGTATCTCAAAGCCAAGTAGGACAGATTTACGGCTTACCGGCCTGATTGCTCACTTCCGTGTACCTCATCTTTGTACCAACCGTCCCCCCGGCCATTTACCCTGACCTAGGGCGACCTCCTGGGGGTCAGGCCTAGGCAGGTGCACAGGGCCCCACCCTTAGAAGGTCCCACTCTTGGTCTAATGATCTGCTCCTGTCATACTGAAAGTCATAGTAACGTTTGAACAAGTCACTCCCCCTTTTTATTCTGCATGGGACCCCACAAATTATGTAGCTGCTCCTGCCCTGACCCCACTTGAGTCCCATGAGATGGATCCAGGGCCTTCATGCCATCAACCTTCCAGATGAAACCTTCACTAATGTCCCTTTCCCCCAAATCCTTAAGAACCCATCATCATAAACAATGACACAAACCCTTCTGGAGGCGTCTCTACATCCAAACGGCCTCAGCTTATGAAATACAACAGCACCTGCAAACTAAGTTTTGTAAAACAAAACCCACTGATATATTGTGAGGCAAGCTTGCCATGGGAGGAAGCCTCTGGCGAAACCTTTTGTAAAAAGAAGAAAGCTTTGCAATGTGGGTTGTCTTGCCCTGGTCAATATACTTGTGTTTTAGAATAACAGAGTTTTGCAGATGGCATTAAAATGTCTTAAAGCAAAACACTGATTTCTGTTCTTTTTGAAGAAGGCATGGGGCTAATTATGCTCGGTTACATGACAACGAAGGAAGGGTGGGCGCGAACCACTCCCGAGTCTGCACCGTTATAGGCTATTCCTCTCCCCCCTCCCCCAACACACACTCTCTGGGCCTCAGGTTCCCCTTTTTTCCACCAAGGGTACTGGGCTAGAATTCCTAGGGGCTTCCAGTTCTCCCCATCTCTGTGATTCAGTGTGACCCCAGCTAGCCCATCTCGAAGAAGCCTGACTCTTGCTTGTCAGCTACACGCCTCCTTCTGTCTTTACATTTTGCATTTGAAACAAAGAGGGGGAAAGTCCTGCAGCATTCCGAAGACTGCAAGAAGAGCAGACAACCCTGCTGTGGAATGCTGCACCATCCTCTTCTCTAAACCTCCTTTCCTAATTAGGGACTGTAATCCTGCAAAGATAGGGCTTAATCTCTGTAAAGTTCACAGCTGGGGAGAGCCTCCTCGTCTCTGGCAGCCCTCCTTTCTGGCAGCCCAGCCATCTGAAATACCCCCAGCCCTGGCTGGGTCCTTGCCTGCCAAGCTCCCACAGAATTCCTGTTAAAGAGTATGTCTCTAAAATAAAACTTGCAATATATGCAGAGCATGATGACAAAGAGAGTGTCAGAATTTCAGTAATATTTCTTGGTGGTGGGATTTGGCAGGACTTTTTTTAAAAAAATTTCTTTTTTGGGCTTTTTATTGCTAGAATTTGCACAAGGATCACGTATGGGTTGGGTTGATGAACCCAATCAACAAACATAATAACATTAGTGTTAGAAACACAACTACCCACCCCTCTTCCTAGTTTTATCTCATTTTTTAACTGAAGAGGATCAAAGTATGCCACTCCAAAATATGCCACTTTGGTATAAAGAATGTTTTGAGCTGAAGGCAATTAGCTCTTTGCCCTCCCTTTCTGTCTCAAAGCAGGACATCCACTTCTCTTTATTAAGGTGACATTAATTTCCATTTGTAAATATGTTTTCAACCCTTCCCAGAAAGAGGAGACTCATCTTCATAACAGACCTTGCTAAACAACCCTTATTTACTACACACTTCCTAGTCACCTTCTCATAACTTACACCCTCCAGAAGCCCCAAACCTCTTTTCCTTTGACTAGTTATTTCTCTACAATTACTTGCTTGGTCTGTTAAAATAGTATATAAGCCCCCAATTCTAAACACCTTCTTGAATGACATTTCTTTGTGAACTCCTATGCATATACACATAATTAAATCTGGCTTTTTTCTCTTGTTAATCTGCCTTTTGTCAGTTTGATTTGCAGGCCTCCAAGAAAAGAACCTAAGAGGGTGGAGGAAAGTTCTTTCTTCCTCCCCAACATAACCAACAGATTTATCTGTTTTTTTATACAACTGTAATCAGCATGGGAAAATTCTCGGGTGTTCCACTTTTTTGTCACTTGACATTGTCATTCACAAGCGTGTCCAAAGTCTTCACATCCATTTTTCATGGTCGCTGATGAGTCACAGAGGTCATGACTACAGGCTGTTCTAATTTTTTAACTCTTAATCTCTCACTGAAACAAAACTTTGCCCAGGGAATCTGATGCAGAAGACTGTTCTGCTTGCAGGGCAGAATGTCAGAACAGAGAAAGGTACAGAAATGTCTCTTTCACTATACTTTCCTCATGGTGTTTTTCAAGCAGACGACCCTCCTTCAGGTATGGCCAGTGAAAGAGACCACACATGGGCCAGCAGAGCTCTTGAAGTCTTAGGAAGAGGTTAGTCTTTTATCCCATGTTAGCCTTCAGATACTCATTCCCTGGGGTGGTGGAAAGATTTGAGGGGGCTGGTTAGGTCCCAGAGGAAGAACCGGGTATCTTTTCGTGCAGTGGCTGGGAAAGTAGACCCCCTGGGTTAGTCACACTAACTGCAGCCTAAGTCTCTGAAGAGCAAAACCTACAGGTGGTGGTTGGGTCTGGTACAGGCTCAGGGTGCCTGGAGCTAGAATCAGAGAGCATGTCTGGGTTCAGCAGTGGGGAGGGCAAGGACAGCCCTTAGTGGGGCTGTTGGATCCCTCCGAAGAACCCTGTACCCAAACCTGCAAGTCTGAGTAGGCACCTAATACTTGGGTACTGGGCCTTCTCCCTAGCTCACTGGGCTGACGTCCCTAGAAGTTAGACTCTGGATGGGGATGGCCGCAACGTTCTGGACCACAGTAGATTCTCAAGAAATGAGCTGAGGGGCGCCTGGGTGGCTTAGTTGGTTAAGCATCTGACTTCAGCTTGGGTCATGATCTCTGGGTCCTGGGATCATGCTTCTCCCTCTCCCTGGGATCTGCTTCTCCCTCTCCCTCTGCCCCTCTTCCTGCTTGTGCTCTCTCTCTTAAAAAAAAAAAAAAAGACAAATGAGCTGAAATGGGAAGTCTGTCACTGAGCCCACTAGGAATCTGGTAGGGAGAAGGCAGAGCAGTGATTGCCCTTTACCTTGCCTTGGAGCAAGGGAGGGAGAGAAGGAATTCTGGAATAGGGGTGAGAGAAGGGCACAGAGAAGGGTTCTGGTGTCCCCACAGGCAGTGAGGGATCACTAAGTGCTCAGAAAATAGGGGAGAGGAAAGCAGGAAAGGAAAGGAGGTTTTAGAAAAGGAGATAAGGCTTAGGACATCCTTGAAGTGTGGACTAGAGCACTCCCATCCTCTCTCCTCCTGCCTAAAACCAGACATTGCTAACACCAGAAAAATCTCCAGGAAATTCACAAAATCTACCATCTCCCTCCAGAATCAGGGATGAGAAGGTAGCGGGGGGCCCCTAATGCCACTCACTGCATCTCTACTCTGCCTGGAAAACCCAGGGCAGGCAGCGAGGCCAGGTCTCCAGTGTGGGGACAAGATCAGCCCTGATCTCCCTGAGGGGTTTGAGGAGTTCCTCCAACAAAGTCATAACAACGTACGGGGACAGAGCTGGTCCTTTAGGAGGTGCTCACCAAATATGTGTCAAATAGTAAATGAGTTATTACCTATTTCCCCAACTCCGTGGCCTCCCCATCTCTCACTGGCCCCAGAAAGGAGATGGGGGGGTTCCTCTGGTACAAATGTGGAAGGTGGCCTTGATGAGGACTGTCAGACAACCAAGCTCCAAAGAGAGGGAGAGAGGGTACATGAAGACTGCCATAGAGCCTCTTCCAGAGACTTCCAGCAGCAGCTCTAGAATTTTGCATGGCAGGGTCTGGAAGGAAGCAATCTGGCTGGCTCCAACTTTTGTTTTGGGTCCCACGTGCTCTGCTGAGGGTCCTCACTCAGGAGGGGAGCTCCCAGGCCTCTTCTCATTGTGAGAGCCAACAGGAAAAGTCCCGGGGGGAAGAGCAGCCCACAGTGGTATGTGCAGGAGCCTGGACACGGAGGCTGCAGGAGGCTCCACAGAGCTGACCTGTGTCCATCATGCCCCGCCCTCACCTGCCTCCCGGTCACGTGCACCTCTCCCTTCTCCTTGCACCCTGCTGGCCAAACACCTTCAGGATAGTGCCCCATTCATCAAAATTATTTTCTCCCTATTTCAAAAAGCTCTTCCCTATTTCTTGGTCTTAGCTTTAAAAGTAATCTAGTAAAGCAATATAACATATTATCCAAATTATTATATTCTGCTACCTAAAAGACTTTGCATTTTAAAATAAAGTGCTCTTATGGCTCAATAATTCTAGTTCTAGATTATATATCCGCCATGGACCAGAATACTTGCAATACCCCACACTGGCATCTATTAAAAGCCCATCAACGGAGACTGGATACACTGGATGGCGGCCATGCAGTGGGCTACTACACAGCACTGAGAATGGACAATCTACCACTGCGCACAGTAACACAAATGGGTCTCATGGGTCTTGTGAACAACGCTGAGCAAAGGAAGCCGGACACATCTTCCTGTATGATTTCGTTTCTATCAAGTTCAGGAACAGGCAAAAGTGGTGCACAGCATTAGACGTGAGGACGGTGGGTACCTCTGAGGGACAGTGACTGGGAGGGGCCCCAGCAGGGCTGCAGGGGTCCTAGCCACATGGGGATTCTTCATCTGGGTACAGGTTACACTGACCTGTTCACTGTGAAAATTTAAGGGCAGTCCCTGACCAGTAGGGAGACCAGCGGTCCTTGTTTCCCAGACCAGCCCCACTTTAGCACTGAGAGTCCTGTTTCCTAGGCAGCCCGTCAGGCCTGGGTGAACCGGGAAGGCTGGTCACCCTCCAGGACTGTGGGAAGTGGGCAGCCATGGGGACTTCCTTGGCCCCGGTCACCTCCAAGCCAAGCGAAGATCAGATCCCTGCCACAACTCACTCCCAGGTTCATGGTGAAGATCGAACGAGAACCCATGCGAGAATCTATGAGGGACCCAGGGACAGAACCAGGCCACAGGACAGCTGGGTCTGAACGCAACCAACTGAGTGAGCCTGTTTCTCTGGCCAGGTGTTCCCCTGGGGCCAGAGCTGTGTGTGAGCACCGTGCAGCCTGGGGAGCCCCAGGAGGGATGACTGGGCCCGCTGCCCTGCTCTAATTCCTTATTTACCAAGGAAGCCAGGAGGACTGTTCACTGGAGCTTCCACTACCTGACAGCCTCTTTCTCCTGGGGTAGGCTTAGGCGAGGGAGAAATAGGCAAATGCGCTCCTGGCCAGGGCTCTTCTTGTCTCTGCTCTGGGGAAGGTGCTGGTGGCGGGGGGAGTGACCTGGGCAGGGGAGAAGACGACTCTTTGGGGGACAGAGCCTACGACCGAGGTGTAACTGAGGGAGGCTGTCCTGACAGGTCACGGTGAGAATCACACTCCTGAGCAGGTAGGAAAGAAAGAAAACTCCGGGCCCCCGGGGCAGGGGGCACCTGGCACTTGAGGAGCAGTCTTGGTCAGCCCACTCTGCACACACACAAAATCACTCCGTCTCGTAGCCGTGGCTCTAAACCTGGCTGTGCAGCAGAACCTCCTGGAGCCATTTCTTACCCCGGTCTGAAGACCCCAGGGGCCAAAGAAAGCCTTCTTAGGTCCTCCTCAAGTTTTCTATGAAAACATTACATTTTTCCTTTCGCTTTAACAACAAAAATATGTTTTTTCCCCAAAATGAATGCATGCGTATCTGCATCTTCAGGAGACCATCCCTTCACTGTGTGTTGCCACATAAGCTCAGGGACTGCCTCAGAGGCCAAGGACTGTCTGCAGCCTGGGGTTTCAGTGAGATGCCACCAAGGCGTGCGTTCTAGAGCCTGCTGCTCCAAGTGCGGTCCTTGGATCAGCACCACTGGCAACCGGGAATCTGTTAGAAACGTGGATTCTTCGGTGTCCCAGACTTCCTGAAACGGAATCTGCAATCTAAGGAGAGGCCTAGGTGATTCGTGCATATGACTGCTCACAAAGCTCTGGTCTGCATTCCTGGCCTCCGCTATTCTTCTCCGGCATCATTAACTGAAATGGCTCCATATTGTCCACCTGATTTCCCAATTCCAGTTCCTGTGTGGCTTTCTGTTGTCTGCTGACGGCTGTCTCATCAAAAGTGCTTATAATTGGCCCATATAGTGGGCTCAGGGATGAGGCTGGTAGTTGGGGTCCCCCTGCCATGAGGATGGGGTGCTGTCTTCTGAAGACAACGATGATGCCCACAGGAGATGTGCACCTGGGCTCCCTGCCTCCTTCTCCATGGACCCACCTACACACATGAGGGTAAATTATACGGCACCAGCCACATTCCATCCTCCTGACCAAAGACCCCAGCCTGGTCAGCATGAGGGACAGTGAAGGGCCCAGAATGGGGTGTCAGGGTCAGCGCTAGCCACCCCTACAGAGGTGCAACATGGGCTGCTGACTTCATTGGGAAAACAGGAGTGGGGCAGGCTGGTGGGAGGGGGATAGGAGCTGTGGCCCTCCTGACTCCGGGCTGGGCTCTCCACCATAACCCACACTGGCTCCTTCAATGGCAGGGCAGCCTGGGGACCCTCCTGTGGAGCTCTCTGCCCCTCCCTCATGTGCCCCGAGACTCACAGGATGTAGCAGATGACTCCGATACTCCACATGTCCGTGGCATAGCCAATGGGCTCATAGTTGATCACTTCCGGTGCCACAAACTCTGGGGTGCCAAAGAGGACCTTCAGAGACCCCGCATTCTCTGTAACAGGGATGGAGAGGGATCAATCATCAGAACATTCGGGAGCTAACCTGTGGTAAGTGAATGCCGTCTGTGTGCACGGGAGGGACACAGAGGAGGCCTGGCCCTTGGCTGCGCTCCCCTTGAGAATGGCACAGACACCCGGCCTCCCTGCGAACAGGTGCATCAGTGCACCAGTGAAGCTGACAGACTGAGCGCTCACTGTCAATGTCTGGGGCGCGGTGGGGCGGGAAGAGGAGGCCACTGAAGCCCCTGCACCCCAGATGGGTTTTCATGTGTCTGTCTCTCCCACGCGTTCCCAGAAGAAGGGGCAGTAACTTGCGCTTGGCAATAATCTCTAACATTCACTATGTCCTCTGTACCCTGCTGCCTGTTTTGTAAGGACTTTGCTATTTAATATTCTCGACAACCACGAGAGAGGTATGATCCTCATGTTCCTGAGGAAGAAAGGGAGGCCCAGGGCAGTTGCGTGATTTACCCACCTTTGACAGTGGGGATCAGGACCTAAACCCAGGCGGTCCCACTCCTGAGCTATATCCCTTTGCCCCCACCTGTCTCTCCTCCCAGGAGCTGCTGGGAGCATAGCCAGGAAAGACCTTAACCCCATGCTGCTGTCACTGAGCCTTAAGGGACCAGAGATGCCCGGTAGGATGTCCATGGTACCAGCTCCTGGAGGATCTCGTCCACAGTGGGAGGTGGCCTACCTTTGGCCTGTGAGCCACACCTGCTCTTATGTCACTATGGAACCCGCAGCAAATGCTCTAAGACAGACTACTGAAGAGCCTTCAGATGTGAGAGTTCTGCTCTACTCTCACCTGAGCCCTTCCTGCTACACACAAGCCCTTCCCAGCTCTCGGGGCTGTGGGAGACACGACCATCCCCGCGCTCTCTCACCGTGGGAGCCTGCACCTTGTGTCCCTGGGGCTCTGATGCTGCCAGCTCCCGAGGCCAGTGGGGCCCTATCTGTTCAAACGATGAGTGGTCCCTGCCTGAGGGCAGGCCCTGTCCACCAGCTGCCGCCCCCACACCACGTCTGCAGCGGGTGGAGCAGAGCAGGCTCCTGCGCCTGGCCTCCGGGCACCGCGTCCTGGCAAGTCAGACCCCAGCAGAACTTCGCTCCCTCAGTGTCCTCTTCGTAACGGCGTGCCCTGGCACCAAGTGCCCCCGGGGTGGTGAAAGTCCAGTTTGCACCAGCCCTCGGTTCCTTGTTGACAGGGCAATGGTCAGGGGGTAGAGGGTGAGGCTGTTTCATCAGCTACCGAGCCATCAAAGAGCGACGCAGGCAGGCGGCATGTGGGCAGGGCGGGAGGCAGACGGTCTCAGACCAAGATGGCTGCAGGGCTGGGCATGAAGTCCCCTACCACCTGCCCCCATTCCCCGCCCCCCACCCAGTGCAGGAATAGCAGAGGGGCTTCAGAGAACCCTGAGCTAGGTCCCCGGTCCTTGTTCCGGCCCCAGCACCTCTCCTGACTCGTGGGGGGACCTGCTGGGCAAAGCTACGGTTTCCCGGTCTATAAACCAGGGCTCCAAAAATCTGCCCTGCCGCCCTCACAGGGCTGCTCTGAGAGCCCAGTGAAAGTCTGTGAAAGTGCTCCGGAAACTGTTGCCTAGGATGCTAACGGGAGCAAGCACCATCACCAAAATGAGTTGCAGCTGCAGGTCCCAGAGTGAAAGCCACAAGAGGGGATCCTGACAGCAGCAATAATAAACTGTGAACACCTGCAGAGCGCCTACTATGTGCCAGGCACTGCTTGCATCACCTAACCTGTATTAACGCACCTGGCTCCCCCCCCTGCCCCCCCTCCAAAGCTCGATGATGTGGGGACTACTATTATCCCATTTTACAGATAAGGGATAGCGACTCGAAGTCAAGTCTAGTGGGTGGCTGGGGCAGGATGTGAGCCTCAGCAGCCCCCACGGTCTCTGACTTTAACTCCATCCCAGTGCATTCCCTCCAATGCCCAATGTGTGTAACACAAACAGCCACTGTCACGGTATGTGAGTGAGCGCGGGACAGGTGGGTGGCCTTACCCAGCTTTCTGGCCAGACCAAAGTCGATGAGCTTGATTCTGGTGCCGGTCTTATTGACACACATGATGTTCTCGGGCTTGAGGTCCAGGTGGACGATGCCCTGCTTGTGGATGTACTCCACCCCCTCCGATATCTGCCTCATGTACTGGATGCACTCCCGCTCCGTCAGCTCGAAGTCCTCGTCAATGATGCGCTCGAACAGCTCACCCCCCGACACGCTGAAGGAGCAGAAGGAACAGTCAGAACTCAGGACCACGGGGCCCAGGCTGGCAGGGGGTCTGGCCAAGGGCAGGCTAGGGAAGGGGCGGGGGGGCACGGGGAAGGAGCAGCGGGGACGGGCAGGAAGGCCCAGGTAGGAGGCGCCGGGCACTTCTGCGGCTTCCTCAGTTCCCGGCCCCTGCCCTGTTATGCTGGTCCCAGTTTCCACTGTGGCAGGAGGGCCTCCCAGTTTCCCGCTGGGAGGGACCCTGTTTGTGCCCACTAAGATGTTGGGGAACTCAGGGAAGCATTTGGGCTGGGTAGTTTCAGAGATGATCATGAGCTGAGAGATTCAGACATAATCTCCTCAGCAAAAAGGGTAACCACCAGGCAGCCTCCCTCCCCGAATGACCACAGACGTGGAAGGGCTCGTTCTTGTACCCAGCTGCGTCTTTTGGTCATAGGGAATTGAAGTTTGAAATACTCACAGCACCCATAGCATTTGTTTCACATAGCCAGAAACAGAAAAATATCTTCAATAATAAGGAGCCTCAGCACATTTTCTAAAATTCATCGACTGTAACCCATTCCCCATGCCTCCTCTGGCCAGGCCCTATAGTATCGGTTACTCCTTCCAGCCGTAACTAACTCATCATGCCTGCTCCCGCGCCCAGGCTGGAAGTGTAGTACATCCTCCTGCCTGGATAGACTTTGGATCCTGACCATGGAGTTTCTGGGGCCCACAGCGGGCATGTTCTTCTAAGGACTGGCCCACAGGCTACAGCCAGCCAGCATACTGCCTTTCAGTGCAGATGCATGGCCTTGTCCCCTGAGTTACATGGGTCCTTTCTGTGCCCCTGTCCCAGCCCTCTGACCCACCTTCCTTCCTTGCTGCTCAGAAAGTTTAAAGCATCTCCCTGGTGACTTTTATAGCATCCAGACATCAGTAAGCTCTTTTCTGCAATGGCCCGTATGTCCACCAGCTGAATGAGGCCGGGTAGGCTTTGTTCTGGGCCCATCGTCTTCCAAGGGCCTTCCCTCTTCTTTTTGGGGGGTTGGGGGAGAGGAGGCATCTCTTCTCTGATGGGAGCCATCATGAAGAAGGGAAAAAGCTGAGCGTGGATCCTGTCCCTGCCTTTTACAAGCTGTGTGACCTTAGGCAAGTCACTTAAACTTTCTGAGCCCCGCTTTCCTTATCTGTCCCTACCTCATAGAGTTGTTAGGAGTGAAGGAACTTTTGTAAAGCATCGTGCCTGACACGCAGTAGGTGCTCAGCACATATTAATTACCATTTCACAACCTGTGGTGAGTCAGGTGGATCTTGTCAGTGACCCTGAGGGAGGGACAGACAGGGGCGCAGCATGGGGCCCAGCACAGCACGGGGCCCAGCACAGCACAGCCTGTGTGGGCCTCCATCACCAACACTGTCCAGGAGGGCCGAGCTGGGAAAGGTCAGTCTGTGCCAGTAGCCACTGGGGGCGCTAGAACGGACGCTCTAAGCACCAACAGAGCAGGAGGTCCCCGGGCGGCCAGCAGGTGGCGCTTCGGTCCTCAAGCCCTCCATTTCTATTGCTCTGCTCCAAGGCAAACTTGAATCTCCATTCTCAGGTCTCCCTGGATCCTTAACCATCTCTGTGCCTCAGTGTCCTCATCTGGAAGGTGCAGATAAAAACAGCACCACCTCACAGGGTTCCTGTAATATAGGTAAAGTGCTTAGAAGAGTGCCTGACACATAGTAAGTGCTCAATAATGTTAATTACCTTTTTTTTTTTTTAAAGAGCCAGTTGGGGCTCTTACTGAAAATACAGACTCTCAAGCTCTTCCCCCTTGCAGATTCTGACTTAGAAACTCTTGGGAGGGCTCTGAGAGTCCATATGTTCAATAAGCACCCCAGGACATTCTTAGGATTGGGACAAGCTTGGGAAATTCACTGAGAAATTCCTCTGAGAAATCACTACTGATTTCCCCAGAAGAAAGGCTCTTTCCATCCCTGGGTTCCCACAGTCTTGTCTGTCCCTTTTGTATCAGACCTGCCTTGGCTTAAAGTTGTTTATGAACATGTGCGGAAAAGGTCTGGCTCATCTCTTTATTTATACCTGGCAATATCTGGCACTGACAAGGTGCCCCAAAATGTGTGCTTTTAAATGTAAAATATTCTGGAAAAGCAAGCAACCATTATTTGTGGTGCTCTTGGGAATGTCTGAGGCAATGAGCAGTAGAAATCTGAGCCATGGAAGTAATTACTACTGCCTTTCTAGAGGTAACCTATTCATTATAAGTTTAAACAGGCTCAATCTATTCAAATATATTTAATGTATTTTGAAAGCTGTTCCTATGGTCCATTTCCTAGGATGGAAGGGGTTATATAAAAGGGATTAATGGTTCTACCCAGTTTCTCTTCAAAATACTCAAGACTATGGATGGAAAGAAGCTGCCACCCACAGAGATGGGCCAAGGGACACGACTGGGCCAGAGGAAATGTATGCTTAATAAATGAACAGTGAGGAGCGCCTGGCTGGCTCAGTTGTTGAGCGGCTGCTTTCGGCTCAGGTCATGATCCCAGCGTCCTGGGATCGAGCCCCGCATCGGGCTCCCTGCTCGGTGGGAAGCCTGCTTCTCCCTCTCCCACTCCCCCTGCTTATGTTCCCTCTCTCGCTGTGTCTCTCTCTGTCAAATAAATAAATAAAATCTTAAAAAAAAATAAACAAATAAATAAATGAACAGTGAGTAGGTGAGTGAGTGAGTGAATCCCGACTAACAAGGCTACCTAATGCCAAGAGATCAAATTCACCCCCCGCCCCCACCAAGTGTAGACCTTGGCCAGCCCTCACTGAAAGCCAAAAGATATGGTGTTTCAGAGAACTCCATACCCAGACCCTCTACTTCTTGTCTCCTGGCAGCCAGCTGGATATTCTTTGATCAATTTTGCCAACGGCAGCACCAAAGGGAGATGCGCAGTGGATGATCCAGCCTAAATCGTACTGCTTCAGTGCTGAGGGTCCCACCACCACCTGGAAGGGCCTGAGCGCTCCCAAAGGACAAGCCGAGATTTCAGGCCAGGGGCCCGAGGGAACCCCTGTGTCTGGGCAACAATGTTAGATGGGGGCTTGTGGCTTGTCCCATCATCAGAGGTCAGAAAGGCTGAAGACACACACTGCTTCTGATTTCTCACTGTGTCGGAGGTGGCTGAACTGAAGGAGGAGACCCTGGAAGACGTTTTCATTTTTCTACATCACCAGACCCCGTCCTTCTCTGAATCTCAGTACCTCCCTCAAACGAGGGCAATGGCAAATTGTACCGCTGAACACCAGCCTTTGCCCTCGCGAGGCCAAGTCTGTCTAAGCTGGAAGGGCAGTACAGATGGAGTGTGAATGGGCTCCTACTTCTTTGGTTGAGCTCCTATCAAGGGGCAAGCGTCTTACCCCAAGCGCAGCAGACTCGGCTGGCATCTGTGCCTGTCAGACTTGCTCCTGCCCACGGGGGAGGCATGGGGAGGAGGGACGAAAGCCAGGCCAGCTGAAGCCTTCTTACGTTTTCTCTCAACATTTTTCCATCCAGCTTGCCAACTCCCAATTCCACGCTAAGTATGGTGCTCTGCCCACTGGTGCGGCTGCCTGGCCTTACCCAGGCTTGGCTGCCTCCTACCCCCTCCCTGAACCTTCTCCCAAACTTGCCCAATGCTTAACTTCTAAACATAAGACATTTCTTCACATGTCCCCACACGCCCACACTGCCTGGACCAAGCAACCTGTTCTAGAATAAATGCGAAGCACCGAGCCCACAGGGCTATGGTAAGGGAGTGATCAGTGAGGCCACAGACACGGGTTGCTCTTTCCTGCAAGTGGGGAGGTAAGCTCGAATTGGGGCCGGAAACAGATCCTAAGATATGAATGCAGATATTCTTTGAAGAGTTTACAGCTCCACAGAATTGCTGAATTTTAGAACCAAAAGGGAGTCTAATCCAAGTATGTCTCCTCGCTGGAAAGATTTAATAATTACAAAATCACAGCTCAGTGGTAACAGGACCTGACTCCAGGTTTCCTGAATAGGAGGGTTTTTGTTCCACAACACCTGGCTGTGTGTTAAAATGCTTGCCGAATAATTTTAAGTGGGAACAAGACCACGACACAGAAAATGTCAATGTATCATACGACTAAGAATAAGTCCCAATTATAGAGCACTATGCCTGACTGCGTGATTCCATTTATTCCCCACATTATTCATGAGGCAGTTTATATCCTCCTTTTACCGATAATAACACTAAGGATTGGCAAAGCTGAGTTACTTATTCAAGGCCACACAACAAGAGGCAGAGCTGGGATTGACGTGAGATTTATCAGACTCACTTTGTACTCTAAGTCTGTGCTTTTAACCCACGCTAGCTTTTCCAGATGTACATAAGCTGGAAGGAAACACACCAAAGCGATCACTGAGCCAGGAGAGAAAAATCACACCTCAAGCCTGGGGAGGCCTCACCTTCCCTGGGAAGGAAGGTGTTGAGAGAATCCTCTCCAAAGGACTAAGATCCCTGAAGCCCAGGACGAGCAAAGCGAGGATGCTGAAGGCAGTTTCACATGATTTCTAAAAATTTCAAATGCACATACCCTTTGATCTAGCATGACCACACTTCTGGGAATGTATCCTACAGATGTGCACAGGCGTGCGTGAAAAGATGTATGTACAAGGTTACAAACACTGCTTGTTTGGAAAAGCAAAGGCCTGGAAACCCGGCAACCTCCGACCAAAAGAAGACTGCTCCAGGAAACTGTGGTTTATGCATGCAAGCAAATCCCACGGAGCAGGGCAAATGAGGAAGCTCACCAGCCACTGAAACGTTCAGAGCCCTTCATACGAAGATGAACTGCTGAATGAAAAGAAGCAAAAATATAGAACAGTGGATATGAGGTACCTTGGTGCTAAAAGGTGGGAAATATATTTTTTTTAAATCACATATGCTTGTATTTTCATAACGAAACTTTGGAAGGATACAAACAAAACCTATAAAAACGGTTACTGGTATTAGTGGTGGAGGTAGAAAAAGGGTAGATGAGGGACAGGGCTCGGAATGGAACTGTTTATTGTGCATGTTCTTACATTTTTTGATGTGATTGTTTCCCACTGACCACAAATTCTGATGAAAAAAAGGAAAGAAAACTGAAAAACACAGACCCCTCTGCAGAGGGCATCTGGCTTACTGAGGGGCTGTATGCGCACGTGTATTTGCATGTGTTTATGTGTGTGTGTGTGTGCAGGCGTGCACCTGTGCATGCGTGCGCGCGTGTGTGTGTGTCCACGTGCATGTGCATGCGTGCCAGTGGCTTGGGGTTGAGGCAAGTGGAGGAAACGGTGGATTCCAGGAAAGCCTTGGCTGGAGGTCCTCCGATCCAGGCCCCTGTGCATGGACAAGCCAGCCCAGAAAGCACAACCCTCTGGTGAGAAGTCAAAGTACAAACAAGCACGGGATGGGGGCCTGCAGAGCCCAGCCCGAGACAGGAGGAAGGGTTACACCCGCATATCCCAAGCCCCCAGTCCTGGGCCCCTCTTCTTTTGAAGGCCATTCAGGAAGTTGCTCTGTCCCCTCCCTTTCTCCTCCAAAGCCACCTCGAAGTCAATGCCTTTGAACGCAGCCGAGGAGCCTAGCGGTAACCTTGACACTTTCACAGGGAGGTGGGGGTGAAAAGGGGGCAGGGGTCCTCAGAGATCTGCCAATCTGCTATGCAAATGAGCAAGGAGCTGCAGTGGGGTGGTGATCAGTGGGTGAGGGCCACTCCTGTGTGCAGATGTGCCATTCTGAGGGGACACCCCCCAGCCACCAGGGCTGGGGAGGCTCTTACATGCTGCAGCCTGACCTCCAGTGCTCCCCATCCTGGGGCGGAAGGGTCTTGGGTGTGGACAGTGGGGGCGACGCGCGAGGGGCTCCCAGGCCCATAGCAAACCACTCACATCTCCAGGACCATGACAATGTTGGCCTTTTCTTCGAAGGCATCCACACACTGGACCAGCTTGGGGTGGTGGAGGCAGTTCATGATGCTGATCTCCTGCCGGATATTCTCTTTCTCTTTTGCGGAATATGCCTTGAAGAATTTCCCTGCCCAGATTTTTCTAGTTTTCTTTTCTACGAGTCGAAAGACCTGTCCAAATTTCCCACTGCGAATGAAAGGAGGAGGAGAGAAAAGGCAAATTCAGCCGAGCTTTCCATTAAATTGGGGCTGACAAGCGATGGCCTACGGGAGAAATCTAGCCCACCTCTTTTTGTAAATAAAATGTTATTGGAACACAGCCACGCCCACGTGTGTGCATTTCACCCATGGCTGCTTTTGTGCTTCGCCGAAACAAACCTCAACTATCCATCATCCGGCCTTTTATAGAAAAGTTGGCCAGCCCTGCTCTCGATCATGAGGTACACCTCTAAGCCAGACAACCTTACTCTCCCTCACCTGGCAACCTCGGCCTGTGCCCGACCCGCATCCCTGCCCGGTCACTGCTCAGGCTCACTACTCTGTCTGGGCTGTCATTTCCTTGGGCTGAGGCCTCTCTCTTGGCTGATGGACTCCTCTCTCCTTTGACAAAGACAGACCCATGACGTTGGGTGGAGGAAGTCCTCCCCAACTACAGAGAATTTCTGAGTGGCTGCCTTCCTTCTGTTCCAGTGTCCAGCACGGGTCCCCTGGAGACATCCCAGGAAGGCCCCTGCTGTCCACGGCGGGAGAGGGGAGTGCGGTAGTGTTCCTCTGACCCAGCTCCTGTGGGCAGTGCAGGCTCCCTGTACTCAACTCTGATGAGGTTGGTGTCACCCCTTTATTTCCCAGAAACCTACTGGAAATCAAACCTGAGCCCCATCCCCTTGGCCTCCACCGTGTGCTCCTCCAGGGATAGTTAGGGGGAGACAGACAGCCCTGGGGGCTGCTGCTGGAGGGGACGCTGCGTCCAACGAGGGCTCAGGGTTGGGGTACCCGCCTTCCAGGGGAGAGCCAGAGCAAACAGTGCGGACCAGGTGCATAAAGTGAGCAGTGGTGAGCAGCTGTGCTTTTCAAGGCTGTGGGCTTTACGGATGCATGAAAACTACAACTGCTGAACAGTGAGATGGCTCAGGCTTGACTGACTCCTGCCGGTGACCCGAACCCTGGTGCCTCGTTTGCTCGTGCATGCGGGGGAAGGCACAGGAAAGGAGGGCCTTGCTCAAGACTCTCGTGGAGCTGAGCCAGGGCTGCACCAGCAGCAACTAAGAGGGTGGGGATGCCTTCATGGGGTGCTGACTGGGTCTGCACCTCCTCTTCCTGCTAGGGGTCTCAGCATGGGAAGCTGGCAAAACTCAGCAAAAGATGGGGGGACAGGGCGCAGAATCTAATGATGGGATCTGTGCCACCCCAACCCTGGGGGCCCAAAAGATGCTCCCCGTTCCACTTACGAGCCTAGTCTCTCTTCGATGTCATAGAAGTCAGACACTTTTTGTTCAGTGTTGACGGTCACGTTCCGGTAGTCGATCTCAGGTTCCTTCTCATCTGCAGGGTGGGGGTGGGATGAGTGTGAGCCATCAGATTCCTCTCTCGCCCCCCTCCACCCCTCAAGTCTACCTGAGGACAGGTGGCCAGCACTCACCATCATCTGACACCTCCACTTCGTCCTTTGGCTCTGGCGGGGAGACAGGGAAGGACACAGAGGACACAGTGATTAGTACTGAAAGCCCATCGAGAACAAAACATGCTGGGGGCTTCGTGAGACCTCAGCCTTCCCAGGCCGAGACCACAAAGCCCGGAGTGCTGGGAATGGCCAGGCAGTGGGTCAGTCCACACTGCTGCAGGGCCATGGACACACCAGCAGGCCCTGGCCTCCTCACCCTACCCAGCAGCTTCTGCACCAGCTCTCACCTCCATCCCTTCCTCTGTAACCTCATGACCCCCTAGACACACCCTTCTTCACAGCGCTCCCAGGCTCTCTGACTTTCAGAACCTACACAAAACTGTGACAGCCCCTTTCTGCTCCGACTCCAAAGTCAGCAACTTAAATTGCTCCTAGCATCAAACCTATTTAACCATTTGATTAGATAATGGTACATGGAGTTCCAGACATGTACCAGGTATCTTGCAAGTTATCACGGTTATATCAACAAGTACACAGAAAGCAGGATCTCTCCTTTCTTGGAGCTTACAGTTAGCTGGGGAGGCAGAACTCTGTATACTTGAAATCCCCATTACAAGTGTTCTATAATCAAGCACATGACATCGCAGTACAGACTGAATATACAAGGCAGGATGTTGATACAAAATGGGCAACTATAAGTCAGAGCAATTATTCTGGGAAGAAGTAGCCCTTGAATTGTGTCTTAAAGGAAATACTGGAACACAATGGGGAGGTGGAGGTGGGTGAACCACCACACAGTGAAACCAGCAGGTGTTTAAGAGGTATGACCAGAAGGGACATGAGCAGCCCATGTTGGCTGCTCACATGGATGTGTCTGAAGTGAATGGGGGGAGGCATGAGGGGATGGTCAGGTGTCCATCCGAACACACCCACGTCAGAGCTCCAGGCTTTCCTTTGCCTAGGCATAGCTTTGTCCCTATGGAGCCACTGTGGCTTCTTGACCTTGGCTGAGTGCCTTTCCCTTTCTGGGTCCCAGTTTCCTCATCGGTAGAAGGAGGGAGTTGTATTTTTAGGTGATTTCTAGTGTCCTTGGCTAGCTCTAGATGCCATGCTTTGTGATGTGCTTTGTGCTCCTTAGTCATGATGTGGGCTATGTTTCACAGACAGATGGAGACAAGGCAGGTTTCCTGAGGAGACAGAACAAAGATCTGAGGAAAGTCGGCGAGGGAGGACAGAGATTTTACAAGAGCGTGTGTGTGTGTGTGTGTGTGTGTGTGTGTGTGTGCGCGTGTGAATAAGACTTGGGGGAAAGGGTGTGATAAGGGACAGCACTCATACCTATGGATAAGTCTCCCAGGAGCAAGAGAGGCCATGATTTGTTTAGAGTCCTTTTTTTTTTTCGTTTTTTATTTTTATTTTTTAAGATTTTACTTATTTGAGAGAGAGAGAGAGAGCATGATCAGGGTGGAGCGGCAGAGGGAGAGGGAGAAGCAGACTCTGTGCCGAGTGAAGAGCCTGACTCGGGGCTCCACCCCAGGACCCCGAGATCATGACCTGAGCTGAATGGATGGAGCCACCCAGGCACCCCTTGTTTAGAGTCCTTAAAATGCTGTTGAGGAAATGAAAAACTAAACATAAGTGGGACGGGGAAGAATATTCTGTCAAAAGAAGGCAAATGCCCTGGAATAATAAAAAGGGTAAGAGAGATGGGAACTCTCAGATTTTTTTTTTAAGATTTTATTTATTTATTTGCTAGAGAGAGAGAGTGAGAGTACAAGCAGGGGGAGTGGCAGGCAGAGGGAGAAACAGGCTCCCCGCCCAGCCAGGAGCCCGATGTGGGACTCGATCCCAGGACCCTGGGATCATGACCTGAGCTAAAGGCAGACGCTTAACCAACTGAGCCACCCAGGCGTCCCGGGAATTCTCAGATTAATGGTGAGGGTTTCACAGATAGCACCAGGACAGAAGCCTAACTGATCAAGTCTTCTAAATCACACACTTGAGAGTGGAGAACCCAGTTCCTCAGCCTACTGCTCTGGCCAACAGAATGCTGTCATGGGGGGCGGCGGCGGGGGGGAATGTGCACTGGCCACAAACAGGTATGATTACTCTGCCCTCAGCAGAGCCTGGGGTGTCTGCTGCTGAACTAGGGCTGTAGACACTTAAAAAGTCACAGCAGAGCTGGTGGGAGTATGGAAAGCCGCTGAAAGAAGAGCTGCCATGTGAAGATGAGCAGACATGGTTAGGCCTTTCTAGTTGGGGAAAAAAGTCTAAAGCAGAGATGTTTTGTTTTGTTTTGTTTTGTGGGGGGAGAGGGAGAGAATCTTAAGCAAGCTCCACTTTCAGCGCAGAGCCCAATGCGGGGCTTGATCCCAGGACCCTGAGATCATGACCTAAGCCAAAATCAAGAGCCAGACGCCCAACCGAATGAGACATCCAGGTCTCAGATATGGTTTTTTAACAATTGCAATGGCCAAGCGTAAGATTAAGGTTACAGACTTTTATCAACTAATCAATGCCATAACTTGAGAGAACAATCTCGTGTGGTGCCTCACACAGGAGGAAGGCTGTAGGCATACGGAACTCACATCTCCAGACGCACCATGAAAACGATATACAGGGGTCAGCAGGGGCTTAGGACAGTCTGACAATGGCACTTCAGACGGGGCTTTAAGGGAAGCAAGGGGTTCAAGTCTGTCATGAAGGATGCTGTCACTGGCTGGGCCCCGGAGACCAAATACTAACAATCATAGCAACCTTTACTGTTGGGGAGGCCCAGCATCCTGGCCCATGGTGGCCCCATATGGGAGAGTGGTCACCCGATGAGGCGTCCCTTTTTCCTTTTGTTCCCATGCCACTCATCCTGGGGTGGAGTGAGCAGCGGGCCGAGAGAGAAAAGAGAAGGCAGGCTGTCTGGGCCTGGCATCTCCAGGAGGAACTGTCTGTACTTCCCTAGTGAGGGGGCACCGGCCATGGGGCTTTCCAATGGCCTTGTCCCCCAGGGGCATCATGCAGGCAGCCCTGTAGGGGGCATGCAGTTCTAGAACTGGCCTCTCCCACTTAACTTGCACACCAGTTAGAAGTTACAGAGCTGGCCTTCTGGCTCTCACTGCCAACACCACATCCGCCCTTCATCTCTGCCTTTCTCCCTTGGCAATTAAGGTGCAGAAGGCTCTCCTGATGCTATGGTTATGGGGACCCAGATCATTCTCAGGGAAGTCACGCCCCTCTCTCTGACTCACTGTTCCACCACAACTTTTCCTCTGTTTGAAATAGACAAAGACTCCAGGCTGAGAGGTTTCCTTCTTCCTTTTCCGTCTCGTTCTGCCTCCATTCTCCTTGGAGGGAGATGTGGCCACAAGGAGAGGAGCAGGGTAGGAGTTGGGGAAAGGCCACAGTTCGATGAGCCAAGCCTTCAAGAATAAAGGGCTGGGGCGCCTGGGTGGCTCAGTCGTTAAGCGTCTGCCTTCCGCTCAGGTCATGATCCCAGCGTCCTGGGATCGAGCCCCACATCGGGCTCCCTGCTCAGCGGGAAGCCTGCTTCTCCCTCTCCCACTCCCCCTGCTTGTGTTCCCTCTCTTGCTGTGTCTCTCTCTGTCAAATAAATAAATAAAATCTTTAAAAAAAAAAGAATAAAGGGCTTAGTAATGGGAGGGGTGACCAGTTGGCTTCTATCTTTCCACCACAGAAGGAGCTGAACTACAGCAGGAGGGACTTCAACAAGAGGTTTCAAAAACCTTCTATTCAGAAAGAGCTGGGACATCCACAAGCTAAGCACAAGAACTATTTGGAAGATGGTTCTGAGCTATTTCTGCAAATAGGTAAGTCTCATTCCCCTGGAACAGTGTTTGGGACAGGATCAGATGAGCCCTTGGGACCCTCCCAGGGCATGCCTTAGGCAACCCCCTGGACGGAGCTCTCCACGGCCGAGGGCTGATGCCCGCCCAGCGGGCACTAGGGGGCACCCCAGCCCCAGAGAGGCCTCTGTAGCCCTGGACAGGTTGAGCAGTCCAGGGAGGCTGATTTCTATAGAGCCCTCAGGGGCTCTGCAGCTCTAACTGCCCTCAGCCTTGCAAGGAAGGCTTAAATCTGCAAGAAGCCTTTCTCCCAGCTGTTTTGCTAACAACTATATATTCTAGAACAAATTAGGATTAGGAGCAAGGATGGAATGAAGTCAGAGCAGGGGTAGGGTGGGGCAGAGATGAAGGCCTGGCTGGGATGGGAGAGATGGGTGTACTGGGGCAGTGGCTCTGTTTACCCAGGTTTGGGGAGACAGGGAGGGGAGCTAGCTGGGTTAGGGATTCTAGTGTGAGGTGTGGCTATGGCATACGGAGGCCACTGAAGTGGGGGGAGGGGGAGGACACACCGTGCTTTGTCCTGTACCACCCGGAACAGTGCCAGAACACAGGAAGGGTGCCGGGTACATTGGGGGAGTGAATGTAGGGTAAGGGACGGGGTGCTTAGCAGGGATAGAATGGGGAGGTCAGGATGAAGTGGAATACCCAAGCTGCTAAGGCACAGGCAGGAGGGATACTGGTGGCAGTGGGGAAGGTGAGAGCCGACATTAGCTGGGCTTAGTGGAGGGAGGGCTCATTGGCACTGCCGTTTTGATGACAACCATAGACCACTGGCTCCACAGAGAGGAGCCACCATAGCCCCCTCTCTCATCCCTCCTCTACATGCACACGCATGCGTGCACACATGCAGTTCACACACGCGTGCATCCACACCCCACTTCTCTGCGAGCCATTTTCCTTTTAAAGTAGAGACAGATGCCCTCCCCAGGTTATAACTAACAAGCATCTGACCAGTCCACAGGGGGCTTCACTTGGAACCCCCACCTCCCTCTACCCCACCCTCTCACCCCCTCCACCCTCTGCCCCTCAGGCCTAATGCTCCACAACTCTTCCGTCCTCCCCCCTCCCCGGTAATCCAGCTGGGCCCGGAGATGGGAGCAGCTTCCAGTCTGGAAGCCCTTGGTGGCCTGGACCCCTCCTCGGGCTGGCAGGCTATTTTTGCATTTCCCTTCGTTTGCTCCCCGCCAGGAGGGGCCCTCGGAGGAGAGTCTGAGGACCACAACCGGGGTTTGGCTTGGCTGCAGGGGGGAAGGGAAAGGCCACCTGCCCCGAGCCCGGTGGTCCTGGTCCCTGGTCCCCACAGACTCTCCCTCCAGCCCTGGGAGCTGCTGTCCTGGCCTCCTGGGAGCCACACCTTGCCACTCCTGTGGCCTCCAGTCCTCGGCATGGGGTTTATCAGGGCCTCTACAGTTTCTCCGGGTTTCTTCCACAGAGGAGCTGGAGGCTTTCCTTTCCAGCTAAGGAACATCTTCTCACTGCCATGTTAGCTCTTTCCTTCTCACTTTTCAAGAGGTGGGGAGCTAAAAACATAAAGCTGAGCGCCTGCCCTGGCGCTAACATGCCTACTCCCCACTCTGCTCATTTCAAAGGGGGGGGGGGGTAAAAGGGCAGCAGATGGCAGTTTTGTTAGCCGGCTTTCCCAGCAGACATTTGCGAGCAGCGAGTGGGCAGGAGCCCGGGAGCCCAGGACAGCCGCGGGGAGGCCCAACGGGGCTGGCCCAGGGGCTGGGCTCCACGCCTCCACGGACGGCTCCCACGTACCAGGGCTTGCCGGATGCAGGCCCCCGAGACAGGGCTGCGCCCGCAACATTGTAAATCTGATCTGTTTTCCACCGGCATCCTCCCGTTTCTTTCTGGAGCCCTCATTTAATATGAAAGTAAGGTTATAATATCTATTTCATAACTGATTTTCTCACCAAAGAAGGACGTCAAACTGTAATGGCCATCCCGTGCTCATGACGCCCCTGGTCCCGTGGTGACGTCAGGCCGGCCCTGTACTTTTCTCGCCCCTCCCCTCCCTGCCTCATACCCTGAAGCTCTCCCTCTCCCGGTGCCCTTTCCCTTGGTGTGCCTCCTCCCTGCCCCCAATCTCTTCTCCACCTTGAATTCATGGCACCCTTTTGCTTCCCTTCACATCAAACTTCCTGAAAAAGTATTCCACACTCTTGGCCTTTCTTCCTCCCCCTTATTCCTTACCCCTAGGGCAACCATCTTCCACCCTGCGGAAACACTCGCTCTCAAAGATGGCTGCGCCTCAAAGGGCTTTAGCCCTGAGTCTCATCTCTTTCTGTATTTAGAGCTAGCTGCTATTCCCTGAGCCCCCTCTGCACCTCACTCCTGTGTTTCTTCCACACGGCTCCAGCTTCTCTTGGTGCTCTCCCCCTCATTCTTCCTTCCGTCTCTGGATATCTGCGCTGACTTTCCCACCACCCACTTGGTGACCTCACTGATGCCCATGGCTTCAATTACCAGCTCAACAGCGAAGATTCCCAGCTCTGTAGCTCTAACCTAAACCCTGTCCTGAGCTCTAGATCAACCGGTCAGTAGTCTGAAGACGCTTGGATCGCCTTCAGTCACCTCAATTACCCAGGACTGAAACCAGAACTTGCGTCTTCTCTGGGACTCCCTGCTACCTAACCGCCAGTCCCTGGGATGCAGCCTGACTGCTCCCAAAGGAGTATAGGCTTCAGGTCAGACAGCTCGCCATTTACATTACATGCTCTGTGATCTTGGGCAAGTAGCTTCACCCCTGTAAACCTCATTTCTCCTATCTGTAAAATGGGGGTAATAACGGCAGCTCCTTCACTGAGTTAGATGCATGAAATGATGCAGGTAAAGTGCTTACCACACTGTCAGCCCATAGCAAGTGCCTGATATATATTAGCCACCAAGAACTGGAAAAATAAATGGCTCTTAAATTTGTGTCAGGGGCTCCCGGGTGACTCAGTCAATTAAGCGTCTACCTTCAGCTCAGGTCATGATCCCAGGGTCCTGGGATCCAGCCCTGCATCGGGATTCCTGCTCAGCGGGGCATCTATTTCTCTGTCTCTCTATTCCCTCCCCCACCCCCGCTCATATTCTCTCACGCGTGTGCTCTCTCTTTCTCAAATAAATAAATTTTAAAAAAATCTTAAAAAAAAAGCAGTGGATTAAAAAAAAAAAAACAAAACAGAAAATTTGTGTTCAGTTACTCAAGCCAGGAGCTGGGAGTCATCCTCAACTCTTCTCATTTTTCCTTGAACTCTACCCAAAAAGTCACTGAGAATGGTCAGTTCTATCTGCCAAGGCCTTCATTCATGCCCTGACCATCCCCGGCCCGGACTACAGCACAGAGGCCCCACTGGTATCTCGCAGACCCCAGTGCCATCCCCACTCCGCTTGGGTGCTTCCCGAACTGTCACACTGCTGAATTCATGGGGGTAGACCAGCTTGAAGTGAGGGTTCAGAAAGGACCAGGGGTGTGGAGGGGCTGAGAGTCTGCATTTCCAGAAAGTGCTGGGATCCCAAGACTGCTGGTCCAGACCCCACTTTGGTTAGCAAAGCTCTATTCTTCCTCTAATTCTCTTTCTAAAAAGACAGATGTGATCATAACAATCCCCTGCCCAGAAATCTTTGATGAACTTCACAATGCTACCTAAACTGCCCTTCGGGGTTGCTTCCTCCTATTCTGTCTCACACAGCATATGCCCTCGCCACACACAAGCTTCTCAAAATGCATGCTTTTCCATCACTTTGCACCTTCGCTCATGCTGCTTCCTCCGTGGGGAATGCCTCTCCTTATCTTCCCTGCCTCTTGGAAGCCCACCCCTTTTCCCAAGACTCCGCATAAGTTGTCACCTCCTCTAGGAAGCCTTCCTCCACCTTCATGGAAAACTTAATGCTTTCTGCTGTGTCTCCTCCTCTCTTTGTTTACACCACTATAATCGCATGTATCCCATCTCATTATAGTTACTATCTACTTGGCTGTCCTCCTAGTTAAATTTTAAGCCAATTGTCTAATCTGTCTTTGTGTCCCAAGAACTTGACACCGAGTAGGCAGTGCGATAGGAGTGCAACAGAAGGAGGGAGGTGGGTGCAGGGGGAAGTTGGAACTGAAGTCCCTCTGAGCTCCTGCCTGCCAGGACTGCGCTCCTGATTAATACGCCATCGCCCCCTGGTGGCAGTGTACCAAAATTGCTGGTCCAACGTCTTTGGAAGGGTCATAGGTACTTCTTTTAAAGGACAGATCAGCATCACCACCCTGGAAATCAAGATCCCCAAAGCTGCCACCAGCCATCATCGACGTCTTCTCAGTCCTCGGTACCCCTCTCAGTACAGGTTTCTACATACACAAGGTAAGCCATGCACACGTATTTCAAGCCAGCAATAAAGTGAAGGCAGCCTACCCTCTGGTTTTTCTCCCACTGCTGTGAGTTCAGACTCCTGGCTCGGCTCACTGGTTCCATACACGTTGATGGCACGCACACGGAATTTATACTCTCGGTCAGGCAGCAGGTCCTGGACGTTAAAAGAGGTGCTGCGGCATGTGGCTAGTTCCTTCCACGTTTTGTCCACCGAGTCCCAGATCTCGACGCTGTAGGACTGCACGGCACTGCCCCCATCATATGAGGAGCCATACCAGGACAGGGTCAACGAGGAGCTCCGGATGTCAGAGGCACAAGGCGTGCCGGCTGGGGGGTCTGGCTTGTCTGGGGACAGAGAAGCACAACATCACCCACGTCTTCAGAATTGCAGGGAAAGAACCTTTCTAGATTAGCATTGTCTTGGAGGAGAAGCCCAGAGAACCTGAGCGGACAGCCCTGGTCCTGGCTCTCCTCTCCTCACCTACACAGTCACACCTGTGCTCAAATACACCTATGCGGAAAGCCCCACAAATACCTATCTGCTCAAAAAACAAAACAAAACAAAACAAAACAAAAAAAAAAAACCCTCTTTTTTTGGCTAGTTTTCCAGCCTACAAGACATGATTTCCTGTACTTTGTCTCAGTCCTAAACATATTTCTCTGAGTAAACAGATCTAGGAAGCTGCCCAGAAGGCGTGGACTGCTTCCCATCAAAAATATGTTTTGAGAGAGAATTTACTGTGTGCGTGTGTGTCTGTCAGGCCCTAGGCCAGTGGCCTGTGACATAACGAGGGTCAGTCTCCACTTTCTCCGGGACTTGCGGAACGCCTGCCCCGCGGAGAGGCGGAATAGCACAGTGAGCTCTGAAGTCAGACAGGTCTGGGTTTGAACACGGGTCTGTCTCCCTTCACTTCTTGTTAACCTCTCTGTGCCTCAGTTTCCTTGTCTGTAAGCAATGTGGCTAACCCTAGCAATTGGATCACAAGGCTGTTGTGAGAAGTTCCTAGAAAAGTGGCTGGTGTGCTGAATACTGGTATCTGTGGCTAAATCAACCACCTTTAAAAACAAAATCTGTAAAACAGGAGAATTTTGTTCAGAGGAGCGACCGACAAAATCAGCAAAACCCGATCGCATTACTATCATTATTGTAGGAGTTTATTTCTCACTTTATAATATGTAAAACATTACTTCTACCCTACCTCTTTTATCCCCATAGGACCAGGATAAAATGAGAAAGAATTTCAAAAGCAAACCGCAGCAGCAAATCACAACCATCCCTGACTAAGGGCTGGAAAATGAGCTGAGGACACAAGTGAGAAGCAGCCCCTTTGGCTGGCTGCCTTCCTCGTCAGACCAGTAACGCTGCCAGCTTCCAGGCAACTCACACTAGCCTAGACTTTAGTGGGGCGATCGGGTTTTGCTGATTTTGTTGGTCTCTCCTCTGAACAAATTCTCCTGTTTTTCAGATTTTGTTTTTAGAGGTGGTTGATTTAGCCACAGATACCAGTATTCAGTAACCTCCAACTCGCACTCCCCCCAAGGCAGTCTGAGGTGTAGAGTTCCCCAAACTAGCAATTAAAACCATGCTTTTCATACTATGTCATTTTATAAGCTATGTGACCTCGAGCGAATTCCTTAACTTCCAAGATTTCCAAACTTCTAGTTCATCTTTTTTATTGGGACAATGGTGCTAAAATGCATCTACCTTGTAGGGGTTTTGTAAGCACCCAAGGAAGCAAAGCCAGGTAAAGTACTTGACTCCCACTCTCCCTCCCTTCGGCAAGGCCAGAAAGCCAAAGAGAATTCTTGCAGATGACTTTGTGCAAACAGGGGAGGAATAAAACATTCTGTTGGCTTGTGTACGTGTGTACCCACACTCACACACACGTGCACACACACGTATTTGTTCTCACCCCTCCCCCAGGCCCCGTGGCTTCTCCCTCCCGGCTGAGGACGCCTGTCCAGACGCTTGTCCGGAGACCGCCCGCCCGTCTCCACGCAAGCCCAGCCTGGGCCTCGCGTGGAGTGTTTCTGGGATTGTGACAGAGCTACTTTTCACCATTGGCAGTCACTCTGGAGGCTTCCTGGGATGGAACCACTTTCGCTGGTTGTTTAAAGTGTTCTCTTAGAAAAACTATTTGTTCTGAAAGATGTATTGGTCTTTTTAGAAATATTTCTGGTGTTGGCTAAGATGTTTATTACTCTCAACTCTCGTGGAGGCAAGTGCTTCAAGTCCTCTCAAGACCCGGCTAAGGAAGTTAAAAAAGCCCAAAGAGGGATGGAAGACAGACTCACTGCTCCCCCCAGGAAAACTGCCTGGGAAGTGTCTCGTTGGACACGTTTAGAGTCATGTAGGTTTATAAGACAAACGCACATACACTCCACAGACTGATTTTTCTCTCTTCTGTGTCGGTGAAGCTAACGTTGAGAAATGGGTATTGCAAAAGAGGTGCTATTTGTACCCTACCCTGTCCCAGATGTCTCTTGGCTGAAAGGGTCAGAGAGACTGACGTATGATACATGTCACCCCCTGCAGCACAAGAGAAGATGCAAAATTTGGGGAGGGGGACTTTATAATTCCTAGCGAAGCTTCAGTGCTTTCAAGGAATTTGATTCCAAATTGAGGAGTTCAGACAAGGTTCAAGTCTAAGTCTAGGGGCTTGGAAGTGCCCACCCCCAGGCCCGCCCTTAGGGTAGGTCTACTCTTCCACTGACAAGAGCCTCACACAGAGGCTGTGCCAGCCAGGGACGGAAACTCTTGGAACAGAACAAACATCCTCAGAACAGGGGGCCTGTGAGCCTCCCCTCCACACTAAGGACACAGAGGCACTCGGGCTGGGACGGGGACCCTGGGCATGGCCCGGTGAAGGCAAAGCGGACTCAGTGTCTAGAACCCCAAGCTCCATGCTGCCTTGGAATTCTCCCATGGCTCCCTGGAGACTTGACTATCACAATGGGAGGCACTGAGTCTAAGGAAAAAATCTCTGAGGGCACCAGCCCCAGGATTTTCTGTTCCGTTCCGGGAAAATGGAGGATCTCCTCTCCACCACCTCTCACTGGAAGTCTCATGTGCCTGTGTGTCGTATCTGTGGCCCACCTGGACCTCCCTTCACTGCGCCTCAACACCAAGGAAAACTGGAAGCCAGTGCTTGCTATCTAAGCTCAGGGCAGCTTTTAGAGAAGGGCAGCGGGTGTGAGACGGCCCCACCCCCACCCCAGGGTCATCTGCCTGGATGATCCTGGCCCTTGAAAGCTAAGGCACTTTGCTTGCTAAGAATACCCAGCTAGCCAGTGGCAGAGCCAAAAGGAGACTCCAAAACATCTCCAGAGCCTTGTTCCAGGGGCTTGCTTTTTTACAGGCTATCAGGCAGAATAAGATCAAGAAGCATCTTGCTTAAACCCATGCCAAGCATCACAAAGGGAAATCTCCTGCCTTTAAAAATCCTGCGAGTTCCAAGCTCAGATAGTAGCTGGGGATTACTGGGTATTTGGAGATTCTCTCCACTTTGTTTTTCTCCTTTAAGGCTATGCAAAGTGACCTGTTTTTCTCCTGCTGGACAAGTTACTGGAAGGAATGCATCTGGGTTAGCTGCTCTCGGGGGCCCCTCCCCCCCCCCCCCCCCCCCCCCCGCCCCGCAGAGAGGGAATGGCTGGTGTCAGCTGAGGCTCTCAGAACATCAGACTCCTGTGCTGCCTTTTAAACCGTAAGCCTTTCAAATAGTTAAACATTGCTCATTCAAACTAACCCAGGGAAAGGCGACTTTTTATTACCATTTTAAAAATAGGAGTCATAGCCTAGATGAAGAGAAACTGGTACTTGAAAGGACAGACAAGAAGAGAGGTTTACTGCTAACCGGCAGAAGTTGTGTTAAGTCGGCCTTATTTAGCCAGCCTGCCAACGGATGCTTCCAAAGTGCTTGAAAACTGCCCGGAGAAGCCCAAACAATTCTTGTCTCATCCCATTTGTTTTTGACATCTACTTAATAAGCCCTGATCAGATCATGCACAGATGCCCCTTAGAGACACGCAGGTAAATCTGGGCCTAATCCAGGTTTACTCTGGACTAATGCTAAATCCATGGGCTCTGAATGAATGTGGCTTTGCCGGATCCATCAATGCGAGTCCTCCTTTTATTGAGCAATTCTATTCTTAGCTCTATGAGGGGGAGGCAGACAGAAAGCCCGTTCCCCTCCATTCCATTCCCCTCCCAGGACGGCATTTAACATGCTGCTCCTGCCAGCTGGCGGGCAGCCACGCCAATGGCCCTGTCAGCACTGGCCGAGGAGAATGAGAAACGAAACCATAAAAGGCCAGAACTGCAGCCCCGCGGTGGTGCTGGAGGAGGGGAGCTGGTGGCACCGCGGAGCCAACCAGAATGGGGGCAGGGGCACTGGTGGCAGAAAAGGAGTTCAAAGGAGGTGACCCCCAGGTTCCCCAAGCTGGGGCAGATTAGAGAACACCAAGGAAAACTGGAAGCCAATGCTTGTTGACGGGGGTGGGGGTGGGGTGGGGGGGGCGTGTCAGGCCAAATCAATAGTTCAGGTACACGTCTAAATGTGTAGGCAAACTGGGTCACTAGCGTCAAGCCCCCAAGCCCCCAAATGTTATTGACTCCTGGGGGAAAATTACTGAAATGAACATCCGGAGTCAGCAAAGAGAGAAAGAGTGAGAAAAAGTTGTCTCCTGTCTTTTTATAGATGAGAAACCTGTTCCCTGACCTGTAAGAACACTGGCCTTCCCAGATTTAAAACTCCTGATCTAAAGCAGAAAAAGAAAGGCGATCAGATCAGTAACCATCAGGCCAAAGGCCTTCACACACACAACCTCTGACGGCCCACAGATGCGCAGAGACACGGCCCGCTATCCATCTGCCCACTCCTTCCTCTGCTGTTTCTTTGCTGTCCGAGCACCTGCCATGTCAGGGCTCAAGGAGCTGAGCACAACCCACAGTGTGGGACCAGTTAGCAAGGTATTTTGACATTTCGGGAGAGAGTCCATCAGGGCATGAAAAACAGTGACTGGGATGGAGAGGAAAAAGTGAACTTGAAAATCAGTCTGGAGAGAGACTCGACTCCATACTGCAGGAGGTGAGAAAAGGGAGTGGATGTAGGACTGGGAGGTCACGGTGACCTCAGAAGGGTGGTCCCAACAGACTCCTGGGGATGGGAGGGAGGCCACAGGGAGGCGAGGAAGCAGAATCCAAGTGGAGACCGGCCACCTTCAGGGGGCTATGGCCAGGAAGACGGCAAGAGATGGTTGGGCGGCCAGAGCAAGACAGGGTATTGCAGGCGTACACGCTCCCGTGTGTTTGGCTGGGATGAGAGAGCCCTGGCAACATTTACGGGAGAAGTAGAGAGGCGAAGACGAGAGAGGGGGGCACAGATATGCAGACACCTGTAGGTGCGGGGCATGAAGTGGTACAGGTTCAGGCCTGCCACCTCCTATTTCTCAGGGAAGCCACTGAGCCGACTGACGCCTCCAGCTGGACACCGGCGGAGCCCAGCACTGAGTCTGCGGGTCGTGATCTTCTGCCCGCGGTGCTCCCAGAACCAGGTGCAGGAGCCGGGCAGTGGAAGGCAGCACTAGTTGAAGGCGAGGATTGGCAAGGGGACTGAGTAGCGGGGGAGAGGGAAGGGAGTGGACCCCAGGGACAGGGAGCGAAGGTGCCGGAAGGATGGGTCTGCAGTAGTGCAGCTCAGGGTTTCCAAAGGCTAGAAAGAGAGAAGCCAGGAGCGGATTCATAGGAACAGGAAAACGCTGTGGGGTGGGCGGCAGGGTCTGGGCTTCTCCAGAGGCATGAAGCCCTGCCAGAGAGAGGGGGCAGGGAGAGGGGACACAGGAGCTTGCCAGGCAGTGGGCAGGGTGCCGAAGGAGTAGGCCCCAGGGAGATGAAGCCCTGAGGCCCCCCCCATCCTGCTGGGGGCCTCTGCCTTCCCTGTGCTCTGACCCCCAGGCCACCCCGTCCCCAGACTCACCCACGACAGTGAGGTTGACCTGGGCCTGCCTGCTGCCCAGCTTGTTCTCCACCAGCAGAGTGTAGCAGCCACAGTGTTCCTGGCATGTGGCCAGGATGGTGAGCCTGCTGCCATTCTCGCTGTTCTCCACCTTGATGTGCTCGCTCTCCTGGATCTGGGGGCAGAGAGTGGGGCAGGCTCTGGAGACTTGGGCCAGGAAAGGAGGAGGGCTCCGACCCCCACTCCCCACCCTTAGGGAATGCTGTTGGACAAGCGGTATGGGGCTCCGTCTTGTCTGGACTCTGGGCTTCCCCGTAAGGCCCCTCCTCTCCTGTGTCCAAAGCCAAGCCTCCCTGAGGTGGTCCAGATCTGGGGCGAGCAGGGAGGGTGCTGAGCAGGGCCTGGCAGATGAGCTCTGTCTGCACTTGCTGCCCCAGACCAGAGCTGAGGAGGGTCCCATATCTCAGACACGTCTGAGCAGAGCCCCCTACAAAGGCCACCCCAGTGTGTTCTGACCTCTTCTGTGCTAATAGTGGAGCCGCTAGCCACATGTGGCTACTTAAATCATAATTAACTAAGTGAAATAGACCAAATGTCCATCAACTGATGAACGGATAAACAAACTGTGGCATATCCAGACAATAGAATATTATTCGACCATAAAAAGGGATGAAGTACTGATTTACACTACCACAAGAATACATACTATATGGTTCCATTTATATGAACTGCCCCGAATAGGCAAATCCATAGAGACAGAAAGTAAGTTAGTGGTTGCCAGGGCCTGGGGAAAAGGGAGGAATGGCTGCTAATGGGTCCACGGTTTCTTTTTGGGGTGATGGAAATGTTCCAGAATTAGATCATTGTTATGGTTACACAATTGGTGAATATATTGAAAACCACTGAACTGTACACTTTAAAAGGTCAAATTTTATGGTGTCTGAATGTTACGGTGTATATAACAAAGCCGTTATAATGATTTTTATTAATTACAATTTAATTGATTGTACTAGCCACACTTCAAGTGCTCAGTAGCCACATATGGTGGTGGCTACCATATTGGATAACGGATACAGAACATATCCATCACCAGAGAAAGTTCTTTTGTCCCCGAAGGGGACCTGGCCAAATGTCTCTGAAAAGGGAGAGATTACATCTTCCTTCAGACACTACAAGGCCAGACAGAGCACAGAGCAAGCATCTTTGGGACGATAAGGCAGGCTTCTCAGCTTCATCTTTTGAGACCAGTCCTCCATTCCTCCCTGGTACTAGCCTCCCATCTCTGGGCCTTAGGACAATTTGAACGGTTTAGAAACAGAACAGCAGAGAACTCAGACGAAATCTTCACATCCTCTGCAACGTTCCTGATTCAGTGCCAGCCACCATCTGGGACCTTTGTCGATCACATGTAAGAGGCACACGCTACCAATATGGGCTCAATAGAACGGGTGGGCTCCCCATGTCCCTTTAAGCTGGTTGTTCAGAAATTCAGACATTTCAAAAAAAAGAAAAAAGAAATTCAGACATTTCTTTCATAGGATCATTATTAGAAATGGTATATTTCTGGGCCAGTAAGCCAGGTTCTATTTAATGTACAATTTATCTATCCAAATACCCGGCTTCACTTTTATCCCTGCAGCACGTGGTAAGTTGAAGTTGTTACCACAGATAGGGCTCAGTGGGCTAGCCCAGAATCACAGAAGGCTCACAGGGTCTGAGAGGCCCTTTAGGTCACTGGTTCTATTTTCCTGACTCTGAGTAGAATTCTAGACTAAAATATCAAAATCAGGTGGGGGGCATGCATGGTTTCCTTTTTTTCCTTCATACTGTTCTCTGTCACACAAATGGTCTGTAAAGCAGGTATTCATGGTAGATTCAGAAGCAAAGGTTATTAACAACTCAGACGTGGGGGGTGGGGACAGGTGGGGGAGGGCCCTCCCCTCCCATTTCTAAGGCCCGGCTGATCAAAATGATGCTACCGCCATGACAGCATTTCTCATCCCCTTCGGCCCAGGGGCTGGGAGGGTCATTCTCGGGCCATTCCCCTCCCTCACTGACCTGCTTTCGGAACTTCATCCAAGTACAGGTGATGGGCTGGGTGCCTGCCACTTTACCAAACAGCTCCACAGACTCTCCTGCGCGCACCTTTTGGTCCTCAGGAAACTGGATGATCTGAGGGGCCATGGCTGGGAGAGGACAAGTGACAAAGTGAGCAATGAGACAGGAACCTCGGACAGACTGATCTCACTCAGTGCTGCTGTCCACACTGGTCTGTTCCTCTCTCGCCTTCTAGAGCCTTCAGGGTAACACTGAAGACAGCGGCCACTGCTCCAGAATGTCCAAACTCATGGGCCTGCTAGGTTGGTTCATGTCCTTATTTGGATTCTTCCAAAATGGCCCACACAATTTACATGGCATAATTTTCCATGTGTCACTTGCTCTGGAATTTGCATCTTACCCTAAATTTTTAATCTACCTGCTAACTCCTTTAATTTTTAGGTGATTTTATTTATTTATTTGACAGAGAGAGAGAGAGAGAGAGAGAGAGAGCCAGAGAGCCCAAGCAAGGGGAACAGCAGAAGATGTAGGAGAAGCCCAGGGAGCTTGATCCCAGGACCCTGAGATCATGACCTGAGTTGAAGGCAGATGCTTAACCAACTGAGCCACCCAGGTGCCCCCTGCTAACTCCTTTATTAATTAAGCAGCACCTTGCCTTCGAACCGTCAGGTTACCCTGGCTGACAGGTTCAATAGGGTTCATGTCCTCAAATGTCTTTCACTGGGAAACAGACAAGGCTCTATATGACAAGGACATACAGAACAGCGCATTAAGACAGCATAGAGTGGATCACCTCCTTAAATGGCAGCGTGGAGGGCAGAGAGTTAGGCAGAATTTCACAGAAGGGATGGGAAAGTCACTCATACTGTGTGATGCCATATGACATCCCTATAGCTAGGGACGCTACAGGGAAGCAGGAGAAAAGACAAGTAGTGAGAGAGGGGAGGGGGCCAGGCTGTACAGAGGCTCTTGGGGAAAGTTTGGTCTGAATAATGCAGAGCTTGAATCAGGGAGGGGCAGTGGTGGTCTCCTGGGACCTTATACCAGTGCTCAGTCTCGCTGGGCAAAGGAAAAACCCCTCATGGCAGATGACTCTTGCCCCCAAATGCTCCTGGTGGCCAATTACCTGCCTTCGGAGGTGTCTTGGGGGCGGGTTTCTTTTTCACAGTTGCATCACCTGAAAAAGAGACATTCACAGGTTATTTTCTGTCAATCTGGCTTTTCACAAAGCTCCCGAATCCTAGGAGCCTTGCCCACTGCCCCTGCCCCAGGTAGAGCCCTCACTTGAATGTGTTTTTCAGGAGATCTTGCACTCCCGCATAGACAACCTCACAACTGAATGAATATCAGTTCTCGGGGTGGGGGGCCCTCTGTAAGGGTTTCTGGAGCCTCCATTGAGATAAAAACTCAAAAATGCTGAGTCTCCTTTGTCCATTTCAACGATGATAACTCCACACTCAGTAACTATTCTCTCACCCAAACTTCAGGAAACTCAGAAAGGAAATTATGTCAGACAAATCATCTAAAGTTAGCCTTTGGTGTGGATCCAAGGGTCTCAGGCTTCCTTTGGGTCACAGACTGTGGACTAGTGGCTTTCATTTTTTTAGTGTTTGCTGAATGGATCAATGAATGAATGAATAAATGAGTGAACCCACCAGACGGTCTCTTCCATTCCTACTCCATTCCTTCCACTTTCTCCAAGTAACTCAAATAAGAAAAATGACCCACACAGACCAATTTCACAGCACAAACCTATTCATTTGGCTAAATAACAATATGATGAATACCAAAAATACCCTCAGTGATTTTCATGGCTTGTTTTCATCTTTCTTGCAGGTCTTTAATCAAAACCTATTTATCCAGGTGGAATGAGAATCTATGCACACACAAATATCTGTATGTGAATGGTTACAGGGGCTGTATTTGTGATTGCCAAAAGCTAGAATTTATCCAATTGTCCCCAACTGGAGCATGGATGAACTTATGGTATAGTCATACAATGAAATACTCCTTATCAAGAAAAAGGAACAAACTACTGATACACAGAACATACGATGAATCTCAGTGATTCATCTTTCTCCAAGAGAGGCCAGACTCAAAAGGCTACAAACTGTATAATTCTATTTATATGCCTCATTCTGGAAAAGGCAAAACTATAGGGGCAAAGAGCAGATTAGCGGGGGATGGGGACAGGGGTTGACCGTTAAGGGGCACAAAGACATGTTTTAAGGTGGGGGCACCATATTTTGATTATGGCACTACTTATGTGACTATATGCAGTTGTCAAGATTCACAGAACTGTGTCCCAGAAAGGGTGAACTTTACTGTATATAAGTTATATATACAAATACAAAAGAATGGGAGTCACTTAACCAATGAGATCTTCCCTAACCACTCTATATCAAATAGCAACCCCCTGCCCCCAGCACTTATCTCCCTTACCCCACTTTATTTTCCTCCCCATGGCACTTAGCACCATATAACAAACTATATATTTACTTGTTTATTTACTGTCTGCCCTTCCCCTATGTCTAAAGTAAAAGGTTTTCGAGGGCAGGGACTTTTTCTTTTTTGCTCACTGCTGTATACTCAGTGTGCCTGGGACAGAGGAGGTACTTGGTAACTATTTATTGAAGGAATGAGCAGTGGTAATGTTAGCAATTATTCACCCACAAAGCTTCACCTCTGCAGATTATGGAGAAGAAGCCCTGTGTCCTGGCTTGGACATTGCTGTGTGCCCACAGGCAAGTCAGCTGACTTTGTGGATTATCAGCTGTGCATCTGTAAAACAGAGAGTGTGGTTACCCACCTGAGAGCCACGCAAGGACTCTCTGAGATCACAGAGCTGACGACTACCAGGCATGTGGTCCAGCCCAGGGTGAGGCCTGCTTCCACCAAACGTACCCTAGCTTCTCAATGTTATCAATCCCCTGTCCATCTCACCAAAACTTACTGAGGGCCTGCTGTGTGTCAGGCAAATGCCAGTCAGCACACACCCCTAACCCGGGAACTGAGAGGAAAACCACACACATGTAAGAAAGCAGAGCTTGTCCTCAAGGGCCTAAATGGCAAGGCCTGTGGCCCACAGGAAAGGCTTTTTTTGTTTGTTTGTTTCCTTTTGTCATAAAGGATATTGATGGGACAACTGGCAAAATTTGCATAAGGTCAATAAATTAGATGATAGTATTGTATCAATGTTAATTTCATGTTTTGATCACCAAACTGTGGTTTTCACGAGACTGTCCTTATTTTTAGGAAATGTACACTGAAGTATTTGAGTGTTGAGGATACCATGTATGCAACTTACTTTCAAACTACTCATAAAAATTATATGTACAAATACGTATATATATGCATATGTGTGTGTAGAGAGGGGGAGGGAAGGAGAGAGGGAAAAAGCGAGGGAGAAAAAATACATGATAAAGCAAACATGGTAAAATGCTGATATTTAAGGAATTGGAGTGAAGGGTATATAAGAATTATTTGTACTATTTTTTGCAACTTTAAGTCTGAGATTATTTCAAAATAAAAGTTAAATAGAAAGTTTTTTTAAAAGGTTTTATCCAGGGGCGCCTGGGTGACTCAGTCAGTTAAGCATCTATCTGCCTTTTGCTCAGGTCATGATCCCGGGGTCCTGGGATTGAGCCTGCATCGGGCTCCCTGCTCAGCGGGGAGCCTGCTTCTCCCTCTGCCTCTGCCTGCCATTCCCCCTGCTTGTGCTCTCCCTCTCTCTGTCAAGTAAATAAATAAAATCTTAAAATAAAAATAAAAATAAAAAACATAAAAGGTTTTATCCAGGGGGCACCTGGATAATCCTTAGAGATAATCCTTAGAGCATGAGACTCTTGATCTCGGGTGGTAAATTCAAGCCCTACGCTGGGTGTAGAGCCTACCTAAAAAAAAAAAAAGAAAAAGAAAAAGAAAGTTTTATCCAGACAACATGATGCGGTCGTTCAAGTGAAGGAGAAAGAGGCTGCCCTGTGGGCTGAGGGGGTGACTAGGCAGGGGTCGATGGTGGGACACAGGACGGAACTCAAGGCTGCAGAACAACTGAACTGGAGGCAGAAGGGCCCCGCGGTTCAGGAACAGAGAGTGGCTTAAGTTGAGGATCACGGTGATGTTTGGTGGAGGCCGTCCAGAGCGTGGGGCTGGGATTAGAGAACAGTGGTATGAAGGCAGTGTGACAATTTAAATGAAGGAAAATAAAAAATTCAGTTCCTCGGTCATCGTAGTCAGGTTTCAAGTGCTCGATAGCCACACGTGGCTTGTGGCTACCATACTGCACAGACACAGAACACCGCTGTCCTCGCAGTGCTGGCCTAGGATCCCAAGTCTGAGGGTTGGGTCTTTGTCCAGAGTGAACAGGGAGTCCTCATGCAAACAGCAGTCCAGCTGGGCTTGAGGACTCCTGGAGGTCTCCCCACCTCCTGGGGACAAGGCTATCCAATTCAGAGGCTACTGCCATCCTTTGGGAAAGAAGTGATCAAGGTCCAACCTTGGTAAAGGCAGCAGAAAAGAAAATACAAATAAGAGACAGAAGAAAAGTTAAAACAATTAGGGGCTGAAGGGAGGTACAAAGATTCCTTAGAGATTTCTGGCTTGGATAAGTGGGGAAAATCCTAGTGACAGAACAACAGAACTCGGGAGTGAAAGAGGAGGCATTTGGCTTGGTCCAAGTGAATGTGGTAGATGAAAGAATTAAACCCACTTGTAGGCTAGAAGCCCCGGATCAGAATTCTAGAGGGAGGTTCTGGAGATTGGAAGTGGAAGACTCCAGAATCAAACACGCAATCATAATGGAAACTGTGAGGATGGGTCAGTTCTTTGGGGGAAAGAATGCAGTGAAAGATGGGAAGGGGCTGGTGTCTGATCCCAGGCGATGCCCACGGTGAGGAGCTGGGATGATGAAGGAGAGGGCTGTGGACCTCAGCAGATGGAAGGAGGGCTGTTCCTGCAAGCAAGGGTGGAGGAGAATGGGCCCCGGGGAAGTGGGCGTCAGGTATGACCAGCGCTGAGTGACGGGGTAAGGTGTGAGAGGGCAGGTTCCACGAGACGGTGTGGTCAGAAGTCACTTCAGAGGAGATTCTCAAGGAAACAGGTAGGGAGTCAACTAACCTGACATGAGTTCTGGAGTTGAAGGGACAAGGAGAAACAGGGTGACAGAAGAGATGTCAAGCAAGGTTTCTTCCCAGGTGAGAGAGGAGTACAGGTTTGAAAGCAGAAGGCAGGGGCTCTGGAGAGGGAGAGCCCCAAGATGGAAGAGCATGGGAAAGCCCTTAGAAGCAGGTATCAGACGGGTTCTGGAACAGCCACGAGAGGCTGAGCCCCGAAGCCCCTCCCTTCTTCATCAAGGGCTGCTGGGAAGGGACAGGCCCTCCAGGGACGCCGAAGGGCTGCTACCACAGGCAGGATCTGACCTCCCGTGGACAGCGAAAGCCATCTGTTCAGAGGAGCTGTGTGGGGTTGCTGTTACGGGCTGAGCTGCATCCCCCCCACAATTTTTATGTTGAAACTCCCGCCTCCCAGTACTTCAGAATATGACCATATTTGGAGATATGGGCTTTAAAGAGGTAATTAAGTTATGGTGAAGCCATGGGGCAGGGGTCCTAATCCAAACGGACCAGTGTCCTTAAGAGAAAATTTGGGCACACAGGGACACCGGGGTACATGCACAGAGAAAAGGTCACAGGAGGACACAGTGATAAAGCGCCCATCTGCAAGGCAAGGAGAGAGGCCTCGGAAGCAACCAAATGTGCCCATACGCTGCACTTGGACTTCAGCCCCCAGAACCGTGAGACAATACACTTCGGTCGTGCAAGGCCCCGGTCTGTGGTATTTTGCTGTGGCGGCCGTAGGGATGAACGCAGCTGTGGACGGGCTCTGGAGGCTGGGAAGGAGCGCGACAGGCGTGGAATGGAGGGCCGAGAGTGAACAAGGAGGACCACGGCAGCGCACCATGAAATCACATGACCCCAAAGTCCCACTCTACGCTATTCTTGGCAGCCTCGGTAAACCTACGTGGCTAGAAGTAGAGCCTGAACTGGTCTCTATCTTCCTGCGTCACCGTTAACTGGATCGAGGGCCAAAGTTTTATGTTTGTTCTATACATTAGCATCTTCTGCTGTTTGCATTGGTTAGCATTTGAAGCTGGTTTGGTTCCTATTAGTAAAGACAGTTTTAAATGTTAATGAGGTTCTGTATCCTTTGCCATACACATTTTATACAAGCATCTGCTGAAATCCATTAATTGTGTTCAGGGCTTAGAAGAACATACTTCATGGGTCGGAAAGCAGAATCCCCTGATTCTAAAACTTGGTTTCTCACAGAGAGCTGGACTCAGTGCCTGTGGTGTCTAAACCACGATCTCATCATCCTTTTTCCTATTGGGTTCTTTCCCCAACAAAACACCAACCAGCAGGGCACCTCACATTGTTTCCAGGTCATGAAAAAGGAGATAGATTCCTAGGTGATTCGTCAGGCTCATAAAAACCAGATGTGGCCAAGGTAGAAACAGGACCTGAGCCTCTGATGCCGTGTGTGTGGCTGCTTTCTCCCTGTTGCCTCTACTCCAGTTCACTCTCTGCTCCATCCCCAAATCCAGGCCCTTGAGATTCTTCTCTGTCCCCTTGCAGAAAGGCAGTGGGCACGGGCTCTGGAGCTGGGCTTGGGTTTAGTTACTGCCCTGTCGCTCCCTGAGCTGTGTGACGTAAAGCATGTCACTTAGCCTTTCAGAGCTTTAGTTCCCTCACTCACAAAATGTGAAGGGGAGAAGGAAAATTTGTTGTAAAGCATTAAGCTACGTTGTAAAGAAGGTATCGTACAGAGTGCATGCTCTAATACCAGCCCCCCACCCCACTCACCCCTCTTCCCCAGATGGATCCCCAGGGGACTTCTCTGTTCATTCCTTCACCTATTCGTACATCACACGGTGTCAGCTGAGCTCTGTACCTACATGACATCGTGCATGCTGCTCCCGGCGCTCCTTCTCCCAGTGCAAGTCCTCAGTGGAGGTAACACTCTTGCTGGTCCAGATGCTTAAACTCTCAGCTCTCCTTGGGTTACTAACTAGTTTCCTCTACTCTGAAGTCACCTGTCCTATTGTCTTATTATTAATGTCAGCCCTGTGTCTCTCATTCCCTTCTCCAACACCTTACACGTTTGCACCAACCATTGCCAGAAAGGAATATCCTAGAAGGAAAATAAAATCCAACGATCTTTGCAAATCTTGGGGCAGCTATTGGCCACATGGTCAGGCTAGCAGCTAATATCTTCCCTCTGCCTTCCCCTTGTTCCGTCCCTCTGAGGAGGAACTCAGTCCTTTCTCCCAGACGGAGAGCCCCAGGCAGCAACTCCTCCTGGCCTAGCTCTGCTCCCCGAACTCAGATGCCCCTGGGGTACTTTGCTCACTGCTGCTCTCAAGAGTGCCTCTTTTATTCCTCTCTCTGCTGGCCTCATTTTCGCTGGAGCCCAGGCCTCTCTCCTCAGCCCACCTATACGTCCCATTACCTGACCGTCCCCTTCCCTGGCATTATACTGCAAGCCCAGTGTCCAAAAGCAGATCCAGGATCTTTTCCCCAAACCTGCTGCTTGCCCCTCCCAAGGCCCCCTCCCTACCATCTCCTGTTACTAACATCGGTCAATTCCACCCACTAAATACCTCCTTGGTCTGCCACTTTCCACATCCCCACTGTCACTATTCTAGTCCCAACTGTAGCACCTCTTCGGCCTCTGGGCCCCTGTCCCCACCCTAATACAGCCATCATTCCGAGGCCATCAGTTCACTGTTTAAACCTCTCCAATGCCAGCCACTGCCACTGAGGATCGAGTCCAACTCATCTTACAAGGGCCTTCGAGATCCGTCCCCAGCCCTCATCCATCTTCTTTCTTACTCTTCCTTCCCTCTTGGGGAACTCAGTCACCCGGGCCCCGATGCTCGACGTCAGTGGTTTTTCCAAATTGAGTGTGCATCATGAGCACCTGGGAAATTTGCTAGAAATACAGTTCCTGGCCGTCTGGGGCATGCTGATGCTGCTGGGCCCTGCCTCACCCTTTGGAGGGGGCTGTTCTATCCCCCACACCCATTGTCTTCCTGTTTCTGTAGCACCAGCCTTTTGCCTTCAGCTCTTTTGCCGACTCTGGTACCTTCTTCCAGCAGCCTGCAGTTCCCACATCACTACTGCCAGGCTGGGCTCCATGGCCCTTCGAGGTGGTCGTATGTCAGCACTCATTGGAGGCATCATAACTGCAGAAACCCACGGAAAACACGCATACACCACAGCAAGCTTCCTGGGCACAGGAACAGGGCCCATTTTGTTCACCTTTTGTACCCCCAGTACCTAGCATGGTACCTGGCACATGCTTGGAAAGCTATTAAAGGAATGAGCGGAGCCCCTGAGGATCTCTGTTAACCTGGGAGTTCCCCAGAACACTCCACCCCAGCCCTGTGACCCTGATCCTGGGAGATAAAGCCCTGGAGCCTGAGTCCCTGTGCAACTTTCCATGAAAAGGAGCTGCCTCCTTGCTCTGTCACCAACTAGATCAAAGCTGTTGTTGGGTGCTGGGCCTTCTACTCTAAAGAGGAGATTGAGACTGGAAGAGGTGAAGCAGCCCAGTGAAAACATCATGAATCAAAGCCTGAACTTGGAAGCCTGCTGGGAAACCGGGGGCAGGGCTGGGGAGGCCGGCCTCCTGTCTGAGCAGCCCACGGATTGCTTCTGCCCTGGCCTGCCCAAGCCCTGACCGACTCCTGGCCTGGTGAGCCTTCCTTCTGTCCCGGCATGGGGGAGGAGGTCAGGGTCCACAGAAGTTTCCAGACTGCTCAGTCTGAAGGCACAGGAGGGCCTCTCCCATGAATCAGCAGGGCAGAAGACCTGAGCAAGCGCTTGGGAGATATTTACAGAGCCTGAAGGTGGGTCCCTCAGCGTCAAAAGGGTCTGAGACAATGGAAAGCAAAGGAAAATTAGGGAGGTAGCACCAACAGCTTCGGGTACACGGAGGTCCCTGGATGTCTGCTTCTCTGGGGACATTTCCCTTTTTCGGTAGTTAACTAAAAATAGACATCAAACCCTTTGCAATTCCCAAAATCAGCATTAACTTTCTACTGCAGGCTCCTGAAGGTGACTCAGGCTGGGTGAGGTATGGAGGGCGCACTCACACACAGGGCTGTGTCGGGGAAGGAGGGTGGCTGTGGGGACCCGAGGAGGGAAGGCCAAATCCCACTGCCCTGCGCTTGGGCAGACGCAGGGCTCTGGGACAACCCCCAACACTTCCCCACTGCTGGCACACACGGGGCCCCTTCCAGGATGTCCTTCTAGACAGACCTGTGGAGGATTATCGGTCATTTCCCCAGAATTAACATCCCTTCATAGGAAAGGCTGTCATACAAGAAGATTCCAGAGGAACACTGCTCTTCTTGTCATTGCAAACACTCACCCCCCAGCCCCCAGGACACAGGAGGCCAGGATAGTTGTGCAAGAGGCACCCAGCATGGCCAGGAAGGCAGCACCAGCGTCCTCCCTGGGGAGGACTCATCCACCCACTTCACAGGATCATGGGAGACAGGGGAAGACTAGGGAAGGAGGGGGGGGAAGTCACAAGGTCCCATGCATGGCAGGGTGGGCGGTGATGTTAGGCACTATCCCTCCTCATGGAGCAATACTTGGGTAGAGAGACACTGGGAGTTGGTACCAGTTTTCAAAGGCATTTGTGGAAATACCCCAGAGTTTTTCTTCCAGGATCCCAGTGTCAAGCAAATCTTGATGCCAAATGTCAACATGTCTAGCATTTCCTTCTAGCTCTTTGAATCCTGTCGTGACTTAACATTCCCCATGACTTCAAGAGAATATTTAAAAGAAAGATGTGATCCTGGGGGAATCTTTCAGGAAAACTGGGCACTACCTTGGACATCCAAAGATGCTTTCAAGTTGACGTGACTTTGGTTTTGGAGAGAGACACATACAGGAGGCCAAAGCAAAGGTATCTAAAAAGCATAATCTGGGATGGCCCACTGCGGTCACTGATGCCAAAGTGGCAAATGTCAGGCCACTGCCAGGCACAGAGTACAAAGGGGTGTTCTGTCTGCATCATCCCCAAATCCCAGAAGTGCAATAGAGGCAGGGACCCTCAAAGCCTGGGAACTCATGAATCTATTTGAAAAAGCAAATGCTTATTTTATCCTTACCTCAGGCTAGGCACTGACATTTCAGAAATGAACAGGCCCTGGTTCCTGCCCTCAAGTTATCAAAGTGCCCTGTGCTCATTAATCTCTTTTCTAAAAGACCATCAGCTCTACAGACTGATAGGAGGAATCCCCAAGTCTGTTACCACCTGGCATTGCCACGTCTCTATTCTCTAAAACCAGCTCTGAAGCCCCATCTACGTTCCATGCCGATCCCCTCCAGCTAGGATAACCGTGACCTGGGCCTTCTGCTTAAAGCCTCCTTCCCATCAGGATGTTTCTGTTACCGTGTCAAACAAATGATACTTACTGTAGCTTCAACCCATCACATATCGGATGATATGAAGGGGAGTTAGCTGACCTCACCTGAACTGTGTCACTCAAAAAAAAAAAAAAAAAAAAGCATTTCATTGAATAGACTGATGTCAGACCTCCTGGAAAAGCCTGGGCTCAGTTGGAGATAGTCCCCATCTGCCAGGTCCAGAAACAAATGGTTTTGACCAAGTCCACATGTTCAATCAGAGGCAGAACCAAGACTTTTGTCCCTTGCTTTCTAGCCTAGTGGCTTTTCTGGCTATGTCTGAGGACTGCCCCAGAACCAGGCACAGTAAAGGGGCATCTGGAGGTCCAACGAGGACGCTGCCACCTCCCCATGCCTACTCAACCCAGGTAGAGTCTTGGATGCTTCTCCCCTGGGCCCGTGCACTTCTCTCTTGTTCTTTCTCCAAAGGTAGGGGACAACCACTCCGGACTGGAGGAGTGGATGAAGTGTTCTAGGAGTGCCAACAGTAAGTTCCCATCGAGGGGTGAAAAGTTGCATTAAAAGGATATCAGGACAATTGACAAAAACTGAATATAGACCATGCACTAAATAGTAGTACGGGGTTAATGTTAAATGTCCTGATTTTAATAACTGCATTGTGGTTATGTTCTTAGGAGATACACAATGACATACCTGGAGATCAAGGGCATGATGTCTCTAATTTATGCATAAATGGTGCGTGTACATCTAATCTATATGATGCATGGTGAATATATGTGAATATATACATAGTATGTCTACATCTGCATGAATATCATGAATGGTGAATAAATTTATATGAATACATAACATAGGGAATGCTAGGATGATAGAACAAAACATAAATAATTGGTGGATCTAAGTAATGGGTACACAAGAGTTCCTTCTACTATTACTGCAACTTTTCTATAAATCTGAAATTATATCAAAATAAAGTCATAAAAAAATTCCTCTTGGGAGGCTTGTGGCAAATACCCTGACAGGTCTGAGGATCCCAGCGAGCATGGTGGGGGTTGCCCTCCTCGTCCCTTCAGCTCCCATGGCAACAGAACCCTGCCCCCTCATGGGCCGGGGGGAGTACTGCCCAGGCGCATGTGGACACCACAAAGTACGCCTCTGAGACCAGCAGGGCATGGGGCTCTGCAGCAGGAACATGGATCAGGGTTGGCCTCACAGTTCCAGATCTTACCAGCTGTCAGACCCTAGGCAGGACACTTTAGTTCTCTAAGGCTCAGTTTTGCTCCTCTGTAAAATGGGACCAACTACCTGTAGCTCAGCTGAGTGAGACCTGCCTGAAGTGACAGAGCCTGAGCACCTGATGGGACGCCTGCTGCACGGGGGCTGGGCAGGTGCTAAGTGAGCACCCGGGTGGGTGGGGGGGAGGGAGGGGTGCTCACAGCATTCCTTCTGGCATCTGTGCAGTTCCTTTCTCCAGTGTTTCAGCAATGTTACCATTCCACTTCAACCACACCACATTCCTCTCTCCTTCCTAACCTGGCCCAGAGTTCCCCGTGTCCCAAATCACTGCACACTGCCACTCCTTGCTCCTGGACTTGTGACTTGGGGTCTGGCACGTTAGCTTGTACTTCTGTCCGTTTCCTCCCATCCTGCCACCTGGGTTGGCCGATGGACTTGGCTTTCCCCTCACGGTCCTCAGCAGGACTCCCAGGGGCTCCCAGGCCACTGAGTGGACATGTGCCATCTACCCTCACACCTGACAGCTCGCACACAGGACTGAACAACACAGCTGAGGGTGTGGAGGTCTTGTGGGGAGGGATCTGGCTATGATCTGCTTGACAAGAAAAACACTTGGCCTTCCCTCGGTTACTGGTAGGAGAGATGGATTTCCTAGTTAGATTATGTACTTCCCAGCCCTTGAAAAAAATGAACACACATATACAGCCAGAGCACTCAGGGACAAGAGAATCTGGGCTTTCTCATGGGATCAGAGATGTTTGGGATGAGGGACGGCTATGGTAAGAGAGAAAGACAAGCTGCAGATGTGTCCAGAATGCATGATGTATTTACATCTGCATATGTAAATGCTCAGAAAAAAACAATTGTGAATATAACTGAGGAGGTGAGTAGAACTGGGGGTTGATGAAAGAGGGCTTTCATATTGTCCCTGGAACATTTCTATACTGTTTAGCATGTTTAAGGAAGAATGCATACATATGTAATTAATAAATACTACAAATTATCCCAAAAAGTGAGGATAGAATTGGAGGTGCAGGTCTAAAAGACACCTCCTTCATTTTCTATCTCCGAGCAGCTACCTTCTCAGGAGCCCTCAGGAAGGAAGCTCCACGGTGTTCTAGAAGCATCCAGAGAATTCGACAGGTTTCTGAGCACAGGTGTGTAAGCAGGTGGAGGGGCCACCAGAACCACCCTGCTGAAGTTCTCAGTGTCCAGGGGGTGATGCATGGGGTGATGAGGGGCTGCGCGGACGGACCATTCAAAGTGGTCCTTACTGTACATGGAGAAACACTCTTCCATTTCTTTGAGGGGGGGAGGGTAAGACGTCTGTCCTGTCTGTAACTGTGACCCAAAGGCTAGAGTAAAATTCCCCTTCCACAGACAAGCGGGGTCTGCTGGAGTTAATCCACTCACGAATGTGTTTATTTGCTATGAAGGGAGACAAGCCCTTTCCATCAGCCCTGCCCCTTTCCCTAAGCAGTACCACTGACTGAGCCCCACTCCCCACTCCCTCCAGAGGGCTAAGAACCTTGGCTTCCAGCTCTGTTTCTGGCATCTTGCTCCCTCCCTAAAAAGTGGAGACTGTGGGCTGTACCAGAGATAGTCTGAGGACCTGGGCATGACGGGCTCCAAGGCAGCGCCACACTTAACAGAGGCAGGAAAGGAGACCCCCTCTGCTTCTCCGGCCCAACAGTGCAGGCTTGCCAGGCTTCAGGCCTGACTGACCTCACACTGGAATGGGCCAGAAGCTTGAACAAATACTGAAGCCTGGATGCTACCCTCAGAGATTCTGGTTTAACTAAGCTGGGGTGTCCCAGCAGCAGAGGTTTCAGAAGCTCCCCAGGTGAATGTAATATGCAGGAGGGTTGAGGGCTCCCATCCCAGAATTGGACGATGACAACTTGATTGGCCTTTCCCACCGCCTTCCCTCCTCCAGCACAAAGGCCCAGCTCTCGGGGATGCTCACTGTCTCCAGCCTGTTTTCTCCTTCACCACTCTCCCCTTGACCCCACGCCTCACTTCCTCCAGGATCTGCCTGGAATGGATGTGCCAGAGCTGAGGACAGGAGGCTGCTGACGACCCAGCTCAAACTCCACACGCTCTAGCTTCTGCTCCCAGGAGAGGTGAAGGACTGGCTCAGACCCCTATGTCACAAGCCCCGGGTGCTCTCCTAAGATCCCATTTTCTCGTAACGAATAGAGCACAGGCCCAAGTAATCCTCTTGGAAAAGAAAATCACCAACCCATTCTTACTAGGTTTTTCTTACAATTATTTATGCATTTCCAGCAACTAATTAAATGTCCACTCCTGATCATCTGAGCTCCCCACTTTGGTTAAATATCCATTAGACATTACAGTTCCGGTTTGGCTACCCCACATACTGAAGGCTGAGTATCCCCCTGACAGCTGGCTGGTATGTGCACGAGGAACCCAAGCTCATCATTAGGAAGGTAAATATGTAGCTCTGAAAAGAAGAGAATAAAACTAAGTCACAGAACTCTGCCTTGTCACAGAAAAAGAGACTCAGCCTTTTAATTAATCAAGCTCAGTCACTTAGCTCTATTAGTATGGGTAATTAAGAGCTTGTCTTTTTTTTTTTTAAACATAGAGTGTATGGGGGATGTTCAAACCACTCCATACCCTCTGTTAAAACTGGGGTTTCAAAGCAGAGTTTTAATAAAATGAGACCAATAATTAATCAATAGGGGAAGCCAGGGCCGCACTATGACTTTTGTGGTCTCTATGCACTTTTGCCTTCATGAACCCCTTCCTCCATTTTAAAAAGGAAGAAAAAAAAATGATATATATGTATATACACATACATACATACACACAAATTATATTTTACAGCTGCACTGGTATAAAGATAAATATATTAACGTTATGAATTAAAACATTTTTCTTTGACCTAAAAGTTTAGTTTTTCTTCTACTTCTATAAGAGATTGAGATATTTTTGTGGGCTCTGCATGCTGTGTCTGATGGCTCAGTGGGCCCTGGTCCTCTAGGTGAGACCCAGGAAGAGGGAGACCGTCCTGGAGAGTCGCTGGAGAAGCTCCCTCCCTGAGTAGCTGTTTATACCGCAGTAGCAACCCGATTCTAGGAGACTCCATAAGGCCCTTCTATGAGCAAGGCCCAGCGGCAGCCCTCAGGAGTGGAGGGCAGCGAGCCCCAGCCACATCACCAGACACGGGGCAGCAGGGCGCTGCTGAGTTCTCCGTGAGTGCGCGCGAGGCCAGGGTCACTTTGAAAGCAATGAGGTGGCCTTTCGGTGGGCGTCTGTCTCACGTGGGAAGGTGCTCCCACAGCCGAGGCATGCTGGAAGGGACACGACATTTCCATTGCACACTGGGGAGCCCAGTCTGGCTTGAGTCTCAGATAGGAGTGAGGAGCTGGGGGCGGGCTTGGAAAGAAGGGCCAGGCCGACGTCCGAATGTGTGTGTACAAGTGTGGCGGGTGTGCCAGGACAGTGACGTGTGTGAGGCTCCCTTGTCTGGGACTACAGCCAGGAGTGGTAAGATCTGAGCTTGGAAAGGTCTACCGGCAGGAAAGACTCACCTGGGAGGAATCGGGAGGAGGAGTCTGGGTGAGAAGTACAGAGGGCCTGAGTGAGGCGGCGAGCGGACGTGGACGTGCGGAGGCAGGGAGAGGTGGGCAGGGTCACGTGGCCGCTGGCCCGGGCACCAGGACTTCCCGGGGCTCAGCGGGGTGCACACGAGGGGGCTGGGGCTCTGACGCTGGCCCTCAGTGCTGGGCTTGCCTAGAGGAGCTGAACAAGTACTTACTCTCTGTTCCTAGCACAGGAGGAAGAGAGCTCTTGGGCCTCCGGGCTTTCATCTCCGGGGCCTTGGCATTCTCCTTGGTGGGAGCATCTGGAACAGAACAGGTCACCACAAACATCAGTGGGCTGCTGCCCGGGGAAATGAGTCGAGGAGGCATCTCAATAAAAAATTCCCACCCCGACCAAAATTAGAGCCCCTCCGCCCCGTCCTGCTCCCCATTCCACTCTGGGGGCCCTCAGTGTCTGCTGGGCAGACGGCGCCTGCCACTGGGCACCTTCCTCCACAGAAGCACCAAAGAAGGAGCGTCCACTCCACTGCGCCTTATAAATCAGGTGGAGAGAGCACAGTCGCCCAGGCAAGATGGATGGACAGGCTATCCTGGGAGCTGGTAACACGTCCCCTCTACGGCAGGCGTGTGCTGCCAGGAATCCCATCACTGGCAGGGCTGGAGGAGAGCCGGTGCCCTCTGCTTACCTCTCTCCTGTGTTTTTCCCTCCACTGGGCCTTCACTCACTCGGGCTAACGGCTCTGCATTTCCCAAAGCCTGCTCTGTACGGAGAGTTCTCTCGTACAGAAGGAGAGGACAAGGCCCTTGCCCTTGGCTCATGGCCTGAAAGGGGCCTGCACCTTCTGATTTCCCAGACTGCCTTCTACACATGGCCACTGACAGACCTCCAGACCAGATGAAGGCCTCGGAGCAGACAGCCGGCCTGCCTCTCCCAGCCCCTGGATGGAGCCTTGAGCCCGTTATGGGAGCTTCTGCACCCCTCCTCAAAGTAGACCCCATGAAACCCTGCAGAGCCTTCTGGGTAGACCTGAAATGGGACATGGGTAGGTGTACAACTCTTCAAGCCTCTCCTTCACATTCCCTCTTCCACATTAATGCCAAGTGTGGACAAGGCCAGGGGAAACTCTCCCTTGTTGGGGCAGCAGAAAAACATCGTACTGGGCTGGGCATTAAAGGCCTTACCGGGCCCCGAGGAGACTGGGCTTCAGGAAGTATCGGGGAAACCACCCAGGAAACTGGATAAGAAGCAGCTGGTTAAACAGCTCTCACTATGTTCCAGCATTTTCCCCAGGAGCATTTTCCCCACAAGGAACTCTCTTCAGGGATGTGCTGGAAGCGAGCCTCCCCCTCTGTGCCCCTTCCTGCCATTCCCTTTCCTGCTCCTGACGAGAGGAATCTCAGAGGGAGGAAGGAGGGGGTGGGACTTTCCAGCTGAAGCTTGGGCCACATTCCTGTGGCTTGGCTGGGAAGGAAGAGCCATCTTGCTGTCCTGCCTCCTAGACAGGGCAGTCCTAGCCGCTAACACATGCCCTCTCCCAGGCCAGCTCCTGGGGCTTTGCGGGGTGGACACAGGTTGCACAGAACTAGGGCCTGGGGATGAACCCTTTCTCAACACATGGACTCCTGATGCTCCCATCTGGACGCATTGCTCCTTCTAGATGGCATTTGCCTCTCTTTCCTGCTTCAGAAGGTGGATCTGCCCATGTAAATGCCCCGACAAAGAGTCAAGCTTCCTTTCCCACCTAAAGCCTGCCCACTCTCAGTTATAGCTGGGTCATCCAGGGACAGAGGCCTGGTGCAGGCGCCGTCCAGGCTCACTGGCAGCTCCAAGGCACACAGGCCTCCAGGGCCGTGGAGACAATCTCCTATGGAAGTCAGCCGAAAGCTGTGTACATGTCACTACAGGAATGATGAAGGGGTAGGCCTTAAGAAGAGCTTCCTAGCAGTGTATGACAGGGAACGGTCCTGAGGAAACACAGTTGGAAGAAGTCCTTTTAAGCAGCACTTGATAACCTGGCCCTCTTCCATGCCTCCATTCCTCACTCTTATCCTTCTGCCACCTTCTGGTTAGAGCAAAAGGAACCCCAGATGGTGAGTCAGGGGTCCCTGCCTTCCTTAGCTGACACTGCCTGTTGCCGGTCTCCTCAGCAGGCCGCCCATACACCGGGTTCCATGTGCATATGGATGGAGGAGCAGAAAGTCCCATGGGGAGGGGATGGGGATGACTTCACTTCCTCACACTGGGTGTTTTCCCCAGGCCTAATGGTCATTCTCAGCTACAGCAAAATCCTCAGTACATGTTTGTCAACCTCTGTGGTTCTCAACATGGGCTGCCCATTAGCAGCACATGTACCTAGGTCTCTTACTCCCCAGGTCCTGGTTTGATTGGTCTAGTTAGGGGCCTGGGTGTCAATAGGATCCAGAAGCTCCACAGATGATTTTAATATGTCACTCCCCGTCTGTCTCCCCAGGCTGTGTGTGTACATGTGGGTATATGTGCCGGCATGTCTAGAGGTGGGGGTGGGGCCCAGGGAGGTCTGGGGGCCTAGTCTAAGAGACAGGAGTGCCGACCAGTGCTTCCCTTGATGTCTGGGGATTAGGGTGCCATACATCAGGGCATGAGTCTGTGGTTCCCTTGTTTAGGGCCCTCCCTTCAAGACCTGACAGGCACCAATGACAATTTACAGAAAGCTGCACCCCAAAATGTGGGTTTGTTTTCCCCCTTTTTAAGGAAGAGGAGGAGAGAGCCAAGTATGCATAGAGAGTTCTGTGCTCCTCGGCTTGGATACTCTCTTTGCCTGTCTTTCTTCTGGTGAGTTCTGGGACATCACAGGAGGGAGATAAAGAAGGATCAGGGTTGTTGTTCTTGTTTTAACTGATGCATAACTGGAGGCATAAGCCAGCAAAGGATGAGAGGCCTGGGGCTCCTGGGTCCCTAAAGAAGGGACACAGAGACTGGGGCCCCTTCTCTCCTTGCGGGGTCGTGTCGGCCTTCGCTTCCAAGCACCCTTAGAGTACAGACCCAGAGAGGAGGGTTCCAGCTTTGGCTTTGTCATCAGCAATCTTGGGATCATGAGCAAATCATTTCAACCCCTCTGGGTCTCTATTTCCATATCTGCACAAAGGAAATAACACTTACTTTCTCTACCACACGGTGTTAAAAAACTCAAAGGAGAAAGTGGTGCTCGGAAAACGAGAAAAATGATCATTTACCTACGAATTCACCCCTCCTGTTTACCACGTTTCCTCACCTCCCTCCGAATCTGCTTTAAAATTCTCCACCTTCAAAACGCCCTGCCTGGCCAGCTCCTACCCGCACGCTATGTGTTTCCCGCCTCCGCATCTGTCCTCAGCTTCTGAGTGCTGGCTTGACACTGACGTGTGAGTACACTGCCCTGTCACGTGTTTGGAGCTTTGTTTTTAGAAGTTCTGTGCACTTTTTATCTTTCCATCTGACCATGAGGAAAGGGACTCGAGTTTCCCTTTCAAGCCAGGCATAGCCCCAGACTTGGAGCCCCCCCCCCACCAGGGGTGGGACTCGCCCCCTCTTCCCTAGGCAGTCCTCCTGCCCCCTGGGGGCTGTGCACACACCACAAGCCACTAGCCCTCCATGAGAACAGCAGCGAGGAGTGGGCTGGAAGGACCATGTGCTTAATCAGAGCCAGCTTTGTGCTTGCATGGATGCCCAGGGGATAAAAATAATAGTAATACAAGTCTAAGCGCAGCTTGTATTTTCTATTTTAATCAGTTGGTGATGAAACCGAACTCCATTTCTAGATCTGGGACCCAGGGCTGGAGTCCATTGCTGGCCTGGTTGTGCCCCCAAAGACGGATGCGGGAGGAAGATGGCAGTAGGGAGAGGTGGGGGCCCCTACATGGAGTGGAAAATGTGTCCTTATATGGGCAACGGCTCACCCCTTCCACTCCTGGGCTAGCTCGGACCCGGCCTCCAGGGCAGCAGTTTTGCTTCTGTCTTCCCCAAGAGGTCGGTTCCCTGAGATATAAGCCTAAGGCAGGGGGAACGAGGTGTCAGGAGGCTTCTAGAAGGGGGTCCAAGCTTCCAGGAGCTCCACGAGGGGGCAGGGCAGAGGGGCTGGCCTCTTTCTCTGCCCGAGGGCAAGCAGCAAGCTGGCATCATCAGAAGAGAGGGCGTTCCAGGCAGGAGAAGAGCCTCTTTCTGGCTCTGCCATCTGGGGCCTGTGAATCCTTGGGCAAGTTTCCTGACCTGTTTTGAGCCTGACCTTTACCAGGAAACCAGGAATCATACCCCAACAGAGTGAATGAGATGGGCTACTCAGTCGGTGCCTGGCATGATGCTACGTGCTTTATCTGCTTGCTTCGGGTTGAACCATACCTTGCCAATATTCAAGTGTCTTTGGCCTAGCGGAACGGCAACTTTTATTTAGTTCCATCTAATGCGTGTTAGCTGCCTGTGATGACCGGAAGGACAAATGTGAAAGTGGGAGCAGACTTGTTACTAAGGCAGGACCCTGGCCCATGAACGAAGGGTGCGTCGAAATCCGCTCGGTCCCAGTCAGGGGCGCCTGCCGGCCATGGCCGCAGGAGGCGTGGTAGTGAGGAGCCAAGGCTGCGCTCACACGCCCAGCCAGCTAGTTATCAGCCACGTGGACTTCAGCAGGCCACTCAGACCCTACATGCCTCGATTCAGGCTGTTTCATTATCAGCTGCAAACCCCCTTGTCACCGTTACGAGTCAGCTTCGGGTTGCCAAATCCAATGGCCAGGGCTCAGCCTCACCTTAATTCTCCTTGGTAGCCGCGTCTGACACCCTGATCCCATCATTCCTTTCTTACTGAAGTGGCCACCCATTTGGCTTCGGGGACACCCCTCTCTCCGGGATTTCTTCCTGTCCCACTGTGGCCGTTCTTTCTCGGTCTCCTCTGCAGACCTCTGTCCTGCCTTCCTCCTCCCCCCTCCATCCACATCCACCCTAGGGACCTCGTTCAATACCAGGACATTCAGTGGCCTCTTGTGTGGATATGGCTCCCCATATCCTGGCTCCAACCCTGACCTCCTTACTCAACTCCAGGTTCATCTAAAGGCCTGCCTATGTGACATGCCCACCTGTCTGATGGACATCTTAAACTTCACAGGTGCAAAATGCAAAATTCTGGTTTGTCCCCCACCCCCTTATACGCCCATCCAGAAAGTAGGACCACTGTGGATCTGTTGCTTCCCCATGAAAACCAAGTCACCTCTGACTTCCCTTTCTCTCTCTCCATTTCCAACTCATGAGCAAATCCTATCAGCTCTACCTTGAGAATAGATTCTGAATCTGATCACTTCCCACCTCTTGCATGGAATCTAAGCTGACATCAACTCCTGGCTGGGCCATCACACCACCATCACAACCACCCAGCTGGTCTCCCTACTCTCCCTTTTACCCATCCTGGGTCTGGTCACTGTGGTCACCCGAGTGATCCTTCCCAATGTCCAGAGTTGGCCCCCCACACTTAGAATGAAGTCTGGTCTCCCTGTCACAGCCTACAGCCTTGCAGATCTGACTGCTGGTCCTCCACACCTCACTTCCCACCTCTTGGCCCCTGGCTCACGGCTCAGCCCCTCTGGCCTTCCTACTGCTGGGAATGCGTCAGGCACAGTCTCCGCTCAGAGCTTCGCTCTCACCCTTCCCTCTCCCTTCTTCCTTCCAGACTCCTTCTCACTTCCTTCAGGCCTCTGTTCCATCATCACTTTTTCCAAGAGGCCTCCCAACCACCCTCTCCAACAGTAACGTTCCCTTCCCCACACCCTGCTTTGCTTCCTTCGTAGCACCTGCTACTGCCTGAGATTCTATGATAGATCTGTTCATCTGTATTACTGTCTCCCTCTCACTAGAATGTAAAGTCCCCGAAAAAAGGAATTTCCTTTTTGTTCACTGCTTTTAACCTAGGCCCCAAGCAGTGCCTGGCACCGGGATGAATGATGGCAGGGATGTGCCCACTGGAACGTCACCTCCTACCACACATATGCACGAAGACCCTCCCTGGTCACAAGGCCCTTGATCTCAATGGTAGCTCAGGCCAGATGCCCTCAGCCAGAGTAGTTGGGGAAGGGCAGCCTAAGCTGCCCTGTCTTGGGATTTGGGGCTTGCAAAGAGTTTTGTTTCCCCACCTCTCACCTGAGTCTGAATAAGAGGGAATGGGTCACTCAGGCCAGGTTCTGCGTGTGGGGGTCAGGACTGGGGACAGGGGGACAACCAGGTGAGCAGCCCCTCCTGTGGGCCAAGGGCAGGACTGCAAGGAAGTATGGGGGGACTTCCCAGCAGGAAGGGCTGTTACTAAGGGAGACCCGGATGTCTCAGAGAGTGGACACTGACATGTTATTCACTAGACAGAGAGGCCATGCCAGGTCATGGAAATGGTAGGTTTCAGAACCAGACACACCCAGCTGTGAATCCTGCCTACAGAACTCATGTTCTAACTCCCTGCACATGGTGGCTCCAAGGGCATGGGCTTTGGGATCAGAGACACCCAGAGACTCTCCTGTGAACTGTCTGTGTGACCCGGGAAGGCTGTTGACCCTCTCCGAGCCTCGGTTTTCCCACTGAGAGATACCATGCCCAACTGTTGTATAAACTCAAAATGCACAAGGGTCTCTGGCCACAGCAAACCTGGAAGGTCAGCTCTTGTCCCCCTGGGTGAGTTTTCTGGCAAGTCCTTATCCACTCCAGACTTCAGGTGCTTTTTGGGGTATAAGTTGACACTTGCCTTCTGCTGCACTTGGAAGGAACAGGGGTGTGACCAGAATTCAGAAAGTGCAAAAGAGCACCCTTTTTCTCAGGGAAAAGACCCATGCAGCACGATTAAAATAGTCAGATGTGCTGAATTATAAAGGCTACCTCCCTCTGTCTTTACTATCAGTGGGAAAAACAGGGGTACAGCTAACACTTTGGCCAACGAGCCAAAGTCATTTTTATGAGGCCCTGAAATGTACCATTGTATTGGCCACAGATGTATAGTCTTAATGGTGTTGGGCACAGGCTGTGTGAGTGAGAGCTCATGACTGCAGGGGGCAGGGCCGGCATGACATTGGCGTGAGTTGCAGTCCCCACCTCTAGTTGAGAGGGACCTTGGGAGGGGTGCAGTCCTATCCAGAGGCTGAGTAGGCAGCTGGAGTTGGAGAGAGACAGGGAGACCCCACAGCATGAACGAACTTGCAAATTCAGTTACTTCTTAGGGCAAGCAGTTCTTCCATGTACTTTAATTTATGACTTCTTTTGAGAATTTGGTTTAAAACTATGGGCTCTCTCAGAAAAATGCTCTAAACCACAAATGCACACAATTCTGCGTATCATTTCAAAGGGCGCATGGACCCCCCCCGCCCGGAGCCTTTAGTTAGGTACTATGGCCTTGGGGAGCAGGGAGAGCTGGGAGGACCAGGGGATGGAAGACAGACAGGACACCGGTTTGGCTGGGGGAGCCCAGGAGGGGAAAAGGTGCCGCGAGGTGGCAGGAGAACAGTTAGGGAAACTGCAGTCCTTTGTCTAGAGGTGGCTTGTGATGGAGAAATAAAACTGGACATGCTGAGAAGGCCACCCACACACAGGACACTAATATATCTCCAAGTCTAGCAACAGGGAAAAGAGTGGGTGTGAAGGGGGCTGCCCTTTTTCTCTTTGACAAACAAAAGCCAATTAGCTGAGAGTCAGTCCTGTTATCTCAGCTGGTCTCCTTCCAACCCCTTTGCTAGCTCTTCTCCGAGGACCCAGCTCCTCGTCTACAGCCCTAGGCCAAACTAGAGATAAATAACGGTGATCAAGATGAGCGAGAGTACAAGGGAATCGGGTAGAAGGAGACCAATCTAGGGGCAAGGAAAGTCCCATAAGTTGCAGAACGAATTCCCCAAACGTTAAAAAAAAAAAAAATTCCCAAAGGTATTCTATAGCAAAAAAGAAAATTTTATTTTGAAAACAAAGTTTGGTTTTCAAAATAAAACATTTGCTGTTTCTCAAAAAGGTGCTGACATTTTGCAGATAAGGAGAATGAATTACTATCCTGCCTTCAGCTAGCTGTGTAAATAGGACCCGAAGAGACCAGGGATTCCAAAAGCAGATACCCTCATTAGCAGGCTGGGCTTCCTTCTAGGTTGGCTGGATCCAGCATGGGTCCTCAGTGCGGGCTGTTAGAAATGGGCTTTTGGGGTCAAGTTACCAGAAACACTTTTTTTTAACTGCAGCACCTGTCTAGAAAGAAGCAGGAACCTGACCTGGGTGGGTGACAGGCAGGTCACACCGGGGAGGACTTGATAGCAGCAGGCCCTACCTAAAGCCTCAAAACACCGTTTCGAGCCCCGCTCTGAGCAGAACATACACTGACTTACCCAATCTGCTCCTGAGACGCAGAGGCCCTGTGACAAGCGCAGTCACAGGGCTCCAGGGAGACACACACAGTCCTCCCACCGTTTTGGCTCTACTGCTGGCTACTGACAATTGAATTTGTTTTGCCACTGTATTTTTTTTTCTTAAACGTCTCTTTTCAAGGCTCTTTTTTTCTTAAAAAATAGAGACTCTTTTTTCCTTTTCTCCCATTCCTAATATATCACAGATCTCAGTTTTTATGACCAGGAGATCAGATTCCAAAGCCGAGAACGGGGACATAGGTTCCACATCTTGGGGGATGGCCGTGAAACGGGGCAGGACTTCAGGACCCAAGTGATTATATTCAGAAGTCAGAAGAACAACAAAATTGGCCTTTGAGTTGCCTTATTTGGACACTAGTTTTCCACGTGTCACACAGAGTTACTAACCAGGCATTTCAAGGGCAAGAAATTATTTCCCCCACGCTACCTTTTTAGACAGTCCCAGGCAAGTAACGAAATAATAAGAAAGGTCTCTGGATGGGAAGGCCCAAGATGGGATTCTGGCCCTGGCTTGGCCCTCGGTGGACCGGGGAACCCGGAGAGGACGCTCTCCCTCTCCATGGCCTTGGTCTCCTACCGTTTAAAATGAGGGCGGTAGCCTCCATCATCCCAAGGCTGGTTCTACTTCTGAGGCTCTAATGCTCAACTTCAGACCGAGGAGAGAAAGAAGAGTCGTGAATACAGCCTGGCTTCAGCCTTCCCTCATTCGGAAACTGCACTCAGATCTGGTAGCCCTCGGCCCCCCACGTGTCTCCTCCTCTCCCTCTGCTGTATTATGGCGACTTTTTCTTCTTACAGAGGCAGGCCTGTCCCCTCTAGCTGAAGACGCAGCCCCAACTCACCTCCGGGAGGAAGTGTCCCGCAGGGACCTCCCGCTACTCCATCCTCACCACAGCGCTGACGTGCAAGCACTGAGGGGCCGCTTGTAAAATACCATGTAGTCATTTTCCTGTGGGTGTGTCTTTTCTCCTCCTGCCCCGTGCCTGGCTTCCCTGCTTAGCAAGGTTCTGTGTGTGCAGATCAGGACTGGGGACAGGGGGACAACCAAGGCGAGCAGCCCCTCCTGTCGGCCAAGGGCAGGGCTGCAAGGTCACATGGGGCCATCAAGTTGAGCTCCCATTTTCTCTTCTGTCTCATTGTTTGCCAACGATGGCTTGACCCCACAAAGCGAATGCCTTGGGGAGGGATGGCAGTCTGGGAGGCTGGCAAGGGAAGGGCTGAGGAGTGGGACTCTGTGCCAGGGAGGGGTGGGCATGACCTACCGTCCACGGTGACTTGGCAGGAGCACTCAGCCTGGCCGGCGCCATTCTTGGCTATGCACTTGTATAAGCCTCTGTCCTCGGGCAGTGCCTTCTCGATGGAGACAGAGCACAGTGAGCCTAGGAAGGAAGAGGGAGAACGGTTGAGGGGAGCAGGTACAAGCCCAAGACCTGCCCTGGCACCTGGAACATGGCAGGGGTGGGCTAGACACACGGGCAGCCTCTGGAAGCCCAGAAGTTGGGGGTCCTGTGGGAACCAACCCTCTCTCCCTACCAAAGTCAGGGTACTTTTTGCTGATAACCCAGGCCCAATATAACTGATCCCTAAGTATATTCCTTCCTGGTACCCTCTTCCTACCTCCCAGCGAGCTCTCTTAGGGAGTCATAATGGAAAGGTGCAGAAGAAGAGAGTGGAATAGTCTCTGCCTTTGGAGAGCATCCCATACAATGGAAGGAGCAGACGGACCGCGAGCCTCAGCACTGTGATGTCACCAAGAGAGATGAGCAGTAGCCAGCCCCAAGTTTACAGCCCCGTGTTAGGAACAGTGGCCCCCAGCTTATAGCAATTATTCGGGCGTGCATCTTAGAAAAGGGAGTTCTGAACAAAGAGGTGGGTGAGGGAGGGCAGGAGTCCCTGTCCAGCAGGGGCACTGACCTGCGGGAAGGTCTGCTGGGAGGAGAGGGTACATTTAAAGCCTGGGATCCTGGGGCTGGCTTCTCAGGAATGAGCTGAGAGGCAAGGCCAACAAGGGAGAGGGGCACTTTGGGGCTGCCTCTCTTCAGGACAGGGTCTTTTGGCTGCCTCAGAGAGGGGTGGCGATGGCTCTCTCCCCCCATGGGTCTCTCCACCCCCAGCACACGTCTGGCCTGCTTGGGGGAAGGAGGAGTCAGGCTGGGCATGCACAGGAATCGGGGGTCTGGTCCCTGCCCACCCTAGCTCTCTCATCCCGGGTCTGGCTACTTCTCTGGGGTACCCCCTTGGGGGGTTTCCCTCAGGGTGTGGAAAGGCCACTGAGGGTTGGAGTGCTGGGCCAGGCAGGCGGGCAGTGGCACCCTAGTTCCTGCCTTTAGACACACGAACAAGCCAACAGCGTGGCGCTTTGCCCAAAGCTGCCCCTGTTGTCAGGGTAGCAGTCATCACACAAGGAAGAGGGCAGAGCCAGGGCCACGTGCATCCTGCTGCTGGGAGCCACTGGCTTCGGTCACCGCACCCCCCCCACCTCCTACTCCCCCGGCTGGTGGCTCGGCATAAGCCCTTGGCCTTGGGCGGGCAGAGCTGTGCGCACCCCAGGCGTATGTGCGGGACAGCGCGGCCAGATGGGAGGCCAACAGGCACCCATCTCAAAAAGTGACCTCACCCCCATTAGGTGGATGCACAGACTTGACCAACAGAAAGAATGATATTCAGAGAACCTCACTGAGGGTGGAAGGGAAAGCGGAGGTGTACTAGTTCCCTTTGCTTCTTGGCACCTGGGTAATGTCCTAAACAGGGAAACCTTCGTCCTACCAACCAGCTCCCTCCCACTTACGGAGAGCCCATTGCTCAGGAAAGGCCTCACTGCATTCTCCCACAGGGGAGGGCATCAAGTCGGGATCTCTGCTCCCTGTCCCTCGGAGACAGACTTGGCAGACACTGAACCAGAAAGGACTCAGGCTGGACTTTTAGGAAATCCATCGTGACAGTGAGACCGTGAGGCACAGGAATCTGGGATTGAGGGGAACTGTCCTCCCTGGAGAGAACCTTCTACTCAGCTGGGAGGGCAGGAGGATGCTAAGATGACCTCTGGCCCCCGAATTTGAGGCTTAGAGGAAACGTACCCCTTTGTGCCACTTCCCTTCAGTCTGAGGCTAAGGCTCTGTGAGCAGACACCCCACTCCCAGTGAACCTTCTGCTCAAATCCCTGACTGTCCTTCAGTTTCAGCCCCACCCCCACCCCCCACTGCCTTCAGCCTTAAGCCCAAATGGCACCAACCGCAGAGACCGGGCTGAGCCCACCGGGAGAAGTGGGGCATTTAGACTACGGCCCTCAGCCCCTCAGCAGGGAACGCAGCCGAACAGGCAGCTTTTCCCACTGCCCAAAGCCGGGACCCCGGGACCCCTGGCCACGTGCGCGGGCTGGGGGAGGGCCCCCAGGCAGGCTAACCCGGATTGAAGAATCTGGTATTTCCTGTGGGACAGCTTATTCCTGACCTCCAGAAGAAAAACCGTTTCCCAGAGGTTTTTTTTGAGAAGCCTCAGCCTGGTGGGGAATTTTGAGAGAGAGGTGAGGGGGATGGGAGCAGTCACCACAGAATCAAAGATCCAATAAGTGGCTTGGCTAGAACTGTCCCTGGGAGAGCCCCTCAGGGCCATGGGGTCTGAAGATCCCCCATCCTGCTCTAAGTGTGTGGGAAGATGGGAGGGTGGGGGGGCAGGGTGGGGTGGGGGCGGCCCAAAGCCCTGGAGGCCGTGCTGTGAGGATGCCCTCGGTGAGCACTGTCTCCCCAACCTGGTCCTCTAGGATGTCTTGGACAGTACCACTCAGCTCCAGGTCACCTCCTCAGGGATGGTGCCTTCCCTGTCACCCATAAGCATCCCCAGCCATGGACAGACCTCTTCTGCGCCCTGAGTTTCCCTTTATCCGAGTATGTCTCCCATGGCCATTGCTGAAATACATGCCTGTCTCCTCCACTAGTTCTCAGAGGGCAGTGACTGTGTCTATTATGAATGTTTTTCCTGAGCCTGGAATGCAGTCACAGTGAAAAAAAAAAAAAAAATCTGCCATCCTGAGAACAGCAAAGCACATTTCTGTAGCAGGTGATCTGGGAGATCTATGCAAGAGAAAGCCATGAACATTTAGTCACATATAACCTATCATTGAAAAAGACCATATAGATGTTCTTTTTAGAGAGAGAGAGAGAATGAGAGAGCATAAGGTAGGGGGAGGAGCAGAGGCAGAGGGAGAAGCAGGCTCCCCACTGAGCAGGGAGCCTGATGCAGGGCTCGATCCCAGGACCCTGAGATCATGACCTGAGCAGAAGTCTTAACCGACTGAGCCACCCAGAAGCCCTGACCATAGAGTTTCTAAACGGGAAAAATTCCTACCTCGGAGTTCTTCAAGCAGATTATGCATCCTTGCACATAGTAGGGGATGCCTAAATCCTAGTGTTTTGTAGAATGAACTTACATAGGTTTTTAAAAAGCCTTTGCAAGATCCCACACTAAAGGTCATTAAAAATGAATCATCAGTTGACAATAGCAACAAAAATGAATTCTCATTATTAGACTGGGAGAGATGTTTGCCAGGGAGAGAAGCCTAGCCCGGGGACAGGAAATAGGGCATAAAGATGAAACTGCTTCTCAGGAGCAGCACAGAGCTCCCCTTGGCTCACTGGCCATCCCTCCCACTCCTCAGTCAAGGCCAAGGCCCAGACCTGAGGAGCTAGGCTGCAGGGCCCAGAGGGCCTGGGGCAGCCCCCCTGCAGGCCCGGAGCGCAGGCCCAGCTGCTGATAAGTGGACACCATCTACTCTGCAGCTCTGGGAATGCAGAAAGGGGAAGAGTACTTCCAACATGTCTCTCCCAGAATTAGCAGTCAACTCCAGCCGAGTCCGGTCACTCCTCTTCTGCTCTTCTTGGTGCTAAATGGGGCGAACATGACCATATTTTGGGGGGGCCTGAAGGCTATGAGCCCGATCCAAGCTACAGGGTTCCGAGAAGCCTCCTGAACCTATAAACACAGTGTCTACTGGCAGTAGGTATGTGGATGTACATGCCAATTGGTGGGGGAGAAGAGCACGGGAGTCTCTCATGGCCAAAGGCTGGTGACAACAGTCTGGCAAGGAGACCAGAAGAAGTAAAGTTTGATCTTAGACGAGCTAAGAGCACAGGGCTCAGTGCCAGGGAGGGGGGGACAGGGAGGGTGCGGGAGGATGGGGAGACCCTCTTAGCCACCCCCTCCACCTTCCTCTCCAGACCACCAGCTGATTTCCACTGATGCCAGCAGAAGTGTGACCCCAGTCACCAGCATGCAGTGGTCTTCCTCTCCTTCCTCTTCTTTATCTGCCCCTGCTCCCAAGCCAGGCAACAGGTTCTCTTAATTCTGTCCTTGTTTCCTGAACTGGTTGTTTCCTGTCTGTGCCATGGCTACCTTCTTAGTCCAGTCCCCCTTTCTCCCTGGCCTCTTCAGTAAGGCTCCTTACCTGTCTTTGGGCGCGGGGTCGATCTAAACCCCTAAACCCCTAGCTGTGTGTGCACTGCTCCTCATTCCAAACTTTTGCGTGGCTCCCGAGTGCCCCCAGAATTGTGCTCCTTAGCGCGACCTAGGATGTCATGGGCCATGCCTTCCCCACCAGCCCTCCCATGCTGTGCGCAGGCCCGCCTTTGCTGCTGCTGGAGCCCCTGCCTGGGAAGCCCATACATCCCCTGCCTTGCCTGCCGGGAGCCCTGGCCCAGCTTATTCAGCACCAGCCTTTCCTGCGGCCCCAGCACTCAGCTCCCTCTTCTCCTACGCTTACCAGCTCAACTTCGGCACTTGGCTGGAATCATTTTATCACTGTGAGTGTATGTCCCCTCTTTCCAGATCTGTGGAGAGTACATCTACTCACACCTCTCAGCGTGCCCGGCTCCCTGCAGGGGGGCCTGCTGAAGTGGTCACTGATAAGGCTTTCAGATAGGCTTTCTCCCTGGGGTCCGTGTCTAACCCAGGCTCTTGAAGACTTGGAGGGTGAGGCTCTAGAGAAGGGATGGACAGAAATCAGGGCTGGTATTTTAAGACAAGGCACTCTCCCTACTGTGGCAAGACACACCGGCCCATGCAGTGAAAATACCAGAAACTTGGCAAGCCCAGAGGGCACCACCAGTCTTCCGGCCTCTTGACAACTACTGACAATGTTGAGGAGTTAATAGCCATGAGTATTTTCCCCCGCTGGACAATGCTGCTGGTGAGTGGATCCTGAAAGGTCTCTCAGCTGTGCTGACGTCTGACAAGAAGGAACTAAGAGGTAACACAGCTTAGTGGTCTAGGCATCAGAACTCAACAGCCTACATTCAAAGCCCAGCTCTGTGACTCCCTAGCTGTGCAGCCTTGGGCAAGATCCTGTACTTGTCTGAGAGGCAGGATGAAATCAGTGTAAGAGGCCTAAGACAGTGTCTGGTACGTGGTGTTCAATTCATGCAAGCTAGTCTTAGTTTTCAAAGGAGAATTACAAATATTTAGAGTATTTTTTAGAAGCTGAATTTGGGGCTGTCTCTTCATCCCCTTCCCACCCCGCTCCTAGTCCTCCCTATGCTCTCCTTGTGCTGGCCTTCTTTTAATCATTTCTTCTTCCTCTGATTTGGACCTAAACTGTCCCTTTGAGGTGGTTTCTGTGAGAGGCGATACCGGAATAGCCCTTTAACGCTCCGTGATAGCAGATACCACGTACTCAAGGCACTCTGGACATGAGTGCTCAGTGCCTAATGGCTCCGGCGTGTGTTTGAGACCAGGGCTGAGGTCTGCTCACGTTGCTCAGCTGAGGGGATTGTTTATAAGCAGCTACTAGTGGCTCTGCAGGCCCCACACGGGTCTCACGGCAGCTGTCGGACATCTGTTTCCCTGAGGTGGGTGTAGCCATGGGCCTCACACTGTGCATATGTCCCAGGGACGGGCGGCTGCCCACCCTTCCTTCATCCTTCCCGGAGAGATCACCACAGGGTAACCCGGGAAATGCTCCCAGTCAAGGTCTCAGACCAGTTCTACCAAAGGCTTTCCAACTGGGAGGGGCCCACAGGGGTGACAGGGAAGGTGCACCATGCACTCCCCTGGACATCTCACTCCACCCTAGTAATCCCCCACGCCCACCTGTGTGTGGACCACAGGGAGGCGGAGCAAGCAGAGGCAGGGGGGCAGATGACATGCCTTCTGAGGACCCTACCAATCTGGAGATATCCACACGAGAAAGTTCTCCTATCAACACAGTAGCAGAAAATAAAATATTTTCTCTCTCCTGGTCATTTTTCCCTTAATTTTTTAGCGCTTAGATTCAAAATGCTCAGCTGTTCCCGATTTGCTGTCTGAGTTGCAGAATGAAGAGAGAAGCTTCATCGTGGGCTGAGAGGGATACTGCTTTCTTCAAATGCTTCCTTCGGGTTTCAGGAAGAAAGAAGGAAGCCTGATGAAGGAGGGGAGAGGGGTTGCAGTCAGCAGACAGAAAGGGGAGCAGCACAGTGTGGGGTGTTTCCCGATTGCACAGGACCTGTCCACTTGGGCCTCTTCTTGGCTGCCGCCCTCCACCCGTTAAGGGTAAAATGCCACTTCCTGGGGAACTTTGTACCCTGCCCTGTCCAGAGCCACCGGTACCAGCCCTTAGCTCAGGCCAGGCTCTGTTCCAGCGCTGGCCACCAGAGTGGGGTGTGGGAAATCTGCCGGACTGGGAGCTCCCATACAGGCTTGGGATGCTTGGCTAAAACATTTCGAACCACACTGAGGGTCCAGAGGAAATGCCCCTCTCACCCCCATCCCTTCTCTCGGTATAAGCTGGCCCATCTCAGAACTCCAGACCCCAAAAGGCCCCAGATGTCAGGATTTAGTGCCCCCCCTCTTCTCCCCACAACCCAAGAATGTGAAATACCAGCAAACAAAAGTCTCATCCAAATTAGGAAGCGAGTGGCTCTGTCCGCCCAGGAGTGTGTGCCGTAGGGGCTGTTTGGGGTTTTGGCTTTCCCCCACCGATCCTTTCAAACCCACATTGTTATCAAGACTTAAGTTGTTCTTGATCCCAAATCACAGTCCCGTGCCGTCCCATCACTGTACACCCTTCTCCAAACCTAAAATGCTGCTGCTGCGAATGCAGCCCTCAGCTCCGAGCCCCGGGTGGGCTCCAGGCCCCGGGCCCCCTCGCGCCTGCAAACAGAGCCCTCTCCACGTCTGAGCCGTGGGGCACTAGCTCAGGCCCAGGGCCGCTCCGAGGAGCCACGGCTGGGGCTGCCAGGAAGCATCTCTGCCAGACAGATGCCGAAGCCTGGGTGTGTGCCACAGGACCAGACGCCCACCTCTAACCGCCCCGTGATGGAGTGTGTACCCAAAGGCCCGGAGCACGGCACCTCTCCTGGCAGGGCTGTGAGCGCCAGTCCACGAGCCTACGGTGGCCCTGGTACAGAGCCCCCTTCTTCCCAGCCCTCGCCCTTGTTACCTTCTTGGGAGAGGATGATGAACTTGGTGGTCTTGAGTGTCTTTCCATTCAGCGTCCAGGTGATGGTGGCTGGGGGGTCAGAGGACACCTGACACTGGAGTAGCAGCTTTTCGCCCTCTGTCACATGGACGTCTTGTAGCTTCTCCTTGAAGGTTGGGACTGTCCCTTGGTTCTCTGACCTGTTTTCATTATCTGTGGCTCCTGCATGCCCCCTCTTAGAGTTCACATCATTCTTAACCTCCTTCTTGAGTTCGTCCTTCCCAGCTGGTTTCGGGGTCTCAGCAGGCTTGGCGTTACCCACGGGTTTCGGGGTCTCAGCAGGCTTGGCGTTGCCCATGGGTTTCGGGGTCTCAGCAGGCTTGGCATTGCCCATGGGTTTCGGGGTCTCAGCAGGCTTGGCGTTGCCCATGGGTTTCGGGGTCTCAGCAGGCTTGGCGTTGCCCATGGGTTTTGGGGTCTCAGCAGGCTTGGCGTTGCCCATGGGTTTCGGGGTCTCAGCAGGCTTGGCGTTGCCCATGGGTTTTGCGGTCTCAGCAGGCTTGGCATTGCCTATGGGTTTCAGCGTCTCAGCAAGCTTGGTGTTGCCCACAGGTTTCGTGGGCTCGGCAGGCTTGGCATTGCCCACGGGTTTTAGGGTCTCAGCAGGCTTGGCATTGCCCAAGGGTTTCAGGGACCCTAAAGGCTGGGCATTGCTCACGGCCTTGGGACTTTCTGCTGCCTTGGCATTCAAGGCCTCAGCATTGTTGCTACCATTCTCTGCTGGTAACTTTTTCTTGCTGCCTAACACTGAGCGGAAGTCTGGGGTGGCAGGCTTGGGAAGTGGTGCCTTCTCAGGCACCGGGGTCTTAGGAGTCCCCTTTTTGGCCAGGACCGAGCGGAAGTCGACTTGCTGAGGGCTGTGCACCTTCCTCTCTTCCTCTGACACAGTCTTAGGCTTCACCTGCCGCTGCAGGTTCGCGCGGAAATCCATCTGCTCAGCTGGGATCTCCTTGAGGTCTTCTTCTGACAGGGTCTTGGTGCTCACCTTCTTCCCCAGGAGGTCACGGAAGTCTAGCTGTTCTACCTCCTGCTGGCGGATGGCCTCCTCAGTGTGCTGCCGGGTCTCCACGCGCCTCTTCAGCAACCCCCGCACGTCCTCACCGTCGTCCTCCTCTGGCCAACCCTGCCCTCTCGCTGGCCAGCCAGGCCTCAGGGTCCCATAGCAGTGGCCGCCACCACCATGAGCCTGGGCTCCCTGGCTGCAGAGGCCCTCACAGCTGACAGGCTCCCTCCCCCTGCAACCAGTGAAGGGAAAAAGGAAAGTAGCAAGAGGAAAAGGGGCCGGGTAAGAAAGAAACGTCAGGGGAGAGCAAATCCCTGAGGGAGGGAGGGTAGAGAGGCGGGGGAAAGGGGAGGTTGGGGCTGACCAGGCTGTGTTTATAGAAGGGAACATTGGTGAGAGGCTCTTGCTTGCTTACTTGGTTTGTTACATCGGTAATGACTTCAGTGGCCTTATAAGGGTGTGTGCAAAAAAAAAAAAAAATAATAATTCACCCCCCCTCTCCTCCCCTGCTCTCCCTCCCTCGTTCCCCTTCCAATCTCTCCCTCTTGGCTCAGCAGCCTCTGCTAGAGGATACAAATAATCTGGGGCTGCTGGGCTGGGCCTGCAGGGGCCAGGAGGAAAGTGGGTGGCTGGTGGCATGGGACCTGGCCGGGCACCTCCTGGGGGCACTCACCGCAGGGGCGCTCTGCTGGGGCTGCTCTGTAGCGTCAGTGACACCTGGCAACTGCATTCGCCAACCCGGTTCCTGAGGGATTTGAGAGATCAACACAGATCAAGAGGCTCTCAGAGCCAAGGGTCTGCTCAGCCCAGGGCTGAGGAAGGCAGGGCAGGCAGGAACTTGGCCAGAGGCTGGCCAGCTTGATCCAGGGAAGAGGGGGCCACGGGCTTAGCTGGGACCCCAAACACCCACACAAGACCTAGATCTAGGGCAGGCCCTGCCCTGCTTTGGTCATCCTTTTCTTCCCCCCGCCAGCTCTTGTATAAAAAGGGGGAAAAAAAGTCTTCTGAACAGCTTAGACAGACATCCAGAAGTAGGAATACAATCGCTTCATCTAAATACAATCACTCAAAACTAAAGCCTAAACCTGCCAGGGTGTGATGGGGCCGCTCGGTCCAGCCCGCGCAGTCCTGGGCTGTGACCCTGAGTTTGGCTCCACACTCCCGCAATACAGAGGTGGTTTCGTCTTCTCCGCACAGTGCACCGCCCCCCCCTCCAACTGCTATTTCCCCTTCTGCTGCTCGAGAAATGAAAATACTCTCCCATCCCTCCCCATCAGCTAAAAACCAAACAGGTGTCTTCCTGCATGGATGACCCTTTCTCTCCTTCCTTCAGGTGGGGAGAGCTCTGGATTCTTCAACCCACTGTTAAATCATTAGTGTCCCTGCGGTGGGTGGCCAGTTGAGGCCCCCTCTGCTCTCTGCTCGGGGAGGGCCGTACCCTGCTTGTGTGCTGCCCCGACTTAGAGCCCATCGGCCCTCCGACCCTGCGTGGCTGCCATCTGCTGGCGGTTCTGAGCTCTGACCAGCCAAGGTTGTCCAGGCAGGGGGAAGGGGCGAGGGTGGGGGCAGGACTGAGAGCCAGAGGCGACCCTTCATGGTGATAACCTCCCATTTTATACAGAGCCCACCACCTTTCGTTCATCTCCATTACCTTCTTGTGCCTACAACACCCCAGTGAGGTGTGAAACACTATTACGCCCCTTGTAAAGGTTAAGGAAGGAGGCTCAGGAGTTTCTCTGAGGCAGTCCCACTCATCCGCCCTGCATGGTCATCTTACTGGCACTTCGGGGCCCGGCACGTGCCTCAGCTCCTGCCACAGATGTGCCAAGCTCTGCAACAGGTTCCTTACATAATCCATCTCACTTCATCTCATGACATCTCTGGGAAGCCAGCACTGGCTTTATAAGAAAAATAACGCTTTCAAAGGTTAAATAATTGGTCTTAACTCACAGAGCCAACCAGCAGAAAAAGGGGTCGACACCCAGGTCTCCCTGAATCGGGGACCTGTAACTTCTCCCTCTGCCCCCCAGGGCTCCTCAGTACAAATCTACTGTGGGATATGTGTATGTGTGTGTGTGTGTGTGTGTGTGTGTGTATGTGTGTGTGTGCGCATGCCTCTGTGTGGATGTGGGTATCAGCCACAGGCATGGATACGCACAGATAGGGGACCTTACCTGCTGGCCAACTGCACCTGCAGGTCCGTGTCTGGGACCATGTACACAGGCACAGTTATCCCCACATGGACAGACCCCAGAGCACGTGTTCACACAGCCCTGCTGATGTACGTGGCTCTCCACCTTGCTTTGCTTGGCCTCCCTCCCAGTAGAGGGCCAGGTCCAGATCGGACACTGGCAGCCCACGGCGTGGCAGATGATTTGCAGGGGAACTGGAGGGGGCGGGTGGGGGGATGCCGCTCACTCCCAGGCACAAAGACCCATTTGAAACAAGGAGAGGTTGATCTGTGCTGTCCTCCAACTCTCCTCTCATCCACTGGGGTCCCCTCCTGGCTACCTTTGTCAATGCTCAGGCTCTCAGGGGGGCATCAATTCAAGGTTCAGAGAGCTTCAGGTCTGCACAGTTGGAAGGCCTGAGGCTGTTCCTTTGCTCAACAAACAGCAGTCAGGTGCCTCCTTAGTGCCAGGCCCTGGGGAGGCTAAGAGGCCCTCAGGGCATCCTGAGCATTGGGCACAGAAGGCTCACGGGGCTTTGGGTCAACTTGTGGAATAAACACGGGAGGGCATTTGCGGGTGAGGCCCAGCTTCCTGGCACCCCACTACAGCTAGGCTGCTGGCCAGTATTAGGCCATTCATTCCCCGCTTTTCTTTCAAGCACAGGGTGTGGGGCCCAGGGTTGGTGAGGAGTAGGAGGCCAGGAGGCCAAGGGCCACATTTTCTCACTAGTGCTTTCCAACATTGCCTCAGCTGAGTTTCCTCCTGCCACAGGTATAATGCAGCCCGCATGCAGAAATCAGGAGCAGACGCTGACCAGATGGGTGTGCTCTACCCCAGCTGAACCCTTCAGAGGCTTTAAATGGTGGGGGCCCCCCATCCCCTGAGCTGGAGTAAGCTCTGTCTCCCCATGGGGAAGCAGGCGAGGGCTTCTGTTGCTTCGATTGCCTGCCCTTAAGGAGGGAGCACAGGGAGCTTGCTGCGTGACCCATCCCCAGGCCTCAGCCTGAGGCACCTGGGGAAGCCTGAGGGGCAGAGGTGGAGAACTTGGGATACCATGACTGGCCCACTAAGTGGATCATCCCTTGGGGAGATCTGGGGGTCACCATTTCTGCAGCCAAAAACTTAAATCTCTGTTGGGCCTTTAAGGTAAATCATGGGTTCGTTCAGAGCCTACACAAAGTCAGAAAGGCCTGTGACCTGGGACCCACACACCAGATAATCTATCCAGCCAAACAGCCTCTTGTATCTTTGGTGTCTGTATCTACATATTCAGTTATAAAGTCAGGCCAAGCTCAGCCCGGGTGCTGCCAGAGGGGATATGGGGCTAAGACCCCATAGGCTGCACCTTTTACAAAGTAACAAAACCCTTTCTGCTCCTACCTCCCAAACCCTGAATAAGAAGCCCACTCTTTGGTTACAAAGCCTTTGGACCCTGTCCCACTCTGACTTACCCACCCCTGGAATGGGTTTTATATGTAAAATTAGTTTAAAGAATTGATTTCCTGGCAAGTCTCAATCTTTCAAATATTTCAGCTGGAATTTGGAACTGACTTTTTGACATTTCCTCTTTTAGTTCAGGAGACAAGCGTTAGGGCTGGGGTGGCAGAACCCTCCCGGCCACAGCTGTAGCAGGGACGGATAGGACCTGTCACACCAACCCCCACCCCCGCCCCGCCCTTTCCTTCCAGCTATCTGGTCTCCCTCCTTGAGGCATTCTGTCCTGGGTCTAGGGCTGATTTCTGGCAGGATGAGAAAAGCTGGAGGGGAATGGGGCCCCTGGCAGACCTGGCACATACTACCCAGGAGAATTTTCCACTGACTTGCTCCTCAGCTGGGAACAAAGCCAAGGCCAGGGCAACAGCTACCCAAAGGAATGAAGAGGCTGGACTTTGGGGAGGGGAAAGGGGCAAGGGCTGCGTGGATGGGGACTCTGGTGGAACCTCCTGGATTCCCCAAGTTCCCGTGCACTTGGGAGAAACAGGGAATGGGAGAGAATCTGATTAAAAGAGATGAGGGTTCCAATCTGGGCTCTGCTACTTGCTTTTGTGTGGCCACGAGCAAATCCATGACCCTGAGACCTCAGTTTCCCCCATTATTAAACGATGAGTTGGCTAGATAACTTCTGAAGTCCCTTCCAGCTGGGACAGTGTAAGTTTTATGACTGTCCCCAGCTGGGCCCAGACAGTCTGCCTGCCGACCTCCCAGTGCAACCCTCCACTCTGGCCTGGCAGAATTCCCACAGCCCTTGCTTTGCTCTCCCCTACCCTTTCTTGCTCAGCTCTTCAATGTGCCCTCGACAGCCAAGCCTTTACTCATTTGCTAAACCTCAGCCTATGGTCCTCAAAATCCCACAAGGAGCTTCACCCTTCTAGGATATTTGGTTTGATTAATGTGAAAGTATTGTCCTGCAGCACGACTCCTTCCATGCAGACAAGCTCAAGTCTCCTGTGTCGTCAGCTTCTATTATTTGTACTGGCCTAGGGGAGGGAGAGTGTTATCTCCTTTCTATTCTGGAGGCAGATTTGCCTTCCCGATAACAACTGGTTTGGGTGTTAAGGCAAAGGTGTGTTCTATGCATACTGCTGATGGTAGCAGGATGACCAGCCAGCCCACAAGCCACCCCCGCAGCTGACTGCAGACATGGCAATAGCTCAGCTGAGATTTGCTAAGCCTTGCCCAGCTAGGCAGAACTTCCCAGCAAATCTAAAGAAATGATAAATGACTATATTTTATAAAGCCACTAAGTATTCGAGTAGTTTGTTATGCAGCAAAAGCGAACTGATACAAGCATAAAGCACATGCCCAGAAAGGACCCAAGTGGTGGGCCGCACACTGGGTTTTGTTATTATTATAGGAACAGTGCTCAATCATGGCAGTAGCTTTGGCATGTAGCTTGGAGCCTTGAACATGACGTGCTCAGCACAGGGAAATGATTTATCCAGGAGAGCAAGTCCCTTGCAAAGTGGCCGGGCACCCGAGCCAGGGCAGCTCCAAACATCTTTGTTATGTGGCATGACGTCCTGTTTGCAGGCTCAAGGTCAGAAGAGTGCTCTTCTTCAGTGCTTACATCAACCCTAGGGACTGGCGCTCTGTCTCCATCAACCCAGGGCTGGCATGGGATTTTAAGAGTGAGAGCATTTTCAAGGTAGAAGAACATTTCTGGATCACTTTCATTTAACAACCACTGAATGCTGACTCTGGGCAGGCACTGTTCTAGGCCCTGGGAGCAAAGCAGTGTGCCTTCATGGAGCTTACCTTCCCATGTAATCTAGAAAAACCTTAAACGAGAGGGAAAAAAAAGGAATGGGCATAGTTAACCTCCCTGTAGTGGTTTTAAATGTCTACAGATTCTTTGACCCTCCTCTCTCCAAGAGATGGACCCTAATCAGGCTTAGTGACTTACTTCTAGCAAACAGAATACAGTGGAAGTAACAGTGTGTGACCTCCAAGGGTAGATCACAAAAGACGTTGCAGGTTGCAGCTTATTCCCTTCCCCGATCCCTAGCTCTGTGGAAGCCATATCATGTAGTCACTCAAGCAGCTCTAGGGAGAGGGCCACACGGCAAGGAGCTGAGGCCTCAAGCCAACAGTCCTATGAGCGAGCCATCTTAGAAGTGGATCCTCCAGCCTCAGTCAAGCGTTCAGAGACGGCAGTCCCTACCAACAATCTTCACTGTAAAAATCATTCAGCAAAGCTGTGTCAACTTCCCAATCCATTGAAACTGTGAGAAGGTAACTGTTGTTTTAAGCTGCTCGGTTTCAGGGTAATTTGTTACACAGCCAGAAATAACTAATACATTCCCTCTATCCTGTTGCTTTTCCAATTTTAATCCATTCTTCCCTCCTTCATATTCTCCACACACCAAATAATAGGGGAACAAAAGCCAAGATGTAATAAGACAGGGGGCTCTGGGGAACTGAGCTCAGGAGCTCAGTGAACACCTTTGCACTGAAGCGGGAGAAACGAAAGCTTGTTGGCAGCACCGAGCTTGCCCTTTCCTTACCTTGAGCCCAGCCGCACCTTATTTTGGGTTTCTGCTGCTTCCTAGTCCTGGGTGGGAACTTTGACAGGAGGTTTGGGGGGTAGTGGGTTAAAGGCAGCTGGCAGGACATGTGGACTCACTTGAGCAGGATCTCATACTGGCCGGCATGCCAAGGCTGCACATTCTTTAGAACCAGCGTGAACACGTCCTCATTCTGTAGCACCTCAGAGTGGCCAGTGTCTTTGGAGAGGGCTTTGCCATCGCGCAGCCAGTGCACAGTGGGGAAGGGGTCCCCAGCGATGGCACAGGAGATGAGGACACTCTGGCCCAGGGAGGCTGTCACTGAGCGGGGCTTGCTGATGAACCAGGGCTGAGTGCCATCCTGAGGCTCTGGAAGTTGGCAAAGGGTTGAATTAGAGAGGAAGGCCTTTCAGCAAACAGGGTCCACTCAGCTCTCCCTGGTGGTAAACGTCAAAGACTGCATGCTACCCAAATAACAGCTGGTCCAGAAATCACTTTTATTGGATATACAGTTACAGCACATCTTTCTAATGGCAAATCTGTCTTGGTTATGTTCTCTGAGGATAATACAGACGTGAGAATATTGTATATCCACAGCAAGGGGAAGTAGGGTGTTAGGGGGGCTAGGTGTTAATGATCTACAATGAGATGTGTATAATTTTGACTTGTCACTTGCTTTATGTGTCCTTCCCTGCTCTCTCTTCTTAAATATACGTTCTTTAAAGGCAAGGACCCTAACAGGCCACAGCTTGCCTCAAAAGCTATCACTGCACTAATGTAACATTGTGTGTTAATGATATTTCAGTAAAAGGGACAAAAAGCTACCGCTCCCTAATTGTTAAGTGTATCCTAAGATTTCTCTCCTAGCCCTCTGTGCAACTTGTCACCAATGACCCAGGGAGGGCAAGGACTTCAGATGGCTTCAGGGAACAGTGTTGCCACTCAGCCAGAGCCTGGCCTTGGAGGCTGGAATGGGACCAGGGGAACACAGGGGCCATGGGAGAAACCAAGTAAGCTCAAGTGGTTTCCTCACCTCCAAATGCCTTTGGAGGGCCCACTGGGGCTGCACAGATCCCCCCCCCCCACCTGCCCCCACCCTGGTCAGCCCCGCAGCCTCACCTTGTACCATGAGCACCGCCTGGGTGCGGACTTCTCCGGCACTGTTCCAGGCTTCACAGGTGTATGTGCCCGTGTCCTCCGGGAACACTTCCTGGATACAAAGGCTGTGCCGAGTGCCTCTCTGCTCAAAGTGGAAGTCCTCCGACTCCTGGATCTCATTCCCGTCATGAAGCCAGATGACCTCAGGGGGTGGGTTCCCTGAGTGGGGGAGATAGGGCAGGCAGACCCGGCAGGAGGTTGGTTCCCTGGGCCATGTGGCAACTTTGCACTTAATAGTGTGACACTGTACTAAATACTAACCTCTCTATGCCTCAGTTTCCCCATTCGCAAAACATTCTAACCATATCTTCCTCAAAGGTTTGTTGGGAGGATTGAATAAATTAATACAGTCTCCCGGAACAGCCCACTAGAATAGCAGATCAGAGGGGTGCCTGGGTGGCTCAGCTGGTTAAGCGTCCGACTCTTGATTTTGGCTCAGGTCATGATCTCATTGTTGTGAGATCGGGCCCCGCATCGGGCTCCACGCTAAGTGTGAGTCTGCTTGAAATTCCCTCTCTCCCTCTCCTTCTGCTCTCCCCCAAAATAAATAAATAAAATCTTTAGCAGATTAGAATATCATCTGGCACTAGGAAAGTGCTCAATGCATATTCATGATAATTATTTAACAACAGATTTGCGGAAACCAGAAAGGATGGGAAGTGAAAAAAATCAGAATTCAAGCTGCTTGGGAACATGGTAACTGGCTCCCTGGGTGTGAAGCGAATGCATTTCCCGCTCTGCCCTGCCCCGCACAGTGCGTGCACGTCCGGGCAATGCCATGGTGACCTCGCAGTCACTCCTCTGTCAGTTTTTACCAGGAGGAAAAGTCAGCATCTCATTCTGCGGCCATACAAATGTTGGGTCTGAGGGTGGACATGGGCACCAGCTCACGTGAGTTTCCAAACACAGCTCAGGGTGGATAGCATTTTCAGGTTTTACCAGTCTACTTTCCTTGGTAGATTCTAGCAGTTTGGTGGGGCAGAAAACAATGGCCCCCTGTGAGAGTTGCCCCTGTGGTAGGTAGCATTGTGCTCTGCTTCCCGACGAGCAAGGCCCCGGGAATGGCTGATGAGGGAGGCTGTGTGGTGTCAGGATCTCTCAAGGAGAGAGAGAGAGTGGGGTCTGCTTCTGATGGGTTAGCCAGCACGGGTACGGACGCTATGAGCAGAACACCTCTGATTTCTGTCAATTCGAGGAGCGCGGGCAGGGGAGGCAGCCCGGCCGAGGCCTGGGACCGTCATGGGGCTGCCTCAGGCTTGTAGGAGTTGGGGGTGCATGGGGATCCCTGAAAGGGGGAGTCCATTGGTTCTCCCACAGCTCATCTTTATTACTTCTGCAGCTCAGGATGAACTAAAGCCCAGGAGAGTGGCCTCCAGGCTGTCAGGCGGACTGATCAGCGGTCAGCAATGAACAGGAAGCTCTGGATATGCTTGGGCACAAGCCGGTTTAGTAAGTCTGTGCCAGCAGAGTCCCCAGGCTTCTCTTGCTGGCCTCTAGCGGGAACTGTGACAGTCCCACCGGGCTGCTGGTCACATGCTCTTGTCACCCCGCCCTGGTTTTAGAAGAACCTCTGCTCTATCTTCTCACCTTAAACTTGAATAGAGCAACAAAGTATCTTCCAAGAGCTGGGAAGCTCACATCAGCTGGTTTTGCGCCAGTGTTCAAAATCTTCCAGCTACAGTAGCCCCATTATGTGCCCCACTAATCCCCACCCCGCTGGCTATGGTCATCTTCTTCCTCTGGACCACCATGAATTAACCTTGAATCCAGAAATTCCTGCCCAGAGGAAGCAGAAAAGAGGCACCAGCAGGCTCCACTTCTTCGGGTCCACTGCCTGACGGTCCCCTGCTGCTTTCTGGTGGGGGGATGACCGGAGCAGGACGTGGGGCAGCAAAGCGCACATGGCAACTGAACCTGTTTTCCCATCTACCCCAAGGAGAGAGATGCAGAGACAGACCTGACACCTGGACTGTCATGGTGACCTGGCTTCCATCCATGACTTTGAGGTCGGAGAGGCCCTGCAGGAAGAGGGGCGCGACTGGCTTGCTGGGAGCCACGGGCAGAGGGTACCCGCTCTTCCTGTCGCTCTTCTTTTCTGTGCGGCAGACAACAGAACGGGGGGGGGGGGGCGAACACTCATATATTCATTCAACAAACACAGACTAGATGACTGCTGGGCACCCAGCTTTGGTGAGGCTCGGGCTTCTGCCAGAGGCTGACTGCTAGCAGGTGGGGCGTGTGGGGAGGGGCTGGAGATCACTAGCAACAAGGCGAGGTGAGCCTTTTTCTCTGCTTGGCAATGCCAGTGCTCTTGCCTGGGAGCCGGGGAAGGAGAGGCCTCTGCAGGGCCAAGCCCAGTGGGGGCTCTGCTTCCTCAGGAGAACTTCAACACCTGCCATCTTAGGAGATTTTTTTTTTTTTAATTTCACTCACCTTTCTGAATAAGTGATATGCGCCTATGGCACCAAATTTAAAAAGTACCAAAGACTATGTGTAGTCTCCCTTCCATCCCTGACCTGTGGCCATCAGGCTCCTCTCCCCAGGGGCAACCAATATTCAGTTTCTTGTTCATCTTGCCAGAGAATGTCTGTGTATATAACACACAAGCAAATAGCTATACTCTCCTATTTTCTTCTCTTAAAGAAATGATTGCACACTCTATGCACTGATTGATGTCTTAGTTTTTCATTTAACAATATACCTCGATGCCTTTCGTAAAACAGAAGTGAAGAGCTTCCTTGTCGTTTTCTATGGCCATGTGACGCTCTATCACCCTCCCGAGAGATTTTAAGTACCTCAAGAAAGCCAAAGACACTACACGCACAAGAGTGACTCAAATGAAAAAGGCCGGCCACCCCCAGCACGGGTGTGGGTGAGGATGTGGGGCGACGGGGCCTCTCACACACTGCTGAACCACACACGGCACACACCCTTCTGAAAACAGCTCGGCACTTTCTTAAAAAGTTAAACATGCATTTACCATACGATCCAGTCACTCTACCCCTGGGTATTTTACACAGGAGAAATGAAAGCCCGCTTCCAGACAAAGACTTGTACACAAACATTCATAGCAGCCTTATTCCTAACAGCCCCAAACTGGAAACAACCCAAATGGCCATCAACAAGTGAATGAATAAAGAGATTGTGCTGTATTTATGCAGTGGGATACGACTTAGTAATAAAAAGAAACAGACTAACAAGACACACTATGACAGACAAATCTCACAAAAATGACACTGAATAAAAGAAGCCAAAGAAAAAGTATATACTGGATGATTCCGTTCATATAAAATTCTAGAAAATGCAAAATCTCGGGATAGCAAGCAGATCTGTGGTTGCCTGGGACTTATGGAGAAGGATTGTAAAGGGGCATCAGGACACATTTGGGGTTGGTGGTGATGCTCATTTCTTAAGATTGTGGTGAAGGTTTCAAATTAACCACCACGAATATGTGCAGTTTATTGTACATCACTAATATCTCAGTAAAAACTGGGAAAAGAAAGTCTCAAAGGGAGGGAAGAAGTATAGCAGCTAGTCAAAGACAAAAGCTAGAACAACTCTCTGGGTTCAGGGCTGGCCCACTCACCCCGTTTCAGTTCTCCAGGGAGATGGGGTCTCAAATAGGCTTTCTGTTATACTTGGAATGCTCCCCAAGCTGGGTTTGGACTTGCCTTGTGCGAGCCAGAGGGGAAGGGGCAGCAGAGTGGCTGAGCCAGTGTCAGCTTCCCACACAGGACAGCCCTGGTGCAGGACCAGCTCGTGGCTGCCCAGTCTCTGATCTTGCCCTTTGCCCTGCGAGCCAGGTGGCTTGGACCTTCAATCATTCCGAGCTATTTTGTTCTTGTGTTTTGGCAGGGGTAGGGAGGGAGAGGGCTAGAATATCTCTAACTTAAACTCTAAGTTTTGGGGGAAAGGGACTCTGGTATTTTGGGTTCTTATTAGCAAGGGCCATATATACCAGGTTTCCAGAAAGCCAGTAGCCATGGGGACGCCTCTCCACGGTGCTTTATATACCTGAGGAAAATAGAACTCCAAATTGGCACTGAGTTTCTAACTTTTGGTACTCAAAACAAAACTGGGCCCGCTGCAGAGCTCTCCAGGTACGGCCTCTGGAAGTGAGGACGGGAGAGGTGGAGAAGGCTCAGGATGCTGCAGGGAAGCCTCCCCCAAGGCAGACGCATTGTGAAAGGCACGGAGCCAGGGTACCGTATGGTCCGAGACCGGGGGTTGTGCTCTCGGGTCCCGGCCGCCGCCTCCACCCCGGCCCCCAGCATCGCTGCCTTTGTCAGAGGGGCAGCCAGGCAGACTTTCCCTTGACCCGAGGCCCAGGAGTGGGCTCGGGGAGGCCCAGAACTGCAAGGGCAGAGATCTCGTTGCTGTGCCCTGGGCTGCCGTGGCCAGGAAAGCAGGCTGCCTCAGGAGAGTTGAGGAATTTCCTGTCCCACAGGGACTGAGGCTTGAGGACAAAATGTTTCTGCCTGTGTAGATTCCCCCCGTTCTGCCCCTCTGCTGCCTCAGCCAGTCCCCGGTTTCAGAGGTCCATGTAGACGGGCATGCCTACGTGCTGCAGGGACATCAGACCCTCCTTGGAGCTGGCGGCGGCCCCTCCTTGGCCCCTACCCTCTCCCAGGTCTGGCCTCGGGCAAGTCACGGCCTCTCTCTGAAGCTCAGCGGCCTCACCTGTGTTGACGGTAGTAACGGTATAATCTCAGGAGTTTTGAAGAGAGAACATGTGAACATACTTTGTACGACTGCTCAACACCAACAACACCTTCCGTGTGAGGCTGACAAGGGCGCTGACTCAAACCTACCCACTTGGGCTCCATTACTTGTGGGTTATCAGCTGCAAACGAACAGAGATGGGGCCCTCACCCAAGGATTACAGACTTGTTTGTTTTTACATGACACAAGGCAAATACTGTTAGAAATACAAATGTATTGCTTAAAACTCTCCTGGGATATATGTAAAATAATTTGAGAACAACCTGGCTGCACCCTCTCCAGGAGACAGATGAGTGTGATGACTGCTTTGTGGGCGCCTGGCCTGGGAGACATGGAGTCCCCTGGCACCGCCGTCCCAGCCCTGCCCTGTGTTCCCTAGGCCCCGGGCCTGGGAGGGGGGCAAAAGGAAATGGTTGGGAGTAAGTGTGCAGAACGAACCTGGCCTCAGACCTACAGACTGCGGTCACATGGGATCAGCGTGACTGAGTCCAGGCTAGCGAACGGCTGAGTCATCCCTAGCACTCAACCACCCCAAATTCTTCACAGGGTGAGAAACCAACCAACCCTCCCAGAAACACACTCTGCCCTGGGATTAAGGAGCCGTGAGGATCTCAGTCTGGGGGCAAGTAGTTTTCTGGAAGCAGCCTGAGGAAAGCAGCCCTCATGAGAATCCCGAGGCCCCAGTCCCAATCCCACCACCCTAGTCTCCCGAGGAGGCCAGGGCGTGCTCAGCTGAAGTGACCTGCGCGACGTCACAGGGCCAGTCACAGGCAGACCTAGAGCTTGTACCCAGGCCTTCTGATGGTAAGGCCAAGATGTTCTGGAGGCCATCTCTTCCACGTGAAGCAGGCTTCTCTGGTGGCAAACTCTCCACAAGGACAGAGGTCTTATCTGCTGACCCCCATCCTAGCCTCTAGCCAGGGGAGCACAGCGAACTCAGAGCAAGGCCAAGCCAGGTGAAAAGGGCAAGATGTGTGTACTGCACTTAATTTCAAAGTCAAACAAATTACTCTGTCTCCTCTGTGGCCTATACGCTATGGCATCAGTTTATGCTGGATAAAACAAGAAGACAGATGGAAGGTGGTACTCTGAACTCACTCGAAGCTCTGGCTGTGTGATCTGAAGCAAGCTCCCCAACCCACAGTATCATCAGTTCTTGATGCTACAGTGTTGATAAGCGTAACGTCTACATCATCAGTATAATGCATGATAAATACCGCAGGGTTTTTAGATGATTAAAAGAAGCAACATATGTAAAGCAGCTAGAATAATATCTGGCACATAGTAAGTATAAAAATACATGGTTTTTGGTTGTTTTTTTTTTTTTTCTGTTCCTAACCCAACTCCCTTTTTTTTCTGTTCCTAACCCAACTCCCTAAATTCCAGCAGGAGCTCTCTGACATAGTTTGTGTCCATGCCCAGGCTCACTAGTGCCCCTAGAGAAGTACACCTCTGGGCTTGCACCTTAGCTGTCTTCTGGCACAGTCCTGGTCTGAAGCAGGGGGACGGCAGGCACCAGCCACAGCACACAGATGGCAAGGGAGGGGTCCACGGGACCCAAAGACAGATGTGCCACCCTGCTCAAATGGGGCCAGACTAAATATACCCCAGGTTTCCTCACAGCTGTGCTTCCTGCCGCTGTGCTGAGACCAAGCCCAGAGAGCGCCCACTCTCTGCGATCCAGGAAGGGCCAAGCCACCTGGATGTGCTGGCCCAGAATTAGAGATGGAACGTGACTCACCTGTGGTGCCTGTACTTGGTGCCCTGGCCAGTGACTGTAGAGTCACTCACGGACACACTCTGTCATTTAACTGAGTAGCTAGCTACTGGGTGCCCTGTTCCATGTGCAGAGAAAGGGAACAGATCAAGCCTGCCTCCGGGGAAAGACAAGACCTGAGATCAAGAATACTTAGGAACAGTTTGTTGACAACAAGTATGGTGCCGTATCCATTAAAGCTGGCGATGGGACTGGAGAAGGGGGAGGAACAGGAGAGAGGACAGGGCAGAGAGGGGGTGGATGGAGGGGAAAGGAAGGGCCTCCCTGCCTACTGACCCTCTGATGTTTTCCTCCTTGGCCATTTTTGCTCTGTTTTGACTCATCAGCAACTGTTTTTGAAGACTCCTGTCACAGACTTCCACATTAACTTCTTGCTCCGGGGAAGCAGAAGTAGCAAACGGAGAACCTGTCAGGGTCCCCAAACCCAGAGGGGGAGACGCGGGGGCCGAAGCAGCTGCAGGCCTGGCTACTTCGCTGGGTTCGGTGGGCGGCGCCTTACCTCTCAGCACGGCTTTTGTCCACCTGTGAAGTGGAGGTCATTCACAAGGGGAAAGCGGACTTGTGATGGGAAGGAAATAATTGACAAGTCAGCTCTTCTAACCCATTAGAAGTTTTTTTTTTTTCTGTCAAAACAACGTTCCTCGGGGCACCTGGGTGGCTCAGCCGTCATGTTCCCAGGGTCCTGGGATTGAGCCCCGCATCGGGCTCCCTGCTCCGCGGGAAGCCTGCTTCTCCCTCTCCCGCTCCCCCTGCTTGTGTTCCCTCTCTCGCTGTGTCTCTCTCTGTCAAATAATAAATCTTAAAAAAAAAAGTTCCTCGTTAAAACATTAATTGATGGTTTGCAAGACTCACATGAACTGGTATTAACTCCATTATTTTATTTCTGAAAAGCTCTTATTCAGAGAAAGAGCTAAGTACCCACACAACAGGTGCACTTTGTTGCCCTTCTCATTAATTCTTATGCAATGACCTGTATAAGCCGTTCCTCAAACCTGGAGACATGAATGATGCTGTCAGCCTCTCTTGGGCTTGAAATTTAGAAGTGTCTGTAGTCTTTGTCCCCGTGACTGGCTGTGATCTCAGCCCTTTCTTTCCTGGCCACGGGTTGAGCAGGAAAAACAATTCGGGGTTTCTCCTTAGAAGCGCTTTCTCCACCCTTCTCCTTCTATTAGCCACCCTCATTGGATCCGAACTTGCATTAAATACACATGTTTATGTTTTGAGGGGCTTGCCTTGAAAATGGCCCTCTGCAGGCTCCCAGCTCATTTAAAACTTATTTCAGATTAAAACAAGAAATTGTAGGAAAGTGCTTAAATAGATGACACAGACACATAAACAGAGACAGGGTGTTGGTGGGAAACACCCTACCATCTAAGGAGCCCCGCAAGGACTCTCCCTTACAGAGGGACCCCTGCCTATTGCTGTCAGGGCCATTTACTAAGTCCCACTCTCAGAGCCTCAGGCCCTGTCCAGCAGCAGCTTGCCCGTATCCCTGGATTCACAGGTGGCCACCCAATGAAAATGGATGTGGAATGGCTCTCCCCTACTTCCTAACACCCCCTCTCCTAAAGCCTCTCATGCACAGACACACAGACCTCTTGCAAACGCACAGTTGGAAACCACTGCTGAGCTCTTTTGCTTAGTCATTACATTGCAAAATACCATTCCAACAGCAAATCTGATTCACTCCAAGCCCTGTTAGAGTATGGAAATTCAGTAAATCACCAACTGAAGGGGAACTCTGGAAGCACAGTCCTCCCTTCTTTCTTTATTTGGTGCTCAAAATCCAGCACGGTCCGGGGATCACAGACTAGCCTCCTTTCCCTACATGCCATGACTGTTGACTCTTGAGGACTCTTCAAAGAAAGCCTACCTCCACCCAACCCCTTCCTATTTGCAGGGCACTTACACAAGGTGTAAATCCCCAGTATTTGACTTCTCTTCCAACAAAAGTCTCTCCTAACCAAATAAACCTATTTGGTGATTCAGCAAAACTTCTACTTCTGTGTCATAGAAAGAGCCTTACTCTGTTGGCTTTTCTTCCCTCCCACCGACTTCTCTAGAACCTAAGAAGCAAATGGGAATAGAAGTGTGCAAGGAAAAGAACAAAAGGAAACAGTGACATATGACATCCCCCAAAAGATCTCTGACCAGTAGTGGTAGGGTTGCTGGAGGGGAAGCAGGAATCATTGCAATCACAGCCTTCTGACTGACTCAGAAGTTAACAACCAAACTCTCAACATAAAGGTGTAGCAGCCAAAGCCCCCAGTGCTCCCACCCGATGAGTGCCTGGAAACCACTGTCTCCACCATATGGTCGTAGCACGGATCATATTCTGCTGTTAGGGACACAAGGCTGTAATTCTGGATGGCATTCTTGACCAAGGACTCCAAGCAAGTAAATGACAGATAAGGCCAACAGTGGGCTGGAGAACTAGACAGTTCTGCCTCTCTAATTGTCCAATTAGTAAAATGAGGCCCCAGTTCTATGATATGGACACATATACACAAACATATACTCAGAAGTCTTCCTGCGACACGAAGAACCCACATGGTGCACAAAACCATTTCTGTTGTATTCAAACTATATAAAACTAGAATATTGGTTATAAAATAATTTAACACTTATCTGCTTGCCTTCTTAGTATTTAAAAGACTTTTGGGACAGATGTGGTGGGTGGGCTAAGGGTCTTAAGAGACAAAAAAAATTAAAACCAATGTTTATCCTTCTTCAACACATTTCTCTTTAGCTAACATAACTATTAGACATGTTTTCAGTGCTTGTAAGCTTTTGGAGGGGAGAGTTCATACCTGACACCATCAGACAGATTATATAGCACCCTAAGTACCTGAGCATAACTTGGGAGAGAGGTGGGGGTGGGAGGCTGTCAGGGCGAGTGCCTGTCACTAACCTGAGAGTGAACTGGGCTTCTACTCATGCTCTAAGTTTCTTATTTTTACTCTAGATATCAGTTTCTTAAAAAATTTCCCGATATTTTATGTCCTTAGGTGCCTTCAGGAGGCCCAGCAAGCCTTCAGTTAAATAAACACCATTAGGCTGAGACACTAAAGTCAAAATGGGCACAGTTAGCAAGTTAGTAGATCTAGTCACTTAAGAATTTTAGCCTTGACAAAGATACTCCAGGGGGAGATAAATTAAAGTATTCTAGCCTGAGAAAGTCTCTCCCCCACCCCAATGACTCAGTCCAAATACACTGAAATATTTACTCTCCCTCTGATCTTCCTGGGCTCTGCAGGAATTTAGATTAATCATCCTTTAGTCTCCATCTTGGGTTGGGTTGGTGGGGAAAGGCTTTCATTGCCTGGTTAAATATTGGGGATTTTTTTTTTATCCTGGGGTAGGGGGAGGACAGAAGGAATATTTGTTGAGGGACTCTTGAGAGCTAGCTGGTGGGTTTCTTGCATACTCCAATGAGCACTGAGCCCCCAGGGAAGTCAAGAGGTAGAGGGACGCCTGCTGCATGTCTAGGGAGGCTGCCTACCGCCATGTGCTTTCATCCATTCCCTGAACACCTGCTCACATAGCAGGCCTGGATCCACGTGCAATAATGAGTAAGACACGGTCCCTGCGTGCAGGAAGCTTACAGTCTGACAGGGAAGACAATTAGACAAGCAATTAGAGTAAAATCCCACAGTTAGAATAAAATGTGGGCTACTTCCCTAGCGGCCCTGCCTGAGGTGCCCCTGCCTCTCTTTAACTCATTCTCACCTTCCTCCAGCCACCCTGGTTATCTGGCTATTCCTTGAATAGGCTGACCTTGCTCCCAGTTTTAGGGCCTTTGCACCTGCTGCCCCGGCCGCCTAGAGCACTCTCTCTCCAGCTCACTGAAGTCTCTGCTCAAAAGGCCCCTCCACCTAGAGCCTTGCTTCACCACCCAATGTCCTCACCCATCCTCCAGAAGGATCCTTTCCACCCTTCTCGGTCAGTATTTGATTAAACTATGTGCTGATTATGGTGTGTCTCCCCATCAGAACGAACGCGCCAGGAAAACAGAGCTTGTCTGTCCTGCTCACTGCGGCCTCCCCAGAATGATGTCTGGCCCAAAGCAGGGGCTCAGTACAGATTTGTTGGAAAATAAGCACAATGATAAGGGAGGCTCCCGGGAAGGGATTCCTAAAGGAAATGACATTTGTTGGGGAGAGAGGCAGATTTTGGAGAAAGGGGTTGCAGAGGAGAGGAGGCAGAGAAAGCTGGGTGAAGTGGCCGCAGAAATCACATCAGAGTGCTGGGCCAGAGATTTCTGGATGATTGCAAAACCTTGGCAAGAGGCTAACGAGGTGAGAAAGAGCACCCACACCTGGCGTTCTGAGGAGCATCGCCGGGATTCTCCGCTGAGTGTGCCTGCAGCACGGCCGCCCTGGAAAGGGCCCCCTCCCGGGAAAGTGGATGGCCTGGGCGCCCTGCTCAAAGGCGCCCTCTCGTGGCCACAGCCCCTACAATGGGGTCCTCCTCAGATTCTAGTGTCTGCGGGGTGCCTCCTTCCCTCCCTCTAGGATTCTGGGATTCTCGCCCTTACTTAAAGCAAACGAACAGGCACACAGATGGACAGACAACCTCCCACCCACTGTGGCAAAGCTGGTCCTTTGGTAAAACTGCTTAGACTTGGCGTTTTGAACAATTTTACCTTGTGTAAAAGTTGGGGGGGTCCGTTGGACAATCATCACAACCGCACACACTGAGCCCTTCCTCGGTTCTGAGGACATGACGTGTATTTATTAACTTAATCCTCAGTACTGGGGACTGTGACTATCAGTGTCCCCATTGCACAGAAGAGGAAGGCGAGGCCTGGGGGTTGGAATGGCACCCCTGTGGCCAGGCGAGCTGGTGGTGCAGCAGGATGCACTCCCGGCCAGTCTGCTCCACGGCCAGGATGGGACTGTGGCTGGTGCCACACTGAGGGTTAACGGAAAGGCCAGGCCTTGGGCAGCAATGGAGGGGCCAGAACCATGCTGGGTACAGTAGGAACAAACGTCTCTCCTGCAGTCACCCCAACCCCTCAGCCGCCCCCAGAGACCTGGAGCCCCAGGAGCTGCCAATAAAGTAAGAAAAACCCCACGGCTGAGAATGGTGCAGGACGTGGCCTTGAGCTGCCTGAGCGCCTTGGGGCAGGGAGCCAGGGGGTATCACTGTGCCAGGCTCAGCCCACCTCACTCCTGTGCAGACAGCCCACCCCTGTGGCCCGCACATGCGGCTGCGTCTCTCAGCCTGCTTCACCATTTATGGTATCTGAGCCTCTGTTTGGCCTTCACAGGCCAGCAAATCTCCACACCGGGAGGGAGTTCTCACTCACTCAGGGCTGTTCTCAGAGAAAACCCAAAAGGTTCTGGCAGAGTTCTTGCTGGGGACCTGTTTCTGCTTTAAAACACGCTTGGATGGGCAGTCACCCAGGCCCTACTACTCCCACAGACCTGGGGACAAGGAGGACGCCCCCAAAGACTCCTTGATCCTTCATCTAGGGACCGCCCCCTCCAGAGGGACTATTAGCTCAGCTGGGTCTCTTTAATCCAATCTAAACCCAGGCAAGTGGGGACAGGCACTGGATTAGCAGGGCCACTGGCTAAAGCTAGCGGGGAGAGAGTCTTGGGCAACAGACCCATCACATGTCACTCTGGCCCTCTTGCCCGTTACTAGGCTTTGGAGTAGGCCACGTGGACCTCCAAGGAGAGCCCCCTGTTGGGAAGGTGAGGGCCGCTCCCCTGGCCCAAAGAGACGAAGCTCAGATCTCTTCTTGTTTCATTATCACAATTTCCGGAGGCCCCTTACTGAGCCATGAAAGGAGATCTGTGGGGACAAAGAGAATAGATATGTCAGCCACCATTCTGGCTGACAGATTCCCGGGGGGCCAGAGTCAGGCTCCCCACCTGGGTGTGAACGGCTTCCTGGAAGGAAGAGGAGGCAGGTGAGGACTCCATGCCAGAGCACTTCAGAGAAACGGGGGAGGCCCAGGAGTGTGCCCCTTGTTGGCAGAGAGCCTCACAGAGCCAGCGTCAGCACAAGCCCCTTCATCCTTAAGGGGTGACACTGCCCAGCCTACAGGGCTCAGGCTCCCCCTCCGGGCCAGTGGATTCACACTCTGGAAAAGGGCAGGGCATAGGAATGAGCACAGGCTTGAAGTCACGGCGATCTGGGTCTGAAAGCCCAGTCTGACTTATCAGCTTGCGTGTTTAGGCAAGTTGCGTATGCTTTCTGAGACCTCCAGACCCTTCCGTCTAAAATAAGGGCAAGCAGGGAGAGCATGGCCCTCCCCACGGCTGTTGAGGTCTAAATGAGAAAGCATTTAGTGCAGTAACCAGCGCATGATTTTCCCCTTACCCTTTTCAGTGAAACCGGGTCCTGTGGCCGCCCAGAAGGCAGCTGCTCACGTTATTGGGAGACTCTACCCACAAGACCTGAACCCTGGGGGACAGAGGGAAGAGACATGGTCTCCTGCCAGCATGCTGGGAAAGCAGAGCCCCCAGGCCCCAGTCACACACAGGAGCGGGGGCCCAAGCCTGGGGCGGGGGGGGTGGGGTGGGGAGGCAGGCTTACCTGGATACCCTGACCCCAGGGAGCACTCCCTGGGCACTGTCACCATGCCCGCTGACCCCACAGCCCAGACAGCTCTGTCTCGAGGGCCGTGACTCCCCTGGAACTTCCTGGGACTAAGGGCTCGGCGAGGATCAATGGATGAGCATGGTAATCAGATTACTGGACACCAGGCTGCTGATTATGAAAAACCAGCCTAGGCTGGTGGGGAGGAGCAGGGTCAGAAGGAAAAGGGCAACAACCTGGGACCCTCTCGAAGCCTCAGTACCAGCACTCTGTTACCCAGTGACCCCCAGCACGGGAGGTGGCATTTGTGAGACCCCTAAGTCCTAAGAGGGTATGTGAGTACTCCTCCTGGGACATCTTTCAATGTGCAAGGATTTCTTCCCACCACACTGGAAGCTTCTTGAGCCAAGGGAGCCCTTGCCTCTTTCCCCTGCATCTTCCCTCAGCCCCGCTGGGGTGAGGGGGTGGGGGACGGGCCTTTGCCTTGTCACTGTGGACCTCTAGAGGCCATTTCCTCCACCTGCCTGCCTTCAGGTGCAGTGTGCTCTTTCTCCCAAGCAGATGTCTGCAGCAAAGGTGCTTCTAGAGAGGTGCCCAGAGGCTCCTACCATGGACAGTGACCCGGGCACTGCAGGACACCTGCCCCACGGTGTTCTTGGCCAGACAGGTGTAGGTGCCATCATCTTCCGGCAGGGCATCCTGGATGTGGAGCTCAGCCACACCGGCCTCGCAGGACGAGTGAGCATACTGGATGGGCTGTTCTGTGGAGGGAAGCACAGGAAGACTCAGGCCAAGGGGCTCCCAGTGCTGGGGCTACTGCTGTCATGTCACCATGCTCGCTCAGATCCACTGCAGGCTGACGTGTCAGGCCCTCCCCTAGCCAGCTGGACAGAGAAAGCAGGTGTTTGGGAGGGACATGGAAGAGAGGCCGTGGTTGTTGGGGTGCAGGAGCAAGGCTGGGGCTAGAAGGACTGTGGGGAGAGATTCTGGAGGCATTTCGAATGCAGCAGGGAAGGGGGCAGAGTTCTGTGCATTTTGTTTAAAGAAACAGTCCCCACATCCACAGCCTGGACTCCACAGAATTCCGAGCCTGGAAAGAATCTTACAGGGTCATCTGGCCCATAGCCCAGCCTCAGGCACAACAGGCCTCACCCAGACAACAGGAGGCTCCTGGCTCCTTTTAGACATCTCCAGAAATAATGATTCCATTTCCCACTGCAGATATTCATCAGAAAGCAAGTGTGTGACCTCAACCTGACGCTGTAATTAGGTGCATTTTGGTGCATTTTAGGGTTCATGGAAAAGATAAATATGGGAAACTAAAAATGACTCTGGCCCCTTCTTCCCAGAGTCCCTAACACAAGAGGCCCTTTATTCAGGTCACATAAAACCCTGCATGGAGATAGAAGTGCATGCTATGAACTCCAGTGGTTTCCTTAATGCTATATGTCCCTGGGACTTTATCATTCCAGGATGTGAGCTTTCATTTCCAGGAAAAAAAAAAAATCTCATTACTGAAGATTCTGGCCTCAGAGCAGGAATGTGTCTGCTTACCATATAGGAAGCGACTGTCAGTTTCTTCCTTTGTCAGGCCCCAGGGTCCTGGTTTGCACTTCATAAAATTGGGGGTGGGCAGTGGGGGGAAGGAGAAAGTACAGAAAGAAGTCCTCTCCCTGCAGTGCAATGTTTTCTTCTGCACATAGCAACACCTCGTGTCTCTATGACAGTTTGCAGAGACTGCCAAGCAAGCATGCCATAGGGCGGGAGGGAAGAGATTCTGCCCTTCATAAAGGTGGGGCTGGGAGCTGGGAAAGGCAAGGGCCAGGATCGGGCTACTGAGAGGACTGAACACTGCTCTTCGCTTTTTGTGGAAGGAAGAAAAAAAAAAAAAAAAGACACTCTAACACCTCTCTTCCTTGCAAATACCAGTACATTTCATGACTGCCATCAAAGTGCTTCTGCTGTCGAAATGTGCCAACATAGTGTTTAAGACCTCTTTTGTTACTGGAGCATAACTCATTTTGGTCCTACACACATGGGATAGAATGGTGGCCCCAGAAAGGAGTTGTTGGCTCAAGGCACTCAGAATTTGGAGACACAGAACTCTCCCTGCCCGGAGACTGGGACGACAAGATGGGTAGCAGCCAGGGGAACTTGAGCACGATCGTCCTCTAGTGGCAATGGTGTGGAAATGCCAAGATTGACCAAGAATTAAAAAGGTGGGGTCGCTTTTCCAGGTCCTGAGGGGTGCAGACCAGGGATCAGCAAACTACTGCTGACAGGCCAAATCTGACCTGCAGCCTGTTTTTGTACTGCCTGAAAGCTAAGAATAGTTGTTACAGATTTTAAATCGTTGAAAAAAATCAAAGGGAAAATATTTCGTGATCTGTGAACATTGTATGAAATTCACATTTCAGTGTCCATAAATAAAGTTTTATTGCAACACTGCCATACTTATTCATCTACATATTGTCTCTGGCTGCTTTTGTGATGCCACAACAGCAGAGTTGAGTAGTTGTGACAGAGACTGTATGGCCAGCAAAGCTGAAAATATTTACTATCTGGCCTTACGGAAAATGTTTCTTGACCCCTGGTCTGGACCCTGAGCCAGACGGAAGTGAAACTCTCTTACTCAGATCCATTACTAGTCTTTAACATCGTGTTCTGTTCCAGCCGCAAGGAGGCTGCCTCTCTGTAGTCAGTCACGGGATCCGACAGAAGCTCTGTCCACAGTGAGGGGTGGAAGGGTGACCTCAAGTGTCACTTATTTGCCCACGAAGATGACACACAGGAAGACTATATGCACCTTCTCTCACTTGACCAGAGATAATCTCTAGCAAAGCCTAAGCAAACTATACCAACTGGGAAGGTTCCCAAGTAACACGTCAATAGTGTAGAAACGGCTATTTGGTGCGTCAATAGTGTAGAAACGGGGCTATTTGGTGCATAGGTGACAGGTGCCGTTGTCCCTTAAGGAGCCTATTCTATCAGCCCTGAGAGCTGGCTGAGGTCCCAGAACTTCTGTTCCAGCCCATCTCCTCACCCATAAAGAAGCTGATGCCCGGAGAGGTGAAGGGGGGGTGTCCGAGGTGCCCTGGCCCCTAGATGGCAGAGAAGGCTAAGTGCCCTGGTCCCCTCACCGGCAGTTCTCCTTCATCCTCCCTGTGGATCCCAAAGCGGGGGTTTCCAAAGCAGACCCTGCCCAATGCCATCAATTTGATGGGCTGTTCTCAGTTCTAAAATTAGAGTCCTCCCATACTTTTGGAATCGAAAGGCTTTTTTTACCAAGAGAAGAGTGATCATATATGATAACTAATTTTTTCAAAAGGCCTTACTTGGCAAAAAAAAAAAAAAAAGTTGGCATGTCTCTATAGGACTATAACATTACAACGAGTTACTTGTCTATGAATCCCAAAACCAACTGCCACTAAATAAAAGGCGAGGTTCCATGAGTAACTTCTAGTGTCGTTCACTAATTTGTTAATTTGTTCATTTATTGACTCAACAAATATTTATTGAGGGTCCACTATGAGCCTGGCCACATAAATGAACCAAACTGCCTGTGCAGCCATGTACATTAGCTGTTTTATATAAAGGATCTAATGTACTTCGCAACCACCACCCTGGGAGGCAGCTGACATATTCATGTGTTGCAGGAACTCAAGGCTCAGATAGGAATAGCAACTTGCCCGATGTCCCCAGCCAGGCGATGGCAGACGCCACAGTCCCGTGAGCTCTCTGTACCCTGTAGGTTCTGAGGGATAAATGGGGCAAGCCAAGTGAGAACGCAGGCAGGGCCAAAGGGCCCAGGGGGCTAGAGCAGGGGGGAACTCACCATTGAGCAGCCAAGTGATTTGGGGGACTGGGGTCCCCTGCACAGAGCACTGCAGCACAAAGTCCTGGCCCTCAATGACAGTGCAGTCCTTCAGGACCCTGGAGAAAGAGGGTGCCAGCTCCGTCGCGGCGAGCCCTGCAAGGGCAGAGAACGGACAGGCCATCTCAGACCACAGCTGACGTGCTCTGCTGAGGCACTGCAGTCACCCCAAGCCTCACGGGCAGTTGCACCCAGAGTTCCTCAGGAGCCTGGCTTGGCCTTAACCTCTCTTCAAACTTGGAGGCAGGCAGCACCACAGGTGTGGAGACCTGGAGCCTGAGGCCGAGAACCCAGCAGGGGCTTATTCACGGTCACAAAACAGCCCAGGTCCGGGAGTGCTCAGGACACGGGCCTGCCCCCTCTCCTCTGGGTCTCAGGCATCTCCTATCCTGTCTTGCCTTTTGCTGTCCTGGAGCATCCGCAGAGCTCCTTCTTCCCTGCTTTCCTGGTCCCCCTGTACTCCCCAGTGCCCCTTCTCTCCTTTAACACATCCCATCGGACCTGCACAACCTTGAGAATATCTTTGTACTTGTAGAGACAATATGCCCACCGGGGAGGACATTTCAGTTTTAAAGTGTTACTTTTTCCAATTCCAAGACTGGATCAAATAAATGACAGAGACTCGCATGTGTCCCAGTTTTCCAACCTAGGCCAACAGCTCGGGGCTGCTGGGGGCCTGGGACTATGCATTACTAAGTTCCCTCAGGATTCTGATGCATATTTTCGTTGAGAACCACTGAGCTGAGCTTTCCAGAAGCCCTCTACATTGGTGGACTGGGGAGCATTTTGTAGTTTGGGGGGGCCTTAACTAAGAGCAATAGGGATAGATCGTCTCTTCCACGAGCAGAACATGTGGCAGAAATGTCAAGGTGGCTGACAGCCGAGAAGGGGGAAGGGATTCGGTGATTAGAAGAGGCCTCAGCGGTGCCTTTCAGGAGAAGCTATCCCATGCAGTGGTGAGGGGTAAGCCATATGATACTGCAGGGGCTTAAGGACAAAAACTGGTACGGGAGGGCTTACTATGTGCCAGGGACATTCCCACATGTGACTGTGACAGCGCCATGAGGTCGCTTTCTTCAGCTCATTTTATAGACCAGGTTAGTAAGTTCTCATAGTCCAGCCCAATGGCGAAGGCAGGCTTTACACCCGGCTCTCTGACTCTGCGTCCCCACTTCCTCCTCCACCAGAGCTCCCCTACGGGGGGAGGAGGCTGGGGGAGAGCAGCTAAGTCGGAACAATGGGGCATCTGATCGGGACTGGAGCTGAGGAAAGGGATGGACAGACTACCTCGAGAGCTGTGGCCACCTCTATCCCTTTTCCCAGCCAGCGTCACATTCCCTCACAGGGAAATGCCTTTGGGAGCCATTGAAAAAATACGGACTTCTGTGTCAAACCAACATGGGTTAGAAATATGTTATCTTTTACCAGGCATGTGACCTTGGACAAGTCGTTTAACTTCATCACAGCTCAGTATTCCCACCTGGAAAATGGGTGTGACTACAATTATCTCCTCAGACCACTGGGATAACTAAATGGAACAACAGAGGTAAAGCATTTAGCACAAAGCCTGGCACACTGAGCAAGCTTTTGTGGAGTGTTAGCTGTTACATCAAATGGAAGCTGGGCATCGAGACTAGACCTGCAGTGAGTTTGGGGGTGAAAGACAGTGGAGAAATAGAGTGGGAGCTTAAGGGGCCACTGAGAAAAAGGAAGATTTTCTTTCCGTTTTGACCAGAGCATGATAGTAGGGATCAGGTGGCCTGCATCTTGGCGAAGTCATCCGGAAAGGTTTTAGAACAGTCAGTATCCCCAGGAGAGAGCCCAGAAGTACTTCGGCAATGGCAGAGTAAAGGCTCCTGAAAACCCGCTCCTCCATACCAGCAACAAGAACACTGGCAGAAACAGTCGAAATCAACTTTTTCAGAACTCTGGAAATTAACCAAAGGCTTACAACATTCTGAAGAGCGTGCATTCAAAAACAAACAGCTGACCGTTGGTAAGAAGAGCCACGCTGGCGGCCCGCTTAATTCCCATCCAGTTTGCCCCAGATCTTGTGGTAGCTCTGAAGACCATATTCTCTTTCACCCCCAACTTGCTGCAAGTATAGTCTCGATGCATGGCTTCCATTTAATAATAACAACAACCACTCCAACAAAAGCCTGCTGGTTTTCAACCTTTTGTTGGACCTGATGCCACGTGTCCATCCCCTGCACAGAGGCTCGGGTGCTTGGACTTGTGAACTCTACAGGGCACCCCCACCTCCAAATGGAATGGATACTATTTCTTACAAAGAAATTCATGACCATAGTGAAAATCCCAATTAAGAAGTAAATCAACAGTATGCATGCAGTGGGAAGTAAGACTACCCCCCACCTCTTCCTAAGCATCCCCAGTTTCCTTTCCTTGAGGCAACGCGTGGACCCTTCCAGAAATGTTTTATGCACACATAAGCATCTGTTTGCACACATCTACATACATTATTTTCCTTTTATGCAAATAGCATATGATACACACAGCTCTGCACTTAGCTTTTCTCCCTTACTGGTATCTTGGACATGTTTCACCATCAGAGTCCACAGGTCAGCCATATTTGTTTTACTGGCTGCATGGAATCCTACTGCACGGATGAATCACTAAGTTCTTCTCTTTTCTTTTTTTGGGAAATGTTTATTATGGCAAATTTCAAATACACACACTAGGAAAGAGAGCAGTCCGTGGATTATCATATACTCGTTTCTCAAATTTAATAATTATCAACTCACGGCTGATCTCATTTCATTTGTACCCCCACCAACTCCCACTACACGTGGATTATTTCTGAAGCAAATATCGTATCATTTCACCAGTAAACAACTCAATTTATATCTCTAAAATACAAAGGCTTAAAAAATAACAAGACCACCGTCATATCTTATAAATAGCACTAATTCCATTATACCAAATACCTTGTGAATGCTCAAATTTTCCTGGTGTTCTCATTAAAAAAAGTTTTTAAAGTTGTCTCTGTCAGGAGCCACACAAAGTCCAAAGATTGTGATTATTGATATCTCTTGCCTGTCTTTTCACCGATGTTTCCTAAAGGTTGTCCCTCCCTTCCTCTTTCTCTTGCAATTTGTTTGTTGAAAAAAAAATAGACAAAGGTTATTTGTCCATTGAACTTCTAAAAGCCTGAAATTTGCTGACTCTATCCTTGTCGTTTAATATGTTCCTCAATGGGTCAAGGGTCCCTGAATAGCATTTAAAATGAGGAAATTTCATAGAGAGATAGATGGGTACAAAAATATCTATCACAGTTTTGTTACAATAGTGAAAAAATGGAAACAGCCTAAAAATTCGACAGTAAGAGCAAGCGTAATCAGGTACACTATTCTATGAAACATTATATGGCCATTAAAATCATGTTTTTGAATAATATTAAGTAATATAGAAAGAAGTAGTATAAGAACGATGCTTATGTAACATGAGCAAGTTAGACTAGGAAGCAGTATACAAACAGCACAATGCCGATTTTGTTTTAAAAACATTAAAATATCATTTATTTCTGAGTCATAAAACTATATTGTGTTTAAATCCCCCAAAACAAACAGGCACAACTTTTATAAACAGATATTACAATAAACATAGAAGATGCGGGATCCCACATCATCTCATATGACTCTCAACGTGTATATTTAGGGAATGTTTGGTTCTCTGTGGTTAGAAAAGTGAGTCATGGCACTCCTTGGACAGCTGAGGAACCAGAAAAGGGAGCTCTCAGCAGGGCTGAGCATGAGGGGTGGGCATGCTTCTTCTGAGGTGACTCTGATGTGAACTCCTCATCAGGAGTCACCTGTCCTGGAGCAAGGACTTTCGCCTTGGCATGTGGGTGGGAATGATGCCTCTGTCGGGCTGTACACCCTGCGTGGGGGTAGTAGGTGATACTCCTGCAGGGTAGGACGCACCCCATGGATGCCCCCCCCCCACAGAGAAACAGGGTGACTGGAGGCGCGTACTCACGTTTCACCAGGAGGGTCCAACTGCAGGACACCTGGCCTCGGACATTGCAGGCCGTGCAGCTATAGCTCCCACTGTCTCTGGCCCGCGCTCTCAGCAGGCAGAGGTAATGGCATCCGCCTTCTTCATAAACCTCAACCATGCCTTCTCGAATTCTCACAGGGGCACCTTCCAGGAACCAGGTCACTTCAGGCTTTGGGGTCCCTGAAACTACAGGGCGAGGTGAAGGACATGAGGTTCCCAGAGAGTGCATTGTGCTTGTGGGGCAGGCAGGATGCTGGACCTGAGGGAGAGGCTCGTTCTGGTTTGAGAGGCCCTCCTGCAGAATAGGCTCTCTTGCCCCTCACCCTGCACTGTGCACGAGTAAACCTCTCAAGGTGGAGGCAGGGTCTGTGGGGAGGAGGGACATAGGGCGACAAGCCAGGTCTCCAGATCAGCCAAAGCCAGCAAAAGGGAGAAAAGAGCAGGAGCCCCTGTGGCTTGTTTTCTGATGGCGATGGTGATGATGGGTTTTCCCCTCTAGGGTGGTTAGGATCAGGACACAGGGCCGATGCCATATCCAACAATGAACAACGGGCCACCGTTGGGTGTTTCTCCAGAACAAGGCACGTTACTAGACTGAGTCCTTCCTATAAGGTGGCTTCTGGGGTGCTCTGGGTTCTAGTCCAAGGGGCTGGGTGGATACCACTGTGCTGACGGAGAGAGTGGCCACCCAGGGGCTACACTGGTGGGGCGGATGGGACGGTGACCTTCTTTAGCTCTACTCACCCTCGCATCTGAACTTGACTGTCTGATCTTCACTGACTTCCTGGCTTTGGGGTTTGCTCTCAAATTTGGGGAAGGTGGAATCCCTCTGGCGCTCCATGGGGATTTTCCTTGTAGCAACCTTGCTCACCACCCCCTGGCTTCCCAGGCTGGACTGCCTGGTGGGGAGGGTGGCTGGGGGGCACGCAGCTGGCCTCTCCCTCTCCTCTCTGGAAGACGAGGGGGCACCCGAGACCAGTGCTCTTGGTTCTGGCTGGACTTTTGCAGCCTGCAGGGTGATGGTGCTAGAAGTCTTTTGTAGGACGGGGCTCCTCAGGGCCTTCCCGGGTGGGTCCCCGGACCACTCCAGCTGGGACTCCCGCAGGGGCGGAGGCTGACTACTTGTGGCCCAGGTCGGGGGGCCCCCTCTCTGGGTATTGGAGCAGTTCTTTCTCTCGGCAGCAGACGCAAGGCTGTCCAGTTTCGGCCCCTGTGTGGTTCCACTGGTCACTTCCTTCCTGATATCGGAATTGGCCGCCTTTGTTCCTCTCACCAATGACCTGTTTGGTGGTGGTTGGGGTGGGGGGCAATGGGGAAGAAGAAGGAGAAATAGAATGGTCATCTGGTTACTCACAAGCTTTACTCATGACAAGCCCAGATTCCAGCGATCACAAAAGCCCACAAATGAAGACAGAGTGCGAGCAAAAGTCTCTCTCGGCAGCTTTCTCAGCTTCCCAAGGCAGAGGGCAAGCAGCCATTCCTGACACTTCCTTGCCCCTCATCCCGATCCAGAGCCTGTTCTATCTGCATTTATCCAATCTGCCTTTATCCTACCCCCCGAGCACCACCCTAGTTCCCACCATGCAACCGCCTCCCCCAGGTCCCTGCTGGCCCTCTCTGATCCACGGTCTGCACGGCAAGCACAGCCGATCTCCACCGCACCGAGAATGAGACTGAGCTTCACAACGTGGCCCACAAGGATGCCCTACGTGAGCTGGTTCCCGCTGCCTCTTGGACCTGACTCCTGCCGGGCAGCAGCCACACCAGTGTTCTTCTGGGTCCCCCAGGGCCCACCTCTCTGTCATCTCCCTGCTTTCACACATGCTAGCGCCCTGCTGGGAGCATGCTCCCCGTGCTTTTCTTCACCTGGCTAACATTCCCCGTCAAGGGCCTGAGCTCAAACAGCAAGTGTCCAGGAAGGGTTTCTCTGACCCTCTAATCTAAATTAGCGCTGCTCGTTCCTCTGCCCTGGACACACTGCAGCCTGTAACTCTGGCTTCGTGCAGCTCTGTTTAAAGCCCTTTCCCTCCACCAGATGCCTGCCCACCCCGCAGACCCAGCATCTGGCTCCAGGCCTCATGCACGGGAAGGAAGCTCCTGAGGAAGATGGGCTATGTGGGTGAGCGGACCCTGCCTGGCCCGTGTCAGGCTCCTTGGTCAGCGCCCCTCCTAGTGACAGCTAACTGGGACTGGCCAGACGCTAAGAAAGACGACAGCACTGTGTCTTCGAGAGCCTCACTACGATGGCGAGCCTGCTCCAGAGCCTGTGTGGCATACTGCAATAGGAGAACAAAACAAAACCTAACTATGCCCCCAGCGGTCAGCTCTCCGTCCTATACAATGACTTGGAAATTCAGGGCATTTCTCCATTATAACCTCTCTTTTCTTGCAGGGCATCTCAAGATGGAGACAGTGATTACAAAGCCTAGACGTACCTACTGGCATTGTCCAAACCTGGAAAAAGGGAGAAGGGGAGACTGTTAGTGGACTCTTTTACGTACCAAGAGGAGACAGTGATGAGACAGCACTGGTTTTCATCTCTGACAGAGTGTTCACCTCGTCAGCTTCCGCCTGCCCCCCCCCCGCCCCAATGCTTGTCCCTCCCTCCGCCCCTCCCTCAGCGTCCCTGGTGCTGAACTGCTTGGGTTAATCTGAGGAGTTTGTCCGAGCCCCGCTCTGAGACACCTTCAAGGCCTCCACTGCTGCCCTGGGCCTTCTCTGGAAGCCTCGGCAACCGTTCCCTATGCCATGGGACCTGTCCCGTTCACCAGCCACAGAAGGAAACCAATCAAGGGACAAACCAAAACAAACATCTGAAAATTTCAAACCCAAACAGTTTAACTTACGTGCGGCCCTCAAAAACAAACCTCCCAAATGATCAGTTTTGACAAATACCTGCTTTAAAAATGTACAGGGAAAGTGTAATTTCATTCAGTTCTTTAAAGAAGAAAACATACTATAGATATATTCTTTTTCCCTGCCATATCGTTTTTAAAAATTTTGTCGTGGAAAATTTCAAAACATACAATAGTAGAGAGGATATAACCAATTCTGAAAGCCATCGCTCAGATTAAGGAAATAGCACCATGTTGCCTGTCTTTTCTGTTCCTTTTTGTTTTGGTTTTCAGAGGAGCTTCTTCTGGGAGCATTTTAAAACACATCCCGGGCCACACATCATTTTGTCACTAAGTACTTGGGAGGGGAGCAGTTCTTTAATTCAACGCTAGGGCAAGTAAGGGGAGTGGCTCAATCACTCTTCTCAATGCCTAACAGTGGGTCTGAGCCCACAGTGAGTTGTGAAGTCTAATTCTTCAGTCCAGACCAGGACTTTGATGGTGTAGAATGGAATAGAGAATGCCAGCAGGTACTGTGCATCGTACAACTCAGGACCGCTTCATGAAACTTGTTTCAGTTCAATATGTTTATATACACATGTACACATGTATGTCTTGAATAAATTTCTTTCTGTGGGTTATGAAGAACACTCCAGCCAACAATGGTAAAAAGAGCAAGGAGGACTAGTTTCTGAGAAAGGCAGGGAATATGGAAGAGAAAAATCGTAGAAGAAAAGAGGGTAAGAAAGGGGGAGGAGCGTGAAGGTTTTTTCCCTCCCCGATTCCCCAAATCCCACCTTGCTCAAGGTTCCCGCTCCGCCCGGCGGAGTGATGCCAATCCCCTTCACCACCCACGCTCCCGCTGCCACAGGCTGGACTTGGCGGAACCAAGGGGAATGTAAAGGGGAGACACATTCAAAGAGATTTCCAGGGAAGAACCGACAGGGGCTAATGCCTACGGCAAGGAGGAGGCAAGGGTCAGAGGAGATGCTGAAATGCCCAGTCCAGGTGAGGAGGAAAAGCAGAATTCTGCGGTAGAAAGAGTTAAGCTGAGGGAACACCTGATGTGAAGGACGGAGTGGATGATAAGTTAAATTTGAGGCAGGCTAAATTTGGGGTGATGGCGAGGCATTTGCAATGTCCACTCTTGGCAGTTGCAATTAGAGGTACAAAAAGGAATGTGAGCAAGAAGAAAAGACTGAAGACACAGGTGTGGGGCACAGCGCCGGGACACGAGTTCAAGACTCTGCCCCCGGGGGAACGCACGGGCAGGTGGGTGGGTCAGTGGAACGCGGATCTGTAATGGACAGCAGCTCCCCCTAGCAGGGTACAGACACCAGGCAGGGGGGTTCCTTGCGAGCCCTCCTGCCACTCGATACCTTGGATAGAAAGCTCGGCCGACATGGAGGCCTTCCCCGACCCATTCACCACCAGGCACGTGTATACTCCCACGTCATCGCAGCTGACCTCATGGATTTCCAGAACTTGTACTCCATTCTTCTCAGACATAGACACACGGGCACTTGGCTGCAGGGGAACCTCTCCCTGTGGACGGCAAGAAGGCAGATGGGTCAGAGAAACCTGCTTACCTTTTGGCACTATCTAAGCCTGGCTGGGACGGACACCAGGCCTGGGCAGCAGAACCCTCCGCCCTGGGCTCTGTTGATGTGCTCAGAGAGCAGTCTTTGGACAATCCAAGGGTCCCCCGACTCGAGGTCCACGTGTGTGGTGTGGCGTCAGGTCCGGCTTAGAGCAGGTGTATGAACTTGTTTCAGAGGAGGCCTAGTTTGAGGTGGGGATCCTACATTCCTCACTTTAGCTCTGCTTTGCCTCCCTCTCCTTTACCCTTTTCCCAGGCTCAGTCCGGGAGAACTGGGAAATAGGGAAAAGGTGTCCCCTCACTTATTTTGACCCAGGACTCCCATCTGTGAGAAAGCTATTCTCGCAGGCCTTGACCCCAAGCTTTCCCTGTGGCTCCTCACTGCGTTGCTGAAGGCCCACCCCGCCCCTCAAGACCCTGCTGCTGCCACTCCCCTCCCCCACCCCTCTGCTCTGCCTTCACACTGCCCGGCCCTGAATGAAATACTCCCAACCGTATTCTCAGGTATTCTGAGGAAGGTGGCATCATCTCTGCCTCACAGATAAGGAGACCAGTGCTCCAAGAGACCAAATGATTTGCCCAGCATCATGTGTCTTATGAATTAGGGAGCTGTGGCTTGAAACCTAGTCTCATGACTTCAAATTCCACTCTCTTGAGATGGTCAGGTCTGTTCTGACTCAGAAATTTTATGCTATTTGGGGAGTGTGTGGATTATAGGGCATGGTGAGCTGAGTTGCAGAGGCAGAGTGTGCAAATAGGGGCAGGGTCAAGCATGGCTATCGGACACACAGAGAACCCTGAAGAACCATCTATAGTCGAGCAGAAGGGACTGATTGGAAAGACAGACTCTTGTTGGTCCAAGAGTCTAACCCTCCACATTCAGGGTCCCCAGGCCGGGGCCAGAGTTGGGGCAGATAAAAATCTCACCTTGAGCCAGGTGACCTGTGGTTGGGGCCGGCCAGTGATCTTGCAGGAAAACCGTCCCATCTGTCCTTCTTTGACTATGGCTCGGCCCAACTTGGTAGCAAACTTTGGTGGGCACTCTCCCCAGATGCTGGGACGGGTCTCCATGATAGGGGCTGCAAATCTGTCCCTGGAAAAAAATTAGCAGAGAGTCCAGCAGCAATTCAGATCTTCTCTCTGCCCCTACCTATATCGCTTAAGTTGGGTCAGAGACCAGCCAAAGGCAGCCTTCTCAATTCTGTGCCTTAAACACATTTCTCATGCATCCTCTGGAAAAGTCTGCGGCACCAAAACCTATTTCCTCTACCTCCTGATCATGCAGCAAGACTTCATATACTGGCCTCCCTTGTGGTAAGGTATACCTGAATTCTACTGAGCTCTGGCCAAAAGCCTGGGTTTTGGCCAACAGACCGCAAGCAGAAGTGATGTATGCCAGCTCTTGGCTAAACCCATAAAAACCTCCCGTGAGATTCTCCACACTCTCTCTTGCCCACTCTTCTGGCTAGATGCAGAAGATCCAAGAGAGGCTCCAAGGCCAGGAGATGATGGAACTGCAAAATGAAAGGAGGCCGGGTACCTGAACGATGATGGCAAGGTTCTCCACCTGTTCAAGAATATCTAAGCTGACTTTGCTTGAGTGAGAAATAAACTTTCCCCGTGTTAAACCGTTGCGATTTGGGGGCTTGCCTGTTATAGCAGCTACTGTTACTTACCTTTACCAATACAGGTTTCCTTTCCCTAAGAAGTGCCACATATGGATTGCCTCTTCTAGGTCTGCTTACTTAAGTCTGACTATTGCCTTGATTGTCGGCGGTCCCTGCAGACTGGGCACACAGCAAACTTCCTCAGCATATAGCAGCTAGACCAGTCAAAGGGGCTATCCACACAGGCTAGCAGGTCAGGAGGCACTGTGTGAGACCCACATCACATCCCCGTAGGCTCCTGCTTTACTTATTATAACCCAGGATGCCCAAAAAGACTTACACCCCAAACCTGTTCTGTCAGGTCAGCAGAAAAAGTCAATCCCGCCCTTACCCTGGCTTGAACACCCCCCCCCCCCCAACTTACCCCAAGGTTTTGGAAACAGCAGGCTGACCATGCTTCTTCATAAAGCCCCCTGCAAGCAGGAAACAAAGAGAGAGAGTCTTGAACTTAGAGCAACGAAGCTCAGGAAGAGTCAGCCACAGAGATGGAGTGGGATAATGCCAGAAATAGTTCACCCTGACTGAGCCTGTCTTGGGCCAGGCTCTATGGTGGATACTTGACATACATCATTTAAGGAGGCTGGTACTACATCATCCTTCTATTTCTTAAACAGATGAGAAAAAGGAGTCACAAAGCCAGTAATAGGGCAGAAACGCGTCCATGTGCACCTGTCCTAGACCACTCAACCATGGTGCTGAGCTGTTACATGCCACTTGACCTTCTACTCCGGGGATTATCTGTGATGATCCAGAACCTCTCCAGAAGACGACCCTGCTGAAGCGAGGGTGGGAGATGTACATGCATCTCTCTCACCAGATCTATTCACGTTGGATACAAGCAACATTCCATCCTCGCGCTTGTGGCCCAGCAAACAGCAAGATGTGTCCTGTGGGCATGGAGCAGATCACTGGCACTGAGCTCACTAGAACCCGCACCAGCAGCACCATGGACACTGCAGGTCCTGGGTAAGGTGCTGTCATCCTGGACAGGAAGCGGTTAAATAGCAAACCCAGTCAGGCGGGTGGTGGGGGGGGGATCACTGCTAGCGGGGAGGGGCCATTCCTAATGTGACCAGGAACAGGAAGTGACCATAATGTGGTGGGTGTTTTGGAGGAATAGGGAGGGGGAAAGGAGGACATTTCTGAGACAGTGATCAGCCTGGAAGTTCTCTTTTTGCCACAAGCTGGGAATGTTTATAAAACCCCACCCAAAGCACACACAGAAAGCATGGAAGTCATTCCCGGAATATCAGCAGGCAACTGCAATAGGAAATTTGCAGGGTGTTTACTGGAAAAGGGTAAACTTCCTTAAGTTCCAGCACCCATTGCATCTGTATGAATGCGTAGGAACATGGGAATGGGGGCTGCGTATTTCCCTCGGCTGGATCTGGCTCAAGGACTAAAGAACCTTAGTGGAAAAGGATTAAGAGCAAACACCAGCATTGCAGGTAAGTTACAGTTCCAGTGGGTTGACAATTATTGTACATGTATTTCTATTTAACGTCACTATTTAGCGAGTTGTGTATAGTTTTCATTCCATAAGGTGGGTTTGGTTCTTGTCACTCAATAGGCTATTCAAGGTTAAAAGGACTTCTAAGCAGATAAAAGGAGAAACTTGTTCTGGGAGGACCCAAATGACAATCGCCATCAAGATGCTGGGGCCCCTCAGACAATCACCCTCAGATTCTGGAGGAAGTGCCAGCCAGTCAGTCCCTTTTGAAAATACTGGAGCAAATGAGAATCCTAAGCTCTAAAGATGCTCTGGTCTTAGACCAGAACCTCCCTTTCTGTGCCTTCAAATCAAAGGAAATGATGCTTAAAGTAGAAAAGAAAGTTTACAAAGCTGTTCATTTTTCTTGTTGGTAATAGTAAAAATTAGGAACAGTGTAAACACCACACAGTAGGAAGATAATAAGTGTTGTTAAGTAAAGTGTACAATTAAACATCTTATTCTGCCATCAAATCATCAAATTATGTTTAAGAATATATAAAACAGGCAGAAATAGATTAAGATCTTATATCATTTGCTCCTCAGCACATTCCACTTGGGCAGTGATCCTCTGTACTCCACTGAGCTCATCCTGACCACCGCCTTGCCAGACCCAATGGATAATCCTCGCCCCCAACACTCAGATGCTCAACAGCATTTGCTATGGGGCCATACCACTCCCAAGTACATTCTCCTCCACACTCTCCCGCTCTCATGAGGTGCCTATTCTTCTTCAACTACCTTCTCTGCTCTACTTTTGCATGTGGAGTGGCCCGGGGCTGAGTCCTGGGTCCTTGCTCCTACACTGCTGATCCCCACCCCCAACCCCAGGAGGTCTTAGACGGTCCCATCGCTTTAAATATCATCTATAAGCTGATGACTCTCAAACCATATCCCCACCAGAACTTCCTATTCATTCATCAGAAGTATCCAGAACAGTGCCCAAATCCTTACAGGAGTCAAATCCTTGTGACATAAAGGGATTTTATGAAAAAAGAGCAGGCTGCAACATTATCTATTCAATGTAATCTTAACTAGGAAAAAGTAAAATAAAGTATCCAAACACAGGAAAGCAACCAGAAGAAAATATATTGAAATGTTATTAACAGTGATTGTTTTGGGGTGGTGGGACTATGAAGAATTGATTCAGCTGTATTTTTTTACAACCTGTAAATACGACAGTAAAGAAAAAAACAAGACATGATCTAGTTACCAAAAATAAAGAAAAAAAGGAGGGGTGGGGTGGAGAAAGAAAGTAAAAAAGGAAAGAGATTCTGGCACCCAAACAGGCGAATAGGGCCTCTTGTACCTGCAAACACCAAAGCATCAGCCATGTACCCAATCACTGAGACTCCCCCTGAAAAATATCTGTGTACAATTCACGGCATTTATCAAGCTACTGTATCACTCATTTCGTCTCGGAGCAAAGATTTGATAAAAATTAGACTGATCATCTGATGAAGGGATAAAAAAACGTGGTCTATTCCTACAAGGAAATATTCAGCCACACAGAGGAACGTACTGACACATGTTTCAACATGGATGAACCCTGAGAAAATTTGCTCAGTGAAGAAAGCCAGACTCAAAAAAAAAAACGTCTGATCCCATTTATACGAAATGTTCAGAAGAGGCAAATGGATAGAGACAAAGTACATCAGTGGTTGCCAGGGGCTGGGGTTTCTGTTCAGGTTGATGAAAAGTTTTGGAACTAGATGGCGGTGATGGTCACACAACATGGTGAATGTACTTAATGCCACTGAATTGTGTACTTTAAAAATGGTTGCGATGGTAAATTTATGTGTATTTTAACCACAATGAAAAACAGACTAGGCATTTTTAAGATTCTTGGGAGCTAAACATCTTAATCCAAAGGCTAAAATTCTTTTATTCCTTAAAAAAAAAAGCAAAAATATGACATTGCCTAAAAGAAGAGCAAAAGAATGCTGTTTGAAGGTACTTCTGTATCAGGGTGAGAGCAGTTTATGGCAGGATCCAAAGGGAACAGAGCAAGCAGTCAGCTAGAAATGGAACGGGGTGCCCATTTTAATGTGAGTTAACACCAGAGAGTTGACATCAAAACTAAGAGAGAATTTGGGCTAAAATAACTAATAGGATCTATTTATAGGCAAAAATTTGAAGTTGCAAGTTGTCAGATAAGGCAAAATTAATTTTGTGAAACTATGAAAATCTGGCAGAACAGTAAGGTTATGGAGAAAAGTAAGTGGAAAGGGGATTGGGATGGAAATGCCAAACACAGAAGAGTAAGTTAAGAGAATTGGTGAAGACAGGATCGAGTTAGTGAGGGGGGGAAAGGCCAAGGCACTGGAAGTACTTAAACAGTTCCCTTAGATTTTTCAAGGACGAGTAAAAGAGAACGCAGCTGGCAGGTTTTAGGAGTGAAAAGTTCAACAGTGGGGAGCTAGCACTTTTTGTTAAAGGATACAGAGGGCCTGGGCTGGGACAGAGAATGCTGCCAACAAGGGGAATAATGTGATCAAGATGGTAAGGAGACGAAATGCTTCCAAAATACATGATGATATAACTTATCGTCCAAATAGGGACTCTTGACACTGAAAGGGACATAATTAATAATTCTGCCAGGACAAGAGGAGTAAACCAGGGCTGTTCCAGGCAAACCAGGGAGCAGTCGCCCTACTTGCAGCCAACTTCAAAGTGGATTTTAAGGATTGCTTAAAATAGTGGTTTTAATCAGAAAAAAATGGGCATTTTTTTTTTTCTAACAGATATTTAGTAATGCCCCCTGGGCCATCCACAGAGTTCACCGCTAACCACCCATATATCATCTCAAAAAGAAAATAAATGTAAAGCCGTAACTAAAATAGTAACAAAAAATAAAAGGAAAGTAAACTATCATAATACTTATTTCAATATGTAAGTGTTCAAGTATGACTATTTCGGTATGTAAATGCTCAGGTGTGCTAGAAGATGTAATGACGCTCGCACCGACTCACGGGCACATTTGGATTTAAAAGCAAATGATCAAGCAGTGCACGGTCAGGGAGCCCTGGCTTGCAGGACAGGGGTTTCATGGGGGTGTAGAGAGTGGAGGCTACAGGACTGGGGTGGCTAGGGCACGGGGGACATGCACTTAAGTGGGAGATGGGCAGGAGACTGACCTTCCAGAAGAGGAAAGCCAGGCAGACTTGGTGGGGGGAGGGTGCAGGCCTTGTTTGGGACAGGGGCAACTAAAAGGCAAAGCAAAAACCTACAGCTCTTGGCATCCACTGGGCCAGCCAGTGGTGTGGATAAGGGAGGAACAGAGGAAAATCCGTACCTTTCTGGGACAAAGGAACAAAAGCGAAACAAGTGAAGTGGAGGTGAGGGGGCAGAGGTGAGTTGCCTTCTATCGTTTCATTGGCCAATGTGCTATTAAAAGATCCAGCACCCTGATCCCTCTGGTTTGGATCCGGGAAATGCCTTCTACATGGAAACAGAAACAACCGTTGCTCATTTTCCAAGAAATCAATGCTTAAAGACAGGAGACCAATGGCAGCCCCCCACTTCCCCCTCCCACACTTCAGTGAGATATTTTGCCTAAATCAAATCATGTCATTTTCTTCTTGATACCCTCCAGTGGCTTTCCATCCCCAGGATCTAAGCCCTGACCGCCCCTCCAGATGTATCCTCACTCTGCTGACCCCACTAACTCTCTTACTATTTCTCACTCTAAACTGTGTGTGCAAAAAGCCCATAACTCTTTGTCTGGGGCTTTATTTCTGGTCTCAGCAGCAGACTCAGATCACACAGAAGGCAAGCCGGAGTGATGGAGAGTTCCTGTCTCAGGAAGAAGCCCTCAAGTGAGGACAGATGGGGATCTGGGGGGTAAAACTCCACCCTTCAGTTAACTCCGAGTTCCTAGGGCCACTCTTCCCCCTTAAATCCAATGATGTGAGGTCCTTCTTCCTCTTGCCCTCAAATCCCGACAGTGGGCTGCCGGCTGTCTTTCTCACACATAGGCAGGGAGTGGTTAATTCTGCTACAAACGTGACACTTGTTACTTAGTTACAGTCTCTCTTTCTCAGTACAAGTAGATCTCAGCGGGCAGGGACCCTGTCTGAACTGTTCTGCTCTGTCGTCAGTGCCTGACACAGAGAGGAGAAGAGCCGTGAACGGGGCAATGGATACAGGGATTTGCTCTTCACTCCCTGGAGACATTCTAGGATGAGGGGGCATAGCTTTGTTTTGTGGCAGAGACAAAAGTGGACAGCCTCAGAACCCATCACCTCCAGGGGAGGAAGCTGCAGAAAGAAGTCCACAGTGGTGGAGGCAGAGGAGTCTGCAGGAAGAATGGGGCACCTAATAGAGACAGAAGAAAGAGTGATGATGGCCAAGGCCGGGTCCAGAAAGGAGTGTGTGTGTGCGGGGAACTAGGGTTTTGCCCCTCCTATTTATTTCAAAGAAAACTCCCTAAGAGGAGGGAGCTCCTGGCCAAATCTACTCCCCAGTGAATACGTATTCATTATTTTTAAATTTACTTTAAAAAAATTGTTCATTGCATTCTAATGCAGAGTGGTTAATGGCTTGGAATTTTTTTCAGAGATGAAAAGAAACTTTCTCCACGTCCTCTGAAACCTTTGCTCTTGCTACTCCACCTCTCCTAGAATACAACATCCCTGTTACAGCTTTCTCACTGCCCAGGGCACTGGGCATGTCAAGCCATGTATATTTATTATCCAAACTGGGACTCTTCTGAAAGCCAAAGGAGGCTCTGTAACATTGGTAGAGTAAGCAGAAACCAGATAAACGGTCACCCTAATGACACCTGCCGTGACCACAGGCCTGCAAAAGGGGCAAGCACCTGGCAGCCACGTTTTATGCTCATCACCCTGCCCTGCACTGTACAGGTTGGAACACGGTGGCACCTGTCCTCAGGATGACCAATCCCAAACTTGCCAGCAACATGGAGGAAGGACTGGATGCGAGCTAGCTCTGGTTATATCATACGTGGTCTCTGCGCATCTTTTCCTGCTTCATGGCTGCTTTCTCGCAACCTGTGTGCACACGTTCCCATTTTGCCTTTGCAGCCCATATCACATACCACTGCTAACTTTTACAGCAGGTCTGTGTTACCTAGCTGATATTCCTAATGGATAGCTCAAGAAGGAGAAATGTGTCAGATTCCATGAAATAATTCAGGAATATTCTAACAAAGTATTTGGTAATAATTCAGGAATATTCTAATAAAGTATTTAGTGATGGTTAATTTTATGTGTCAATTTAACTGAGCCATGGGGTGCCTAGATGTTTGGTCAAATGCTATTCTGGATGTTTGTATGAGGGTTTTTTTTTTTTTAAGGTTTTATTTATTTGAGAGAGAGAGAGAGAGTGCCTGTGCAAGTAGTTGGGGCAGAGGGGGAGGGAGAGGGACAAGCTGACTCCATGCTGAGTGTGGAGCCTGACCTGGGGCTTGATCCCACAACCCTGAAACCATGACCCAAGCCGAAACCAAGAGTCAGATACTTAACCACCTGAGCCACCCAAGAGCCCCTGTATGAGGGTGTTTTGGGATGAGATTAACACTGAAATCAGTAGACTGAGTAAAACAGATAGACATCTCTAATGTTGGTGGGCCTCATCCAATCAGTTGAAGACCGGAAGAGAATGAAAAGGCTGACCCTCCCCCAAATAAGGAGGAATTCCTCCTGCCTGACTGCCTCTGAGCGGCGACATGGATTTTTCCTCTGCTGTTGACTTACACTGAAATGTCAGCTCTTCTTGGAAAATTTAAGATTATATACATGGCTCACATTATATTTCTGTGGACAGTTGTGCTGGAGGACAGACCTGTGGCCCCTCTATTAGAAAGAAAGCTCCCAGAGGGCGGGTGCCATGCCTCTTCTTTGCTCTGTACCAAGTCTCTGTGACCAGCCCCCTGGAGGTGGGTGAGTGTCGGGATTGGCCACAGACTGGCCTTGCGGGGCTCACACTAGGGCTGCATCCCACTGCATAAGGTGATGAATAGTCCTATCGTTAAGGCACTTGTGCTCATGGAGGATGTTACATGTTTCCTGGTCTTGGTTACCAAACAGGAAATCAGACGAGGGAGCATATTCCTCTATTCTCCATGCAAAGATTTCTCTCTGGACGTCGTTCTCAGGATGTTAGTAGCAGACTCAAATATTACAAGGCCACATTTACCGGGTGCCTACATTTGCCACCGCTGCGCTGATCCTTACACACCCCTGCGGGGCAGCGGTGGGTTCCAGTTTACAGAAAAGGAAATAAGGCTCCAAAAGGTGAAGTTCCCCATAGCGAGAAATTAGTGGAGCTAAAATCCAAGACCGTGTACCAACACTGTCTTCTGAGCTTGACCACTAGGGGGTCAAAATCTTCACATATGAATTACACTCTTAATTCTAGGGCCTCTGCTCTTTCCAAGTAAGAAGCATAGCACAGAGCTGGTGAGAAGGCAGGTGGCTGCTAGATCCCTTTGTGAGAATCCCCACTTCCTTCCAGGGGTGTGGTCTATGGGGCGGTCCTAAGCCACACACCAGTGGAAACCAGCCCTCGGTGCAGAAGCAGAATGTATACAGGGCCACTCACATTTAAAGATGCTGCAGCCTTTAGGCCATTCTCTACGTCCTAGGACTAGAAGACAAAACATCTTCAGTGGTCTGGGCCTGCGTCTCCCCAAATTAAAACCAAAGCAGAGGACGCAGGGTTGAGAGTCTTTGTCTCGCCTTATTTCTCTATAGCCCTCCCGACTTCTTTCCTCCCTGTTGCCCACATCTCAGCAAAGCAGGAAAAATTTTAGTAGGTCACCAGCTCTAGCTTCCTCAATAACGGGAATTGAAAAGAAGATTTCATATTACCTGGGTTTTATATACCTCCTCTGCATGCCTAACCCATTCCATTCCTTTCAAATGGATCACAGAAAACAAAGGCTAGCCGTCTATAGAGACCACTGAATTAAAACCCTTTCTTTGCAGAAACAGAGGGCCAAAGGTTTAAAGTTACACATATGATTGGCAAAAGCTGGGCCCAGAACCTTGGGACTCTGACTCATAATACCCCATTTCTCTGGCAATAAACAGAAAGCCAGAAAAGAGGTATTATAGACTGAATTTTTGTGTCCCCACCCAAATTTCTATGTGGAAGCCCTAACCTTCAGTGTGACTGTCTTCAGAGATGGGGCCTGGGAGAAAGTGATAAAGGTTCGATGAGGTCATAATAGCAGGGCCCTACTCTAGTAGAGCTGTTGCCCTTATAAAAAGAGGAAGAGACACTGGAGCTCTCTCTCTGCCATATGAAGACACAGTGGCCATCTATAAGCCAGGAAGAGAGCTCTCACCAGAAACCATACCCAGCTGGACCCTGACTTCAGACTTCTAGCCTCCCGAACTGTGAGAATATAAGTGTCTGTTATTGAAGCCATGTAGTGTGCAGTTATTTTGTTATGACAGCTTGAGTTGACTAATACAGGGGGGGAAAGTAATTTTTATTTGTGATCCTCAACTCAAAGTTTGGATATTGAAAACTATAGAAGAAACCACAGTACCAGAATTGTCCTAGATGAGGGCCATTCAGAGACTCTGATCAGGGGCCACTTTCTATCTGGAATGCTCCAGCCCGCAGTTGAAGGTCATTAAAAGGAATGAGTCACTCAGTTAAAGAATTTGGGGAAAGCATCCAAACTATGCACATTCTGTTTGATGAAACAGCCTGTCTGTCTTTCCATGATGTAGGGAAGCAGGGAAAACATTGGGCCAGGTGCACTTCACCCCCTCCAGAACCTTCTCTGGTTACTTTAATCCTCATATACAGTGCCCCCAAAACCAGGTTCGGAAGACTATCTCCTGAGAGGGGAGAAAGTGAGTCTGGACTTCCGGTTTATTAGCCCTTAGAAAGGCCTGTAAGGGTCGAGGGAAACTTGTCATACCTCTGACGGTCTGACAAACCCCCACATCCTTTTGGACATCAGGCCTTTAAGCGGCAGCCAGTGGCCTGAACTGGAAATGTTCTCTCCAGTGGAGGGGCTTCAGCATGTGGGGGATACACTAGCAGCAAAAGAAACAGTTTTACTGATGGTCAAATGGTATATTTATCTCCTATATATTTTTCTGAGTTTAACAAAATTTTTATAAATAGGCAAGTGTCACTTTATAATGATGATAAGAAACACTGTTCGTTCATTCTCCAAATATTTTAGTATCTATCCTGTGCCATGAAGTTTTCTAGATGCTAGAGATAGAGCATAAGGGATACCAAGTCCCTTGCCTCCTAGCGTTTCTAGTCAAAGGTAAGGGTGGAGGAGAGAATTAAAAAATGGGAAACAGCGATGCGTGCTGGAAGAAAATATTCAGGGGGAGTGAGAGGGTAGAGAGTCTCGGCGATGGGGTGGTCAGAAAAGGTCCTCTAAGGAGGGAACACATGAGCAGAGACGTGAAGGAGGTGAGAGCTCTGGACGGAGCTCTTGCTTTGACAGGGAATGGCAGGGGAAGGCCCTGAGGCTAGCTCAAGAAAGGGCAAGGGGCCTGGCCAGGAGTAGGGGATGGGTCTCAGTCTCAGTGTGAGGGGAAGCCATGGGAAGGCTGGAGCAGGAAAGTGAGGTGATATGAGTTGGACAGTGTCTCCTGGGATGCCTCCCTTGTTCGCAGGAACCACCATTAGATGAAAGGTCCTGAGTTCAGGGATGGGCATGCTTTCTCTTGCGGGTTTCTCTTCTGCCCAAGAGAGGGCAGACGCAGGAGCTGCAGGCCTTGGGGAAACTGACAGCTCATCTTCCACCATGGCTCTCACGTCCTGAAACTCACCTTCCACCGTCAACTCCACTGTCACCTGGCGGGCACCACTATCATTGGTGGCTTCACAGGTATACTTTCCCTTGTCTTCCTCACAGACAGCACGAATCACAAGGCTGAAAGCTCCCCGGATACCACAATCCAGCAGGAAGCGGCCCCCACCGGTGATGGGTTGCCCATTTCGGTGCCATGTCACATGGGGCTCTGGGTAACCCCGGACCTTTAAGGAAAAGAAGAAAAGGTGAGAGCTTATATTTCAGGAGTGCTTCCTATGTGCCAGGTGTGGTTCTGAGTGCTTTATACGTATTAACTCATTACGTTCCTTGAAGCAGATACGACTTTCACAACATGAAGAAACTGAGGCACAGAGAGTCTTGTGGTAGATTTCTTGAGATCTCAAAGGTCGAAAGTGGCAGAGCCAGGCATCCTGGCTCCAGGGCCCACTACACAAGTGACTCAAGCCTGGTTGCATATTAGAATCACCAGAGGAAGCTTAAAAAAATACCAGGGCCCAGTGCCTACCTTGGACCAATTAAATCAGAATCCCATGGGGTGAGGACTGAGCGTGGGCATTCTAGACCAGTGCTTCCCATTCAGATATGCAAATAAATCACTTGTTGAAATGCAGATTCTGCTTCTCTAGGTCTGGGGTGGGGCCTGAGATTCTTCAGTTCAGACAAGGTCTCAGATGATGCGGATACTTCTGGTCTCCAGAACTCACCTTGAGTAAAAACGTTCTAGACTTGAGTTGCCTGGGATGGTAGTCGCGCCAGCTACACATGGTGATGGAGCACTCCAAATGTGGCTAGTCCTACCTGAGCTGCACTGTTAGTATAAATTACACACTGGGTGTTGAAGACTTAGTATGAAAAAAGAATGTAAAATTATCTTGATGATTTAAAAATATTGATTACATGTTGAAAGATCTTATTTTTGACATGTTGGGTTAAGTGGAATATATTGTAAAAAATTAATTTCACCTGTTTCCTTTTACTTTTTTAATGAGGTACTAGAAAAGTTACAACAACACGTGGGCTTTTGCTTGATGTTTTTATGGAGCAGGGTGGCTTTAGAGCGCTCTGTTTCTAATACTAGTTAGTAGCTAACATCTGTTGAGTGCTAAGTGTTAAGCACTTTTCTAAGTACCTGACACATGTGAACCTTACAGTAACTTGTTTGGAGAGAAGATATTTCCCCAAAGAGGGAAAAATTAAGAGAGACAAATTCCAAGAAAAAGAAATCACCTTGGGTTTCAGAGAAGGAAGTTTCCTCTAAACCCTGAGACTCAACAGGCCCATGAGAATGGACTCATCTTCAGAGGAGCAGGGTTCAGACTGGCCCATCGATGCACAGCCTAGGACCCAGAATTAAGGGATTTTAGCACTGGAAAATGCATAGTATACATCATAGAAGTCTTCTGAGAAAGTAGTTGTTTGTATTATAAAATGGTGGTAGCAATAGCTTTTACCCATGTATCCACTGCAAGACAAGAGACCATGGATATGAATGAAACAAAACCAAAATTTGCTGGATGACCCCAAATTGACTTTACAAAGAAAGCCGTCAATGAACTCCTCACACCTCAGCAAGCTCAGAGAAGATGCTATATCAGCACAGGGGAGACAGCACCCAAACACAGTGAGTTCCCTAAGCACACCAACGCAGAAACAACTGTGCTAACAATTTCAAGGGTCACCTTTGGACTCTGCTCACTTCCTTTCCCAGTCATCCCACCTCCTACTCATCCTCAAACCCACTTCTCAGTAGCCGGGATGCAGATGTCTTCCTAGGGAAGGAAGCCTGGAAACACAGGGAAAACCCCCAGAGTGAACAATCCCCTCTTGGGTTATTCCATAATCACCCCGTCAGTGCCGCCTTATAAATCTCACAAGGCCTGCCTCCCCATCCTCACTAATTTGTAGTCTGGCCTCAGTTAAAAAAAAAAAAAAAAAAAAAAAAAGAACAGAAAACAAAAAAAATCAAAACTTCAAATCAATATTGCCCATCGTATTTATAAATTCTGGAAAAAAATCCCTTTCCCATTAAAATTTAAGCCATCCTCATGACAGAGATTGAGTATCTGTGAGGGAACGCTGAGATTCTGAAGTCATGTCCCCCAGAAGCAGACAACAACGTTTGTCACCAGCACACTCACATCCACTCTGAGGTGGATCATGATGAGGGGTCCACATTCACTTGGACAGATAAGCTCTGACATCTATTATATATAATATGAAACAAAGTGTTAACTGTGCTTTATCTCTGGGTTTCTCCTCTTTTTCTTTACTGAACAATTATTTTCTGGTATTTCTGCAAATAACATATCTGGGCTTTGTGAAATAGAAAAAATTTAAATGAAAATATGTTTTTCTTTTTCCTTTTTTAAAGATTTATTTGAGAGAGAGAGAGTGAGAGCGCGCGCATGCAGAGTCGGGGGCGGGGCAGAGGAAGAGAGAATCCCAAACAGACTGTGCGCTGAGCATGGAGCCTGATTTGGGCTCCATCCCGCAACCCATGAGATCATGACCTGAGCCAAAACTGAGTCAGATGCCCAACCAACTGAGCAACCAGGCGCCCCATGTTTCTTTTATATTAGTATGTATAATAAATGCACAGCACAAACATTAATTTGTTGAGGCCCTCAAGGTACTTAAATCTAGCAATGGAAATAAAAGCACTCTACAAATAAACATTATGCATCTTTGATGGTGACAAATGTTGTGTACCCACATAAAATCATGTCATCCTGTGATGCTATCTTGGCAAAAGTTCATACAAAGGAACATCAGACAACAATTACTTCGTTAAAGCATATTTTTGGAAAACAACTAAGGGAAATACTCTTTCCTATAAAAGGAAGCCCACTGAAAGTCTGGTCCTATAGTGAGTTTGCAAATGACCATTATCTTCCCCTCTGCCCCATTAGGCATGGCCAGCCTAACCTCCAGAAGATGATTACACAGCCTTCTGTGAGCTTCAGAGAAAGGGAGTAGAGCACTGTAATGGGAGGAGATAAATCATTAACTGCACCAAAAGCATGGTTAGCATTCCATTAGCTAGTACTCTGGCCCCCTGCAGCAAGGCGACTCTGGGGCCCACAGGCCTGGGGGCATCAATGATTAACTGGGGACACTGCAAGTGTTCTAGACCTCATGGACTCAGCTCTCTCTTTCCTTTCAATTTTCCTCTTGCTTTCTACACCACCCCCTCCCCTGACCAATTTACCTGTGAAATGCCACATTAAAGTAAATTTTAGATTTTTAAATATGCTAAAACTGGTGCCTCTTAGAAAGTTGCTGTTTGCTGTGAGACTTTTGTAGCACCTTGCATCCGAAGCACAGGCAAGGATTTCTGTGATCTCGCTCAGTTCCCAGGTCTGAAATGATTTACAACTCCAATTCTTATCTTCCCAATAGGAGAAAAACTTGTTCAACCACTACCTAATAATACCTAAAGACAATCAGCTTCATGGAAACCCATTTTTACTGTCTGCCCACTATCCTGCACTCCTGGGTGGGGAAGAGAAAGAAGCCTGGGCTCACCTCCTTGGGATGCAAGACAACAGCCCTGCCTTCCCTGGGTGCCTTATCTGCCTTCATCACAGGCCTTCGGCCAAGAAGCCACAGCTAGGATTTTTACAGTCTGGTCCAAGGCCACACTAAAAACCCACTGATATTTTAGTTTTTAGAGGACCTTCACATATAGAATCTTATTTGATTCTTGCAACCCTATGAGGAAAGGGTCTTGGATTGGGGTACCCAGAAGCAGAACCTGAAACAGGGATTCAGGGAACCCCATCTGTGAACCCTTAGCCAACACAGCATCTGGGAATGGGTATACTGGCCTGGTGAAGGGGGTCTGGGTGGGGCTCCAACAGTGTCAGTGACGACACGCAAAGCCAATCATATTACTGAACCCAGAGAGCTGAGGAAAGAGGCCCAAAGAAGTCGATGATTAGCCGGTCAATGGAAGATCAAGTGGAGATTTGGGACCACAATTTTGGTCTCCAAGTTGAGTGGTTGTCTCTCTATTCCTCATTGTAAATTCATGTTTTTGGTGAGACAAATACTGTAGAACCTAAAGAACTGGTAAGTGTCTTTCCCTAAGAGACCCTAAATCTCTTCTAGGTTAAAGCAATGTCTGTTCTCCACTTTGAGAAAAACTCAAAGAGTTCATAAAAGATATGGCCATGCCATACACAAGCCTTGGGTTGTTCCCCCAGAGTAACAATACGGCAGGGCTCTAGACTAAATATTTGTGTCCTCCCAAAATTCATAAGTTGAAATTTAACTCCCAAATGTGATGGTATTAGGAGGTATTAGGATGGGGCCTTTGGGAGATGATTAGGTCATGAAACTGGAGCCTTCATGAATGGGATTAGTGCCCTCATAAAAGGGACACTGAAGAGCTCCCTCACCCCTTCCCCCACGTGAGGACACAGCAACAAGACAGCTATCTATGAACCAAGAAGCAAGCCCTCACCAGATACTGAATCAAGCCACGCCTTGATCTTGGACTTCCAGCCACTAGAACTGTGAGAAATAAATTTCTGTGGTTTAAGGCCCCCAGTCCACGGTATTTCTGTTACAGCAACCTGAACAGTCTAAAATAGACTGGATTAGTGCCGTACATGTGCCCAAGACACCCCTAGGATGTTCGGTGTGATAAGGGAGGGCAGCTTGAGAGCCGGGGCTGGAGTCCTGGGACTGGCAAGGCTTCCCAGCCCCTTCAAGATTGTAATTCTTTCTTTCATTGAAGAGAAAACAGCTCCTGATAGCTAAGGCCCCTTCCATCAGGGGGCCTTGGGCAGTATACTGAGGTAGTATGCTTCTGAATGGTGACCCACTTAGCTTCCCGATTCTCCCTCCAGTCTCCTCTGGGTCCAGCCCACGACCTTCGTACTCTCTAATCCTCCATACAGGAAAACCAAGTGACCACGAGGAGACATGCTCATGGACACGAACAGGCAGCCTTGACTTTTCACCATAATGAGTTTTTGGAAACAGCCCCACAGAGGGTCATTCTAAGGAGAATCGTATTTTTGCCACAGTAACCACATTTAATTGGAGGTTGTGTTCTTGAACAAAAGCCTGGGATCAAATAAATCAAGAGCATAACCAACAACTTGTCATAAAAATAAAGATACAGTAACCATAACCCCTATAATAATTTAAAATAGTAAAACTGTGTTCCAGCTCCATAAAATGTCCTCAAAAACCTTTACATCCTCAAAAAGCCTTTAAAGGGAACGGAGGCTCATTCTGCATGTGTTGGATGATGAGGAGAAAGTGGGCAGCCTACTCAGCAGCAATATGATACTACCTGTCATATTTGAGAGCCTTTTTCTCAGAAGCTGGTGCTGTTTTGACTGAAAGTGAGACATTCTTAAAGGCACTAAGTCTCTTGGTTTTTCTCTGACATGTGTGAAGGGCTTTCAGTCTATTCCAAGGTGTCTGGGACAGGCTACCACAGCCTGAGCCCAGAGCAGTGACAGATTCCCTATCTCCACAGCCCTGGCAAAACTCAGAGCAACACATCTGCCATCTTAGCTTGGTGGACAGTAAAAGGGGGGGGGCAATTTTGCTATTTTTGATGATCTCCTATAAGTCCTTTGTTCCTGGACAGACCTGTCCCTGTATGCGTACCGCAAGCCCACACAGCCGCAATGCCAATGTATCAGCCAGATTCGGCAGGAGATGCACCTGAGGCTCTGCCCCCCTTGGAGATGGAGGGAGACCAGGAAGAGAGAAATCAGGACTGCATTGGGGCCAGGGTGAAAACAGGCTGCCCAGCAGGATGCTGGAGAGCTGGGAAGATAGACAAAGAAGCCGTGAGCAGTGAGCTAAAAAACCTCGGGGCGGAGAACAGTAGACTTGAGGGGTTGCCAAAGAACATCTGCTTGAATCTCACTGGGTCACGGAATCGATGCCGGGAAAGGCTGAGCCTGGCATACTGACATTACAGAAACCTGTCAGGTGGATGTCTCCCCTGAGCCCGACAACATCGATGCTGCAACACAACTGTCTACCTGTTATAATTCCCTGACTGCCTATAGCACGTGACTCTGAACTTCTTACCCCATTCTGAGGCAGCTTCTTATATAATAAATAAATTCCCTAATGATCAATGACTACTAGATCAGGGCTGGTGATTTGAAAACTAAAAAATAATGGGAAATAAACCAATGGTGCTGAGGAGTTAGTTGAAGAAGAATCCTCTGCCCCATCTGCAAGTATAATAAGCTCACTCAGATAATAAATGGATATGATGCACAGAAAGGAGAATGAAAACATTAACACTCCAAACAAATTAGACCACAAAAAATGTCTATAAAACTGACATCATGGGTATATTATGAGGGTGAAGAGTGAAGGGTGAGCCACAGGCATGGCATGACCAAGCTTAGGGGCCTGTGTCTGTGTCAGCACCTGGCATGCGGCCCTGTAGACAGGCAGGCACTTTGAATAATCCCATTGCCAAAAGCCAAAAGCCTTAACTGAACACACAGAATCCAGCAGGAAGAGATCAGACCAGCCAAAAACAGCAGTTAGAGAGAGGCTGAGACTGCTGGATGCACCCTGCCCATAGTCCAAGGTGTGGAACAAGGAGGACAAAAGTGATTCCATGAGGAATGAATTCAGAATGTCAAGAACCATTCCTCAAACTGGTTCAGCAAACACCACACATGTCTTCAGGGGCAGATGCTGAAAGTCTCCCTCTGTGATCAGCCACTTTCACTTTCTATGGCAAGTTTTCTTTTCCATGGACCAAGACACAGGCACCCCTGCACCCCTGTACCTGCAAGTCTGAGAACTCCATGATTCTTCCCCTGAGAGCACAAGGCAGGTGATGTCTTGGCAGTCTTGGGTTACACCTCAGGCCCTTCCGAATCTTTCCAAAAAAATTCTATCCCTTTATCTAGATCAAGCTTATCAATGCATGCAACTTTCTGATTTGATTCCCTCCTAATGATACAAGCCCCTAAAAACCTCGGAAGCAGTCCAAGAAACAGAATCCTACATGTCATCAGGCACCTGTCACACTGCTGATTTCCTAGTTCCTCCAAATTCAGTTTCCATATAACACAAGTGTCCTCCTGTTTGAACTCCCAGTTGCTCTGGCGTGGCTGGGGATTATTACAGCCTTACCAGAAGCCTCTCTACACAAAGCCCTGGTGTTCTGGTTTTACTAGCTCTCATGATGGCTTTCAAGGACATGGCCTCTCCAGCTGGTGAGGCTGGCCCGGGAGATCACCATTTCTGCTACTGAGTTGAGATATGCTCTCAGGTATACTCAAATATTAATAGGAGGCATGTGGCATTGTAGAGGCTTATCAAGTAAGTGCTGTGGCTTGGTTTTGTTTGACTGGCTCAAGATCTCCTGCCGCACACCCCATCCCCCTCAACCCACCACACATCAGTCTGGTGGGAATGCCAGTCAGTCAGCTGCCTCCTGGCTGATGGGCATGGGCTCCAAAAATGGACGTATGGTCCAAGCCAGCCAATGAGAGCTCTTCCCTGCAGTTTTAAGTGAGAATAAAGGGAGAACAAAGCTGTCTTTTTCACAGAGTTCCCAAGCTGGGCAGATGTAAGCCCGAAGCTGTCTACGGCTGTCCTTTCCCGTCCCTGCCCCCCATTTTCTTGCCCCCTCCCAAGAGGAGGAGGCCATCTGATGAACCAGACGTCACAGACCAGTGAAGAAAAGAGATGGAGACCTTGCCTGACAGAACCGTGTTGGACTCAGGATCAGTTGTGTAAGATAGCACATCTCTTTTGCTTAACCCAGCTGGAGGTGGCTTCTGTCACTTGCAGCCCAGAGTCCTGACAAATCTGGCCTCTGGAATCAGACATACCTGTGTATGGATGCTGTCTGCACCGGTTACAGGCTGCCTGACCGTGGGCAAGTGTTTTAACTTATTTGGCCCTCAGTTTACACAGCTGAAAGAGGGGACGATACCAGTCACCACTTGCATGGAAAAGTTTATGACCAAATGAAATAGGCACAGGTACTACAGCCGTTATAACATCTACAGGTCAGACATTCTCTCTCTTCTCCTCAAAGTAATTCTTCCTAATAAGGTACTCAGAACCCACTCAGCTCCCAGCTTTATTAACAGTGTGAAAGTGCCCTAAGAAATATCAGTCCTTTAAACTTCTGGACTTGCTGGGCCTCATTCTCTACGACTCACGTCCTCAAAGACAACTTCAAGGTATTAGACTCTTCACTGGATAAAAACCTAATACTTTAACTGTGAACACCTCTGCTTTAGCTGAATTGGCTCATTATTTTTACTGAAAAGGTGAACCCCGCTTGAAAAGGGATCACTTTTCTAATGTAATATCACAAAGCACATTTTGAAACAAACATGCAGCGTGTGGTTTTGACCGCACCATTCATCCCCTCCTGAAATACCATGTGCACCTTTGAGGCAGAGACGATCTCGATTTCTGCCTCACTGACGAATGCAGCCCTGGAATTTCAAGGGCACGGGTGAGTGTCAGAAAGGAAATAAATCTGGGGTAATACATCTGGAGTCTCTAGCCAGTCATGGTTGGACCTGGAAAGAGAGAGAGACAGACATACTTCACCGGCAGAACGCATACAGCAGAGGACTGCTCTCCAAAGAACACGCAGACCATTTGGCAGTGCCTCCTTACCCCTCAAACAGCAAAGCCCAGATCCCATAAGACTCTGAAACTGGCCACAGGTCATACCAGAAAGGTCCTGTATGACGAGGACTGAGAATTTGAGGTAGTTCTGTTTAAAAGCAGAGGTAGGCAACAATGAGCCAAGGGTCCTGACAACCCGAAAACCACTCAACTTGGCCCCTTTGGCTTGATTTCTGATTTTCAGTCTCTGCAGGCTGCTCCTCTGACCGAACACCTGCTCCCCAAGCCCGTTACCACACAAAGCGCACATTCTACCTGGATTCTCCCAGCTGGCAGGCTACGGTGGGGGCGTGGGGCAGGGGAGCGCAGCAGGTAGGGTTTTGAAAGCGGGACCTTTCCTGCCGCCTGCATCAATAGGGCCAGCAGAGTGTCTCTGTGATGCTGTCAGAACATGCCTAACACAAGGGGCAGAGAGCAGCCATATGAGTTTGCTACTTTATGGCACAATGTCATCTCCAGGCTCCAACTGTCCCCAAGCATCCTGATCTGCAGAGAGAATCATGCCAGATAAGGAGTCAAAAACTGCTTCTCATGCAATGTCAGTGTCTGACTGCCCGCCAGGCTGAAAAACACAATCAAACGTGCTTTTTTTAAAGCTGTTTTTATTCTCACCAAGACAATACATGCATATGGTCAAAATGTCCACTGGTACTATAAGTCATAACAAAAAAAAAGCAGGCCACTGCTCCTCCCCTCCCATCCCCAATTTCCACTTCCTTGAGAGTGTCATCTTCAACTCTTGCAGCCATTTCTTCTGGTGTTTGTTTTCTCCCATGTTTCTAAACAACAACCTTACATAACAACCACTCTATTCTTTTAAACTGTAGGCATCATTTCCTAACTTCTCTGTATGGAATCTGAGCTTTTAGCTCTCAAATCCCCCTCCCTCCATAAGCCCTTCTCCAACCCCTAATCATTACACCACAATTTTTATGTCAGTGTATAGTGTTTTTTCATTTTAACTTTGCTCGCCGCCAAGCTGCATAGTATGTTACAATTCAATTTCTTGAACTTTTCTTTTTTTTCTGGAGTTAATAACTGCCATACTTTGGTTTTTCTTAGTTTTTTAAGAACTTCGACATCTTAGGAGAACTATAAACTTCTTCTCAGCAATGGTCAAACACATCAGATAACTAGTTTACCACCTGCTTTTATTTTTTCCTCCTTTGGAGATATCCTTCCTGGAATACTCTGTCCTCCCCATCCAGTCTACACTGGATGCTTTCTAAGTCTGATGCACAGTGGTCCTTCACCATCTCTGGGGCACTTCCTGGTGTCTATCACCATTTGGGCTGCACACAGCCTCTTCTGGTGGTTTCTTAAGAATGAATGCATAGAAGTTTACAATTTTTAAACCTGGCATTTCTGAGTGTCAATATTCTAACTTTATACTCAACGTACAGTACATCTAGGGATGGAATTCTAAATGGAAATCCTTTTTTCCTTCAGCATTTTGGGGGCATTGTTTCATGGCATTTGAAGACAATGCTGCTGGGATCCGGCGTTGCTCCGGAGAGATATAATGCCGTGCTGCTTGTTCATCTCTCATGTGCTGCGTGTGCGTGTGCATGCGTGCATGTGTGTTGCTTTTACACTTTTAGAACCTTCCCTTTTTCTCTGACAGTCTAAAATGTCATGATGACTCACCTTCGTATGGTTGCCTTCTTTGTTCACTTATCAGACTGGATCTTTGGTTATAGGTCTTCTCATTATCGGTAACACGTCTTTAATTCTTAGGGATTTGTGTGTTTTGATAATTCTCTCTCCACTGTGTTTTTTTTTTTAATGTTCTTTTTATAGAACTCTTGTGAGTTGGATATTAGCCCAACTAGATGACCTTCTGCATTTCTTTTCTCACTTATTTTTCTCTTCCTTATTTTTGTTCTCTCCAGGAGCTTTTCTCATTTTATCTTCCAGTTTATTGAAGCTATTATTTTGGCTATCATTAACTTCAAAGACCTCTTTCTTTTTTGGCCTTTCAAAGCCATTCTGAATAATATCCTCTTCTTGTTTAATGGAAGCAACATCTTATCTCTAAGGTGAGATAAAATTTCTTCAAAGTTTTCTGTTTACCATGGTCTCTATTTCTTCTTGGTTCCTTTTTTGATCCTTCTTGTCTCTTATTTTCGTAACAGAGGCTTCTTTTGAGCATCTGATGATCCTTCACTGATTTTTCACATGTGAAGCAATAAAAAGCTCCATGCACACAGGCGGGGACTTGTCAACTTGTGGGACCTCCCAGTAGAGTGACTGGGTAAAAACCCTCAACTATCAGTATTGGTGGATCTTCTCTCTTGAGATGACCCATTTCCACAAAGAAGATGCTTGCTGCTTTGGTGGTGGTGATGGGGACACAGCAATTACATCTGTCTACCAGCATTTAGGGCTTAGAGTGAGGGGAGGCCATGAGGCTCTTATTAAGGATGCTCACTTGCCCTTAGCCCTCTCCCTCTTGACTACAGCCCCTCACCTCTGCCTTCAGTTGTGTGTTGCGTCCGGGAGTTGAGAGTCGGTCAGGTTCAGTTTCTCCACAGAGAACCCACGGTCTTTCAGGATGTGGGGGAGGAACAGCAGCCTGGTACATGGGGCACAGGAGGGGCCTGGGACCTAACTGCTCCTTATTAGACTTTTAATCGACCCTCCAGTTTTCAGCTCCACTCTACAACCCAGGCCTTAAAAGTACCTGATGCCTCCAGTTCCTCTCCCTCAGCCATTTAGGAACTCTCTGGCCCAAGTTGGCTTCTTTTTCTTGCTGTCCCTTCCCCAGACCACAGGCACAGCACAACACAAGATGCTGAAACCCAAGCCAACCAATCATCTATTCATTTTCCATTGTCCACCAACCTGTGGACATCTCTCATCTGCTGGTGTTTATGTTGTCATAATTTTATAATTTTCATTTTATATTTATAAAAGCACATTTTAAGGATGGTCATTATTAAAAACAAACAAACAGAAAATAACAAGTGTTGGCAAGGAGAAACTGGAATTCCTATGCGCTGTTGGTGGGAATGCAAACCAGGGCAGCTACTGTGGAAAACAGTATGGAGGGTCCTCAAAAAAATTAAAAATAGAACTACCGTATAATCCAGCAATTCCACTTCTGGATATGAACCCCAAAGAACTGAAGACAAGGACTTGAACAGGTATTTGGACACCCATGTTCATAGCAGCATTATTCACAACAGACAAAAGGGCAAGCCAAGTGTCCATTAACAGATGAACGCATAAAACAAAATGTACAAAACAAAAACAAAATGGTACATACATAGAATGGAATAGTATTCAGCTTTAAAAAGGAAGGAAATTCTGACACATGACACAGTGAATGAGTCCTGAAGACATCATGCTGAATGAAGTAAGCCAGGCACAAATGAACAAATACTGTTTGATTCCACTTTTTAGGAGGTACCGAGAGTAGTCAAATTCATGGAGACAGAAGACAGAATGGTGGTCACTGCGGGTAGGAGGTGGGGGTGTGCAGAATTATTATTAATGGGTAGAGTTTCAGTTTCATTAAGGTAAGAAAAGTTTGGGAAAACAGGTGGTGGTGATGGTTGCACAACGGTGTGAATGCACTTAATGCCCTTGAACCGGACACTGAAGCATGGCCAACTTTATGCTACATATACTTTACAAGAAAAAAAAATGCGTTTTTTCCTGATTTATTTCTGAATTCTGTTTTGTTTCAAGTATCTGTAGGATTTTCCCTTTTCCAAACACTACATTGCCTATCACACAATGGCTTTATGTTAAGTATTAAAATCAAGAAATAAAAGTTTGAAAAAATACAATTCAGACCAAAGTCACTTCTCTATTTAAAAAATTTCCAGTGGCTTTTCATTGCACTAAGAATAAAATCCAATGGCCATGGCTCACAAGGCCCTGCGAGACCTGGTTCGTGCCTGTGTCTGCCCACTGCGCTCCTGCCACATCGGCTTTCTCTCCGGGCCAGGAAATAAGATGAACATAGCAGGTTGTCCACCCAGGAGTGGCTCCCAGTCGGCTGGATGACAGGGATGTGCAACCCACCAGAGCGTGCAGTCAGTGCCCCAAAAGAGTTTTGCATGGAGGACTGTGGGAGTGTGGTGGAGAGGGAGGAGCTCTGTGGCTGTGTTGCTGCCAGCTGAGCAGGGATCCCCGGCCACCTCCCAGGACAGCACTCTGCCCCAAAGGAGCTGGGCCCAGGGCCTGAGAGGGCTGGGTTCCTAAGAAGCAGCCATTCAAGCTTAGAAACAAGATGGCACCAACCTTCTGGCAGCCCCGCAGGGACCCCCATGCTTGGATGGGCTGGGAGAAGTGACTCCCGAGCAGAGTAGGATCTCAGGCCAGGGCAGGGCAAACGCAGGCTGGCAGAACTCTGGGGCCCCCTCTATTCTCTGAATCTCTCTACACAGACAGTTCCAGTTTAACCAGAGCAGCTCTCCTTAGCCACTTCTGCTTGATCTGTTCTGCAGTGACGTTCTTGCACAAGCCATTGTTCAGGGATTTTGGGCAGGGCCCCAGGGGACACAGGAAAGAGAGAAGAAACAATTGCCAAGATCCTCAAATGAGGTCCTCTTGTGAGCAAGCCCATGCATGTGGTGCTTCTCTGGGTGTTTGCTGGTGACGTGTTGGGGGCAGGGGAATACCAAAGGGGTTTGAGTCCTGGTTCAAAATACACATTTAAAGCACATTTAGACTTCCCAGTCCAAGCCACTGAAATTTCTTTTCTGAAGAAGCATCTGGAAAAAATGGAGGGAAAAGCTGCCCAGTTATTTAGTAAAAACAAAACTCAAGCTTTCCTACCCTTCCCCCCGCCCCCCGCCAATGTCCCTTTCAACTATATGATCCTCAGGGATCCATGGCGACTGGGGCCCAGCTGAGCTGGCACCAAGCATATTCATTCTCAGAGAAGGCCAGCCCCACAAACGGCAGCTATAGTCAACGACTAGAAGGCTAGGGTACCTCCTACTCCCCAGAGCCTGTGAACAGGGTCAGGGGAACCCGCTTTGGCCTGACCAATCCCTGGCTGGTGGAAGGGGATTCAAAACCAGTCTATTTGCCAGACTACTATAAGAGAAGCTCAAGGGCTTCCTGTGCTGGGAGCCCTGCAGCCCAAATAGGCCTTCTCCCCCCACCCCTGGAATGTCCCTAATTGAAGGAGGATGGTGAACAGGCCATCTATAGAAAGCCCGGGCATCTACTCTCCTTTTCTTGTCATAGAGAACTGGAAGAAATGAGAAAGGGGCCACCATTAGATAAAAGTTCTTGTTACTAATCCGGGTCAAGGAGTCTGTAGGCAGCACTTGCCCCCACCTCAGTGTAGGTAACTGCTCAGAGAATCCGGGTGCAGCCCGAGCAGCTGTTAAAGATGGGTGGGTGTGCGGGCCACACCAGCGTCATCCTACATAAGGCCTTGACTGAATGAAGCATGGCAGCTATAGTCACGTCCAGGCCTGAGGGGAAGGGGTAAGAATGGGTGGTGCCGGTCCTGTGGGGAGTGGTGGGCAGTGGCAAGGAGAAGCAATTTCTAGGGAAGAATGTACCAATGGGATGCTTTTGGGGGAAGCAGACTATTGAGAGTGGTCCTGGAGGCTCCTGAGAAATGGTCTGGTTCATACTTTCCGTTGTTTGTTTAAAAAGGTCATTTTCAGGTTGGGTCTGGGAAGGATCCATAAACTTGTCATGTCCCTAGAAAGTCCACTTTAGCCTAGAAAAGCTTAGCTCCTTCCTTCTACTGCCACCACTCACCTTCTCAGGGAGCCCCCTGACTCTGGGAATTCCTGCAACACGCCTGGCCCCTCCACCGACACCGGGGCCCACTGCAGCCTGAACGAGTCAGGGGTTCTTGCCCCAGAGGTGGAGGGGAGCCAGGCCAGTCTGCAGCCCAGAGAGAACGGGCATGCCTGGGGCCCAAGAGCTCCGGGCCCTCAGCAAGCTGCAGGACGCAAGCGAGAGAGCAGTGTTTATTCCAAAGCTGTTTTCTGTTTTAAGAGCCTCACAGCTGGGTCCAGGGCCAGGGTCCCATTTCCAAGGTGGGTAGTTTTTCCTTCCTCTTGCTGGACCAGGAGAAGTGGAAAAAACCAATGCTGCTTTGGCCCTCAGCTTCTTTTGAACTGATTCTGCTGCCCCTGGCAGGATCTATCACCAGGGTGCAAGCCACAAACCAGGCCATGGCAGAGAGAATTCTCAGCTCTGACCGCCCAGCTGGGTCATCTGAGGAGAAGACCCATGGAGCAAAGGGAATCCTGGCCCGCATGACTCACCAAGGCCTGCTCTAAGGCAAAGACCCCTAACAGCAGTTAGGACTCAGGGCTCAGGCCACTGCTGCTCCTGACCCCTGGCCACAAGGGGGCCTACTCCTCTAAACATAGCTGCAGATTGATTACTTAGACCTGGAGCTCTAAGTAGGTAGTACTTATTTATAAAGCCCAGAAAATATCCCAAAGTCAGAGCTAAATGCCAACACTACCAATTCTCAGTTATCTCCCTGTTGCAAAAGGAGATAATTGTGGTTTTGCTTCTGTCTATAGAATGTGTCATACGCCAGCCTTATCCTCCTAGTTTTGTCCTTTCAGAAACGCTCACCATACACTGTTAGGTGAACAGGATAGATACCCTAGAAATGTGCACGGCTAGCGGAACCAAGCGAGGAGCAAATCCAAGATGCTCCATCCTTCCCCTCTCTGCCACTGCCCCAGGACCACTCACTCCCTCTGGAGAAAGCCTCTCCAACTATCCAGCCCCCCCTGAGCTCCCCCACTTCCCAACATCCTGCACTTACACTATTATCTAAAGTGACTACATTTTTAAAACCAGCAGACACTTATCCGATCGCAATACAGACCGTTTAAAATCAGGCCTGTCTCAGAAAATCTGGGGCAACTCATCACCATTACATCACCTTTCATATTTCTTTCTGCCCTACAGCAAGCATGGTGACCGTATTTTCCATAAAACCAGGACACATTATCTGACAGGAGATTTATGGGCAGCCTCCAGGTGCAAGAAGGAGCTGGTGTTCTAAAAGTTTCAACATCAAAATATTGGAACTCCAAGGATATTTGGATGACTCTACTGGAAAAAATGAGACTATTTTCAGTCAGAATGGCTCACAACAATCTGGGATGACAGCACCTATACCACTAACACGGGTTATGCTTCTGGTCATTCCAGGCACGTTTGGCACAACTCCCTGTGAGACTCGGAGTTACTCAAGAGGGGGAACTAGACATTACGCCTCTTTTGATGTTTTCTGCATGCCCAGCATGGCCACTAAATCCACTACTGAGTGGATGGTTGACCAATATCTCTTCTCTCCCAGCCCAAGGGTCATTTCAGAGACACCTTTCTTGGTTTCCCAAATAAGGTCATGCAGTTATGCTCTCATGGCACTCTTGTCTTCTTCCTTCGTGGTCTCATCAGTTTGGGATTCATTCTATGCCTGGTTGCTCTCGTCTGTCTCAGCACCAGCCTGTGTCTGCCTATGGAAAGAACTATAATGGTTTGGCTCACCAGTGAATCACCAGCTTGGCACCTTGCTTGGTACACAGCAGGTGATCAATAGGTATTTTTAAATTAATGACACAGTCTCTCTGGGAGGTCCCAGGACCCCATATATCTCCTTTGCATTGACATTCTTACTAATGACTTGAATGAAGACAACAAGTCTGCTAAAGAGAAGTGAAGATGGCATCAATGCCATGGGGCATAACGTGTTAGCTCACAGAATCAACATTCTAAAGGAACAAAGGCCCAAATAAAAAGACATGAAAAGAGAACAAGTCATGTGAAAGTTCTAAATCCTCAACTGGACAAAATCAGAGGTGGGGGCAGCTCACGTGTAAAGGGAGCTGGGCAAGAGTCTCCTATCGAAACATTATTCACTCTCAAGCCGAATTATCACAGCAGTGTCCAAATGAGGAGAAGGCCATCCCATTTGGCCTGACCACCACTGACACAATGCTTCCACGTACAGACGCCACACATTAACAGGATGTTGATGAAGGGGCTCATGGATCTGTGAGGTGATCACTGCCCAGCTGGCACCCTGCAGATGCTCAACAGATATTTATTGAAGGAACATGAAGATTAATTGATGGAAGTAGGTATACTTAGCCTGAAATAAAACACACCAAAAGAAGGGCATATCTGTCTTTAATACAACGAGAGCTCTTGTATAAAAGACTGTGTTGTGTAGCTTCAGAAGTCAGAACAGGGATATATGGGTCCAACAACCAGGGAGGCAGATTTAGGCTCATACAAGGAGGGATAACAATGCCTGCATAAGGAAAGGGACCAAGTGTAACATGGCAGATCCCCATCCACAGAAGCGTCCATAAGGAGCCCAGAGAACCTTCTGGCTGGGATGTTTTCAAGGGGTACCTTCCAACCCAAATCCTAGTTTTCTAAGAATTTAATAGAACTGAATGCATTAAAGTGAGAGAAAACATGAAAGAAATATTCCATTTACACTATAAATAACCTTTGTGCTACAAATACAGAGTGTGGAATGATGAGTTTTTTGAAGGGTTTCGTAAATTTACTCACAAAACTGTCTGGATCTAGTGTGTTTTCAGGAGGTATTTTCTTCAACCTTTCCAGTTTCTTCACTAAATTTTTCACATTTTCAATTTCTTCTTTAGTCAATTTTGGCAGCTCCTATTTTCTTAGAAAAAATCTGTTTCTTTCAAGATTTTCAAATGTATTATCAAAGTTAAACATGAAAATCTCATTTTTGTCAACTCCAGATGAGTGGTTAGAGTCTCATTTCTAAATTTTATGTTTTTCTTTGGTTGGCCTGGTTGAGTTTACCTATTTCCAAGACTAGTCCTTAAATGTATTAATTAAGATCATTTTCCTATTTCATAATGAACTTATTTCTGCTCATATAAATATCTTGCTTCTGCTTTCCTTTGGTTTGTTCTATCCTTTGATTTTGTGAACAGAAAACTTGGTTCATTAATTTCTAGTATTTTTTTTTAAAGATTTTATTTATTTATTTGACAGAGAGAGACACAGTGAGAGAGGGAACACAAGCAGGAGGAGTGGGAGAGGGAGAAGCGAAGCAGGCTTCCCGCAGAGCAGGGATCCCGACGTGGGGCTCGATCCCAAGACCCTGGGGTCATGACCTGAGCCGAAGGCAGACGCTTAATGACTGAGCCACCCAGGCGCCCCTAATTTCTAGTATTTTTTGTTCAATAATAAAAGCATTAAAGGCTACACATGTATCTGATATTGGCTTTAGCCTGTTATAAACTAACCACTCAAAAAGTAAGATTGTTTTCATATCCAGTAGCTATTATCAGTTAGAAAAAGTATATACACATACACACTTCATCCAGGAATAAACTTAGGAAGTGCAAAGTTCCCATGTAATGAAAGTTTCAAAACTTTCAAAACAACATATCAGAAGTTTTGAATAAATAATGAAAACTACTCTGTCCTTGGATTAAAAGTAATCAGTGGTATTATACTATTAGATATGGAGATGTTAAAAAGCCTCAGTAACTGAAACCATTTGGTTCTGATACAAGAATATATATATATTGGTTAATAAAACAGTCCAGAAAATCCTAAAATAAATTATATACATGAGACTTTAGTATATGATAAAAGTGACTGCAGATGAATGGGGAAAATGTATTATTAAGTATGGATCATTTGGGGGAAAAAATCATAGTTAGGATCCCTACCTCACACTATACACAGAAACATCCATTTTGATTAAAATATTACAAGGAAAAAAAAGCTAAAAGAAAAACAGATATAATCTTAGAGATTCCAAGCTTGACACCAATGGCAGAAACTATAAATATATGTAAACTCATAAATGTAGAACTTTGTACAAAAGTAAAATTATGACCAAAATTAAAAGGTAATCAAACTAAAAATATCTAAATTATATACAGAATATAAAGGTGGAGATTCTTAATATGTAAAATGTCTACATAACTAAATAAAAAGAACACATAAAGGAATAAGCAAAGGATATAAACAAGAAGTTCATGAGGCAGCCAAATATACAAAAAATGTTTAAAAGTGACAACCAAATGTAAAATAAAATGTGATATTTTTCATTAAACTGTGTTAATAAAGTGATTACTAGCATTTATGAGAGTAGGGGAAAATAAATTTTTTTTTTTTTTAGATTTTATTTATTTGAGAGAGAGAGGAAAAAAAAAAAACAACACAAGCAGGGAGGAGGGGCACAGGGAGGGAGAAGCAGACCTCTGCTGAACAGGGAGACTGACCATGGGGCTCAGTCCCAGGACCCTGGGATCATGATCTGAGCCAAAGGCAGACACTTAACCAACCCAGAAAAATTAAATTCTTAAATGTTGATGTGAGGGTAACAATCTGAGCTTCATTTTTCTTACCTATAAAATTAGCATAGTAATGCTGATCTTAATATGGCTATCTTAACAATTTGGAAATAGCTATCAAAAGACTTAAAAAGATTCACTAAGTCTAATATCTGCCTTAGGAATTATCAAAGATGCCCATGATGATGGATGTAAGTTTAAGTTTTTTAAAAGATTAAATACTAGAAATCCAAAGCCAAATACAGTCTATTTAAAATACTTAAAACAATAAGATACCATACTAAACATTATTAAAAATTATAATCTTGAGGCATGTAAGAAAATGCTCATTAAATAAGTAAAAAGGGAGCTTATAAACCATGTTTTTTTAGTATTATGTGATATTTAATAACCATATGCTTTCTTCCTGTTTTAAAAGAAAAAATTAGAAGGAAATCTACAAAAATGTAAAAGCTGTTATCTCTAGTGGTGGGATTGTTTGCATTTCTGTGTTTTCTGTATTTCCAATTTTTATTTTTACAATGAATATATTTTACTTTCTTGGAAAGCACCAAGACAGTCAAAAAACTTAGTGAGTTTCAAATTATGCAAATTTGCTAGGAGCACATTTTCACAAAAGTAAATAAATAGAAGGACTCGCTGTGCCTAGAAGTCCCCTCAGAAAGGAAGACTGAGAGAATGGCATGCCATACTTGGAGAAAATTCAGCTGAAATCGGCATGGCTGGTGACCAACTGGAATAAGACCAAATGGGCTGTGGCTGTAGGAGAGCAGGCAGTGTGCTCCATGGAAGGCCCTTCACAGCAGAGGGGGTGAGGCTTCCACATGGGTGCTTTGAACGGTGTCTTCATTCCCTAGCTGGAGCCCAGCAGGACGGCTGAGAGGACTTCAAAGGACAACGAAGTCCATCTGCCAATTGCCCACCCGGCAGCCCACGCCTCTGCCCAGAGAACCCCGCAATAGTTAACTCATCCTGCAAGGACTCGAGACAGTGGTTAATTCTAAGCCCTGAAAGAAATACTGACGGGCAGTCCTGGCCAAATCCCCTCTGGTTTAGCTGGTTTCAACCTTTGAGCTGGAGTCTGCAGCTGGGCAGAACCACCGCCCATCCCCAGCTGAGGCTGCCAGGGCCCTTGGCAGAGTCCTGGGGCTGAGCTCTGTCCACAGAGCGAGACAGCTCTGGGGCATGGAAAAGCAAGGGGAGGCTGGGCGCCAACCTCCTCCCAGCTGTTTTCAATAAGGCTCCACTTCTGAGGTTGCTGGCAGACCTCTGGAAAGATCTGAACCAACCTCACATAATGTTTTCCATCAAGCCCACAATGAAGTGATATTCTCTTAACTCATGAACTGCACAGGAAACCTTTTTCCTGTCACTTCTCAGCTCCTCTCCTAAGCAACCTACGAGCAGGTCAGGCTGGGGTTACAACACTTCTGTGGGGTCACTGGAGACCACAGCAGAGGCCTTCCAAGGCAGTTACCACTCTTGCTCCTGCTACACAGGATAAAGGGGATGGACACTTGGCCTCACTTGTGCACATCACTACATTCGATCCCCCCAATAGCCCTGGAAGGTCAGCATTACTATGCTAAGTTTACAGGTAAGAAAAGTGAAAGTCAAAGCAGGCTAATAATTTATTAGTACAAGATCCCTGGGTGCCTGGGTGGCTCAGATGGTTAAGCATCTGCCTTCGGCTCAGGTCATGATCCCAGGGTCCTGGGATGGAGCCCCACATCGGGCTCCCTGCTCCTTGGGAGCCTGCTTCTCCCTCTGCCTCTCTCTCTCTCTCTCTCTCCCTCTGTCTCTCATGAATAAATAAATAAAATCTTTTAAAAAAAAAAAGGTCCCCAAATTCATGCTTTTTCCACTATAGCCTTTCAGGGAGCAACAGGATCACAGGCAAGAAAGTTCCAGATCTCAAAAAGCTACTCCAATACCACCTAGTCTTTTGACAAGGTTTTTCACCAGTGCCCCCCACCCCCCGCAGGGAATATTCTTAAGAGCATAATTAGATACCACATCTTATTTCGTGGTTGAATAAATTAATGACTTCTAGAACACCTTAAGATGGATCCCACCTTCTCCGTGAGGTCTGGGGAATGCTTCTTGCCTATAGCGTTTGTCACATATTTTATAGTATATCGTACTCTGACCAAAGAGCATAGGGTTTTGTTCACTAACTGTTTGCTCATTCACTCACTTGACAAAGGCTTACGGAGCAACCTTCCCGGGTAGTGTGCCAGACGTTTGTAGGAGATACAGAGACAATGAAGGACTAGTCTCCACTCAGGGAGTGCCTCCTTTTACAGGGGGAATAGAGAAGACAAAGTCAACATAGCAAGTCTTACACAGCAAATGAAAACTACATGAAAGTTACATGTGTGCACACAGCATCACCTCAGTCAGCCTGCGTCAAAGCGAAGAACAAGAATTCAGTCTTTAGTGTTTCATGTCCCACAGGCCCTAGTCCATATCTGCTGCACACCTATGTCAGAGTCAGCACAGTAGACATGGCCCCGACCTTAGGAAGCACCCTGTCTGATGTGCGGGGGGCAGTGTTCACCCCTCAGGGCTCCTTGTCTGGGACCCAGTGAAGACATAGTGACAAATATACTCTGAATAAGGAGATGATTCAAATGGAAAAACTAAAATGAATGAATATGTAGGTCGAGATGTGATGTGTGGAGAAAAAAGAGAAAAAGAAGAACAAATTGTAACTCAGGATTTGACCCTGTGTGGTTGGAGGGAACTCTGAGCTTGAAACTACAACAGATATATCCCATCCCTCTCTAGTCAGTGTCTGACCCCAGCACCAGGAGGTTAAGCCAGAGGACAGAGGAACACTGGGGCCCAGTGAAGGAGTCTGCCTCAGAGAGCAGTTGGGCAGGTATAGGAAGAACCAGACTGTGAGCTGAGGCGGGAAGATGCTGGTGGGAGGGCATGCCATGCAGACAAATGGCATGTGCGTGTCACAGATCAAGAAGCAGGTGGGCCATGAAAATGGGTGCTCTGTCTCATCCCTCGCTGACTGCAGTGTAAGCCAAAGACTAGCCTTTTGAAAGTACTTGAACTTAAAAACGCCCAAAGCCTTTATTCCACTATTTCCCCTACTATAAACTAAGCAAACCCAAGAAAATAATATTAAATATGGAACTGAAGGCTTCATATATAAAGATGTTCATCAGAATTTAATTTATAAAAGGAAATATTAAATATCATCTAAATCACCACCAGTGGAGGAATGACTCAGTACATGGTATATATCAAATTTAATGGAATATTAACCATCAAAATTATGTTAACAGTGATTTGAAAGATGATATATTGGGTGAAAAAAGCAAGATACAAAACAGTATGAATGATTTTAATTATGACTACAAGTTATTAAGCACTTATTTATATGACATATGAAGCAAATATACTTTATTTAGACAATGCCACAATATGGATGGTGGTACCCCTATTTTATAGCTAGGACAGTGACTTTGAAAGTAACTAGGCAAATTACCCAAGGTCACAGCTAGTAAAGGATGGGCCTGAATTCAAGTCTGACCCCTGCCCCTATAAATCCTACAGTTACTCCGACATTGACAACAAAAGAAATCCCCAGCTTAGCAAAAAGCACAAGAACTATCAAACAAAATCATAATAGTGACTGTAGAGCAAGGTAGAACCATGTGTAGTCTTAACCCTTTTTCTACTTTTGCTTTTCTAAGTTTTCCTAAATAGCATATTGTATTTTTACTTAAAAACATTCTTAGAGCAAGACTTTCAGAGTGGTGTTATGGCAGACCAGTGATCCTGATCATACTACTAGTATAATTCCTATCATTTTACTAGGCAACTACTATGTGCTGGCACACTTCTGCTATGGGGCTGACCCTCCCTCCCAGTCATGCTGTAAAGTAGGACTTACTTTTCCCAGCTCATCTATGAAGCTTAGAGAACTTAGTAGAAGCAATTCAAAGGCAGATCTCCTGGCTGCAAAGTCTGTCTTCTTTCTACTCCTCCCACAGCCCCACTGCACAGAGGTCTGCGCAGAGGTTCTTGGTGCTGGGCCTTGATGTCTTATGACCATTGGAGCCCTGGCAAGCTCATGTTTACAAGCACAGGGCTGGCCACTGCTCCCTGATGAAGTCAAGGTGAAAGAGGCCTCCCAGAGGCACCGATGCATCTTTGGCCACAGCTGGAGTCCTGTCTACTTTTCCCCGCTTCTACCCCTGAAACCTGGGACAGGTCATGCCTCTCACCCGGCTGGGGGCTCTGAGAGGTCCAGGGAACACGAGCGAATGTAGAACAGAGAGATCTCAGGGCCACAAAGGAGATGACGTGAAGAAAAACAGGTGAAGGCCTGAGCCAGTTTGGGAAAAGCCAGTTTGAGTTCTGGGAAGGAGAGGATCACAGGGCAGAGGACCATGACAGAGCCTCTACTCTTCTGTCCAAGTAGCATCTTTCGCCACCTTCAAAATCTAGATTGCTCCCCTTATTTACACACAAATAAATGTGTACATATCCATAGGTACACACCATCTGGAGAGTTCCTACTACTTATGTCCTGTGATGGCGTCTCCAGAGCAACTGGTTTACTTTTTAAGGACAAAATGGTCCTTGCCCCTGATCATGATTTTTAGGAAGGTTGTAGTCAAATTGGTAGCCCATCTTTAGCAACTACACAAACTGTACAGCACTCATTTCTGTGTGTAATTCTTACCCAGTATTTTCCCTTTGCTTTTTTCTGATCCCTCACCCCTATCCCAGTAGAGGATTTTAACCATTACAAAACTTAATCTTGTGTGGGGGTACTATCACCCCAGGTGGGTGAATTTGGGGTTGGGGAGGAGGGGCAAAAATCTTTTTACGTATGAAGCATATGCTTATATGCTCTCTGCTTATGTACTAAATGTGTGTGTGTGTATATATATATATATATATATATATGGCTTATATATATAAGCCAATACAGAGTAGATCTCTGAGAACCACTGATCTATATGAGTCAACCATGTGCTTGAGCAGCCTATCAATGAAGAGAGCACTTTCTTGATCATCAGATACATCTTCCTAGAAGATTCTACCTCCTCTTGCACTGCTCCGGCCATTCCCACGTGCTCCCCAATGTGCGGCGAAACGTGCATCCATGACCTTTGCTTCCAATAGTCTCCCTTTGGTGGCTTAAAAAGAGTAACCTGTAGAGGATGTGGATGTATTCAGATGCAGATTTCCTGGTCTTACCCCAGTGGGTTCAGAAGGACCCCTTGTAAGAAACAACCCTACACAGCATCTCCTCAAATGACTCCGGCACCTATGTGTCCAGATTTCACCCCACACTTGAAATAGGCACACCCTGGCTGCTGAAACTGAAGAGGTAGAGGTGGGCGGTGGCTCATCTGATTTTATTATAAAAGAGCTTTGCCCCAGGTGAGTCATCAGTCATGTGCCAGAGCTCCTTACACCTGTGTGGGGCTGACCTGCACGAGGTTGTTATACTCACTACTCCCAGAAACCAGTGTCTCTGCTCTCCTTCCTAGACTTAACCTTGGCAGGTCACCCTGCCCTCTGGTATTCTGTGCGGTGGCATCTGTCCCTGAGCAGCCTGGCTGTGGGGACTGCAGCCCAGGGAGCCAGTCCTCACGGCCTCAACTTTCCCTCGCTGCTCACAGATGATGCAAGCCCTGCATGACAGGCTGTGGAAAGTATGTTCAGGTGCTTGGCTCCTCTCAGCCTAATGCCTTTTAAATCAGGATTCAGATTTGACTTGCTTTTCCTTGCTTTCCTGGCTCCAACCCCTCCAGCCTCATTTTTTACTCCCCTGTCAGGCATCCCAGGGTTTGGGGCTGGGTGAGCCAAGTCCTTCACACTTTGCAGGCAACCCTACCTCCCAAGCCTGTGCCTGCCATCTCAAACACAGCATTTGATAGCCACCCCACCCTCCCCACTCCCCCACCCCCTGCTCCCACCACCTCTGGCCTGCCCTACACCCTGCTAGAATCTTCTGAGAGGGAGGGACCTGCATCTCTCAGGAGTTGCTCAGGGACTCAGTATGCCAGCAGATGAGAGAACACGAGGGGCCGGTTTCCTCCCCACCACCACTCAGACAGCTCCGTTGGGACACAGGTGTCCATTCCTTGTCACTGTGGCCCCCCCTCCTTCCATCCACAGTGCTCTTGAGCAGCTGCAGGAGACAGAGATCCAACGTGAAGGAGCCCTCAGGTGTGACATGTAACATGAGAACTCACTTCCCACCATCCGAGACAGCAGGCCAGTGTTCAAGGGCACGTGGGGTGGGTGTGGAGGGGTGCATTTGCAGCCTTGGCTATGTGAGAATGTGAATCCCTTGAATGTAGGGATAGTCTCTTGGTCCTCTCTGTCATATTTTCATCCCAGGTGTACCAGACATCCTACCTGTAACTCACGTTTGCTCAACTGAATTAACCAGCCACTGGAGTCGGCCTTCCTGAGTGTCACTTCATGTAGCACCGGGCACACTCATGAAAACCCTAGGTCCCTACCATAAAACCTCATTTAAATTTTATTTTTACAACAGGAAGAGGCATGAGAGTCATCTGGTCTAACCTCCTCATTCATAGATGAGAAAATGAAAGCCCAGGGGCCAGACAGCGTTAGAAGCAAAGACCCAGCGCCTGACCGCCAGCCCCAGCCCTCCTACTGTCACACTGGTCCTAAGAGACATCAGCTCCCTATGACAACCAGCAAATTGCCAAATGAAGATGTTTACAAAGGATGGTATCTGAGCATCACCAAGTTGATTGCAGAGGCCTTGTGTATTTAAATCTATCCTACAATCTATCCAGGCCTTCCTGAAAACCTACCATGGGCAGGGCACCATCCTAGATGCTGTGGAGAATGCAAAAATGAGTAAATCACCCTCAAGGGGCTCTCTCATTGTAGTGACAAGCACATAAATAGCCAGCACATAAAGCCAAAGATATAAAGCCTCAGGTGACTCAGAAGAAGGAGACCATAAGTGGCACGGAGAAGCAGGATTCCACTTCCCTGGAAGAAGTGGAGTAGAGTCGAGGCACCTGGGTGGCTCGGTCTGTTAAGCGCTACCTTCAGCTCAGGTCATGATCTCAGGATCCTGGGATCAAGCCCCGAGTTGGATTCTCTGCTCAGCGGGGAGTCTGCCTCTCCCTCTCCCACTGCTCTCTTTCTCTCTCAAATAAATAAAATCTTTTTAAAAATTAAAAAAAAAAAAGAAATGGAGTAGAGTCTGGACAGCGCTCTTATAGATTTGGGGTCCAGAATCTAGTAGAAAGATGAAAAGTCAGAGAGGCAACGCCCAGGACCTGCTCAGGAATGGTGGGGCCCAGGTCCTTGGGCAGTCAGGAAGAGCACTGGACTGATTCTGCACTGTGGAGAACAATGAATGCCAGGAAAGGAGTCCAGACTCAAAACCACAGAAGGCTTCTGGGCCAAGAAATGCTCAGAGAAGAACCTCTTAGTAGATGAAGCCTGAAAGGCACTGAGTGGGGAGCACCTGGGAGCCCTGGCGGGTTAGCCCAGCTCTGTGGGGAGAAGCCGTTCTTCAGCTCTACAGCCCACTAGTGCATGGGCTGATTTAACTCAGGGGAAGTGATTAGAGACGGCCAATTCGCCAGTGTAGGTCTCCCTGAGAGCGCTATGCTCTGGGATTCTCTGGGCCTCCATTCATACATTTCATTCCATTTAATTCTGCCTACCTTTTCCCAGCTGCTTAGAAACGGGAGCTGAAGTAACTAGCACTTTCTACCCTCTAACAACCCCAGGAGGGCTTTGTGCACTATAACATACTATACAAATGCATAGCGTATTATGAAAAATAAGAAGTCTTACTGATGGATGAATGGATAAGGAAAATGTGGCATACATATATCAGAAAATATTATTCAGCTATAAAAAAGAAGGAAATCCTGTCATTTGTGAAAACATGGATGGACCGTGAGGGCATTATGCTAAGTGGGAACAACTGTCAAGATTATTTCATCCAGGGGCGCCTGGGGGCTCAGTTGGTTATGTGTCTGCCTTCGGCTCAGGTCGTGATCTCAGGGTCCTGGGATACAGCCCCACATCAGGCTCTCTGCTCAGTAGGGAGTCTGTTTCTCCCTTTCTCCCTCTGCCTGTCTCCCCAGTTAGTGCTCTCTCTCTCTCTGAATTAAAAACAATCTATTAAAAAAAAAGATTATTTGGTCCAACCCCCAACCTGATTTGTAGATCCGAAATACTACAGTCCTCACAAATGAGAGTCTAGCCTCCTTGAACACTTCCTGTTCTAAACTAATACAGTGCCTGGCTCAGAGTAAAATGCTCCATAAACATTAGTTAAATGAATCAAATTCAAACACTTGAAGTCTACCATAAATAAAAGCAGAACATTAATGATGTAAGAGATTAAAATTGAGAAAATCCATAATCTTTCTTTCCTAGGCACCTACCAGGAGCTAGGACTTAGGTGTGTTTTTAAAACATTGACATATGAAATAGGGAACACACACGACAGTATATAAATCACAGAATTTTAGATTGCAAAGGGCCTTAATGGACATGTAACTTGTGATCTGATACAAAGGAATCTGAGACTCAGGGAGGTTGAGTGGTTTGTTGAAAGTTTTAAGGCAACTTCAGAGAAATGAGAACCCAAGTCCAGTGTTCTTTCCAAACATGTTATGTTAATCATCTAATTAAATTCTAAATTGTAGAGTGCAGAATATAACCCTTCTAGAACATGGCAAGGGAAAAAACACAGTGAGTTGTAAGAGGCTTCAGAGAGGAGAAAAAGTCTAATTTTCTCTAACCAAAATTGATAATCCATTAGTTGCAAGATTGCTGATGGTGGGGATCACATTTTATTTTTCTGTGTAGTCCCAGTGTCTGGGGCACAGAGAAAGTTCAACTCATTTTAGCCAATTTTTAAGAAAGCAGCATCTTACTTATCAAAGTTAGAAGGAAGTTGCATATTATAAAGAATGTGAACATCTCAGGTCCTGCAGAAACAGTGTCTCTGCCAGGCCATACTGATGTGTCCCCTGACTCGGCCCTGATGAATGCCAAGTCTGGCACTTCATACCTCCTTCCTTGGGCCACCATGAGCATATAGCTAGGGTAAGAAGAGACTAATTTGGTCTCTCCATCTCTCGTTGCTCATTTTGCCACAGAATTTATTTCCATTTCAAGGCAGACAGTCAAGATAATCGGGAACATGTTAAAAATAATAGGTGCTTAAAAGCCTCCTTAGTAAGGAGACAGATGCATCCAGATAGCACCAGCCTCTTTTTTTGCTCCCTGACAGGTAAACAGTCACTGTAAAATTTAACAAATACAGACACTTAGGGGCGCCTGGGTGGCACAGTCCATTGAGCATCCAACTCCTGGTTTCACCTCAGGTTGTGATCTCAGGGTCATGAGGGTGCCGTGCTCTGCGCAGAGCCTGTTTGAGATTGTGTCTCCTTCTCCCTCTGCCCCTCCTGCTCATGCTTGCTCACCTGCATGCTCTCTCTCCCTCTCTCTCAAATAAATAAATCTTTAAAAATAAGTAAATAAATACAGTTTTAAAATAAAAATACACTGTATTTTTATTTTAAAATAAAAGATCTTACAACAAAAAAATGTCTATTTACATGGTTCCAAATACTCTTCCAGTTTTAGGTAGTGATCATGTAGATGCTCTTATGTGGTGGGATCAGACTGTGCATGGCATCTTTGCTCTATTTCTCTTTCCACTTTGCATCATTCACACACATTCCCATTGATGGATGTAGCTGCCCAAAATGACCAGTATATGATTATCAATATCTGCCATACTGACATGTTTATTTAATCACCTCCTTTTGAGCACAAACTTGTTCTTTTTTTGTTTAAATAGTGCTCGGAACATCTTTGTACCAACTAATTTTTCCTTCTCCATTACAGGTTAGAATACGATGTCAAAAGCAGAATTCTTGGCAAAACGTATCAATGGTTTCATCATCCCTGTTATATTCTGCCAGTCTGAGCCCCAGAAAGGCTGAGCCCAACGGTGCTCCCAGCAAAGGAAACCTTCATTTGTTTCCTCGTAGGCCAACAGCGAGCTCTTGGTGTCTTTTACATTGCTGGTTTTCAGATACACATATATTTTAACTTTCATTTGTTTAATTGTTCACACTGCCATGTAATGTATTTTGATGCAGAGCTATATCTTTTTCCACACCCAGACTTCACCTATGTTTCTTTTGATGTGAACTGGGTATTCATCTTTGACCACTTGTTAAATGGAATCTGAACAAGAACTCAGAGAGATATACAAAGCCAGGGACTCCTGGGTGGTTCAGTCGGTTAAACGTCTGCCTTCGGCTTAAGTCACGATCCTGGGGTCCTGGGATTGAGTCCTGCATTGGGCTCCCTACTCAGCGGGGAGCCTGCTTCTCCCGCCCTCTCCCCCTTATGCCCTCCCCTACTTGTGCTCCCTCTCTCTCCCTCTCTGACAGATAAATAAATAAAATGTTAAAAAAAAGATAACTAAGCCAATTTTATTACGCTTTTTACAAATTGCAGAATTTCCATCTATTGTTTAAAAATTCAAGCAATATGAATGTGTATAAAATAAAAGGTGAAAGTTGAGGGCAAAAAGTTTCTTTCCCCTTGCTCTTTCCCCTCCCTGCAACAGTATCACTCTCCAGATAGAACCGCTGAAGTCATCTTTCTATTCTTATCATTCTTATCTGTAATTCTAGATAGAACACTGTGTCTATTTCTTGATTTAGGAATTTAGATAGCACTTAGCAGTTCCCACTATGAAGGATGAGGAATTTTGCTGACTTACACTGCCTCACCCTCGCCAGTCCTATGTTAAATCTTCCAGTGGATCTTGATGGCCAGATCACAAATTCAAATGCCTATGGAGTCTGGGCAGGACACACAAGTCCAGGAAATGGGTGGGGACAAGAAGCATCACCAGGCCCTCCCTGCTCAGCTTTTGCTCTCCCACTACTAATATGAACATAGCTAGGGAAAAGGCAAGGTCACAACCGGCAACAGACTCTTGGCCGTGTGTTGGGACAGGACTAGGAATGGGGAGGACCATAGCAAGCTGGCAAAGGCACCCTTAGATGCAGACGGTGGCTCTCACTGCCCAAGTGCTGCCGTGTGGAAGCACTGCCAAGTCTTACTTTGTGTGCAAAGCCATTCAGAAATGAATTGTGTGTGTATAGGCTTTCCATTTGCAAATCTTTGCTCGAATTTTCTGAGAACACCACTGGCCAAACACAAAAGGTCCGTGTGCCGAAAATGGTCGATTAGCTGACCATGTGTGACCTCTGTCATTATGGTTTTAAGTCACGTACTCAAACTTGTTATTTGATCCATCTGTTTTAGATGGTATCTCCTCACCTTGCACTCTGTAAGCTGAGGATATCAGTGTCCTTAGAGTTTTCTCTTCCTCTCTTTCCCTGCCTCTACCTTACCATTCACCATCCCTTTACTTTGGGCTTCCCAGAGCTTACAGAGTTTGCTTTCTGTTTTGTGACTATAACTAACACTTTTGAGCTTTGTCTATGGGTTGATTTTAAAAACAGGACAATTTTCTTGATAACAATATTATATTATATAGATATTTTCTTCAAACGTCTGGTGGCCAGGAATTAACTGTTCACATGTATAATTGAAGAACTCATTTCCAAATGTAGGTAGCTGGTGTGGGTTTTCCATCCCTTGGGTGTAGTCCTGTCTCCCCAAATGAGGCACTCGACTGCAAGCTCGGCGCACCCGAGCAGGACACACCTACTGGCAGGCTTCACTTAGAATGTCTGGGCATGGAACAACTGGACAGACAGCACAGCCAGCCATTTCAACTGCTGGCAAAGTAAAAAGACATTCTTCTGAAATACAAATATCCACACCAGGAGCTTTAGTTTTCTCCATAAGGATAGTAAGTAAGTAAACATCCTTTAAGCACCGTGACCTCTGTCCTGCAGCCCACTCCTCAACTCCCCATGCTTTCACCTCACGTATGAGCCTCTCACTTCTGCCGAAGCCTCACCCCTTGGCTGTGACAGCAGGCATGGCTGACACAGCCTTCCACGCAATCCTGAGAAAATCACTCACCCATTCGCATCCCCTCCCCTGTTCTCAGTAAAGCTCTGAATTAATTCTCTTTGTAACCCTATATATGCATATCAGTGGCATATTTGGAGGGAGGAGAAGTCAGAAAGTCTGTTGAGTCTGACACTGAGCCAGAAGTGACCACCTGCTAACAACTGAGTAACTTCAGCAATACCTGTCACATCATTTCCTGTTCTGCTGCTTTTCTGGTGAGTACTACAGGAACTCTAACACCCACCGGGGTGTAGCCCACCACCAGCCTCCTTGCCATGCGAATTTCTGAGCCACCTGGAACAGACAGCTAGGGAAACTTTGGGAATACATTCAAGTTGGCCTAGATACCACGATTACCATTCTTCAATGAAAACGGAAGACAAAGATTCTTTCATCAAGAGATTACATTTTTCTTTGAATGAATCTTATGCCCTAAGCAAATGCTCAAGAATTTAATGTCTTGATGAATGGATAAAGAAGATGTGATATACATAGATACACACACACACACACACACACACAATGGAATTATTACTCAGCCATCAAAAAAATGAAATCTTGCCATTTGCAATGACATGTATGAAACTAGCGTGTATTACGCTAAACAAAATAAGTCAGTCAGAGAAAGACAAATACCATATGATTTCACTTGTATGTGGAATTTAAGAAACATAACAGAGGATCATAGGGGAAGGGAGGGAAAAATAAAACAAGATGAAATCAGAGAGGGAGACAAACCATAAGAGACTCTTAATCATAGGAAACAAACTGAGGGTTGCTGGAGGGGAGGTGGAGGGGTAACTGGGTGATGGACATTAAGGAGGGCACATGATATAATGAGCACTGGGTGTTATATAAAACTGATGAATCACTGACCTCTACCTCTGAAACAAATAATACACTATATGTTAACTAATTGAATTTAAGTTCAAAAAAGCAAAAGAAAAATCAGTCGGCTGGAAAAAAAGAAAAGGGACATTGAATATATGTCTTTGTAGATAAAGCAACAAAAATATCTCCAAAAAATTACATAGTATTTATTTGTAAGATGGATTTAAATAAATTTGTAAAACTTCATTTTAATTGAAATTATTTTTATACTTAAAAAAGAATTTAATGTCTTATTTCTATTTAATATATCTTCTGGCTGTGGGTCTCTGGTTTATGGAAACTGAGTTAAATGGAAGAATGGTCTCGACCAGCCCTACCCAACAGCACTTTCTGCAATGACAGCAATGTTCAATAATCTGTGTGGCCCTACCTGGTAGCTATTAGCTCCATGTGGATATGGAGCACTTAAAATGGGACTGGTGTGTCTGACGAACTGAATCTTACATTTTATTTCATTTTAATTAATATTAACCTAAATTGAAATAGCCACATGTAGCTACTGGCCATCATACTGGATAATACAGCTCTAGAACTTGGGCAACTCATTCTCACTGAGGAAGCAAAAGACAATCAACAACAACTGATAAAACTGTAAACTGATCAAAGTAAAACTGAGTCATACATGTAAGTATTATAGGAATCCAGAGAAGGGAGCAATGGAGGGTTAGAAAGTTCATGTTTAGATCTGTGAGGAAGATCTATGTGTCAATGTGAAAAATAAATGCCAAAAGATGTGAAGCAAAAAGACCAAGTTGCAGATCAGTATACGTACATGAGCCCATTTGTGTATATGTATATATATGTATATGTGTGTGTGTGTGTGTGTGTATGCAAATGCAGATATATGTTTCTATTTGCATAGAACATTCCTGGAAGAATCCCCCAATTGTTGACAATGGTTACCTCTGGAGAGCAGAAGTACAGGTCAAGGAAAGGAACTTGTTTACATTGTTTGAATTTTTGTTTTACAAATAGTTTAACATTTAAATCATTTTTTCTCTATAACAAAATTATTTTAGATAATTAACAAATAATACATTTTTAAGAGGCCAAAGAAGACGACTCTTTCCTGTGGTTATTACTCACAAGTGATCTTATGTGATTATTGGGAATATTCCACATCCTACGACCACAGCTCCTCTGTACTCTAATAAAATGCTTTAAAAAGAAAGCATCCTTAAGGATGAGTATCCTGAAGGAGGCAGAATTGAATTTGGACCCTATGCTGGATGAGACGGCGAGGGGGAGAAAGGGCGTTCTTGATAAAGGCACAGCCTAAGGAAGGAAAGGGAGCAGGGATGCAGGGGTGTAGGTACACCTCAAGGGCTCTGGAAGGGCTGCACAGAGACTGGATGGGATAAGGGGAGATAAGAGCCAATAAGAAGCCTAAGATCAAGTCCCTATGAACTTGACTGGCAGGAGGTCTGGAGTCTTAGACCCTACCAACTTGGTTCTTGGGAGCACCCAACGTGTACTGAGCACCCATCAGGTGGCCGGCATCATGCTACTCCTGGGGCACAATGATGAATAAGAAATAGTCACTGAGTTCCAGAAACCAGATGAGACCTGTGACAGGGATGGCATCATACAGTGTGAGAAATACAAGATTTGGACCCAAAAGTACTGCCTCCCTCACTTACTGACATAACGTTAACAAGTTCTGTAATCATTCTGAGCCCTCAGTTCTTCCTCTATGAAAACAATGGGGAGAAGGCTACCTTACCACAAAGATGAAATGACTACAATTACATGCCTGACCCCATAGGGCACCAACAAACACTCCTTCCTATCCCACTCCGCCCCATTCCTAACCCGAGGTCGACGGGGAAGATAAAATACTTTTCTTATTTACCCTTTCTTCTCAAAAGTGAACCCAGAACAACGTGCCCATTTTGTGGACTGCAGGCTGGGTGAGCGGGGCCTAGGGCTGGCTATGTCAGGAGGAGGAAGGCAGGAGAGTGGGACAGGGCTGGACACCTAGGAGCGGATGGCAAAGGCCTCGCAGGCAGGGCCGAAGAACACCGTGCAAGGCTCGGGGACTTTAAGAAGGGGGAGGCCCAGTCAGACCTGCACTGCAGGAAGGACAAACTGCAAGGACAGAAGTCAGGAAGCAGGAAACAGGTTTCCAAGCCACCACAAACCCCGTCTTAATCTCCTCTAAATTCCTATAGTACAAGCAATTTGTTGAACTATTTCAAGCCTCTAATTATACACTGTCATATCCTACTGTTTTACATACACGCATTTTTCTCCAGAACTACATCAAGACTCCTGAGGACAGAAAGCACAGAAGGAAGCAGACACTTCCTTCAAATTTCTCAAATTGGCGGAGCACTTCCAAGTTATAAGTGAACTGGGAAGAAGTTGGTGCAGGAGGGATACTACTGTTGGCTGAAGTGGAAATTGAGGAATTACTCATGCTCTCATGGGTCAGGTCTTCTCTATTCCCTTCCTCCACCCTCCACAGCTTCAACAGAAACATGCCTTGAGGAGGTGGGGCTGGCCCTTCCCTGTAAAGCCCACTTCAGTGATCACCGAGCCCCTTGGTCTGGAGGGAAGCCTCATTTGGGCTGGACTTCTCAAGAGTCACTAAAGCATTGGCTCATTTGATTCACAGCACAGCCAGGGCCTATCACCATGTTTGCTTTTTCTGATAAGAATCAATTCCAGGGCAGAGGGGAAGAAATCTCCAGTCATTTCAATGTATTTCCCCACCATCTTGCTCCTTTCACAATTGACTCTGTGTCAGGGGAAGTGGCCCATCGGCGCGTTAGCCACCTTTATGGGCAAAAGAATAGCGGAGGAGTTTCTGTCAGCCCCTGGCACTGGTGTGGCCCCGGGTATCTACGCAAAGAGGCCCCAGCACCTAGGCCCAGCGATGCCGACCCACGGTGGCACAGTCCGGCGTACTACTCTTCTCACCCTCAAGGCATCCTGCACTGTTGGGATCCCCCTATGCCTGTGGGCAGACAACAGAGCCCCACATCCGAGTTACATCCACTGTCTTGTTCCCCCAAGCAAACAGCTGCCCCCTGACCACCCTGTTCATGCCTAGCAGGCTTTCTCATGGGAAGAGGCCCACACAGGCATTGGAGTGGGTTCAGGGTCATTTGGCAGACAACTCTGGGATCCCAGGTGCTCAGAACATGGGGGATGGTGTGGCTCTAGCCGGCAACCCTTAGGCAGACAGATCCCCTGCTGTGAGGTGAGGGTATAGCCAGATGAAGGAACAGGGGTTTCTAGAATGTGGGCTCAGGTTGCCTGGGTCTAGAGGTAGTACTGATGAGATGCAGATCCAAAGTTTTATGAGTTCTTAAACCTATAATCTCCAGTTGACAGAGCCAAGAAAATTTTTTAAAAGGCAGGCAGCTTTGGCTTAATCAACAGACGCTGATTGCATAGTGGGTTTTCTATAATGACATTATAGAAAATGTCATTAACAGTTACATGATATTAACTCACCTCCTAACCCCATATGGTTGACTTCCTCTCATAGATCCTAGACCCTGTCAGTTCAGGCCAGATGGCCAGAGCCAGGGAGGAATGAATTCTAGAATGCTTTAATTGCCGGGCCACCTTCAACTCAGAGTAAGGTACTCCCATCACTATTGGTCGATTTGGTAAGAGTCTGAAAGAGGGTTTTTTTCTTTTTCTTTTTCTTTTTCTTTTTTTATTGCAATATAACTGACCTATGACATTATGTTAGGTTCAGGTATATAACAAAATGATTCTATATATGTATATATTGTGAGATGATCACCACATTAAATCTAACATCCATCACAACACAGTTATAATTTTTTTCTTGTGACAGAACTTTTAAGATCAACTCTCTTAGCAACTTTTAAATATACAACACAGTAGTGTTAACTATAGTCCCCATGATGTACGTGACATCTCTGTGACTTATTTATTTTATAACTAGAAGTTTGTACCTTTCTGCTTTTATCCATTTTGCCCACACCCCACCCCCACCTCTGGCAATCACCAATCTGATTCTCTGTATCTATGACTCTGGTTGTCTCTTTTTCTTTTTCTTTTTCTTAGATTCCACATATATAAGAGAGATCATATAGTATTTATCTTTCTCTGTCTGATCTGAAAGTTTTTCATTCTTCTCTGTGCTATGTCTTCATCCCTATTTATTCTCATCAGTTAAAGAGATAATAACTCCACAAGCATCTCATTGGGAGTTTATCAGTTAGGAATGCATTTTTGTAAAATTTCCTGTGTGAATAACCACAACCAAAGATCCTATCTAAAAAAGTGTTTATGCCCTAGGATTTTTTGTCTCTTAGTTGCTGGTCAATCCTCAATGTTTTGGTTTGTTGCCTCATGGTTTTAATATGGCTATTGAGCACCAGACATCATTACCTGCATTGAAGGCAGGAAGCAGAGGAGGGGTGGAACATGAGAGCGCCAGTGATTTTTTTTTTTTAATCAGAAAAGCAGGAGCTGTCCCAGAAATTCCATAGCCAGCTTCAGCCAAAATGTGTCACTGAGCCACCTCTAGCTGGAAAGAAAGACTCCACAATGGCTTCTAGAGTAGAAAAGGTCAAGGGCAAAGGGAATTGGTAATGGGTTATGTGTTGGCTGTCCAAAGGGTCTGCCATAAAGTGGAAAAGCCCTAATGGATGTGAGGTACTGAGACGTACAGAGCTGAACAACTTGTAGTTTGGAGCTTCTCAGAATAAGACATGAGCCACAAGGGTTATCTGTGGTCCCACCTTAATGTCACCCAATGTCATCTTTCTTGATAGAAAGAGAGGCTTTATTGGAGGAAAGGGCTCATTAAATCCTTAGCCTATAAATATAGGTATAATAAGGAAATGAGGGCAGGGCAGCAACAATTTTATCTCTTGAAGGAATAAAAACAAAAAGTACAAATTTGAACCAACTTCTAATTACCAGCTTCAGAAGGCAGCAGGAAGCAAACCTTTATAACTTTCTCACATCCTGGTAGCCACTGTTTTTCTCTGCAGTGATGGGAGGGTCCTTGTGCCCTATTCAGAAGAAGCTGGCACATCCCAGGACCCTCCACACCAGGCGTTAGGACTTGAGCTGGTGATGGCAACTTTACAGAGGGGAGTAGATGGAGCTCCTGGGAGCTGCCACGAAGAAGAGAAGGGTTCATGCCTGCTGCAATGGCCACCAGCCTGGGCTTAAGCAGTAGCTTGAAGGCTTAATTTTAAAAAGTCACTCATTCAAAAGAGATTCTGCAAGAGCCCAGTTAATGAAGAGCTGAGATCCCGAGGTCACTGTGACAGACACAAGGACTGGTTTGGTGCAGAATAAGCCTCTGGAACAGGATGGACCCCAGCACCTGGAGGGAGAGGTCTGCAGGGTCAACTGGCTGCAGCAGTGAAGGGTAACATGCACTGGAGGCAGAGAACCACTGGCTACACTCAGTGGGTAACCCTGTTTAGAGCTCAGTCTTTTATAACTAGCAACTCCTGCTCAAAGCCCACATCCCTCCAGGTTAACACCACCTTACTTCTCCCTTCTCTGAGGGCATCAGGTCAGGAACACTCCCTGTTCGACTGCGCCTCTGGTAGCAAAAACAACCAGCATCCTCATTCCGGAATCTTCTGAAGTGGCTCTTCCCTAATGCAAAACAGCCCTCTGTGCCTTTTGGTCTGGTATCATACACACTTGCAGCATGCTAGTTTAAGAGCACTTTTGAAGACAGCCTCTGCATTTCCGTTTGCAAGCTCTCGGATGGAGCCCGACCCTCCCCTCTAAGATCTCTCTGGAACTATCTTCCACCAGCATGCTGCCAGGGTGTTGTTCTGCATTAATTCCAGGCAGGTTGGAAGGGGTAAAGTAGCTCTGCAGGCTGACTTCTAAGGAATGCATTCCTTTTGACATATAAACCACATGCAGTATAGAAAGTTAACTATCATCAATATAAGCAAAATAAAATCCTCAGAGAATGCTGTACTTTAAGAGCGCTGCAGTCCACATTGTGAATGCTTTCAATCCACTGAATTGTTTACTTTATGATGGTTCAATTTATGTTGTGTTAATTTTACCTCATTAAAAAACTACCATATTACTATACTTTTTAACTTTAGGAAGTGGTTTTACTGTTTTCTTCCTCAATTCATTTTCTTTTCACATTCCTGGAGGACAGAAATACAGAAACCATGAGTTGTTTCTTCTCAGATAAGGAAACCCAGGTCCATAGAAGGTGTGAAGCCAACAAGAGGATGGCCGAGCTACAAAGAGCTCAGTGTGCTGATGCCTGGGCCAGGGCTCATTCTACGAAGTTCCAAAGCAAATAACTCAAGGGCATGGTCCCTTGGTGACCTCCAAAGGCAGCAAAGGAAGCAGAAGCACCACCATGCTACAGAGGAAGCTAAGTCCTCTCTTCCTCTCCATGTCTGCCAGAATTTGAGAAGGAGTTCATCTCTCCAAGGCAGTAGGGCAGGAGGGAAGGTACTGGAGATGAGATCAGTTTTGCTAGGCCATTTTTTCAAGTTCATTTTTTATATTTTATCTTTTAAGTATAAAGTCAGTGTTTTATAACACCTTCACAGAGTGGTCCAGCCACCATCGCCATCTCATTCCAGAACATCTCCATCGTCCCCAGGAGGAACCCTCTACCCATTAGCAGTCAGTCCCTACCCTTTCTCCCCGGCCCCTGCAATCACCAATCCACGATAGCTGTGCCTACTCTGGACATCTCATACCCATGGAGGCATTCAGAGTGTGGCCTTTTGTGCCTGGCTTCTCTCCCTTAGCAGAGCCTTCTCAGTGTGCATCCACACTGCAGCATGTAACAGTAGGCCACTCCTTTCCACGGCGTAAATCCCCAGGGATTCTTCCACTGCTTCTTTCCTGCCAGCTGTGGGGATGTGGGGACCATACTTAGGGCAACAGAAAAGAGCCCTCATTCTGGCAGGGCCCAGAAAGAAGAAAACAGACCCCTCTGCAGCGTTGCCAACATTCCTCACGATCTTCTTCCTTATGACAAAGACTGTTAGGTCAGATCCACTGGCCAACCCCGCCTTAACTACAGGACCGCGTGGAGCACGCATCACAGTGAAGCCTGCGCACTCTCCACATGGCGAGGGCCATCCTGCACAAGGCCAAACCTGGTGCTGAAACAAAGGCAAGGCCTGGTGTCATCTGGGATGAGGGATGCGCTTGACCCCTTCCTTCTACAAGTGTGCAGGGGCCTGCTCTTAAATTGTAGATTCATAACGCCACCTATGAATCTCTCATCACCTCAGCTGTCTTCTGCTCAGATCAAAGCCTCCTAGCCTCTACAGTGTTTCCTGGGATAGTTCCCCCATGATTAACCCAGGATAAATAATACTCGCAAATGTCCCTGACGTCCACGTGCATCTTCATGTCAAGCTGATGATGGGACTTCCTGATGGCCTGAGCCAGCAGCTCGTTACAAGTCTCTCCACTTGGGCATAACCTGGGTATTCTTACGACTGTTCTTCAGTGTCCTCAACTTCTTCTTCTCCTTTCTAGCACAGGTGGACAAGGGGTTACCATGCCCAATTTGCAGAAGAAGAAATGGAGGCCCAGTAAGAGCAAGAGACCAGTATTCATTAGCAAAAGGTAACCGGTAACTGATAAGGGGTCCCATCTTCCACTGCACTGCTCTGGATGCGCCAAGTGGATACACGAGCGGGCTGGTTAATGAAACACTCCTTTGAGGGAGGAGGTGAAAGAAAAATTACAGTCTCTTCTCAACTGTCCAGATTTGTGGGCACATATTTCGACCCAAGCTATATGGTTCCTGCCACCAGCCCATGTCATCTTCTACAATTAGGTAGCACACACCCAGAACATGTCCTATGTTAACAGCAAAATGTCTCGGTGCCCCTTCCCACCCCCGAGTTCTCCAGCACAGACCAAAGTCAACCATAAACCAAACAAGTCGGGTAAACTGATAGATATTCACTTCATGTGTGGGTCCAAAGAAAACTAGGCTTCCACGCAATCCAGCCTGCTGGGGAAAGGGCTGCCAAAGCAGTGACAACCCTGCCCCATCTCCTCTCCGGCCTCCCCTCCAGCCACGCGTCTTACCCTCCCTTCAAACTTGGCAGTGGCTCCTTCTCTGATGCAGAGGTTCCGAGGGGGCACAATGAAAGCAGGGGCCTCGGTCAGGGACACGGAACCGACTCTCGGGTGATCCACACCGACGGAGGTTTTAGAAACCTGGGTTGAGGCAGCCAGCTTCACATCCCCCATGGTCTGCAAACAGGAAGGAAGACCAGGTCAGATGAGAGAAGTGCAGCCCCTCATCCCTGTGCATGGCCAGCATTCCCCGTGTGCGGGTGGGGCCCCTGTGCCGTGGATTCTGTCGGGAGTGGGTGCCCCGTTAGGTCAGGGTCGGCCTGGAGCTCCTCTCTGGGAATGAGGGGCTCTGTGTCCTCCACAGGCAAGGCTGCCGGGGTGAGGCCCATCCCGCACCAGACACCAGGGCCACAGGCCCGCCTCCCCCAAACCCTACGGAGAACTTCTAGGAAAGGCGCAGCTGGGGCAAGAACAGAGGGACCCGCTGATCTCAGCATTTTTACAGCTGACATCTAAAACCAGTATTTAATAGTCATTGGCTCTTCAGGATCAACAAGTAAGTGAGGCACTCATGGTAGAAAGTAAAACTGCTTTTGCGTGAACCATAAGAGCTCACGGGCTAAAGAAAAACAGGATTCATCTTCCCAGAAAGGAAAGAATTTGGGGTTAAAGCAGCAAGGATCCTGGCTGAGGTGAGGAGAGGTGAGGGTGGGCGAGTGAATGGAGGAAAGGAAGCGCGTCTAGGGAGGACATCCCATTTCTAGGGACTAGATGGTGGAAAGCCTTGCAGGTCACAGAATGTCAGAGAAGGGAGCATTCTAAGATTATTCAGGCTATTTCCTCCATTTGCAATGGGAGCCTAGAGAGGGTAAGTCACTAGCCCAAAGAGACAAAGCAAAATGATGGCATCACTGGCAAGACTACCTCAAGCTCTTTGCTCCTGGCACAGGGCCCAGTTGGGACTAGACAGGATGTTGATGGGGGCTGGCAGATTAGCTGGGACATAGGGACTTCCTTAGGATTGATTCCAGAAGTGGAATTAGTAACGGACATATCTGAGTTCTTGGTGGTGAGCAGCAGAATAGACTCTGGCTCTCATAAACAGAGAAGGGATTTGTTGGAAAGATGGGGAAGGAGGATCTCCTCAAATCCACGGGAAAGACTGGAGGACAAGGCTGGGAAAACAGGCAGCAGTTGAGAGAAGCCTGATGGTCAGACCTCAGGCAGTCAGTGGACACCCACACACCAGCTGGAGTGCATCCCTAGTCTCCCTGCTCCAAGTTCCAAGTCCAGGTGGGAGCCTCACCAGGCTGGGCCAGCTCAAGATTGGGACCACGTCTTACTCGCCATGGAACAGTGGTGTCAGGGGCATGTAATTAGTTTATTTAAATTTATAACATCTAATAAAAATAAAGTAGGGCTATGCCTTTTGAAGCTCACGTTAAAGTAACAAAGACCTGGGTTCGTTTATAACAGGGCACATCCCCTGCCTGACAAACCCAGCTTTCTCTTTTGCTGATAGGGTATTAGCTATGTAAACAAAATCTTTTCCAAATGATAAGACTCACAGGTTCACAGCAGTAGATAACAATATAAGCAAAACTTCTGTAGCACTTACCATCCCCCAGGAACTATTCTAAGCACTTTCAAATAACAGCTCATTTGCTCCTCATGTAAACACTAGGAGACAGTTAATATCATCATCCCCATTTTATGGATTAGAAATGGAGGCACAGCAAGATTAAGAAATTTGCCCAAGGTCAAGGCATTTAGTAGGGGCCAGAACTGGCACTTGGACCCAGGCGTCTGGCGCCAGAGCTCCTATTCCTAACCAGTGGCCTTCTTGCCCCCTGTAAGCAGTCATAGTTGGCTGGTGGCAAGGGGCTCTGAGGTTGGGGTAGACAGCAACAGAGCCACTAGCATATACATGTGAAATTAAGGTTTTCTGCATGTCAAAACACACCATCCGTAACATAGAAAGATGGATGGGATAAACGGTTTGCAGCAAAAACAAAGGGCTGGAATACTTTACCAGTAAGAAGGAAACAGCCCCACAGACAAATGGGCAGAGGCTATGACTTGAGCAGTTCACTGAAGACAAACAAATGGCCACTAAACAAAGGGACACTGCCTGGCCTCGATGAGAATCCAAGAGTACAAAGTAAGAACTTATCTTTTTAAAAAAACTGACCACACTGACATTTAAAAAGATAACATAAGGGCGCCTGGCTGGCTCAGATGGTTAAGCATCTGCCTTCGGCTCAGGTCATGATCCCAGGGTCCTGGGATCGAGTTCCGCATCGGGCTCCCTGCTCCTTGGAAGTCTCCTTCTCCCTCTGCCACTCTCTCTCTCTTTCTCTCTGTCTCTCATGAATAAATAAATAAAATCTTTAAAAAAAAAGATAACATAAAATGCCAGTAAGACTGTGGTAAGGTGGCACACTCACCTCAGGGGGAGGGGCATATCAATTGGTGCGACCTCTCCAGAAGGCAATTTGGCAAAGAGATTCTGGAAAAAAAAAAGTCCATCTCTCCTCCCAGAAATCCTACATTCAACAAGGTATTTTTTTTTTTTTGAGAGACAGAGAGAGAGCGAGAATGAGCAGGGGAAGCAGCAGAGGCAGAGGGAGAAGCAGGCTCCCTGCTGAGCAAGGAGCCCTATGTGGGACTCGATCCCAGGACCCCGGGATCACGACCTGAGCCGAAGGCAGACGCTCAACTGACTGAGCCACACAGGTGCCCCTAGCAATGTATTATTGGGAAAGAATCAGAGATGCAGCACAAAATTTATATCTAAGGATGCTAATCATATTATTTATAGCAGAAGAAATAGAAAAATAATCCTGTGAAGTAGAAACAGAAAGAAAGACCCAGTTAAATGTCTACCCAGAGAACTGGTAGAGCACAGTGGAGTATCAGGCGGCTATCCGAGTGTATGTTTACAAGGAAAATCATGATAGGAATTGAATGACATAGAAATTTTAAACTCAAAGTTAAGTTTTATTATGGAAAATTTCAAACATACAGAAAAGTAGAAAGAACGATAAAATGAGCACCTCAAACACCCATCGCCTAACTCCAACAATTAACATCTTGCCATATTTCGATCACTGTGTCTGCACAACCATTTTAAAGTCATCGTGATATTTTAATGGCAAAAATCAGGACATACCCATTCACTCAATTAAAAAAGATTTCTTGAACATCGACTATGTGCCAAGTTAGGCGTTTGAGACAGAGCAGTGAACAATTATGTGTGTGTGGCCAAGTGTGGTAACATGCTGGTAGGGAAGGAATGGGGTTCTCAAATCCTGCAGAACCCCCCCAGACCACACCCTAGAGGGAACACTGCTCCCTTTGCCCTCCTCCAATGGCACAGATACACTCAGCCAGGGGTGGGCTCAGGAAGCATGAGGCTCAGACCCTGCCACAAACCCAGGGGCACTGCTACTTTCCAGCCATGAAGCTACAAGGTACTTCAAGTCTCTTGGCCTCAGTTTCCTTTTCTGTAAAATGGGCGTGATAACATCAGCCTCAGAAGGCTGCAGGGAGGATATGAGTGAGAGCACACACAAAACACACAGCGCAGCGTGAAAGGGGTTCAATCAGTAGTAGCCGATCAACACTGTCATCATCCAGTTCCCAAAGAGAAGCTGGTCTCCCCCCGCTGCAGGACACAGGCCCTCTTCATCGAGGACAGCAAGGAGCCCAGTCCGGCCCGGTCACCTTCAGGGCAAGGGCATCTGAGCGGGATTACTGGGACCAGCGGTAGGAAGAGGATGGCAGAACTCCGTGAGGAGGCAGGGAAGGCAGGCCTGAGGCCCACAGCAGCCTCCCTCAGCACTGTCATGTCTGTTCCAGCAGCACAGCTGAATGGGGCCGTCCCCACAGTCCTGCCAGGCAGCTCTGACTATGCTCCTCTCACAAATGATGACACCGAAGCTCAGAAATAACCCCTGTCCAAGGTCACAGAGCGAAGAAGTAGAAACCAAAACCAAGTCTGACCTCAGTCCTACCCTGCAGGCCTCCTAGAGCACCCCATGACCCAGACGAGGCATTTCCTACTGTCCCCAGGCAAGGGAGATAAAGTAGACAGAAGCCTGGGAGCTCCACAGAGGATGGGGGACAGCGAATGTGCCTGCCCTTCTGCTCTCAGGCCTGGCTTTGAAAGACATGAGACTCTTCCCCCTCTGCTTTCTGGGGAGCTGAAAACTAGGAGTGGTGACATCAGGCTCAGGACCCTCTCTGCATATCACCCTGATCCAAGATCTTCTGAGGTCTGTCTAAATCTCCTGAAGGGCCTGGATGCTATCATCAAAGGGAAAGTGCTTGGCTTCAAGAACACAGAAGACAGAAGTCATCTATCCCTAGGGGAGGTCTGGCTTCATCGTTAGAAAAGGAACAGGCAAGTCAGTATAGCCAGGAGACATCCAGTCCCCTACAAGGTGGTTGTGGGGGGGTAGTTACTTAACTATCAGGCAAGCAGGACCATAGCCCAGTCCCAGGCTGGCCAGACACACAAATAGCTTCGCTCAGCCCATCGCCCTGCCCACTGACATCAGCAGCATAAACAGAATCCATCCACATTGACAAGTAATGGTTACTGACATAATTGGGATGTTCTATATCAAAAAATAATAATAAATCAGGGGCGCCCAACTGGCTCAGTAAGTGCAGCATGCGACAATTGATCTCAGGGTGGTGAGTTCAAACCCCCACATTGGGCGTAGAGATTACTTAAAAATAAAATCTTTCAAATAATAATAATAACTATAAAGCAAACCAAACCATCCTTATTCCCTTCTAATCTCTAGTCCAGCCTGATGACCACATTCCAGTGGAGAACACCAGAGGGGCTGGCTAACTTCTGCCATAATTTCTCTACTGACAGAGCAGTGCTCAGTGGCTTGAAACACACCCAGCTCGGGGGGTTCGTTCAATACGAGTTAAATGCAGATCAAAGGACAGAGAATTAAGAGGAGAAAAAAAATGAAGGAGGGGGTCAAAGAGAGAGGGAGGCAGCCGCCCCCCCACAATGCTCGGGCCAAAGCTCACCTCCAAATAAGGTTTTCACAAGTAACATTAATCATCCAAAGCAGCCCTAAGTTAACTTGACTTTAATTTGATCAAAAGCACTTGAAATTGTTTCTTGAACCCAGAAAAGAACATTTTCAACTATGGCCAGAAGAGAGTGAACTCTGAGGCAAAAAGACTCAGAAGAAATGTTAAAAATTAGGGATGAAGTTATATGGCAGAACAAGTTTAGGGAAACCAGCTGTCCCCTTCTCTACCCAAAGTGCATACATTTAAAATGATCGCAGTGGGACGCCTGGGTGGCTCAGTCAGTTAAGCGTCTGCCTTTGGCTCAGGTCATCATTCTGGGGGGGGGGGTCCCTGCTCAGCAGGGAGCCTGCTTTTCCCTCTCCCACTCCCCCTGCTTGTGTTCCCTCTCTCGCTGTGTCTCTCTCTGTCAAATAAATAAATAAAACCTTTTAAAAAAATAAATAATAAAAATAAATAAACAAAATGATCTTGGTCTTTCAGCACCTAACCGGGCAGCAAGGCATCCTGGAAATACCACACCTTCCCTCTAGGGCTGGGCTCCCAGCGGGCTCTGCACTGGCAGCCTGGCAGCCAGCCTTGAACCCACCCCCACCTCCCCACCCCCCCTTCCTGGTCCGCAGGGGAGGCAGCAAACCACCCAGGTGCGAGGGCCCCAGGCAATGACAGCTCCGCTCTCTGCGTGTTAATCTTCTCTCTGCGGTGCACTCAGATCCTGACCAATTCCCTAATCGCTCCTAATACCGGAGTGAGCTGCTCCTTGGCTGCGGGCTGTGCCAGGTGGACTTGCTGTGACCCACAGGAGCAAACCGTGGGGCAGAGCCACATACCCGAGAACCAACATGCCTTACCGTGGCCTCTTCCCCGGGCAGCTCTCCCATGAGTCGGGACGCGCGGGCAGCCACGCTTTACCACTGGACGGCAGAGAATCCTGTCCAACGTCCGTCTGAGGAGGAAGACAGTGAAGGAGAGCCAGGGACGCTGTGGAGCCCAGAGCTAGACTGAAAAGTTAAGGGGCGTCTGCCTGACTCTGCTCGCAGATGTTGCAACTTGCCTTCTGCCGGGCAGCCAACTTCACTCAGTCAGGGAGATCTGTTGTTCTAATCCGCCCAGCTGGGGTGACCTTTGAAACCCCGGGCTGCCAGCTGTAGAAGGTCTCAATGGAGTCCCAGGGAGACCAGGAGTGGAAGCTCACAGGTTTTTACTTGTTCAGAGCTGCCGATTCCAATCTCAGTGTGGAGCAAAGGGAGGACGCTGTCAAGCAGAGAGCTGAACCCTTGGAGGGACTGGGCACACCCCCAGCTCCACATCTGGCCTGGAACGTCACTTACCCCTTGGCACATCTGGCATGGGATTACCACACAGGGCTCATGGGATATGTGCCTCCTGAGACCCAGCTCTTTCCTCCTTAAGCTAAAGAAGCCCTGCTTACGATCCCTGGAGTGAGGGAAGCCCAGAGAACAGAGGGATGGGGAACTTCTGTGCTGCAATTGTCTTAAGGAATCTGGGCTGAGATCTGAACCAGGCTCCAAGTGTTCATGTCGCACACAGGACCCAGCAGGGCTCCTTCTGACCCCTGGGGAGCTTCAGGAAGGGTCCTCAGTACATACCTCTAAAACATGGTAGCAAGGTAATGCCCAGCCCAGTCCTTCTCCGGGGGAGAGAAGGATTTCCATAGTTCCAAAGGGATCTCTCATGCTATGCAACTCATGCCATGGGACAAACTGCAGATGTCTGAATCAGGAATGACGTGGCTTTAAGCTTTTCCATTGGGCCCTGTCTGATCCTTGAGTAACTGGTATTCTTCTAACACCTTCTAACACCTGGGGGACCCCTTACCCTCTAGCTCAGCAGTTCTCAAATTTTTGGTCGCAGAGCCCCTTTATGCTCCTAGAAATTAGTGAGGATTCCAAAGAGCTTTTGTTTGTGAGTTATTGCTAACAATATTTACTGTACTCAAAATTAAAACCAATAATTCATTCAAAAACATCAATAAGCCCATTATATGTTAACATAAATAACACTTCTAAAAGAAAAAATCTATTTTCCAAAACAAAGTTGAATGAGAAGAATTGTTCATTTTTGCAAATTTCTCTAATGTCTGGCTAATAGAAGACAGCTAGATTTTCTAATCTGCTTCCACATTCAGTCTACTGTGATATCACTGTATTTGCAGCTGCTGGAAAACTCCACTTGAGAGAGAAGGAGGGTGAAAAAGGCAAATGCCATCTGATTACAAAGATGATTTGGACCTCTGGGCCCCTGAAAGAGTCTCGGGGATCCCAAGGGTCCCCTGGGGGCACACTTTGAGAACTGTTACTTTAACCCATCCCCCTGTTCTCCCCAGTACCATCTGCTCTCATGTCTGTCCTCCTAAAAATGCACAACTAGAAAAGGAAAAGTGGTTTTATAGGAGTAGTGGAGTGTGGCTTTGAGGAACGGGTGAGGAGGGTGCATCGATATCTAATTTGGTTCCACCTTTTCTTCCGAAGAGAATGGCTGGACAAACATGCACCTGAGAGATCTGAAGCTAACACAGACACTGATGAAGAGAACACCTTTAAGTTACTTAAGTCCTTGGCCAAGACTGAATATAAACTCCAGACTTCTGGAAGACATGGTAGATATTTGAATATTTTACGGCTAATAAAGGAAGAAAGAAATCCGAAAAACAATGCTGTTCACCACTGAGGAATGGAGGTAAATTCAGATCTAAGTCTTTTTAGATGGAGGTCTCTGGTGGTGGCAACAGGACTGGAGAGTCATTTTGAGTTGGACAGAGCTAAGGACAATAACGTGGACAAAAACATGGGAGGCATGTCTATCAAACCTGTGGGTTAGACTAAGCAAGTAGGAACAGCTAACGTGCTAAACACAGCTAGCATGTTAAATACAGCCCTGAAAGATCAGCAAAATGGACCAGAGCTTAAGAGGAAACGTAAAAGAACAATTTTTAAATTGAATACTTAGGTTCGGGAGCAAACACAGGAGTGCCTGGGTGGCATGGCTGGTTGAGCGTCTGACTCTTGGTTTTGGCTCAGGTCATGATCTCAGGGTCGTGGAGCCCCACGTCAGGCTCTGCGCTCAGCTCGGAGTCTGCTTGAGACTCTCTCCCCCTCTGTCCCTCCCTCCCTGCACTCTCTCTCTCTCTCAAATAAGTCTAAAACAACACGACACAACACAACTACCCAAGTACAAACACAACTACCCAAGTACAAAACGGCTGATTGGAAACATTGCACACAGACCTCTGGTCCCACAGAGATTAGGCTCGTCCCATGTTAGCAGTGCGCATCAAATCCCCTATATCCTTTGTCCCAAGGCTCAGAGTTGACAGCCACGTGGTTGTGTGGTTCTATGATTAACATCTGTCTCCCCGCCACTGGAACACAAACTCCACCAGGTCACAGCTCCCGTCCGTTCCACTAACTACTGTATCCCCAATGCCTACAATACTAATGAGCACATGACAAGTTCTCAACAAATACTTGTGGGATACATGAATGAATAGAAAGTTGGGCTAAAAAAGTATTTAAAAAAAATCTCTTCCAAACTGGGACACCACTTAACTTTATTGTATAGGGAATCCTGAGAACATTAGAGAGAGGATGTAGGGAAAGGAGCGGGAGAACAGGTCACTCCAATAAAAAATCTACCCCTCTGGAGCCTATAGGTGTTTGGCCCAGACACATGGGTGCCAGTCTGGCTTTAAACCAGGCATGTGACCCTTTCTACTCTGCTTCTCAGTCTTCCAGCATGTGAAATGGGCACTATGAGCCTTGGATAGACTGAGTTTCCTGCTGGCATTTCCAAGCGACTCGGATCCAGGTCCCTGGTTTCCCAAGTGAAAGCACTCAAAGGCAGCCCACTCTGTCCCCCACAGCTGAGTTCTTCCCTGAGCCACCAGGCAGGTGGCTGTCCCCTGGCCTTCCTGGGCCTTTCCTCTAGAAAAGCACATTAATGGAGGATCTGAATTTCTGCAGGCAGATGAGCTGCCCACGTCAGCCCGGCCACATCAGCAGAGCAGCAAACCACAGGCAGGAGGACGATGCGAGCTCAGCAACACTACTCCGAGTGCCCACATCTTTGGCAGAAAGTTATTTTTAAATTTTCGTAAACGAGGACACACACACACACACACACACACACGCACTCACAGATCAAATCAAATAAACACACCCAACCGCACACACAGTGTGAACGAGCGAGGCCTGGTCTCCTGGAGCTGCTCTCTTCCTGTTGGGATTCTTGCTTAATTTGGGATTTAATGAGAACAGGCTGAGAGAAGCTTTTTGCAATAAAAGTCACATGCAAAAAAAAAAAAAAAAATCAAAGCCAGAACCAGAAACCCTGATTATAACTAAATTCGCAAAAGGCACATTTCTATCACAATTAGCCAACAATCCTAATGTTCATTCATTTTGTTGTCAGGTATTATTGCTACAGAAGTAAATCTGGGGTCACCAGTGTGTTGATCCAACCATCGCCTTCTCAAACACCATGCCTCCTCCCTCCATTCTGTTAAGTCATACGAACTGAGCTGAGTTTTTTAAACTCCATGAGATGAGCATTGGGATACTCACCTAGGGGTAGCCCCCACCACCCTCAGTCCATGGGGGTCCAGAAAATCACCTTGGGGAACAGGAACCGCGCTCACGGTTCCCATCCCCAGGATGCCCCATGGAGGGGAACAGACTGCTCGACAGTCAGATGTTGCGTTCTCCACCGCTAAACCGGGTGTCCTGAGGCAAATGAAAACCCCTCAAAGTCTTAGTTTACTTATCTGTCAAACGGGGCTCCTGCTAATACCCCGCTATCTACGAGGTTGCCACGAGGGTCAGCAATGTGTATGTAAAGCAGCCCAGCCCAGTCTCTGGCAGAGAGTAAGAGCTCAATCCATAGCAGCTGCTGTGGTTAACATCATTGTTGTTTTAAGCTCTCTTTCAGAAGCTCAGAGGATAGAAGCAGCCTTGGCCACGGAGGGGGCCACAGGAGAAATTGGGAGGCATCACGGCGGGTAAAATGGCACCAGTGAGACAGTCAGCAACTCTGGGACTCACTGTGGCTGCACCCTGACTGGCCGTCCGGTCTTAAGAAAGTCACTGCCCTTGTCTTCCTATGGTCCTCTCTCTGTGTGGCCTGATGGGCCTCTCTGGACACTTCCTGCCCTACTGTACCTGTGTCTCTAGGACTGCCGCCAGCCCTTCCTAGGACACCTGGGCAGGCGGGAAAGGTTCAGCCGAGGGAGCCAAGCCCAGAGCAGGAACATGATGCAGGACACCAAGAGAGGAGGAAAGAAATTTCTGTCCCCAGCCTACCATGCAGGGCTTCGCAGGCTGGGCGGCCGAATCAGGTAGGCATACGTGTCACCAAGGCACACCTGCAAGACACCAACACCTGCCATGAGGACAGAGACAGGGCCAGTGCTGAGCACGGGCACTACACGATTATTCCAGCTTTGCAGCCTCTGGCCAGCTCCCAAGTTGAGCCTCTGTTTCGATGGAGTCCATCCAGAGAGAAACTGGGGCTGAAAACACTGAGGGGAAACCCCAGAAAAAGAAGGACAAAAAGAGAGAACCGGTAAGAGCGGCTAGTCAGTGAGCATGTGACTTACCTCACTGAATCCCTTAGAATGGCAAATATTAACACCAAAATTAATGGGCAGAGTGTTGGGGGAGTACCATTCACTCATAAAGTAAATGGAACATATTCCTTTTCTTTCCACTACTTTATTCTTCCCCCGCCCCAGCCCAGTCAACCTGTAGTTACTTAGTGACAGAGAGATGAAGGAAGATCTAGAAAGGAGAGGGAGAAGGAGGAAAGGAAAGGCCACCACTCTGTGCCATGAGTCTCCCCTCCTGCTCCTCAGAGAAATCCAGGAAAGCTCTGGAAAAGAAGGCCCAGAAAGGAAGTGAGTCTCATGATGCTGCTGACCACCCCCTGCCCCAGAGGGGGCTCTGAACAGCTTCTCTAGCTCCAGACTGGCATGTCCCACCCCTTCTTTCTGAGTCTGCCTAAAGCACACGCTACCCCCTCTGCTTTCTGCAGGGAGCTGGAGTGTGGCAATGATCTGAAGGGACAGTCCTAAGGACTAAGTTTCTAAGAACACAGATGTACACGAAGGATGAGCAGAGCTCACAGTTTCGGGCCCCTGGCCCATTTCTCCTGGGAAAATAACTGTGGCTGGACCGACATCAGGCTGACTGGAGGAGAGGCTGATGTGAGGAGACAGAACGAGCAGGACCCCTTTGTGGGAGTCCTGCCTTTCCATGCGAGAGCCTCAGGCCTTGGCTGGAGCAGTGTCTTCCAAGGAGCCGGGCAGCAGGAAGGCCTGCCGACAGGAGGGGCTGCGGAGATAGGGAGAGCTGACAAGAACCAAGGCAGAGTGTGAAGACTTTCTGCAGCCCCAAGCCGTCCACAGCCCCTGCTGGAATCTCCCAGGGCCCAGGGCAAGGCCGTTGCCCATCTGGCTCTAGCACGTGCGTGCTTCGCTCAAGCTTCCCTTACTGAGAGGCCTGGGGACGCTTCTCTTGCAAATCCTCTCCCTCGTGACACGGCACAGGAAAATGAGGCACGGGCCAACCTGATGTGTCAGCTCCCATGGGCCCTGATTTGAAATTCAAGTTTGCAGCTGGTTTCTAATTATTCCCACCAACACAATCTGTCTCCTCCGGCTGAAGCCAAAGGCCTGGTGAACAGTCACGGATTTCTAGTGCTCCTTCCACCCTTGACTAGCACTGAGGCAAGAGGGCAGGTGCGAGAGAAGCAGAATGAGGAGGGAGCCAAGGCTGGGTGTCTCCAACATGCCAGAGGAGGGAGGGTGCTACAGCCAGCTGGGGTTTCCCCAAGCAGTTTTCAGGCTGGCTGCCTCAGCTAGAGAGGAAGGACCAATTCCTCCTCTGGGGTCAAGCCCAGAACTGTATCAAAAGCACAGCTGGAGTAACCGCCAGTCCCAGGACAAGAGATTGGCAATTTAAGAGCAAGCTAGGGGATGACAGCCAGCCAATGGACTTCGGTGAGGGATCCCATCACAGTCTTTGTAGTCAGACAAAAATGGCTGGACTTGAACCTGCCTCTGACACCTAGTAGCTGAATGACCTTGGGTGATTTACTTAATCTCTCCAAACCTCAATTTCCCTGTCTGTAAATCTGTTTCATGGGGCTCTGTGGAGATTAGAAGCCACTTCAAGTACCTAACACAGACTAAATACTTGGAATACCCAATACATTGTAACTGTAACATGCAAAGTAACTTCTAACAATGCCTGGCACACAATCCCTCCCTCAAATATAAATATTTGATGATTATCAAACAATTGATCATTATTTATCAATCGATAAAACATGATAAAAAATGAAGAAGAGGTATCACATTTCATTTAGCTGTTCTAATTTATTTAAATATTGCTGCAAATACTGCCCTATTGCAAAGAGTGGATTACTAATTCACGTTCGAATGTTGACTTGTGTTTATCAGTTACTTGTCATTGGCTAGACAATATGCATTGCTCTCATCCTCCCAAATTCTGGATCGTAGAACATGAGGGCTGGAAGGGGACCTCAATCATCTAGTCCAACCCCCTTTCCTCTTATTTTACAGATGAAGAAATTGGAGACCAGAGTGAACCAATGTATCCGCACAGATGGGTGTAAGGATCTCTGAGGTTTGCAGGGCACGGCCTAGGGCAGGGGAGCCCTGCAGTAAAGAGCTGAACTAGAAGTAGGGAAATGATAATGCATGTCTAAGAGCAACAAAACTCATCTGAAAAAGGGATGATTTTGAGTTACAAAGGATGGTTTGAGTTAAGAGTAAGTTTAGAGAGTTACAGTCTTTAAACTGATTGAGACTAGGTTGTGGAGGGCGTAGAGGATAGTAATGCTCTTCGCTAATGCCGCCAAAAGGGTTTTTGTTTAAAATTAACATTAAGCTACTGACAAATTACAAAATGCTTTCCCAATCCAGATCTCACGTCAACTTCACCATATACTGAGGTATGTTATAACCCCATTTATTGATGGGAAATCTGAGACTCTAAGACCAAGTGACGTGTCTGAGGTCATATAGCTAATAAAGCAGAAGTGGAATCCAATCCTTCTTAACTCCAAATCCTAGCTCTATTTGGTAACATGCCCGGGAAAAATTCATCAATATATGTTAAATCTTATTATCATAATAAATATCATGCCCAACAGGAAATTTCCAGGGTAACAACTTTGGGATAATCTCTTAGATTTATTGGAATGCTATCTGATGGGTACAAATTTGACTAATGTAGTCAATCCGTTGCCCAGGGAAAGCCCCTTATATTTGTCCTAAACAAATGGGTGACTTCATTTTAATCCCTCATGCCTGAGAGAGAGTCCATGCAGATGGCTAATCTCTAGCAAATCTATGCAGGGCCTGGACAAGCAACAGTAGATCTACCTCCCCGCACCCCTGAACCTCGCCACACACACGGAGGCTCTCTCTTCCCAGTCACAGGCCAGAAATCTGTGTTCTCCCCCAAAGCCTGTTGCTCTTTTCCAGGCTCCCCTCCACTCTCCTCCCATTGCCTGGGCACAACCCCAGACCTTGGCCTTGGGTGCTGCATCAGAACTGCCAGGAGGATGCCTTGGCAGTGTGACAAGTCCTATGTTGCCACATGCAGTTCACCCCTTGCCCTCCCCCCACCCTCCCATGATAGGAGGGCCCATTCCCAGGACAGCTTCCAGCTGTAGAGAAGAAACAATGGCTTAGTGTTTCCTGGAACTTACCTGGGGTGATGGATGGCTGCCAACCCAACCCAGCCAGGTTTATCAGCCCACAGGCCAAAAGTCAGGCTCAGACACAGCCCTGCTCCTCCAGCCTTCTTTGTCCTTCATTTGCAGGGGCTGCATCTTCTCCCTCCCTTCTGCTGCTTCCACCCCTACTTAACACGGCCCAGTCCCACTAGGGGCAGGGACACAGGGGAGCCTGCCCTCTGAGGGCCCTTCAGGATCCTTGGGTACCACTTACCCTAGGAACCTGGGATGCTGGGTCTGGGAGGGATCTTAGAAATGATGCAGTCCCACCTCCATCCCCACAGGGGCGCCTCTGTGTGCCCTTTGGGGACACTTGAGGCCATCTCATCCCAGAACATCAAATATACTCAAAGATTGGGGAGAGGGTTTTATATTAAAACCAATGCATTCTGGGGCACCTGGGTGGGTCAGTCGGTTAAACATCTGACTCTTGGTTTTGGCTCAGGTCATGATCTCAGCATCGTGGGATCAAGTCCCACAGTCGGGGCTCCTCGCTCATTGGGGAGTCTGCTTGGGATTCTCTCCCCCGCCATCTGCCCCCTCTCCTCACTGCTCATGCTCTTGCTCACGTGCATGTGTGCACACTCTTTCTCAAATAAACAAATAAATAAAATCTCAAAAAAACCTCAATGTATTCACATTATTGTATAAAATGACAACTATAAGTAGACTTACAAATAAATGTAGGACTTCAAAGAAATGTGATGCTTTCCACAAGCTGCTTCAGGCTACGTCCCAAGCCCCTATCCCTGAGCACATGTTCTTTCTCCACTTCCCTTGGGGATGGCAAAGTGGGAGAAGCACCGGTCCAATCCGACCCTCCTATTTCACAGAAAGGGAGCCTCAGGTCCAGACACATGAGGTGACTGTGATACACAATATCGACTGTTACAAACAGAAATAATCCGTCGATTGAATGCATGCTGGGGGCTAGCTACTGTAGTGAGGGTTTTACCTAGTTAACTTCCATTTTCAAGGTAACTCTAAAGATAGGTATTATTTTCATTTTGAAGAGAAGACTCAGAAGTTGAGCAATGCATCCAAGGTCACAGAACTAACAATAACAGCTACTTCTTATCAGCTGGCTTTAAGCCCTGGTCTCTGGCTCCAAGGTTCAGACCCCTGGGAACAGTGTCATGCTGTTAAGAGGTGCCATAGGGAGGATCTGGGAGGAGGTTGGAGTCCAAGGTTCTGGTGTCTTGTCCTGGCTCTGCCACTAGATTCCTCACAGCCACAGACACAAGGGGACATTTGCTGACCTTCTCAGTCTCTAGATAAGAAAACCAAGGCCCAGAAAGAAAGGCTGGCTTCAGGCTAGAGCCCCCAGATGTCAGGGACAGGATCTGCTAACAGTGGCCCCTGGGAAAGCGTCCTAACCTCTCAGGGGTTAGAAGACCTCTAGCATCTCTCCTAGATGTAGGTTATCTGTATATACAGAAGTATGTAATTTCTAATCTGATGTGCACATCCTCTGTGCCTCTGTGAGCCCACGCACCTGCGGGGCCCTCACATACTTTGGTCTGCAGACAGCAGCTCGGACAAGCTACCCTTAACCTCTCCCCTCAGGGACCTGGATGAGCGTGCTGAGGGAACTTGTGTGACAATCGCCAGTCACTTCTGGTTCTGAAGTGATCAACTAGTCTGCTAGTAATTAGGTAAGTCTCATACACCAGGAAGCAGAACTTATACACAGTAGCCAAAAGCCATAGCCACAAGCATGCACACCCCTCTCAGCAAGGAAATTCCAGAAGTTCATTCATTCCTGTGGTTCACATCTATAAGAATCTTATTCCAGATCCCAACCTCTCAGGCCCCGGATGTTTGCTTACAAAGCCTATTCCACGGCTGGACAAAAAGCATGCGGACGCGATGCAACTCCCTCTTGACTACTTAGAACATTTACGTGATCAGGGGCCACCTGCTGATCACCTGACCCGATCAAGCCAGGTTCATCAAGTTTGTGCTTCCAGCAGAGAAGAACCCCAGCTTAGGGTCAAACACACAGTCTGTCCGTACCCACACTGTGTGTTTCTGAGCACCTACGATGACCACTATGGGCATAAATGGCTGCGAGGTTAAACAGAGCGTGCCACACACTACACCCTCCCCCATCGGATGATATATGAGTGCTGCAGGAAGGGTGAGGACACGCCCCTTCCTTCTGACCTCACTCAGCCAGTGGCCTCCATTTGCTCCCATGATCTCCCTCCCTCCCCCCTGACTGCCTCCCCACCCCTGCCCTGCCTTTCCTTCCCCATTGAAGTGGCCACTCTCTGGGTGAAGTGTTCAATCTGCAGTCCCTGAGCACCACAGGTGGATGTGATGTCCCATCAATGGGCCACCACCAAGGATCAGCTGGGGGAGCACTGAGCTTGAGGACCAGGGACTTGGGCTCCTACTGAAGAGGTCAGATTAGCGAAAAATAATAGAATCACAGGGGCCAGGAACATGGGGTTAGAAACAAAACAGCTAGTGGAGCATTGGCCTGTTCACAGACCCTAAAACCCTTCATGTTTTCCACTCCTGAACCCAACAATCCTCCACCCTGTGTGGGACACTCAGCCAACACAAAAGCAGCACTTTTTTCCCAGCATCAGCCGAGAGGGGAACACGGCCCCAGCATGTACTGGGTGTTAAATGTTCTCTCCGCGACAGGAACAAGATTGGCACAGGACTCTGATGAGAAGTATGCTGTCTGCCATCACTGCAAATGGCCATTCTAGTTGTGAGAACATTTTCTTCTAGGCAATTTAGGTAAGCTTCTATCCAGTGGGTACAGCAGCCAACCAGCTAGATATCGTTGGTTAGGCCCAAAACAGGACTCCCCGAGTGCTTATCCATACCAAATACATCTATTAACTTAACAATACACTTCTAATTACTAGCCTCCATTTCTAACAGTTTTATAACATTTAATGAAATGCTGTCATCTGGAGCTTTTATCATTAATGCTTAATGCAGAGAATCAGTTTTGGCTCTTAGTTTGGTGTTTTAGCATTACCCAAGATGACACCTTTCTTGGAGAAAGCAGTCCCTGGGACTTCCCAGAGCCCAGGGTCTGACTCGGGGAGATTTGGAACATTATACTGAAGAACTCTTGTAACAACTCTGCTCTGCCTCACGCCTATCAGCCAGGGCTGGGTTCCATTTCTCTAGTAGCCTTGTCCCTCTTGGTTTCTGAGCTCAAGTGAAAAACAGAACTTCACTATTCATGGCACCTGCTCCTTGTGGCATAGATAAAATGCAATGAGGGGAAGATCGGAACTGTCTTGTTTACACTGGTTTCAGTTTAAGCCTTCACAATGGTACTTTCCGCCCCGGGAAAAGGCCAGGTTCTCCCACCAGACCACTCTGGGAAGCTGGGATCTGCAGTGAGCACCTGCTTGGTCAGGTGTCCTCTCTCAGCTGACCTCTGAAGGTTCCTGTCACGTACGCACAGCCTGGCCTCCAAAGCAGAGCTCTCTCTCTTAAGTAAGGCCATGCTTTTCTTTTCCCTTACGTCTTACCTGAAGAGTTGAAATAGTATCCAGGTGCTAAAAGGTAACTTCTTGCTTAAGTCCAAGAAAAGTCAAAGAGAGCTTGTCCCCACACTCACCATCTGTATCCCTCCACCAAACAGCATTGTACCTGCCCCTTCTCCTAGGTACCAAGCTCAACTACCTGAGCCACCCAGGTGCCCCAATACACATACATTTACTCACACAGAGTAAACTCTGGTCTGCTATAAGAAATGCCTACAAATATTTGAAGACAGTCACCATTTATCCTTTATCCTTCTGTTATGCTTCACAGAAGGTGTAGAGACCTCTTCTAGATACCTTCGTAAGGCATTTATCTGTTTGTTCATGTACAAAATGAGCTGCATCCGTCTGGCTCCTCCGTTGTCAAGAATGCCTCTGGGCTGAGACTGTCTTTAAGGAGTTGCCACCAAAAGAGGGTCCTGGGCCTCTTCTGTCCCAGTCCCATGATGTCCATCAGGCTGGGCCTGCCTCGGCCTCAGGGAATCCTAATTCACTCACTCTTCAGTGCTCGAGGGGACCAGCTGAGCAATTATCAACCGAGAATGGCCTTCTCCTTCTGTTTCAACACCTAGGGTGACCACGTGACACATTATCCAAATCAGGACTCTTTTGACAACGACAAGGGATGTTATTAACACGCTGTCTAGGAGTGTCTAGGAGAACCAGGATGGATGGATGGCTCTCATATTTCCATGGCCTCCCTAGTCTACACATGAGACGTAACTTCACAGATGTCTTCCCTGGCCACCTTCACCCTATCTGTGCTTCATGTGCCCTCAGTCCAGGAAACGGTTATGTTACTCACACACTGGGTCATGTTTGGACATGTTCTCATTGGTGTCCTTCCTCCTTTCCAGACAGGGTATTTTTTTTTTTTTAAGATTTTATTTATTTATTTGACAGAGGGAGACACAGCGAGAGAGGAAACACAAGCAGGGGGAGTGGGAGAGGGAGAAGCAGGCTTCCCGCAGAGCAGGGAGCCCGATGTGGGGCTCGATCCCAGGACCCTGGGATCATGACCTGAGCCGAAGGCAGCCACTTAACAACTGAGCCACCCAGGCGCCCCTCCAGACGGGGTCTTGATTGCTGATTCTCTGCATGAACTTTGAACTCACTCCGGGCCCCGTATTCCAGCCTCTTCTGTCATTGTTCATAAACAGAGTCTGCTGAAAGTCTGGTTGTGGACAGAGTTATAGATGACTGTTTTCCTGACACAAATATCATTATTTTCTCTATACATTTTTCCAATCTGTTTTTAAGTAGGTACCTTCATTTTTTTTTAAAGATTTTATTTATTTATTTGAGAGAGAGTGTGTGCGCATGAACGAGAGAGAGAGAGAGAGAGAGTGAGACAGAGCATGAGCGGTGGGGAGGAGCCGAGGGAGAAACAGACTCCCGGCTGAGCAGGGAGCCGGACAAGGGGCTCGATCCCAGGACCCTGGGATCACAACCTGAGCCGAAGGCAGACGTTTAACCAGCTGAGCCACCCAGGCGCCCCCTACGTAGGTGCCTGTCAAAACAAAATTGTATTTATGTGTTACCACCGCCTTCATTTTCTCATGCTTTTCTTCAGGCCAAGCCACAGACTTTCTCCTAGTTATGGAACACTCTTTATAAGTCTCATTTTTAATGACTGTGCAATATTCTGCCAAGTGGATGAACCATAATTTTCTCAATCACGCCCCTGTTGTTTACCATTTAGGTTGCTTCCAATTTCACTAAAACAGATGACATCACAAGTCACAGTTCTATGAACATAACTTTTCCTTCATTCTAGATCATTTCCGCAAGATATATTTCAAGAATTTCAATTACTGAGTTAAAGTGCATGAAATTTTTATGGCTCTTGAATCTGGGTCCTCTTGATTCATGTCAGCCTGCTTCCTGGGCTGACTCACAGCCCCCCAAATATTCTTCTCTCCTTCCTCAGCTCTGCTTTGAGCTTGAGTTCCTTGATCTGGTGCCAGAGCTCACGCAGGGGCCAGGCCCAGGGATCCCTGCACAGTTTGGAGGGATGTGCACTTAGATACCCAACCAAGTTAGGCAAGGCTTGGGAAGTGAAGCAAGTGTTGAGCAAGGCAGGAGAGGATCCAACTCTAAGGAGTCACAAAGTTCAAAACTGTTGTTATCGAGCAAACCATCAAGGCCTTCTGGCCTCTCCTATATAATGTTGCCAGTGGGGCAGCCCTGGAATGCCATGGTAGTCTTTTCTAGGCAGCTAAGTCCTGCTCTAATCTCAGAGTCCCCACTGCTCGGAGGCCTTGACAGCAGGGTCTAGGACACAGACTCACGAGCACCCATCCAGGACCAAGTTCTGTGACAAAATATAAAACTGAGAAGAGCGCGTGGTTTTTCATACACTCAGCATGTGTAGTTTAACGGACCATCCTTCAATCTTAGCTCATGCCCTTCATGCTTTGTGGTCATGAACATATTCTCTCATTTATTTATAAAAATGTCCATGGCTTTGTTTCATTGGTAGTTCGTTCATTCACCACATACTTTTTGAGAGCTCACTACCTGCCAGGTGCGACTACTGACCCTGGCGGCGGCAGTGAACACAATGAAGACACTCTTCACGAAAGCACTTGGACAATCAGCTTTTCTGACTGTAATGTAAGTGCCTGACATTAAGCTTCTGATTGCTCAGGCATCCACCTCAAAGACATCCATCTCGAACAGTCACATGGCCGGCTACAGGACTAGATGAAGAGCCAAGTCGCCCCACCCATAAGGTTCCCTTTTTAGACAGCTGTGGTTGACTTACACGATTGGCCCTTTGACCACTTGCTTTTCCCTTCCTGCACTTTAATTCCTGCTCTTGTGTTTTAAATTCACCCATAAAGAGTGAACCTGTGAAGCCCTAAGCCCCCACCTTTGGCCCCAAGAAAAGCAGAAGCCCAGGCCAGCTCTCTCTCTCTCTCCCCATGACCTCGCTATGTGGCCCCACGCATGCCGTGTACCCTCTAGGATGTAAGCAGTAAACCTTGTCTTTTCTAAGTTCTCCGATGGTTGTTGCTGAGGTGCATCTTGCAACCATAATAAGTCCACAAGGGCTGGTCCAGACACAACATTGGCTCTGGTCAGGGAGACTCTGTGGGGGCTCAGCACAAGCAAAACGGGCCCCGGTGAGTGCCCCCAGGCACCGTGGGTAAGCTGACAGAGCTCAGGCTCCGACTGTCAGGCTCTGTCTCCACAGCCACAGTGTCGGGGGATCTCAGGTTTGTATATCTCTTTATCTCCGTGGCAGAGTGTCCTTCCTGCACAGTCAGTTCTCATGAAGCATTTGCTGAGGACAGGGCTTTAGAAAGACAGGAACACTTCCTGGAGGGTTAGTGGGGACACTGGTTGCGTGCACAGCAGAGGGCCAGCTGCCTGCCTTCCAATCCCGGCTCTGCTGCGGGACCTTCGGCAGACTCTTTCATCTCTGGGTCCTCATTTGTAAAATATAAAGGATGGTAATGGTACTTGCCTCAAGAGGCTGTGAGGACTCAAGGCCTCAGCAAGTGCTGGGCACACCAGAAGCCCTCCAGAAATGCAACCTAGTTGTAAGTGGTAACAGTAGCATCCTTTGGGGGCTAAGTAAACCAGCTGACCATGTTTACGGTAAGTCAGGTGCAAAGGTCACAGCCCAGAGAACCAAACTGAAATCTAAGATGCAATCTGACTGGCCAGAAAAGGACATAACAGGGAAAGCTAAATTTGTAAATGAAGGATAGGAGGAAAAAAACCCAAAAAACTAGCCAGACTTTCTCTTCCTTCTCCACGGATGTCAGTGATAGGAACTGATAAAATTTCATTTATGTCAATAATAGAAATGTGAGAAAATGCTCCTGCCAAACGCAGGTCTCTCCAATGGTGGGCACATGCCAAAACCTAACCACAAATGGCCGAGATGAGCTGAGGGAAGCAGAACCCGGATACACTGTTCAGGGACTTTCCTAAAGTATGGACATTCCACAGACAGATAATTTCCGGTGCCACAGAAAGCTGTGGAATTTAAGAAGTCTGAGGGAGGGTGGGGATGGGTAGAAAACAGAACATTAGCCACAACCAGCAGCAAGACAAAGGCCCACGTTTGCAGAGGTTACTCTTCACTCTGGGACTGAAATGGAATGCCGTCGAGATTTAATATCAGTGGTGCAGATAAAATAATGTCAGCAGACTGGATAATTAAAGATTTTTGGCTCACTTCTTCACCCTCTCACTTTCTGGAGGGAGGTTAAGAGAGACAGGAGATGGGTCCAATAAACCAAGAATTCCTCCAATTTAATAGTATATTTTTAGTTACTCTTGACATCTGGGGTACCAGAGACATTATTTCAGGATCAGACCTGATCATGCCCTTTACACTGAGATAAACATCACTCTCTAAAATGCTTTGATGAAAATGTAATTATTTTAAAGGTACACACAGGCTAATTGAGACCATATTGAGGAAGTCTTCAGCTTCCAAAAGAAGACATTTCTGGCTGAGTGGAAGAGATGCCATTAAACCAGTTGCCACCACTCACTCCTCCCCATCTCCCCAAATTCCTCCCTGGACGTGCATCTGGACTAGAGCTGTTCCACTCAGGACTGGAGCTGCCCAAGACGAGGGAGTGACCACGGGGTCACTGCCAGCTCCTTACAGAGCAGCACCGGATCCAAACACTTGTTCCCATTTGCTTTTAAAGCATGGGCTATTGACAAGGAAATGGTGAATCACGGAACCATAGATGCAGTTAAGAGACCACAGAGATCTTCTAATACAACCTCCCACCCAGTATAGGAGTCCTGTTCTGTCCCAAACTGGGCCACAGTGGGCCCAGGAGGCTGGCGATTACAGGCTGGGAGAGGGATGGAACCAAACCCATCAGAGTTAGAGGCAGGAGTGAGCCAAGATCCTGGTGGGTCCCTCCATGAGACAGAGTAGGTTTGCAGCTGAGCCAGACCCCTCCAGCCCCTGAGGGTGGACCAGATTCCCCAGTTAGGACACAGCCTCATCCATGCATGGATCCCCTCTGGACATGTCTGGCAGTAGAGAATTCTCAGAAAGGGGACAGGAAGGGATGGCAAGGGAGGGAGTTCGGGTCACTGTGTTCAGCAGGGTCTGCTCTCTTAGGAAAGGTCTAGTGCACCTTGTTAGAAACCTCCTCCTCTACCACCTAGCTCCTGTCAAGAATAGAAACAGAGGTGCCTACCAGGGGCCATTGACAGATCCTAGCCAGGGCATCCCAAAAGGCAATCCCCCAGAAAACCCTGCGAGAAGAAGTTCTCACACTCACAAACAGCCCATTCCATCATGGGCTGAGCTCTGATATGCCTCCCCCTAACTGGACTCCATTCTGCCCTCTGAGGTCACACAGAGTAAACTCTGGTCTGCTATAAGACATGCCTACAAATATTTGAAGACAGTCACCATTTATCCTTTATCCTTCTGCAGATGAACACACTTGGTCCTTCCACTATTCCGACTAGGCATGGTTTCCAAACCCTTCCGCATCCTCAGGGCACACACTACTTTCACCAGGACTCCCCCGGCGTGGCCCAAGGACTGAAGAAAGCATCCCGGGATGCTTGTCACTCTCTCCTCACCCTCCACTGAGAACACTCGGTGGGCTTCTCATAGTAACCACCTCACCCCAAAAAGGTGGGGATGCTTGGCCTGAGGGACATGGCACAGCTGAAGGTCAGTGGGATGCCAGCTGCCGTAGTTCGGAAGAAGAGGTAAGAACCCCACTGACGTCCTCCTGGGAAATCTGGCCTAGAGCTGCCATAGCTGCAACCAGACCAAGCCAAGGTCTGAGCAGGCAGCTGTATGGATGGGTCAAGGAGGTAGAGATACTGCCATGAATGTGCTCCAGACTCACCTCAGGCACTAAGAACAGAACACAGTCGGAGATATGTCATGAAATACAATTTCAACTCACCCCAGGCAGCTTAGTGGGAGCCTGGTAGATATGGAAGCTGTCAGTGGTTCCAAAGCTTCCTCAGACACCATGAATTAATGTGATCTCTACCCCCTACTCCCCACACCACTTGGTCAGATCAAAGATTCATACACTTTCCAGCTTGTAGATACCCATTGGCTATTTAGCTAAGCGACCAGTGATTTTTTTTAAAGATTTATTTATTTGAGAGTGGGGGGACAGGGAGAGGGAGAGAGAATCTCAAGCAGACTCTGTACTGAGCATGGAGCCCAAGGTGGGGCTCAATCCCACAATCCTGAGATCATGACCTGAGCCAAAACCAGGACTCGGGTGCTTAACTGACTGTACCACCTAGGTGCCCAATAAGCTACTGGTGATTTTTATAGGTTTCTCCCTTGGGTACTTTCTTGCATTTTGTAATTACCCTCCCTCTCCACTACAAAACTGGGTATACCTAGGTCTCAGAATCTGGTATTAAGTTACAATTTAGTATTCTTTTCAAAAATAAACCAATAAATCTCTTGAACTACAATGCTTTTTCCTCTCTTCTTTTTAATTTGGGGGGTTTTATTTTTAGATTTTACTGTCTAAAGATTTCTTACAATATTTTTAAGCATGACAGGGTGTCCCAAGATGTCAACATCTGGTGGTAAGTTAGTTGCAGAATTGTGGCATAGTTTTCTTTCTTTTGAAAAATAATTAATCTGTGATGGTTTTAATGGATATCAAATGAATAAAAAGAGCTTTTATCTTAACATAATTTTAGAAGCATGCTTGGGCTTTATCAGGCCCCGTGATTAGGATCGCCCGGAAAAATTGAGTAATTAGGTTCCCAGGATAACACCAGGGGATGGACGCTTGGCTTGCAGGCTTATTACCAGCTTAAACTCTGCAGGGCCAAGGATCTCCCCTCAACCCACAAGCAGGGTCTCCTTTATATTGTTGAGGGCTCTCAACTTCTGGTCCTGTCTCGTCAAGATGGTCTCCCATCTCTTCAAAGCTCTTACAGCACCCCAACTACAAACTATTCCTATGCTTTCCTATGATCCTATGGGTCCTCTGGTTTTGCTACGTCCCAGACTCCTGATGGCCAGAAAGCCCATGTGCCCAGCCCTTAGGGATCTTTAAAGCTGTTCCACCACACACTCTACCCCCAGTCAGAGATGGCCAGGCTTTCAGGCCCAGTTACCCCTCACAGATACAGAGCAATGGAATCCAGTCAAGAGAAGAGGCCATGACTGCCCCAGGGTATCACCACAGAATTCCTCCCCAGACAGAGGTCCCACTGGAAGTTATGAGGGGCTCCTTCATCCTTCTTAAGCCACAGCAAGGGTCATATATACTTTGCAGAGACAGAAGGTAAAGAATCCAACTGCTGCATCAATCAATGGCCGTTCAAAGACCTCCAGACTCTTCAATATCCCCTTCCTCAGAATGGAGCTACATGCCTACATTTAAGGAGCTGATAGTTCCCAAAATCGGGATTCTAACACTCCTGTTTCCTGCCTGCTCTTCCCATCTGTCTTCTCTTTTGCTACCCAACTCCTTCTACGCAGAGTTAGAACATCACTAGCCTTTTGCCCAGAGTAGGACTGGTCCTGCCCCTTCCTTATCAACACTGTCCCCATGGCCCCAGTGATGGACAAATCCACAAGCACCTTCTACAAGGAAGTGTCCCTCAGTAGGTGGTTCAGCCACAGCTGTAAGTGGCTCCAAGTGCAAGCAGGAGAGCATTGAAATAATCCATGGCTTTGGTGAGTTCCCAGTCTAATGGGGGGAGGACAAGGTCCACAGGCACATAAGAACCCAGGCAGTCATCCAGAGGACACTATTCCCAGCCTGATAACGTATTTAATGCTCTCAGCTGTACTGGCAAGTCAGTCACCCCTCCATCTGGAAAGACTCTCTTCTCTCTGGATGGGGAGGATGTACTCTCCTCTCTTTCCTCCTACCCCTTCTTCTTGGTCTCTAAGTGATGAGCCTGCTCATTCCTCAGGAATCAATTCCAAGCCCATGGTTTTACAAGCACTGAGAGGCCAGAGATTCCCAAACGTATCTGTCCTAATCTCCATGCCAACCTCCAGAATTTTATAACCAAATGCCTACTCCACATCCCACTGGTTTATGAGATGTAACAAGATCTCTCAACTTTCTCCAGCCAAATGTGCTCCTCCTGCAGCATGTCCCACCCAGAGCAAAGGCTTCATCATCCATCTGAACACTCAGGCCCAGGAGCCATCCTCCGCTCTCCCTCTCTCTCCATCCAATCCATCAGGAACTCCCCCTGGTTCTACCTTCATTCTGATCATGCCTCGCCACCCCTGGGCCACCAGCCATCCAAGTCACCAGCATCACGTCCTTGGACCCCTGCAGCAGTCTAACTACGTCCCTGTTTCCACACTGTTTCCCTAAAGTTGGTTCTCCATTCAGCAGCTAGATCATGGCACTCCCCGACTCAGCGCGCTCCAATGACCACCCATCAGCCATGGACTAAAATCCAAACTCCCTACCTTCTGCTCCAAGTCACCTGCTGTCATGCTGTGCCTCACCCCCTCCTCTCCAGAGCTGACTGGCCTGCCTACTGTTCCTCTATGTCCAGTTCATTCCTGCCTGGAGGCCTTAGCAATGGCCAGTTTCTCTGCCTGGAATAGAGTTCTTCCTCCAGACCTGGAAATTCACTCACTCACTTCATTCTGTCCTCTGTTCACACCTCACTCTCACAAAGAGGCCCTCCTGACTACTTGGTGATCCTATGCAAAATAACCCTCTACCCTAATCCCTCCAACCCCTTACCTTGCATTGCTTCTCTTCATTGCACTTTAAAATCAGTGCCAGACAGAGACGCCTGGGGGGATTAGTCGGTTAGGCGTCTGCCTTCGGCTCAGGTCATGGTCCCAGGGTCCTGCATTGGGCTCCCGGCTCAGCAGGGAGCCTGCTTCTCCCTCTCCTTCTGCACCCCCCACCTCGTGCTCGCTCGTTCTCTCAAATAAATAAAATCTTAAAAAAAAATAAAATAAAATCAATGACAGACATTGTCTTCCTCTCTCACTAGAAGGAAAACTACCCCAGAGCAAGGACTTTGCCTCCCTCATCACTCAAAGACTATATGATAAATGAACAAATGTCATGTCTGATACATTAATCACATGGATTATGTCCTTTTCTTGGGAAGGGGACCGAATTTCTCATAGAAACATCAGTTACAATATTAATCAAGTCCCTAATGCCCAACTTTTAAAGAAATATGATCAAACCCAATACTTAATTATAAGTTACATATCAAGCAACATAAGCTTTCTAAAATACATGTGCTTTCATTAGAAGAGTCACAATGTAGCCTCTGTAAATGTAATTTGATGTGATATAGCATCACAGTTCATTGTTCAAAGTAATTTTCTCAAAAGCAGAAAGGGCATCTTCATTAAGGGCATGGAATTCAGAAAAGAGATTTTCCACAGGCCTCTCTGAAAAAAATGTATGGATGAAACTAACGATTCGTTGCCCTTTTGAGAATCTATCAAGCAACGTTTGTATCTTGCTAAAGGTGTCTGAATGATCCGTGAGTGGCCCAAGAGCTCAGACTTTCGGGGACTCCAGACAAGGGCACGGAGCTCCAGCCTGACTCAGCACTGACCAGGTGTGTCGCTGCAGCTCTGCTCTCCCAGGCCCCCTTCCGCATCAGTGCAGGGAAAGGAGCACAGGATGGCTTCTGCAGTCCTGTAGGTGCTAGGTTTGACAACGAAACTTGGACTGTGCTCTTTCTCTCCTTGCAAATTTCTCTGTCATGAGCATAAAATTGGAAACTCCACAGAAAGGGCTCCTTGCAGAGCCCACTCCCCAGCACCAGCGGCTCTGCCTTCATCCTGATTTTAGCCAAGGCAACCCTGCCTTTAAAATAAAGGGACTTGCATTAATTTTTCCATCCTTTGATCTCCCGCTTCTGCTGCTTCGCAGTGTCAGAGTGCCTTAAGGCTTTGCCTCTCGAGGGAGCCATGCTCATACATACACAGTGTTCCCTTTGATCCAGCCTAATATAATGCCCCCTATCCCAGCCACACGTTCTGTATTTTCTTCCAGCAGTAGTAGGACACTGCTTTCTCCTTTTATCTGCCACTTTAGAGTCCAACCTCATAGTCACTTTTTACAAATTCCTTTAAAATTACAGGATCTATTTTTTTTTAACAGAAGGACAGAATCCATGTACTTAGTTTTGTCTGCCAAAGTAGTCTAAGAAGGTATTCTCCCACTTCAGTGATGGTACCACACTTCAAAGCAGCCTTAAAACCATGAGGGACATAATCAGTGTTGTAAGGTCATAGGCTATGCTTCTTTTCACTAATTCCTCTTTCCCCCTCCTCCTTCTCACTTTCTTGGTTTCACTGGGTTGGTCGGGGCCCCATCAGCCTCCTTCACAGTGAGAGTGAACAGACTGCTCCCAAGCTGATGCAGGCTGAGGACCCCTGCGGTGCCATAATCACGAGACCCTAAGGAGAGCATGGAGGGTGGCAGAAGGAAACCCATCCTGCTCACTAGCTAAAGCTACAGAAAGCAATGGACCCCCACCCCCAAATTTCACATAGGAAATCCCAAAAGATCCCCCAGACTTTTGAAATATTGAGAAAACGGACCACTGCATAGCCACCCACAGAAGGCACCATCTTTGTGAAGCAGACTCACTCTACGCCTCCTCTCAATGGGATTTCTCCCTCAACGGAATGATGACGACCACGTCTGTGGGGGGCCAGTGGGGGCTCTTAGTCAGGACGTGGAATAGCTCGGTCCCACAATTAACACAGAATTCGACCCGTGCTCCCACCCCAGTGATGGCTGCTTGCAAGGAACCAGAGACTCAAAGGGAAAATCAAAACCAAATGCAACCAGAGCAGCCTTCTGGAGCAGCAGGAGGAAGAAGTTTTGGGACAGTCTGGAAGGATGGAGGACCAGGTTGGCAGTGTGAACAGTCTCTAGCAGAGGCCAGGGCACCCAGCAGATACTTCATCTTGTTTCCAGACTGGCTCAGTGACAGTTCCCACCAACTTTACCAGTTCTAGAATTCTGACCAGCTAAGCCAAGGTCAAGAGACAATGCTAAAGCATGCTGACCTCACTCCCACCTGTCGGGGCACCTGGCCAGGTGTCATCTCACCTTGTGGGCACTGGTCTCTCCTGGCCGTCCTGTTCTCCGCTCTGCCCTCTCCTCAGGATGGGCCGAGGAAGAGGAGGAGGAACTGTCAACAGCACAGTTTTAACCCTGCCCACTCACCAAGGTCTCCCCTGCAGTTTGTTGTGGCAACTGCACTGGGAGCGCAAGGCAGGATGTCCTGGGGCTCTGCCTCCCTGTGCGCTCGGGGAGGCCCTGACCAGGGAGCTCCTGAAGTTGTTCCAGAATGCAGCAGGGGCGGCCACCTGGGAGCCGCCTGGGAGCCACGCGGCCGGTGCCTGGTGGGAAGGAGGAAAGGAAAGCCAAGTCAGGGGCAGACATGCACAAGGGAGCGGGAGCAGCTGCGAGGAGCACATCCTCAGAGAGGCTGTGTAGAAACGTGGAAACGTCCCAAGGACAATAGGTGACTTTATTACCGCGTGTGGGGGTTTCTGGGTTTAGAGTTCAGGAATAACAGTTACCAGGAGAACAAGACCTAGCTACTTCCTTCCTCCACACAGGGCAGATACCAAAGAACTGAGGGTGGAACTGTGGTGCGGTCACAGGGTCGGGGGAGAGGCCCTGGCAGGGGTGAGGGAGGAAGGCCACAGAGCAGGTAGTGGCTGCTGGGCCCTCTGGAGGGAGATGGCACCTGGGCCATCAGGGGCCGGCCTTCGGGGACATAGCCACGGTAAGGAGGAGCTGACAGGACAGGGAGACAGTACCCATACCTGGGAATGAGTGACTCCCCCACACTGTCCAGGGCTTAGCCTTCTCCCTTGCTCCCCCAGAACCCACACCCAGGCAGCCCACAGGGTCCACCCCTCAGCCTGCAAAGGTTCCTAAATTTCAGCCCATCTCCTCCGTTCAGAAGCTTCCCTCCAGCAGTGCATCTCAAATATTTAAAGTGGTAAATCCATTCCCTCAAATGTGCAAATTACTTGCTACCTTCCCAGGAGGCCTATTGATTTGTAAAGGATACTTTGTAAACCCAAAGGGAATCAAGCTCTCACCATGGAATGTCAATAGAGAGACTTGTAGACTGCAAAGTCCTGATACATCCCTTACTCCCACAGGAGACCTAGAGGGTGGGCACCCTCGGTCCAGCGTGGTGGTCCCCAGACACTTTGATGCATACTTTGAAGGGGAAATGGAAGTAACTGGGCCCTCAGAGGAGGGGTGGGATGGGGTGGAATCCCCGCCCTGCTACAGTCCCACAGAGAGATGTTCTTTTCCACCTAGATAGGGAGCTTCGGCAGAAAGCGGATCCCAGAGTGACAGCCCCATCTGCACCCAGTTGCTCTTGGAGATCTAGCTGGCCACAGAACCAAGTGGGAGCCAAATCAGGATGGTGTTCCTATAAGTAATGGTTTCTGCACCTCTCGTGGGCTAAGCCAGTCAGTCCAGGCAGAATTCCTCTTGACCTAGCAAGCTCAGTCCTGCTGCACCTCACCTCAATGACTCTCCATCTTGGTGAGGGCTCAGGGATACCTGTGGCTCTTTGATCCTTCACCCTTACGCCACTTCTAGCTTGAGCACACCTGGCACCTGGCACCAGTGACCTTTTCACTTGCTGCCAGCAAGAGAGGCCCCCTCTCCTGCTGCTCCTCCTGTGCCTCAGGCCCACGACCCGCCCTGTGTCCCCATGAGCCTGGCTCTCCACCGTGGGACTCTTTGGCAGAACTGATTGGGCCACTCTTGGCTATAATCCTTCACAACTCAACCTGTACCAAGGAAGGCTTCTAAAAGGAAATGAAGTCACTCACAAGAAAATGCAAAATTAAGCTACTGATTATTTAAGTTAGAACTGTATAAAAGCTGATAATATATCTGAAATGGTTTTCTACACTAATTTTGCAACCCTATCAAGCATTACATCTATCCCTGAGTTCCCTGACACTCATGACAAAAAAAAAAAAAAAAAAGAAAAGAAACAGAATGGTTCATATAATTCTCCTTGGCAGATGAGGATGAAAAGCCCTCCAGTGAGGGAAACAAGGGCCCTCCGGAGCATTTCTCTACAGAGAGGGGACTGAACATCATAATGGGCAATTCCACCCATAGGGTTTACAGAAAGAAATATTCATAATTCAGTGACTTTTTAATAGCAACATTTAAGGAAAGCAAGGAAAATATTAAACCATGACTTAGGATTTTTGCAGGGAGCTAAGGCAATGTGGCTTGGTAAGGGGTCTGATAACTTAATACAAGACACAGTGTTTTTCAGGGGAAAGCTGTGCTGCTCTCATCCCATTCTGTGGGGAAAGTGGAGAGGGGAAGGCTGCAGGAGGGGGCCCTGGGGTGTGGGGTGGGACTATGGATTGCCATAACGACCCAGGACAGGGAAAGGGGGAAAGGATGCTGAATATCCCACATGAAACACAATTCTCATTATAAACAATTGTCTCATCTAGAATACTAATAATGCCTCTGTTGAGAAGCACTGGAAAGTGAATCAGAAATTAGCATGACTCTTGTAAGACCTGTTCTTAAACACCAGTTAAGTCTTCACAGGGAGTGGGACAGCAATGGCTGCAGGAATGTCTGTTTTGGCGAGTCCAGATGAGGAGGGGGTGCAGGCTTCTGATACGTCAGCCCTGCTGGTGGTCACATGTATATCATCTTGTGAAGGGGCTACAGCCTGACAGGCACTGTTGGCTAGACAGACAGCTGGACACTGGCGAGCTAGAGGCATGCCTATGGAAAGGGACAAACCTCTACTGTTTTTTATTTCTTCATATGTCTAAATGAGGACACAGGTGGAACACCAAAACTGGACAACACGTCACAGGAGAAACTATTTTAGTCCAGAGCACTGGTTCTCAAAGTGTGGTCTCCAACTAGCATCACCTGGAAACTTGCTAGAAAGAGCCCAGACTTGCTGAATCGGAAACTCTGAGGGTGGGACCCAGCAACCAGTGTTTTAATAAGCCCTCCAGGTGAATCTGAAGCAGGCTCAAGTTTGAGAACCTCTGGTCTAGAAAGTTCGGGACTAAAAATGGCAATCAGTCACGAGAGATAGTTTAGAAATGTTACCTCATCCCTCTGTAGCATTTCTATTACACTCTGAGAAGAAGGGGCATGCTGCAACATATTTGTTGCAAGCAAATGATCAGACATGGAGGGCATGAAGAGGGAAGACCTAAGCGAGGAGAAATGAGGGAAAAGAGTAAATTATCCAAGGCCAGTCTAAGTAGCAAGTTTGATTAACCACCCTAGAAGGATTCTGTTTTTACTTTAACCTGTATTCCTCCTTGAATAGCCAGTGTAATTATATGGTTCAAAACTCAAAAGATAACAAAAAAGTATGGAGTGAAAGGTCTTGTACCTGCCCCTTCTCCTAGGTACCAAGCTCAGAGTCAGCCATGCCATCGATGTCTTCTAGGAATATGTTATGAAAATACATGTATTTTTTTTGAGAGGGAGGGAGGGAGAAAGGGAGAGAGATAGAGAGAGAGGCAGGGGAAGGGGCACAGGGAGGAGAGAGAGAATTTTAAGTAGGCTCTGGTAAAGGGCTGGATCTCACAACCCTGACATCATGACCTGAGCCAAAATCGAGAGTCAGATGCTCAACTACCTGAGCCACCCAGGTGCCCCAATACACATACATTTTATCCCCACTTTTTCTTAAATACAAATAATAGCATATTATACACACTATTCTATACTTTGCTTTTTTTAGTTAATATTTTTTTTTTTAATAAATAAGAACAACTGAGAAGACTTCTGAGCTCCTGGAAACATACAACACCCCTGGGGGCACATGTGTTCACTGCAGAGAAGGCGCATCTCCTAGGTCATTATGTGATTCTTGTGGATTTCTTGGTGAACCCCCTGCAGGGAAACTGTCCCGAAATTCTCAGCTTGGAGAACTCTCCACGAGTTTTATAACAGAAGGAGGTGACGTGTAAACTCTTAGGTCACTAAAGTCCAAGAGCGAGACCACCAGCTAACAGCAAACCTAGTGGTTTAGGCATCCTAGAATACACAGTGGAGGGGAGGTTGAACCCTAGAGAGAACTCAAAGCGATGAGAGGACTTGGAATATTTTTATCTGTAAGACTAATAACCATAAGTCACATTTTATCTATAGGAATTAACAAAATGTATAGACGGATAAGGACAGGAACTAGAAAGAACATTTAAAAGAGTCAGTTTTTAACACTTAGAATCAGATACAGAACACAGAATAAAATAATATAACCTCTCTCCTTCTACCAGTTTAAGTTATAGTAACATTTCCTTCAGAATTAATTTTTGTTCTTTCACCACATCAGTGAGATGTCCCTCCCTGATTCCTGTCAGATTTTTATCAATATAGCATTTAAACCTAAAGCATGAAGGTTTCTTTTTAATAACAGCTTTATTGAGATATAATTCACATACCATATAATTCACCCAGTTAAAGTGTATGATTCAGGGGCACCTGGGTGGCTCCGTCGATTAAGCGTCTGCCTTCGGCTCAGGTCATGATCCCAGGGTCCTGGGATTGAGCCCAACATTGGGCTCCCTGCTCAGCAGGGAGCCTGCTTCTCCCTCTCCCTCTGCCTCTCCCCCGCTTGTGCTCTCTTGCTCTCTTGCTCTCTGTCCATCAAATAAATATGTAAAATCTTTAAAAAAAAAAGTGTACAATTCAATGTCTTTTTAGTATGGTCACAAGAGCTGTGCAGCCACCACCTCAATGCACTTTAGAACATTTTCATCACCCCAAAAAGAAACCCTGTACCCACTCATAGTCACTGTCCATAATCCCCCAAGCCCTAGGCAGTGACCAATCTACTTTCTGTTCCTGTGGATGGAGAACAACTCAATAGGCTCATTGGCAGACTTGACACCACTGCAGAAACAAAATCAGTGATCTTGACGATAGGTCAACAGAAATGATCCAAAATGGAACACAAAGAACAAAAGAGTGTGTTTTGTTGGGGAAGAGGGCAGGGAAAGGAGGAGACAAAGCATCTAAGAGCTACAGGATACTATGAAATGGTCTAACATATGTGTAATTGGAATCCTAGAAAGAGAAGAAATAGACAATGGCACGGAAGAAATATTTGAAGAAATAATGATCAAGAATTGCCCAAAAATAAAATATACCATACCACAGATCCAGTAAGCGCAGAGATTCCAAGCAATATAAATACAAAACAAACAAAAACAATCAAATACACTTAGACACATCATGTTCAAATTGCTGAAAATCAAAGACAAAAAGAAAATCTCAAAGGCAGAAGGAGAGGGGAAACACTACATGTAGGGTAATAAAGACTAGTATTAAAGCACATTTCTCATCTGAAATGATGCAACAAGAAAATAATAAAATAGCATCTTATAAGTACTGAAAGAAAAAAACCTGTCAACCCAGAATCTTACACCCATGAAAATCTCTCTCACAGATGGAGAAATAGCAATGTTTAAAAATAAATGAGCTTGAGAGAATTCATTACCAGCAGACTTGTACTACAAAAAAACTATTAATAGAAGCTCTTAAAGCAGAATGAATACACTGAACAGAATTAGGATCTAGATAAACTAAGATCTCTAGAAATGATTAAAATAAATGTAAATATAAAAGACATTTCAAGAAACAGACTCTTTTTTAAAAAAAATATTATGTTTATTTATTTGAGAGAGAGAATGAGATAGAGAGAGCATGAGAGGGGGGAGGGTCAGAGGGAGAAGCAGACTCCCTGCTGAGTAGGGAGCCCAATGTGGGACTCGATCCCAGGACTCCAGGATCATGACCTGAGCTGAAGGCAGTCGCTTAACCAACTGAGCCACCCAGGCGCCCTCAAGAAACAGACTCTTAACTATAGAGAACAAACGAATGGTTACCAGAGGTGCAGTGGGGGGATGGGTGAAATAGGTGATGGGGATTAAGGAGTGCATTTGTTTGATGAGCCCTGGGTGTTGTATGAAAGTGCTGAATCACTATATTGTATATGTGAAACTAATATTACACCTTATGTTAACTAACTGGAATTTAAATAAAAACTTTTTAAAAAGTTTACCTACAAACTTATTTTATTTACATCTATTTAGTTTACTTGTTCTTAACAATTATGCTTAGACCACCCCCCAAAACTTCATGAGTTATTAGACAAAGTCAACCATTATTCTACCTTTTTTTCTGGCAAATTTTGAAACAAAAATATCATTAGCTTATTTGACTTTTAGTAAGCATAAACAAAATAAAAGTTTTATATTAAAAAAGGGTAAAAATAAAAGACATTTAAAATGTTTTTGAATTGCTCAAAAAGATAATTTACTGTTTAAAGTAAAAATAGTGGTAATACACTGTGGGTTTATAGTATACACAAAAGGAAAATATATAACAGTACAAAAGTTGGGAGAGATGAACTTGGAATATAATGTTCTAAGGTTTTTATAACATACATGAAGTGGTATAATATTATTTGAAGGTAGGCTGTGATTAAAAGATGTATGCTGTAAACACTGGACACAACATTAAATTTTTAAAAATAAGTATAAGTAGTAAGCAAGCCAATGATGGAGATAAAAGAAATAAGAAAAACTCTCAATTAATACAGAGGCAGGCAGAAAAAGAGGATAAAAGGAACAAAGAAGAGATAAGACAAAATATCTAGATGATAGATTTTAGTCCAACCACATTGATTATTACATTCTATGCAAATAATCTAAACATACCAATTAAAGATTGTGAGAATAGATAAAAAAGCAAAACCCAATTATATGCAGTCTACAAAAAGTACACCTTAAATATAGAGATTGGGGGGTGCCTGGGTGCCTCAGTCAGTTAAGCATCCAAGTCTTGATCTCAGCTCAGGTCTTGATCTCAGAGTGGTAAGTTCAAATGCTGTGCTGGGCTCCATGCTGGGTGTGGAGCCTACTTAAAAAAAAATTAATTAATATAGAGATTGGTTAAAAATAAAAGAGTTTTTAAAAAGGCATAAATCCAAGTAGTAATCAAAAGAAAGCTAAAATGGTTATATTAATATCAGACAAAGTAGATTTCAGAATAGGGAATACTAGCAGGGGTAGAGAGAATAATTTCATAATGATGAAAAAAATCAATTTGCTAAATATAACATTCCCAAATATGTATGCACCTAACAACAGGACTCCAAAATACTTTTTCAAAACTCTTAGAACTGAAAGAAGAACTAGGTAAAAATACATAATTGTGGCTGGAGACGTCAACACTTCTCTCTCAATAATTGATAAAACAAGTATACAGAAATAAGTAAGGATGTAGAGGAGCTGAACACCACCATCAACTAACTCGACTGAATTGACACTACAGCCAATAAGGCAGAATATACATTCTTTTCAACTGCACATGAAACATTCACCAAGATAAACTATATTCTGGGCCACCAAACAAACCTGTATCAATTTTATTTTTTTATTTTTTTTAAAAAAGATTTATTTATTTGACAGAGAGAGACACAGCAAGAGAGGGAACACAAGCAGTGGGAGAGGGAGAAGCAGGCTTCCCGCAGAGCAGGGAGCCCAATGCGGCCCTCAATCCCAGGACCTCAGGACCACAGCCCGAGCCAAAGGCAGACACTTAACCAACTGAGCCACCCAGGCATCCCTGTATCAATCTTTAAAAAGTGAAATCATAGAGAGATGTTCTACAATCATAATGAAACTAAACCAGAAGTTAATAACAGAAAGACATCTGTAAAATTACTTAAATATGGGGTGCCCAGGTGGCTCAATCAGTTAAGCGTCTGCCTTTGGTTCAGATCATGATCCCGCAGACCCAGGATAAAGCCCTGCATCCAGCTCTCTGCTCAGCAGGGAGTCTGCTTCTCCCTCTGTCCCTCCCCCTGCTTGTACTCTCTCTCTCAAATAAATAAACAAAATCTAAAAAAAAAAAAAAAAAATTCCTTAAATATTTGGAGACCAAACAACACACTTTAAAATAACCCAAGATCAAGGAAGAAGTCACAGGATATTAGAAAATATTTCACATTGAATGATATGAAAACACAATGTCCCAAATTTGGGGGATGCAGCTAAAACAGCTAAAGTGTAGAAGGAAATTTATAGCATTAAACACTTTTTTTTTGAGAGAGAGAGAGAGAGAGAAAGAGAGAGAGCATGAGTAGGGGAGGGGGCAGATGGAGAGGAAGAAAGAGAATCTTAAGTAGGCCCCATGCTCAGCATGGAGCCTGATGTGGCGCTTGATCTCACAACGCTGAGATCATGGCCTGAGCTGAAATCAAGAGTTGGATGCTTAACCGATGAGCCACCAGGTGCTCCCGCATTAAACACTTATAGAAAAAAAGAAAAACCTCAAATCAGTGATCTAAGCTTCCCCTTTAGAAAACTAGTAAAAGAAGAGCAAATTAAATTCATATTGATCAGAAGTAAGGAAATAATAAATATAACAGCACAAATCATTGAAATTAAAAAGAGAAAAAAGTAATAAAACTAGAAGTTTGTTTCTGAAAATATCAATAAAATTTATGAGTCTGTACCCAGGGTGATCAGGGAAAAGAAAAGAAAGAAAATACAAATTACAATAGTCAGAAATGAAAGGAGGGATATTACTACAGATCCTACAGACATTTAAAAAATAAGTAAATATTATGAACGATTCTATGCCCATAAATTCAACAACTTAGATTAAATAGACAAATTCCTTGAAAGGCACAGATACTAAAACTCAACCAAGAAGAAATAGATAACATGAATTAATTTTATAAGGCCAACATTACTTGATATGAAAATTAGACAAAGACATTACAAGAAAAGAAAACTACGGGCCAGTATTCCTCAACAAAATACAAAAGTCCACAACAAAATACTAGCAAATCAAATTCAGTAGTATGAAATAATACATCATTATAATATGGGGTTTATCCTGGAAATGTACAGCTGGTTAAACGTTTGAAGATCAATAAATGTAATTCATCACATCAAATGATTGAAGAAGAGAAACTATATAATCATTTCATTAAATGATAAAAACAAAAGCACCTGACAAAATTCAGGTTCTACTACTAGATCTGAGCAACTGCTTTATTTTTTTTAAGATTTTATTTATTTATTTGAGAGAGACAGAGAGAGAGAGATTGAGAGAACAAGTGGGAGGAGGGGCAGAGGGGGAAGCAGACTTCCTGCAAAACAAGGAGCCTGATGCAGGACTCGATCCCAGGACCCTAGGATCATGACCTGAGCTGAAGGCTGACACTTAACAACTGAGCCACCCAGGCGCCCTGAGCAACTGCTTTACTAAGAATGCAAAAAACTGGGATGCCCTGCTTAAAAAGGTACAAGCTTCTTGAGGAATCCAGAAGTCCTCTCATGAGAAAGGTCTCAGGCGCTGTTAGAAAGTGAATGTGAGGGGACAGATATATGGTAGAGTCTTCAACATGTAATGGAATTACATTCAGCTTATAGTGGTTCCAGAGAGAGCTGGTTACATTTAGGCAGATATCTACTGAATAAAGGAAGAGCTTCATTATCATCAGACTCTGGGCAAAGGCAGATGCTTCCCATTTGAGGTGGTGAAATTCTAAAACCACAATTGTTCCAAATGTCCTAGACAGCTATCTGTCAGGAATGCTGTAAAGTCTACCTTAGATGGTAAAATGGACTCAATGACATTGAAACTTCTTTCTAGTGCTAAGACAGAGTAGGAAAAAAAATCTGGTTGTCGTACCTAATGTTTGTTAAGAGTCAGATAAAGAAGTATGAGACTCATCTACATTTTAAAAATCATATTGCTTATCTTTATATATTATACACTAGTAATTTAGTAGAGATATGTATTTCTAGAGTACATCATGTAAAAAACATTTTTTTCATACATTTCTCTCTCCCTGATACTTGCTCTACAGAAGCTAAGTGATAGATTAGTCTTGAGGCCATGAATATCTTCAACCATTCACAGTCTGTCATTTCCCTTCTCTCTGCCTCCCAGACATCCTTTCTTGAAAAAGACCCACAATTAGACCTACTGCTCTTTCCAGCTACCACCCTATTTCTAGACTTCCTTTCCTCTTAAATGTTTTCAGCGAGTCATCAACACCTCCTGCCACAATTTCCTTTCCACCCACTCCCTCTTTAGCCCCCTGCAATCAGCCAAGTTCTTATATGTACCACATGCATGGTCAAAATGCTGGAGATTAGGGGGGCTAAGAGTATCATTGGAAAGACAGAGCATTTTCACTCAAAGAGCTACCCAGAAAAAAATCAAAATAATTCTCCAAATATCCATTACGCAGAGAATGGAGGAAGGAGTTGGAAAAGACAGCTGACATTTATTAGGTATCTTCAGTACACTGTGGTGTTAGATTGTGTCACATAATGGCCATCAACAGTTTCTCCATTCCTGTGCACTCATTTCACTCCAATTCCCACTGTATCAGAAATAATAACAAATGTAACTGGACCAAATTCACCAGTTAAAAGACACACCACTGACTCACATAATAGTTATATGCTTTTTACAAGATGAATCTAACACACAAAGAAGTTGAAATAAATGAATGGAAAAAATAAGAAAATATGTCAGGCAAAAACTGACCATAAGTAGCAAACTAATAGCATTGGTTTCAGGAAAAGGGTCCAGTAAATGTAATGTAAATACAACAGTTCAGAATCAGAATTCTACACAATTTAATTCAATCCCACAATTATTTGCATAAAAGCTCTCAAGTTTGTTACCATGAGGAACAAAGCTTGATCTAACAGACATATTGTAGAACTTTATACCCAATAATTATAAAATATGCATTGCAAACATACCTCATTTTACTGTGCTTTGCTTTATTGCACTTCACACATACTCCATTTTTTATAATTGAAGGTTTGTAGACACCCTGAATTGAGCAAATCTGAGGACACTGCTTTGCCAACAGCATTTTCTCACTTATATCTCTGTGTCACATTTGGTAATTCTCACAATATTTCAAACTTATTATTATATCTGTTACAGTGATCTGTAGTCAGTGATCTTTGATGTTACTATTGTAATTGTTTAAGAGGTGGCACAAACCATACCCATATAAGATAGCAAAGTAAATTGATAAATGTTGTGCATATTCTCAATGCTCCACTGACCAGCGATTCACCTGTTTCTTTCCTTCTCTTCAGGTCTCCCTATTCCCTGAGTCACAACAGTATTGAAATGAGGTCAGTTAATAACCCTACTATGGCCTCTAAGTGTCCAAGTGGAAGGAACAGTCACAAGTGTCTCACTTTAAACCAAAAGCTAGAAATGATTAAGCTTCATGAGGAAGGCATGTCAAAAGCTAAGACAGGCCAAAAGCAAGGCCTCTTGTACCAAGCAGTTAGCCAAATTATGAATGTAAAGGAAAAGTTCTTGAAGGAAATTTAAAGTGCAACTCCAGTAAACACACGAATGATCAGAAAGTAAAACAGTCTCATTGCTGATGAGAAGAAAGTCTGAGTGGTCTGGATAGAAGACCAAAACAACCACAACATTCCCTTAAGCCAAAGCCTAATCCAGAGTAAGACTTTAACTCTCGTCAATTCTAGGAAGGCTGAGAGAGGTGAGGAAGCTGCACAAGAAAAGTTGGAAGCCAGCAGAGGTTGGTTCATGAGGTTTAAGGAAAGAAGCCATCTCTGTAACATGAAAGTGCAAAGGGAAGCAGGAGGTGCTGATGGAGAAGCTGCAGCAAGTTCTCCAGAAGATCTAGCTCACGTAATTCATGAAGGTGGCTACAGTAAACAACAGATTTTCAATATAGACAAAACAACCTTCTAGTGGAAGAAGATGTCATCTATGACTGTCATAGCTAGAAAGGAAAAGTCAATGCCTGGTTTCAAAGCCTCAAAGGACAGGCTCTCTTGTTAGAGGCTAATGCAGCTGGTGACTTGAAGTTGAAGCCAGTGCTCATTTACCATTCTAAAAATCCTAGGGCCTCAAAAATTATGCTAAATTTACTCTGCCTGTGTTCTATAAATGGAACAACAAAGCCTGGATGACAGCACATCTGTTTACTACATGGTTTACTGAATATTTTAAGCCCACTGTTGAGACCTACTGCTCGGAAAAAAAGATCTGATGGAGAGGTACAATAAGGTTAGTGTTGTTTTCATGGCTGCTTAACACAACATCCATTCTGAAGTCCATGGATCAAGAAATATTTTCAAACAACCAGTACCACAGAAATACAAACAATTTTAACAGAATGTTATAAAAACGTACATGCCAACAAACCACAACTTAGAAGAAATGGATAAATTTCTAGAAACATATAACCTACCAAAACTAAAGCAGGAGAAATAGAAAATTAGAACAAACCAATTACAGGCAATGAAATTGAATCAGTAGTCAAAAAACTCCCAACAAACAAAATTCCAGGACCAGAACGTTTCACAGGCGAATTCTACCAAACATATCAAGAAGAGTTAATACTGGGGTGCCTGGGTGGCTCAGTCATTAAGCATCTGCCTTCAGCTCAGGTCATGATCCCAGGGTCCTGGGATTGAGCCCTGCATCAGGCTCCCTGCCCCGCAGGAAGCCTGCTTCTGCCTCTCCCACTCCCCCTGCTTGTGTTCTCTCTCTCGTTGTTGTCTCTCTCTGTCAAATAAATAAATAAAATCTTTAAAAAAAATAAAGAAGAGTTAATACCTATTCTTCTCAAACTATTCCAAAAAACAGAAGAGGAAGGAAAACTTCCAAATTCATTCTGTGAAGTCAGTATCACACTGACACCAAAACCAGATAAAGACAGCACAAAAAAAAAAGAGTACTACAGGCCAATATCTTTCATGAACATAGACGCTAAAATTCTCAACAAAATACTAGCAAATAGAATTCAACAATACATTAAAAATAATCATACCCCATGATCAAGTGGGATTTATTCCTGGGATGCAACGGTGGTTCAATATTTACAAATCAACCAATGTGATATGTCACATCAATAAGAAAAAGGATAAAAACCATATGATCATTTCAAAAGATGCAGAAAAATCACATCCATTCACGATAAAAACCCTCAACAAAGTAGGTTTAAAGGGACTATACCTCAACATAAAAAAGGCCTTTATGAGAAATCCACGGCCAACATCATACTCAATGGTAAAAAACTGAAAGCTTTTCCCCGAAGGTCAGGAATAAGACAAGGATGTCCACTCTGAACACTTTTATTCAACATAGTAGTGGAAGTCCTAGCCATAGCAATTAGACAACATAAAGAAATAAAAAGCATCCAAATTGGTAAGGAAGAAGTAAAACTCCTAGTATTTGCAGATGACATGATACTCTCTACAGAAACCCTAAAAACTCCACCAAAAAAACTAATAAAAAATTGATAAATGAATTTAGTAAAGGCACACGATACAAAATCAATGCACAGAAATTTGTTGCACTCCTATACAAGAATAATGAAGCAGTAGAAAGTGAAATTAAGAAAACCCCATTTACAATTGCACCAAAACAACAAAGTATCTAGGAATAAACTTAACCAAAAAGGTGAAAGACCTGTACTCCAAAAATTATAAACACTTGTACTCCAAAAATTATAAAACCCTGATGAAAAAAATGCAAGAAGACACAAAGAAATGGAAAGACATTCCATGCTCATGGGTTGGAAGAACAAATATTGTTAAAATGTCTATACTAACCAAAGCAATCTATGCCTTTAATGCAATCCCTATCAAAATATCAACAGCATTTTTCACAGAACTAGAAAAAAACAATCCTAAAATTTGTATGGAACCACAAAAGACCACAAATAGCCAAAGCAATCTTGAAAGAGAAAAACAAAACTGGGGGCATCTCAATTCCAGACTTAAAGTTATATTACAAAGCGAGAGTAATTAAAACAGTATGGTATTGGCATAAAAACACACACAGATCAATAGAATAGAAAACAGAAATAAACTCCCAATTATATGGTCAGTTAATCTTTGACAAAGGAGAACGAATGAATATACAATGGGGAAAAGACAGTCTGTTCAACAAATGGTGATGGGACTACTGGACAGCTACATGCAAAAGAATGAAACTGGACTTCTTTCTTTCACCATACACAAAAATAAATTAAAAATCGATTAAAGACCTAAATGTGAGACTGAAACCATAAAAATCCTTGAAGAGAGCTCAGACAGGAATTTCTCTGATGCTGACTATAGCAAAATTTTTCTAGATATGTCTCCTGAGGCAAGGGATATAAAAGCAAAAACAAACTATTGGGACTATATCAAAATAGTTTCTCTACAGCGAAGAAAACAAACAACAAAACTAAAAGGCAACCTATGGAATGGGAGAAGATATTTACAAATGACATATCTGATAAAGGGTTAGTATCCAAAATACATAAAGAACTTACAAATCTGAACACCTAAAAACAACCCAATTAAAAAATGGGAGAAGACATGAACAGACATTTCTCCAAAGGAGACATCTACATGAAAAGATGCTCATCATCACTTATAATCAGGGAAATGTAATGAGATATCACCTCACACCTGTCAGAATGGCTAAAATCATAAGAAACAACAGGTGTTGGCAAGGATGTGGAGAATGAGAAAAACTTTTGCACTGTTGGTGAGAGTGCAAACTGGTATAGCCACTGTGGAAAACAGCATGTAGTTTCCTCAAAAAATTAAAAATAGAACTACCCTACAATCCAGTAATGATACTACTCGGTATTTGCCACAAAAATACAAAAACACTAAGCCAAAAGGATAAATGCACCCCTATGTTTATTGTAGCATTATTTATAATAGACAAACTACGGAAGCAACCCAAGTGTGCCCATCGATACATAAGTGGATAAAGAAGATGTGGTATATATATATATGTATATATATATATATATACACACAATGGAATATTATTCAGTCAAAAAATTATTGAAATCTTGCCATTTGCAACGACATAAATAGAACTAGAGAGTATAATGCTAAGTGAAATAAATCAGTCAGAGAAAGAAAAATATATGATCTCACTCATATGTGGAATTTAAGAAACAAAACAAAGGAGCAAAAGGAAAAAAAAAAAAAGAGAGATAAACCAAGAAACAGACCCTTAACTATAGAGAACTGAGGGCTGCCAGAGGGGGGTGAAGGGAGGATGGGTGAAATAGGTGATGGGGATTAAAGAGTACACTTATCATGATGAAAAAAAAAATCCACCCCCAAACTTTAGATCAAGCTCTATTATGAGCTATCATGGTGTGAGTAAAAAGTATATGGAAAAAAATTTAAATTTAAAAAATAAAAGACTGGTTGACGATCTTCAAATTTTTTAAAAACGAAGTAATTTCAACTTTTAAGTCTTATTATTCAAGAAATACGTTTCATAAGGCTATTGCTGCCATAGACAATGATTCCTCTGATGGATCTGGGCAAAGTAAATTAAAAACTTTCTGGAAAAGATTCACCATTCTAAGTGCCATTAAGAACATTTGTGATTCATAAGAAGTCAAAATAGCAACATTAACAGGAGATTGATTCCAATCCTCAATGATGACTTTGAGGGGTTCAGGACTTCAGTGGAGGAAGTAACTGCGGATGGGGCAGGAAACAGCAAGAGAACTAGAATTAGAAGTGGAGCCTGAAGATGTGGCTGAACTGCTGCCATCTCATGATAAGACTTTAACGGATGAGGAATTGCTTCTCATGGTTGAGCAAAGAAAGTGGTTTCTTGAGATGGAATCTACTCTTGTTGAAATGACAACAAAGGATTTAGAATGTTTAGTTGAAAAGCAGCAGCAGGGTTTGAGAAGACTGACCCCAATTTTGAAAGAAGTTCTATAGTGGGTAAAATGCTATCAAACAGCATCAATGCTACAGGGAAATCATTTGTGAGTCAATCAAAGCAGCAAACTTCACTGTTGTCTTATTTTAAGAAAATTGCCACAGCCACCCCAATTGTAGCAACCACTACTCTGATTGCTCAGCAGCCATCACCAAGGCAAGACCCTCCACCAGCAAAAAAATTACAACTCACTGAAAGCTCAGATGATGGTTAGCATTTTTTAGCAATAAAGTATTTTTTAGTTAAGGTATGTACGTTGTTTTTTTTTTGTAGACATAATGTTATTGCACACTTAATAGATTATAGTATAGTGTAAACACAATGTTTATACACACTGGGAAAACAAAAAATTCATTTTACTTGTTTCATTGCAATGGTCTGGAACCAAACCTGAAATATCTTGGAGGTATGCCTGTATTCTTAGTAAACATATAGGAAATATTTTCACAAATTAACCTGCAAGAGACCATAAGACATGTCTCACTGAATTCCAAAGAATCATATAGTCAATATTTACAGAACAGATCAACTTGTCTGTCAGCTTTCTCTATCAATATCTCATTCCTCTGAAACTCCCCTATTCATTGCTGTACTTCTCTCTTTTGACATTGCATGTGGAAGTTTCAGGTACTCATTCATTTATTTGACACATTTTTGTTAAACACTTACATACCAGTCACTGTTCTTAGAATAGGGAATACACTAATGGACAAAGCAAAACAGCCAAATATCCCCCCTTTCAGGAGCTTATAGTCTAGAGTCATCTCAGTCACCAGACCACAAGTGCCTTAAGGTAGGACCATGTCTAGTACAGATTTGGCTGGCTCCCGGTGTGCTGCCAGGCCAGACACTATGTTGGTCCTGTCGGTGTAGGATGTACAGACTCTGATAACTGAAGACAAAGAGCTGCGGGGAGGGCTTACACTATGGTCTTGGGCTACTGCAGTGGGAGTGGAACATGGCTCATGAGGGAAAGAGCTGGGACCAGGATGACTGGCGGAATCTGGACACCCCTCACCACTCTTCTGTTGGCAATTCTATAGCTTAAGTCTCAGTGTTCCAAGGGTCAGAGCAGACCCAAGTCTAGGAACCAGATCATCAAAGCAGAGCTGCAGAAGGCCAGACGAATGTCAAAGTTGAGGGAAGCCATAAAGTTTAGAAGGAATATTCAGCCAGACAGATGAAACCAGACAGATCAGAAAAAAAACAATCATGTCTTTTAATAAATCCTTGCAAATTGGGGTGTAGTTTAAAGAGGCCAGACAAGCCCAGTGACCAGTGGCAAGTGACCATAGCCTATAGGTTAGCCTGGTTGTAAGGCTCTGTTACCCTTCCCCTGTGAGGTAGCAATAGCTGGACTTTCTGAGCTAGCAGGACAAAAAGGAAGAGTATGTGTGGCTTACTGCAGATTGATCCATGTTCTAAGAGGCAAAGGGCAAGGTGACTGACTTTACAGAGAACTCTGTTCAGTTCCAGAATGGTAAGTTCACAGTACTCCCAAGAAGGAAAAGGGCCTGAAAGAGAGACATCTCTAGCTGCTGCAGCAGCTTCTCTTCCTCCTCCTCCTTCTTACAGTGTACAATGTGATGGTTTGATACAGGTATACACTGTGAAAGGACTGACATAACACAGCTATTACTTTACACAGTTAGCATACGTGTGTGTGTGAGACTGTGCGTGTGTGGTGAGAACACTTCAGATGGACTCTCTTAGCAAATTTCAAGTATACAATACGGTATCCATTAGGTGGCACATTAGGTCTCCAGAACTTGTTCATCTCAAAACTCAAAGTTTGTATGCTTTGACCAACACCTCCCATTTTCCCACCTAGGCCCTACCTCTAGCTGCTGGCAACCACCCTTCTACTCTCTGGCTCTATGAGTTTCGTTTTTTAAGATTCCACATATAAGGGAGATCATACAGTACGTGTCTTTTTCTGTCTGGCTTATTTTACCTAGAATAATAACCTCCAGTTTCACCCATGTTGTCAAATGGCAGGATTTCCTTATTTTTAATGGCTGAGTAATATTCACGGGTGTATGTATGTGTGTGTGCGTCACATTTGCTTCAGCCATTCAGCCGTCAGCCAACACTCAGGTTGTTGCCATATCTTAGCTGTTGTAAATGTTGTTCCAATAAACACAGAAATGCGGGTATCTCTTTCAGATACTGATTCCAGTTTCTTTGGATATAAATCCAGAAGTGGGATTGCTGGATCCTATGGTAATTCTATTTTTAACTTTTTGAGGAACTGCCATACTGTTTTCCGTAATGGCTGTACCAAATTACATTCCCTCCAACAGTGAAAAAAGTTTCCTTTTCCTCCATATCCTCACCAGCGTTTGTTACTTGTCTTTTTAATAATAGCTATCCTGATGGGTATGAGGTGATACCTCACTGCAGTTTTGACTTGCATTTCTCTGATGATTAGTGATGTTGAGCACCTTTTCATATACCTGTTGGCCATGTGGATGTCTTCTTTGGAAAAATATCTACTCAGGTTCTTTGCTCATTTTTTAATTGGATAATTTAGAGGGGTTTTGCTAATGAGTTGTATGAGTTCCTTAATATATTTTAGATTATTAATCCTAAATTAGATATATGGTTTGCAAATATTTTCTCCCATTCCATAGGTTGCCTTTGTTGATGGCTTCCTTTACAGCACAAAACTTTTTAATTTGATGCGGTCCCACGTATTTATTTTTACTTTTTTTTCCTGAGTTTTGGGTGTCATATCCAAAAACCATAGCCAAGACCAATGTCAAGGAGCTTTTCCCCTACGTTTTGTTCTAGGAATTTTATAGTTTCAGTATTTAATCCATTTTTATTTGATTTTTGTGGATGGTGTAAGATAAGGTCCAATTTCATTCTTTTGCTTGTGGATATCCAGTTTTCCCAACACCATTTATTGAAAAGACTCTCTTTTCTCATTGTGTATTCTTGGACATGTTTTCAAAGCTTAGTTGTCCATATATGCATGGGTTTATTTCTGGGCCCTCTATTCTATTGAACTATGTGTCTGTTTTTATGCCAGAACAACACTAAGATTGTTGTATCTCTGTAACATAGTTTGAGATCAGGAAATGTGATGCTTCCAGCTCTGTTTTCCTTTCTCAAGATTGCTTTGGCTAGTTGGGGTCTTCTGTGGTTTCACGAAAATTTTAGAATCGTTTTTTTCTATTTCTGTAAAAAAAAAAGTCATTGGAATTTTGATAGGGATTGCACTGAATCCCTAGGTTGCTTTGGGTAGTACTGACATGTTAACAACAGTAATTCTACCAGTCCATGAACCTGGGCTACCTCTCCATTTATTTGTGTCCTCCTCCATTTCTTTCATCAATATCCTAGAGTCTTCAGTGTACAAGTCTTACCTCGTTGGTTAAATGTATTCCTAAGTATTTTATTCTTTTTGATGCTATTGTAAATGGGATTTTCTTAATTTCCTTTTTGGGTAGTTCATTGTTAGTGCCTCCAGCTTCTGACATAAGTTTTAATGAAGACCCAGTTCCATCTGCAGGGATGCACCTCTTTCCAAAGGCCACATCAATCCAGAGAGAAAGACCAAAACAAAAGCCCCACAGCAAGAAACAGGAAGGAAGGGAAGCTATTCAAACTCCCTGCCCCTCGCCTCCATAGTACACAATAGCTGAGTCCTCCACTGGACAATCATGGCTCCAAAGGAATCCTTATGACCTGGTGTTTTCTGGGATTTAAGCCTCTGTTTGAGCACTGTCACTATGGCGACAAGTCTGGGATGCTCTGCTCTAAGTGAGGGAGCTTATCCCTTCAAATATGCTTCTTGAGTTAGCAACAAAGGAATTCACTGAACCTCAACTAATCTCATATTCTTCTGGGAGACCTCTCTCAAGAGGCACTTTTCCTCCCTTGCCCCCACAAACCTCCCAGGTTTACACTCTTTTCAGCCAACAACCACATTTATGTAGTGATTTACAGTTTACTTTTACTCATATCACCTCAATCAAGCCCTGAGGAGTCCTCTTCAGTCACACAAGCCTCTTTACATCAACCAAACAGAGACAAAGTGAGGCCCTTGGTTTTAGAGAGGCCTCCCCAGGCAGGCCAGCAGATATGGCCCCTGCGGCTGGAATGGGATGGAGGAATTAGGGGTGGGAGGAGTGAACCGACCATTGTGACTTCTTCTTTTCCAGGGGGAAGAGTTCACAGTGGCCTGCAGGTCCAGCAGGCCTGATGCTCTCCCCCTTTCCCCTTCCCCGCCCCCCCACCAACCACCCCTAAGCTCTTCTCAGCCTGTTCCAGGCTGTTGTACTGCCTTGGCTCATGTTCTACATCATTCCTAGCCCCAGCTGTTCCGAGAGCAGCAGTCAGTTTGGGGGAATTTATCCTGCCTTCAGAGAGGTCTTCCTTAATTATGAGTTCTTAGAGCCAGCCATGGCTTCCTCTAAGTATAAAGGGAGAATGCTCCTTTGTTTTTCTCTACTCTATGACAACACTGTTTCACTGCTGGTCACCAAATGTGTATAGGTTTTTTCCCCCACCAAGCAATTCTCAGGTAGGTACTAGCTGGGTGTCCCACAATTTAACTCAATTCTGACACTATCTGCCTGGAGATAGCATCAGATCCCACCGACTGCCACCATTCCAGATGCCAATTGCAAGTCCAGGTAGTTGTTACCCGTACTTCTGACTGACTGGCTATAAATTAGAAGTCCCCACAACTCCCTCCTTGGGTTTGACCATCTGCTAGGAAAGCTCACAGAATTCAAGAAAACAGTTTACTTACTGGATTGATGGTTTATTACAAGGGATACTAAAAGACAGGAGTGAACAGCCAGATGAAGAGATAAGTGGGGTGAGGTCTGGAAGGGTTCCAATCACAGGAGCTTCTGTACCCATGAAGTTTGGGATGGATCACTCTCCTGGCATGTGGATGTTCACCATCCTGGAAGCTCCCCAAACCCCATCCTTTTGGGTTTTTATGGATTTTCATAAAACCTCTTATGGGTTTTCATTACATACGTATGATTGATTACATCATTGGCTATTGGTGATTTAAGTCTATCTCCAGCCCTTCTCCCCTTCCCACAGGTCAGGAGGTTGAACTGAAAGTTCTAACCCTCTGATCACCTGATTGGTTCCTCTGGCAACTAGCCCCCTTCCTATGGTTATCTAGGGGCTTTCCAAAAATCACTTCATTAACAACCTCAGGTGTGATTAAAAGGGGCTTGCTGTGAATCACAAAAACAACACCCATTTCATCTTTATGGCCTAGAGCTATTTCAGGAGCTGAGAACAAAAGATGCCCTTATAGCTCTTATCACTTAAGAAATTACAAAGGTTTAGAAGTTACTTCCAGGAACCATGGACAAATTTATTACAAGACAATATCTCAATAGGTTTACCTGTTATTAGTTTGGTGACATTAGGAGAGTCATTCAAGTGTTCCAATCCTATACCCTTTCTAAGCCTCACCTCATCTGTAAAATCAGTTGTGATAAGGATGGAGGGACACAGAGGCACCTGGGTGGCTCAGTCAGTTAAGCGTCTGCCTTCAGCTCAGATCATGATCCCAGCCAATCCCAGGTCAAGCCCTGCATCACATCGGGCTCCCTGCTCAGGGGGAGCCCGCTTCTCCCGCTCCCCCAGCTTGTGCTCCCGCTCTGTCAAATAAATAAATAAAATCTTAAAAAAAAAAAAAAAAGTATGGAGGGACACAGAGGCATTCTATAACTGTTAGTTTCCTCACCACCCCAGCCCACTCTGCTGTCAGGGACAGGCAGTCTCCAATCCAAAGAAGGTTCATAGCAAAGAGATAAAAAGATGTACCAACCTGGCCTTGACCTCTCTGGCTTCAGTGTTTTCAGTCACTGAAACCATTTCTGGGTGATATATAACTCTTTTCCTCTGGTTTTCAAAACAAACAAATAAGGAGACTGTTCAACCTCCTTTGACTTTATTATGAGAGGCAATGAGGTTGAAAATAAAGATCATCTTAGGAGGGAAAATCTGGGTTCCAATCATCCCTGCTCACTGATTTCCTCAGGCTTGCTGGCCTCCAGATGTTCCTTTTGAAGTAATTTCCCTGCCTTACCTCCACTCAGAAAGAAGCTGGATAGGGTGCTCTTTTAGGGCCCCTTCTGGCTACAAGATCTCTGAACCTTAGGTGACTACCAAACAACCCATTAAATGGAAATAAAGCCAACTTCACAAAGAGACTGGTCTTGCCCTCAGAGTATTTTTTTAAAGATTTTTATTTATATATTTGAGAGAGAGAGTAAGAGAAAGTGTGTGCACATCCAGGCATGCAGGCTGGGGCGGGGCGGGGGGGGGAGTGAGGCTTGGGCAGAAGGAGAGGGACAAGCCGTCTCCATGCTGAGTGTGAGCCCCACATGGGGCTGGATCTCATGACCCTGAGATCATGACCCGAGCCAAAGTCAAGAGCCTGACGCTCAACCAACTGAGCCACCCAGGCACCCCTAAGAGTGTTCTAAAGTAGGGCATATAGATGTATAGAACACAAGAAGGCCAGAAGCATTAAATCCAGGCAGGAATGTCCTCAGGGACGTATCAAGAGTGAATCCACATAGAAACAGAGGTCGGGATAGACAGTGGGGAGGGCAGAAATCAGGGGAAATAGCTGTGAGGATCATTAAAAAAAAAAAAAAATCCACCCCCCACTTTTAAAAACCTATTTGGTGGGGCACCTGGGTGGCTCAGTCGTTGAGCGTCTGCCTTCGGCTCACGTCATGATCCCGGGGTCCTGGGATTGAGCCCCGCATCAGGCTCCCTGCTCTGTGGGGAGGCTGCTTCTCCCTCTCCCACTCCCCCTGCTTGTGTTCCCTCTCTCGCTGTGTCTCTCTCTGTCAAATAAATAAAATCTTAAAAAAAAAAACTATTTGGAAACCACTAGATTTTTAGAAAAGTTGCTAAGATGATACAGAGGTTCCTTTAACTAATTTCCCCTAATGTTAACATCTTACATTACCAAGGTAAATCTGTCAAAACTACAAAACCAACATTGGTACATACTATTTACTGAACTCCAGACTTTATTTGGATATCACCAGTTTTTCCACTAATGTCCTTCTTCTGTTTCAGGATCCAATCCAAGATAGCTCATTCCATTCAGGATAAAACGTCGTTTAATGGTGAAAGATTTCTAACATAGAAACAAACAGATCTTAAAAAAAAACAAAAGAACTTTTTTTTTTTTTGCAAACCCTCTCTTCCCATTTTCATGCCCTTTCCTTTCTTCCTGGAGATAATCACCATCATAAACTCCCCACTTATTCTTAGGCATGTTTCTATAGATTCATAAGAAGACAATATAAGCATAAACACTATACATTATTGTTTTCCAGGCTTTAAAACTTACATAAATACTATTCATATCCTTCCAGTAACTTGCTTCTTTCATTCAACATTGTTTTTGAGATTAATCTGTTAAGAAATACAGCGATAGTTCTTTGTACTCCTGTACATAATATGTACGGTATTTCATTCTATGAGTACACCGCTATTATCATTCTCCTACTGATGAACATTTAGTCTGTTTCCTACTTTTCTTTTGCAACAAACATTTTAATGCATATCTCCTGATGCACACAAGAAAGATTCTCCATCTAGGGTTGGAATTTTGGGGTTAAAAGGTGTAACCAAATTGTTTCCTAAAGCCGTTGTACTGATTTACACTCCTTTCGGCAGTGAATGAGTCTGCTGCTCCGTATCTTCACCCACACTTGGAAATTGCATTTATGTTATAAATTAATTTGGGAAGTATTGGCATCTTTGTAACAAGTCTTTCAGGTTATGTACACAGCCATTTTCTCCATTTATTAAGGCTCTTTTTTCCTCTCTACAAAAAAATTCTCATACATTTTTTTAGTTAGGAGTACTTCTAAGTATCTTGAGGCTTTCATTACTATTGAAAATGGGTCCTTTATTGATTTTTCTAATTGGTTATTACCGATGGATAAATTTTTGATATGTTGATTTTGTGTCTAGGGAAACTGGCAAGCTCTTATTGTATATTTTCTACTTAAAAACCCCAGGAAAATCATATTGTAGGCAAAAAGAATATTTTGTCTTTCTTTCCAACAGTAACATAATTTTTCTTATCTCACTGCATTGGCTAGAACTTCCTGTACAATGTTGAAAATAAATGGTAAGAAAGGGCATCTTTATCTTGTTCATGACTTTACTGAAAGGGAGCCGGTTGTCTTATTATTAAGGATAGTTTTTGCTATAATATTTTGATAGCTGCTTTTTATCAAGTTAAGGAAATGCTCTTCTATTCTTAGTTTCCTGAAAAGTCTGTTTTCATCATGAATAAGCACTAAATTCTGACAACTGCTATTCTTGTATTTTATAAATTATAGGTATTACTGACCTGTTAATATGTTTTATTACATTAATATATTTTCTCATACTGGATCACCTTAACTCCTTGCATAAACTCTTAGTCAGAATGTAAATATTTGAAATAGATTTGCAAATATTTCTTAAGTATCTATGTTTATAAATGAGATTGATCTACAATTTTCCTTTCTTGTATTCTTCTTGTCTGGTTTAGGTATTTAGGTTATATTACCATTGTAAAAGTAAATAGCTTGTCTTAATTTTCTATTGTCTTAAATAGTTTGTCAATATTAGGATTATCTACTTCTTATAAGTTGAATAAAGTAGAGATATAAAACATCTAAGCCTGATATTTTGTGGAGAAGTTTTTTCATTTTCAGTTTATGTTCTTTAATGATTTTTACTTTACTGGAGTTTTCCATATCTCTTGAAGTAGTTATGGCAAATTATATTTACCTAGAAAACTATGTCTTTTCCCATTCCAAATTTTGGCATAAAATTCTTCAGAGTATTGTGTTCTGATTTTTATGATCTATTTGTTATCTGCAGTTATATTTCCTTTTCATTCAAAATATTATTTGTGGCTTTTTAGGGGGGGAGTCTTACTAGGGATTTATCTATTTTATAACTTTTTTGATCCTCAAAATTGTTTTCTATTTCATTTCATTTGTCCTCCTTTGTTTCCTTCCTTATTTTGTTCCTTGTCTATCTTGAGAGGGACATGTATAGACAATAATAGCTGCCTCCACATTATTTATTCTCCGTTTGTTCTAACTAACATAACTCCTATTTAGTTTAGGAAGGCAACATGCCAAGCTAAAAAACAGACAAGGTATGCTTCCCAGACTCCCCTGCAGCTAGGAACTGGTATATGTCACAGTTCTCACCGCTGATATCTAAGTGGAAGTCACAGGGTAGGGATTCCAGGAAAGCTCTTTAATTAAAGATAGCAGACCCAGCGGATATATGCCTCTCTTACAACCTGTCCTTTTTCCCATCATGCTTGGAATGTGGACACAAAGCTGGAAGTAAAGCAGCCATCTTTCATCTATGAGGCGGCAGCATGAGTATAAAAGCCAAGTTGAGGTGAATGCGAAGTTAGAAGACCTGGAGGCCCTGAAGGCATCACGGAAGCCCCACATCTGCTTGGACTGTCTAACACCAAACTGCTTGTTACTTCTTGTTCTCTTTGATAAACAACCCAATGCAACCTTAAATGATACAATACTTGACTGACTTGCCCTATTTCAAATTTTGAATAAATTCATTTAAGGCCATAAATTTTCATTAAAGAATAGCTTTATGGACTAAATTAAGAGATCAACTGTGCTGGCCCAGACCAGAAAGACCACCTAGCCAACCTAGTGAAGAGTGATATAAATAAAAATGGCCATGGTTTAAGTCTCTAAGTTTTGGGGTAGTTTGTTATGGTTTAAGTCTCTAAGTTTTGGAGTGGCTTGTTATGCAGCAAAAGCTAAGTAATACAGGAGTGAAGAGTGGGGTGCTGCCATAACAAAACTTAAAAGATGTGGTGTTGGCTTTGAAACAGGGCAGTAGCTAGAAAAGCAGTAAGGAAATAGTGTGCAAAAGCTGAAAAAAAAATGGCAAGAAAAGAGAGCAGGCTTGGAAATGATGACTCATGTTATATAGGGACAGAACAATTGGTGAAACTGAAGCCTACAGTAACTTGAGAGGGGAAAATAAATGAACCTACTGGACTTTCAGTTACAGCTAAGTATATCTCCAGATAGAATTTGGAAAGTGTTAGGTGCTCTTAACTGCATATGATAAATTATAGCAAGACAGAGATGAGCTAAAGAAGGAAATGTTCAGTTTGCAGCCAGAATTTAGATGGAATACAGAAGGCCCAGGACCTGCTGTGTTGGAAAATAAAATTCTCTCCTGTCTCCAGTCTCCTCATATTTAAATAGTCTTCAAGTAAAGGTTCTCAAAAGAGATCCTAGGACAAAGAGCAAATCGAGGGCATGGTCATTTGTCAAGACCTCTGATGGATTTGAGGAAATGCCTAGTATACTTTCATAGCTAGACAAAAAAGGAATCTTTAGGGCATGACAGAAGCCTAATGCCAAATTGCAATGAATAAATCCAGAGAGAAAAACAACTGTATGTGTGGCTTTTGTTGAATGAGGTGGATTATAGTCTGTTATATAGAAAGCCCAAAATGTTTGAAAGAAAACTATACAAGTGAAAGAACCATCAGCTTGGACTAGAGGGACTCGGGTTGACTGAACTTCAAAGAGGTCTTGGGCTCTCAACTATCTATGCCAAGAAGTCAAGTAAGAAAGACACTGAACTGTTAATAAGGCCATTTCTTATGGAAATAAAGCAAAGACTTCTGGGAGTGGTGGGGAAACCAAGGGGCTAGAGAATGGAGTCAAGAGCTTTGGAGAACAATGGACTGGGAGGATACTCCCAGGAAGCAGAATGGAGCCCTAAGCAAGAGTTATTCTTTGCCCTGGAGTAGGGTGACCTGGCAACATTCACCCTGGGGAATTCTAGACTAGTGATTGCTATGTGTCTCCTGTTATTCCATTTTTTGAAGGGAAGTATCTATTCAATTAACCTGTCCCTGTCTCACCATTGCATGTTGGCTGTGTAGGGAGCAGGTGACTTATCATTTTAAATTCACAGATCTCTGGATCAAGAGGAGGCTTACCCAAAGAACGATATGCGAGGAGCCTCATTCACAACCTGATATGATAAAATCTTGAGGTCAAAGGCTTCCAGGCTGATGATATAAGTAGGATGAAACTGAAAGCCTGGGATGAAGATAAGCAAATTTTGCATGTGGGAGAAATGTGAATAATCTGTGGCCAAGAAGCAGGCTGTGGCAGATTCAAAAAGCAGCCACAAATTCTTTCTCTTACCGAAGGGTGGAGTCTATTTCTCCACCCCTTGAATCTGGGCTTGGCCAGGTGACTCCCTTTGGTTAACAGAACATTAGCAAATTTATCACAAGCAGAAGCTTGAAAAGTGTTTGCACAGTGAGGCTTGCTTTCTGGCTACATTTGGAAATAAGACTACCGTGTGAACAGACCCAGAAGACAATAGGGAAGATGAAAGGCAATTTGAAAGAGAACTAAGACATCCAGGAGACAGTTGACTTCCAGATCTAGGAGTGAAACTATCCTAGATAATCTAGCCAGCCACCTGCTGATCACAGATGTACCATAGCATCCAGTCAAGATCAGCTAGCTGAGCTGGTACAGATTTTAGAAACTATCAAGCCAACCTAAATAATCAGGAGCTAAATAAGATGGTGTTTGTTTTAAGTTTTGTAACGCCTTCTTATGTAACAACAGTCAACTGATACAACTATATATTTTTCCTTACAAAATCCATAAATTATCATCTTCCCAACTCTGAATATGGTTTTGATGTCTTCCTCCCCCCTTCCCGCCCACTGAATAGCCTACCCTGTATTGCTATTATTGACTAGTTTTCATTTTAACTGTGATTTTTAAAACACACATACACACACTTAGAAATTTTTTTCATAGTTAATAGTTAAATAAAAATATTTCATCAATTTCTGTGTTCACCATTGTTTCTTATATTGTGTATCTTTTCCATTGTCTAATTTTTTTCTTTCTAAAGTATATCTTTTATAAACTATTGGAACTACATCAAAATAAAAAGCTTCTGCACAGCAAAGGAAACAATCAACAAAACTAAAAGGCAACCTACTAAATGGGAGAAGATATTTGCTAATGACATATCTGATAAAGGGTTAGTATCCAAAATATATAAGAATTTCTAAAACTCAATACCAAAAAAGTAAATAATCCAATTAAAAAATGGGCAGAAGACATGAACAGACATTTCTCCTAAAAAGACATCCATATGGCCATGAGACACGTGAAAAGATGCTCAACATCACTCGGCATCAGGGAATTGCAAATCAAAACTACAATGAGATATCACCTCACACCTGTCAGAATGGCTAAAATCAACAACACAAGAAACAACAGGTGTTGGTGAGGCTGTGGAGAGAAAGGAACACTCGTGCACAGTGGTGGGAATGCAAACTGGTGTAGCGACTGTGAAAAATAGTGGAGGTTCCTCAAAAAGCTAAAAATAGAACTACCTTACGATCCAGCAATCACACTACTGGGTATTTACCCAAAGAATACAAAAACACTAGTTTAGAATAAGCGTACCCCCATGTTTACAACAGTATTATTTACAATAGCCAAGATATGGAAGCAGCCCAAGTGTCCATTGATAGATGAATGGAAAAGAAGATAATGGAATACTGCCATAAAAAAATGAAATCTTGCCATTTGCAATGAGATGGATGGAGCTAGAGAGTATAATGCTAAGGGAAATAGAGAAAGACAAATACCATACGATTTCACTTATATGTGGAATTTAAGAAAAAGCAAACAAGCAAAAGGAAAAAAATAAGAGAAAGAGAGAGCAAGAAACAGATTTTTAATTATAGAGAACAAACTGTTGGTTACCAGAGGGGAGGGGGGTGGGGGGGATGGGTGAAATAAGTGATGGGAATTAAGGAGTGCACTTGTGATGAGCACCAGGTATTGTATGGAATTGCTGAATTACTATATTATACACCTGAAACTAATTAACAGTGTATGTTAACTGGAATTAAAAGAGAAACTTAAATTTAAAAATTTTTTTAAATAAAAATAAAATTTTTTAAATAATTTTTTAAATAATATTTTAAATTTTTTTAAATAATAAGAATTTTTAAATAATAATAATAGTTCTTTTAGTGAGAGTCTTTGTGTTTCTACTCATGGTCTTTGATTTTCACTCATTCTCCTAGGATAGTTTATCTAGGTATAGTATTCTAGGTTCAACACGTAAAAGTTGTTTCTACTGTCTTACCTTTCTTGCTGCTAATGAAACATGTAGCAATGTGTCATCTATTTATACATAAGTTATATCTTTAACTCTGATTCATCATTCTTGTTATGGACTGCATGTTTGTGCCCCTCTGAAACTCATATGTTGAAGCCCAAACCCTCAAAGTGACTCTGTTTGGAGACAAGGATCTTATGGAGGTAATTAAGGTAAATGAGGTCATGAGAGTAGGGCCCTGATCAGATAGGATTAGTGTCCTTAAAAGAAGAAACAGGAGAGAGTTCATTCTAGTATGAGGACACAGTGAGAAGACCACCTGGAGGAGAGCTCTCACCAGAAACCAAATCGGTTTTGAGTGAGAGCTTTCCAGCCTCCAGAAGTGTGAGAAATAAAGTGCTGTTGTTTGGGCCACCCGGTCTATGGTGTTGTGTTATGGCAGCCTGAGCACACTCATACACTCATCTTTCTCCTCCTTGATATTCTACAGTCTCACTATAATATGTCTAGTTGTGGATTCGCTTATATTTAACCTTCAGAGTTTTAGGAGGCCTCTTTGATCTAAGAACTCATTTGTTACTCAACTCTGGAAAATTATTAGCCATTTATTTAAATGTTGCTTCTCTTTTACTCCCTCTGTTCTCTATGTAACTTTTATTAAAGGACGGTAAAGGCTGTCTGTTCACCTTCCATATCTGTAACTGCTCTTTCATATTTTTTTTACATATTTGTATTTCCGTGCTGCGGCCAGGGTAAGTTTCTCTGTACTGTTTTCCAATTTGTTAATCATGCTTCAGTGGTATCTAGGCATCAGTATTGCCTATTACATCTTTATTTCAATAACTACTTTTTATTTTACATTTTAATTTTTCTTTATATATACCCAATCTTGTGTTAATTATACTTTTTTCCATAATTTCTTATTTTTTTAATGAAAGTAATGCCCTTTTTTTTGAAGGGGTACATCCTCTACCTACTTACTATAAAGTCTTTTTCAGACTATTCTATAAAATGAATTTCATTTGGGACAATTTCCTAGTCTTACAGTTGATTCTCTTACCTGTATTGCTTGATTTGTCATTTGCAATTTTGGAGTTGCAAGCTCCTTTTGAGTTTGTTCTTGTCCTTTTGTTATTTTGTCCCCCTCACTCCTCACCCATTTCTCCTTGACCCTCCAGGGGCTCCAGTGCAGCAGCAGGTTTGGGGTTACATGGGAACATGGCAGCCACAGTCAACAGAACCAACAAGCAGCTGGGCTCAGTTCCTAGTAGCAAGGCCATGTACTTGTTCCTTGCGTTCCTCAGCCCAAAACTTCTTCTTCTTTGTCTTCCAACCAGGCCCAAACTTCTGTTGTAGCCTCAACCAGCAGGCTGACAGTCCTCCTTCCCTCCCACCCCCAGGCTTCTTTTATGACTTGGTGAGCTTTCCTTCAGCCCTTGGCTTCAAGCTTGACTCTGGTTTCTCAATGCCTGCAGAGCACTTTTGGTCCCTCTATTTCATAGTTGCCAAACTCTTTTTTTTTTTTTAAAGATTTTATTTATTTATTTGAGAGAGTGAGAATGAGAGAGAGAGAGAGCACATGAGAGGGGGGAGGGTCAGAGGGAGAAGCAGATTCCCCGCTGAGCAGGGAGCCCGATGAGGGACTCGATCCCAGGACTCCAGGATCATGACCTGAGCCGAAGGCAGCCGCTTAACCAACTGAGCCACCCAGGCGCCCTAGTTGCCAAACTCTTAGCCACTGCCTCTCTCCAACCCAGAGCTAGCAAGCATCAGTCCATGATCACCTTTTTTGCAATTCTCATTTTTATGATCCACAGAGATGATTAGTTCTTATCTGAGGCTGGTTAGGTCCACTTTTTTTCCTCTTTCCTTTTGTCCATAAGGGATATGAATTTAGAGCAGAAATGGTTTTCAAAATGTAAACAAATGTAAATTACCAATCTGGTCCTCCTTCCCAAAGCTGCATGTGCCCCCAAAATGAAACTTTAAAAAGGGAGGAGGGGATCATTTGTGAATGTCAATCATTTCTCTCTGGACCTACAGAAGCATCCTTACCTCACTAAAGGCTCTCTGTTCAAAAGATAAGCATGGTGCTGAAGGCAAACAGACCCAACCCTGCTCCCTGCCACGCCACCCAGAAGATTTGGAAACTTCTCCTTTGACATCAAGGTTTTCACAGATCAAACCAACTAAAACAGAGGACTTTGGCAAGAACTTAAAAGACTAATATAATCTTTCCCATTCATTCAAGAGTAAAAATCAAATGGAAAGAGGAAACAGTAAATACCATGATGTATCCTATCTCAAAACTACAAGTCCATCTTTTTGGGACAGAACTCGGTACATTGGGGCATGGACACCTGAGTCTCCAGTGTCTGTGATGTTGTCCTAATACAGTAATTAGATAAATAAAGAAAGATAACTTAGTCTGGAACTCATAAATGAAGAGCCCACAACACTGAAGGAGCTTTCCTTCCCTTTGACCTAAAAAGGAACTCTTCTTTGCCTGTGAGCATATAAGGAGAAATTTAGCTTTCATTTGGAATGTTTTCCTCTGTCATCTACCACTTCGACTCTCTCATCTGTGTATCCACTGGGATCTTCCCAGTATTGGTCTTACCAGAACATCAGGTAGGATGAGATGAGGCACTTCAATCTCAGTGCTAACCACCAGGAGTTTACTTTGTATGAGTGCTTATTTTTGTTTTTGCTTTTGTTAGTCTACCCTGACACAGCCAGTTTTCCTGGCTACATTTAGCTACACTACCCATTCAAATAGCACCTATTGATAATGATAATAACAGCTCCTATTTAATGGGGACCTTCTATATGCATGACAATACATTTTACATGGCCTATTTAATCTTCACAAAGGCTAATCATGCAAAGTAGGTGATGTTATTCTCATTTTTCAGCAACAGAAACAGGCTTAGAGAAGGTAAGTGATTTCTCAAATCACACAGGCTGGAGCTTGAATTTGGATATGACTCCAAAACCCATACTGTTTTTGTATTGCAATCTGATACCTGTTCTTTGGTATATAGAAATTATGTGTTATGGGCTATGGCCCCAAGTTTTCAATGCTGAGGCAAGGCCAGCCTAAAACAGCCTGTGCTGGGTCTGTCACCCTGGCCTGTATATATTCATGTCCCCCTCCCACCTCAACTCTGTCAATTGTCCCTCAGGGCCATTAGCAGGACAACTCTAAGCTATAGGCAGAATACAGACAGAGGAACTTTTGGGTCCCTATTGGTATTGGATTCTGGGCCCCTCTCAGTCAGTGCCCTGAAGCTTGGTAGTTTTATTGCTGCAGCTGGAGCTCTGGGGTTCTGTCTGCTTGTGAAGCTTATTTTTATCACTTGCAGTGTTGCCCAGATCCTGTGGTATTGACCTTGGCCCTGAAGATGGCATAATAGCAAAATGCAGAGTGGAACTTGGAAGAACTAAGAGGTCTCCAGAGTAGGAGAGGCCTCAGAGTACTAAGGAAAAGAAAATTGGAGCTGGTTCCCCAGAAATGTGGATGGGCTCTAACTTTTCACTCACTCCTTCAGCCTCTTATGTAATTCCCCAGACAACCTGAGATGGCCCTAGCCCTCATTCACCAAAATGCTTCTCCCCAGGCCATACTGAAATCTCTTTTCCAGTCAAGCTGGCTTTCAAAAGCTTCCTTTAAATCTTCTCTCGATGGCCTTATTGGATCCTAGGAGGTGGGCTGGGCAGGGGATAACCATCCCATCCAAATAATAAGACTCGGAAAGGCTGAGATATTGGCTCATTAGCAGCAGAGTCAGAACTAAAACCCTGTCTTCTTGACCTAAATCCAGTCCTTTTGTTGCTCAAACCAGGACATTATTTATCGTCCTTCCTCTGATCTGATCTTAGCCTCCCTAACATCTACCTCTACAACTGCTTTTGACTGGGGCCTCATTTTTCGATTGGATTACCCCAACAACCTACTTAGTCCCTCTACCTTAAACCGAGCCACCAGCATCCATCCCCAAGTCGTTTTCCACTTCAACCAAGGGATCTTTCTAGAAAGCAAATCTGGTCATGGCACTTCCCCAGGTAAGATCTTTCCATGGTTCTCTACAGTTTTTCAGGATGAAGTCCAAATTCTCTAGAATGGTGTAATGTGACCTTGGCCCAACTTGGTTTCACTAAGTACCACCCACATCCTCACACATTCCCTCCCCTCTGTACCTGCTGCTCCATCAACTTGGACCAGCTTCTTCCCACTTGACCTCCAGAAACATCCTTACCTGTTGTCTGTGTAACCCGTCTTATGGTAGGTTCTCCCAGAGTGCCCTCCACCTGTCTTGTTTAGGAAACTCTCATAGAACCTTTCTTATATATCTCATCCACCTCCAGGAGTTCCTTGAGGGTTGTATATTGTCTTTATCTGGGTCCCCTGAATGCAAAAGAAACTCTAGACTATACAGTAGTGAGTTAATAAATGATCTCTGGCTGAGGCCTTGGCTCCTCAGCCTTTGGGTGTCCTTCCTTAATATAAAGCCTCAGATTTGCCCTGCCCCAAACCTTCAGGTATTTGATGCAGGCCTTCAGACAAAACCAACACAACCTCTAATCCACTTCTTTCTGATAGGCTTGCCAACACAATTACTAGAAACTCTGGTTGGGGAGTCCAGAATCAGATTAAATCAATATATGATTGCTCACCCACTGTGTGCCATGAACTCTTCTGTCCCCTCCAATTAAAAAGGTATCCCTTAGAAGACAATGTGTGGAAAGGTCAAAGAGCATAGCCCTTTTACCAGTCAAATATGGGATAGGCCTGTCACAGCCCAATCCCCCGAAATCCCTATAATTAATTATTTGTGTGCACATACAAATTTTATATCCGTCTTTCCCAGTTTTTACTATGAGGCTATTTCTATAATAGTTTAGAGGACACCCTCTGCTTGGTTTCAAATCCTAGCTCTGTCATTTGCTAGTTATGTAACTATGTGTACATTATAAAACTTCTTTCTCCCTTGGTTTTTTTTTTTCCATCTATAAAATGGAGATAATAGTACTTGTACCTTATAGGATGCTGTAAGGGTTAAATGAAATAATGCATTCAGAGCACTTAGCAAACTGGGCATAGCAGTCACTCAATAAATGTTAGCTAGAGTAGAAGCCCTTTTAAATAACTTCTGCTTACCAGAATCACCCTTATTGCCAATACTTGTCATTCCTCTCTATAAGATACTGATTAATGCCACATCATGCTGAATGCTCAGGGCTAGTAGATTACTCCCTAATTCTCTAGTCTACCTGCACATTTCTACCCTTTCCAGGTAAGCTGTTTGCAAGAGTGAGTTGCTTGTCCCCAAAACCCTTTGTGCTGACTGTATTTATCACAAAAATGATATAACCAAATTTATATATAAAATTTCCATATTATATAAAGTAATTAAAATATGAATATAAAAGCTAAGTTTCTGTGAAAATTAAATGATAGAGATGAATTGCTTAAAAAACTACTATTGAGGGGTACCTGGGTGGTTCAGTCAGTTAAATGTCCGATTCTTGATTTGGGCTCAGGTCATGATCTCAGGGTCATGAGATGAGTCCCGCCTCAGGCTCCACACTGGGTGTGAAGCCTGCTTGAGATTCTCTCTCTCCCTCTTCCCCCCACCGCCCCCATTTGCATATGCGCTCACGCTCTCTCTCTCTCAAACAAAACCAAACAGAACAAAACTACTATTGAATTAGGTGCGGATGAAACAACTGTAAAAATTTGAGAGAAAAACTATTAAAAATCTAAAAAGTTCTGCATTCCAATTGCTTCAAAAGTGTCTAGGTTCCAAAAAAAGGGGGGAAGGGGATCTAAGTTCCATTCTACACTGAAAAAATTCCAACTGGAAAGTACAGAAAATGTGTCATAGACATGGTGTATCCAAGAAAGATAACACAGACTCCCACTGGAGGGTGCACTGGCAAAGAGAAGGTACCGGTGAAAGTTTGGCAACTACACGTTTAATATCATGTTTGAAGTTAAAATGTTTAAAGTATGTATGCTTCAAGTTTTCACCAGCTGTTTCAAACAGTCCATCAATTACTCATCCTCATCATACCTCCAACACAGTCTATTCCTGATTATTTCAGACTCCAGATCCATGACAGGCTTAAATTCTTCCAAACATATGGTTACTAAAATAACATCGCTTAAGTCAGTTCAGCCTGAATCAATCATGTCATGTGTCAGCCATTTCCAAAAATCTAATCCATGTTCAGATCTTCATCTGTGCCCTCACACAAGACATTAAAAGGACTGTCCAAATACCACTATCATATAAAGAGCTTCTATAACTTGAGAAGAAAAAGGCAAATAGTTTGAGAGAAAAATGAGCTAAGGACAAGAACAGACAATTCACAAGTAGCCAAAAAACACAGAAGCATGACCAATTTAAACTAGAGGTAAGTAAAAATGAAACTAACAATGAGATAGCATTTACTACTCATTAGATTCACAGAAGTTTAAATAAGGGGTATCATCGGGCTTTGCTAAGTGTAGGCATCATAATTGTTACCAGTCATTTCCTGTAGGTAAGAGAAGCAGTAAGTTCATATCCATATATAAATTAAGTGATGGGATTTTCAATATTTTCAGATGCAGCACAATAAAAAGCAAAACTCCCCCTCAGAAGGAAGAAGGAACCATACTAGGCCTTAAATGCAATTCTAAAGCTAAATTTCCAAAGACATTTTGAACAATGGCTGCGTCCCTGGAGTAAGAGGGGGTAATACATGCTCTCCAAAGAAGACTGCTTTAAAGGACATCAGCGATGTGGACTCTGACTTCCGGCATACTGGATAAAACACCCTCCTCCAACCGTGCAGTCCCTTCTTGGAGGGCATGGCAGCACTCCTCCCCTGGGGGGCCCAGCACAGGGCTCCTGACCAGAGGCTTGACGGAAGCCATTACCCTGAGCAACAGCACTGCTCTCTTCTCAACCTGTGGCCTTTGCCCACACCCTTGTGCACAAGGCTTGGACTACACTGGGGTGGACAGTGTGCCTCTCACATTCTTTGATCAGAGCACTGCTATGTCTCTGACCTCTCATGCTTGAAACAGACTTGCTGGTATTTGAGCCCTTAGGACACCCAGCGCCTGCAATAAAACAGAGACTCAGCTTCTCTTGGAGACCCACTGAGCCAAGGACATAGTGTTCTATCTATACAATGAAATGCAGATTTCCCAATAAAAGGCAAAATTCTTGACTTCAGGAGGTTGAATAGGATGGAAAAGAATTCCAGCTGGTTAAATTTATGGCACTGAAAAAAAGCCCTGTCTGAGAATAATTCTTGTGTCTGAGCCCAAGATGCTGTAATCTTGCCACGGATTGTTAAAATATTCACTCACAGCATGCTCTGATCCTCAAAGCTGTGCCCTGAGACAGTCTAAATCGGTCAATAAACATAGTGGTCCGGTCTTGCTGCCTCTGCTTCTGAAGTTAAGAATATTTTAGCTGAACCAGTGCCAGGGCAAAATGTACAGGAGGCCATATTTAGTTAAAAACTGGTTGGATGCAATGTGATTACATGTTAAGATCATGAAAGAAATGTCCTCCTTCTTGCTCTATGTTTGCAAGAGGAAAGCTGTAAAATACTAGCCAGCTGGGGCCCTGCAGGCCTAACACGGAGGGCTCTGGAGCAAGGCAGCTGGTCCACACCCTGAGCACCATCACTTCCAGCTATGCGACCGTGTGTGAGTATCCTGCTGCCTCTGTCCCTCGGTTGCCGCATCTGATATAGGGTTACCAACAGAGCTCACCTCACAGGGTCATCATAAGGGGCAAATGAGGTCATCCATTTAAAGTGCTGCCCTCCCAGCAGGCCCTCAAGTTTTAGTTAGCACTACTGGAAGGAAGGAGGTGGTAGGGTTGGAAATGTGCAAGGGCCCAAGGGTCTATCACTGTTTGACAGCCCAGGTAGGAGGCATTCATATACTCTGCTCAAGCTGTGTTCTGGCCATTCCACGTGTTTGGCCACTTCCAGCTGGCATTCACCACATACCTCTTTGTGAGCCTGTCTTCTCCCTAAGCAGATCATGAGCTCCTGGAGACAGGGACAGTGTTCTAACGTACACAATGAACACTTGGTGGACGCTGCTTCCTGTTCATATGCAGAGTAGACTGGACTCAAAATATTAATCATACAAACTCCATCTAAATGGGCTTCTCTAGAAGCGCATCTAGATCTTGCAGGACATGTTCATCAAAATCAGAGAAGGATACAGGTTTCTGTGATTCACTGGGCAACAACACCATGGAAGGTGCCATCTCTCCTGCAGGCAGGGGAGCTCTCTGGTTGCCCTGAGTCAGCGCATCCCCTCTGCCTGCTCCAGAGCTCCAGGCCAGGAGGACCCCATGCAGAATCTGGGGCACCCATTGGTGTCCTTCCCAGGAAAGTCTTTAAGGTTGTGTTGGCTCAGTGTCAGCTATGTGGACGCCCTCTGGTGCCACCTGGAAGATTTAGAGATCAGCTCCAGGTCACAATCCTTCCCTCTCGCTCTGACTTTCAGGCCATGTGTTCTAAAACTACCAAATTGTGCAATTTAAGTTGGAGAATTCTGTGTCTTTGGAGGTCATCTGTTCAGTCAGCAGGCTTCCCTGAGGGCCTACTACATTCCTGGTACTGACAGTGAGGCACAGAAATGCAGCAACTACCTTGAGCTCACACAGTTAGGGAGCTGCAGGGCTGGGATCAGGCCTGCAACCAGCCTTGTCCGGCACGGCACAGACACTGTTATCAAGACGCTTGCTGACCCTTTGCCTCACTTACTCTCTTCTCCAGCTTTATGGCTCTTGCACATGTCACACTTACCACCGAGATTCAAAAGATCTAGACTAACTGGATCTTGCCTGTTTCAAACAGTCTTCTGGACCAGTGTGGATATGACAGGGAGGTACCAACCCCTGATGCCTAATAAAAACAGTGACGTTCAGGCTGGGCTTAATCGTGTCCCTTTCAGCACAACCTGCCTCCTCCTCCCTGGCCTGGTTGCTGCCTCCCTTCTTTTCCTACTTTCTCTCCCATGTGCCCGGTCAGGTATTCCATGGGCTCCCCAACTCAGCCCCAAACTGAGCCTCCCCTCCTCAGTTCTCTGCCTATGCTTTACAGTGGGCTGCCTCAGATCAAAAGCCTCAGAGTCTTCAGCGGGGGAAGGACATAGAGTACTGTGATGAAAAATACAGGCTCTGGGTTCGAATCCTGAATCTGTCTCTGCCAGGTGTAGGACCTATGAACACGTTACTTAATCTACCTCTATCTCGGTTTCTCCATGTGCAAAATGAGGATAAAAACAATACCTAACAGGGGTGCCTGGGTGGCTCAGTTGGTTAAGGGTCTGCCTTCGGCTCAGGTCATGATCCTAGGGTCCTGGGATCGAGTCCTGCATCAGGATCCTTGCTTGGCGGAGAGCCTGCTTCTCCTTCTGTCTGCTGCTCCCCCCTGCTTGTGCACGCGCATGCTCTCTCTCTCTCTGACAAATAAATAAATAAAACCTTAAAAAAAAAAGAAAACATAATACCTAACAAAAAGGAAGGTATTTTTCCAACAAATGGGGCAGGAACAACTGAATATCCATAAGAAGAAAAGAATCTTGACCCCCACTCACCACCACTTCACATCTTACACAAAGATTAATTGGAGAGGGATGACAGACTAAGCATTAAAAACTAAAGCTATAAAGCTTGTAGAAGATGACCTTTATGAGGGGGTTTCCACAGTTTTTGAGGACACAGAGAAAAACAGCTTTAACAAAAATAATGATAAATTAGACCTCATCAAAACTTAAACCTTCTGTTCATCAAAAGACACCATTAAGAAAATGAATAGGCGAGCCACAAGTAGGAAAAAGATTTGTTTATCATGTATCTAACAAAGAGCTGTATTCAGAATAAAGAAAGAATTTCTACAATTCAATAATAAAAAGACAACATGATTTTTAAGTGGGCAAAATATTTGAGTAATACTTCAAAAAGAAAGATATACAGACTGTCAACGAGCACATGAAAAAGTGATTAAGATGATTACTCATTAGGGAAATGTAAATTACAGCCATTTTGGGACACTGCATTCCAACAAATGGCTAAAATTAAAAAGACTGACAACACCAAATATTGATGAGGATATGGAGCAACCAGACTCTCATACATTGTTTTGGAAGTGTAAAAATGGTACAACCAATTTGGCAGTTTCTTACAAGACTAAACCTAGACCTATTGTATGGCTCAGGGATATTTTCCTCCTAGGTATTTACCCAGGAGAAATGAAAACATATAACCTCTAAACCCTCAGCCTGCAATAAGGCCCTGGCATTCTAGCCTCATTCTATTATGGCCCTACAGAAATACAGAAATGCTTTGCTACCGTCAAACCAGACTATTGCTTAACCCCTGACACAACAGACACCTCTCATCTCCACAACCTTTCCTCCTCTCCAGGAATCTATTCCTGGGTGGCTAAAGCCCAGGCCATAGGTCCGAGCCGTTCTGCATATGACCAGAAGTTGGTCAGAAAACTTCTGGCCTTAACAGACATGCTCAACGTCACTCATCATCAGGGAAATACAAATCAAAACCACAAGGAGATATCACCTCACACGTGTCAGAATGGCTAAAATTAACGACACAAGAAACAACAGGAGTTGGTGAGGATGCGGAGAAGGGGGAACCCTCTTACGCCATTGGTGGGAATGCAAGCTGGTGCAGCCACTCCGGAAAACAGTATGGAGGTTCCTCTAAAAGTTAAAAATAGAACTACCCTACGACCCAGCAACTGTGCTACTAGGTATTTACTCAAAGAATACAAAAATACTAATTTGAAGAGATACATGCACCCTGATGTTCACAGCAGCCTTATCAACAACAGCCAAACTATGGAAAGAGCCCAAATGTCCATCGACTGATGAATAGAAAAGGAGAAGTGGTATATACACAATGGAATCTTATTCAACCATCAAAAAAATGAAATCTTGCCATTTGCACTGAGATGGATGGAACTAGAGAGTATTATGCTAAGCGAAATAAGTCAGTCAGAGAAAGACAAATACCATACTATTTCACTCATATGTGGAATTTAAGAAACAAAACAAATGATCATAGGGGAAAGAAAAGAGAGAGGAAAACCAAGAAACAGACTCTTAACTATAGGGAACAAACTGATGGTTACCAGAGGGGAGGCAGGGGGAGGGGAGGAGGTGGGGGAGGGGTGTTAGATGGGTGATGGGGATTAAGGAGGGCACTTGTTATGATGAGCACCAGGTGTTGTATGTGAGTGTTGAATCATTAAATTGTACACCTGAAACTAATATTACACTATAGGTTAACTAACTGGAATTTAACTAAAAATTAAAAAAAAAAACTTTTGGCCTTGAAAGATCCAAGATCCCAGGCTCCTGAAGATATTCACCAGGGCTACACAGCACAGAAAGCACCTACCCCTTCTTTCCTTCATTCATTCACTCTCTAACTCACTTGCTAAGTACTTATGATGTGCCAGATAATCTGAGGGCTGCAAAAGAGGTAAAATGACAGCAGCCCACCCTGAAGAAACTCACGTCAGTCCAAGAGTGAGATGGCAGAAGAGTCCTAACTCACGGTAGGTCTTGGCCTGAAGGTGGCAGCACCAGAAATCTCACTCAAGGTTCACTCCAGACTGGGACTGGTGAGACTGTAGTACAATCCCCGTAGCAGTTCTAAAACATGGCCTCAAAATCTCTGACACTACCCCATTCAGGTAGGGAGAGCCGATGTTCCCTTCCCCTTGAATGTGGGCAGGCTCGTGATTGCTTTCACCAAGAGAGTATGGTGAAAGGGACACTCTGCGACTTCTGAGGTCAGGTAATAAAAGACCAGACAGCTTCCACCTGGCTCTCATGGAATGCTCATTCTCCAAATCTCCTCCCTCCGCAAACCCAGTCACTGGGCTGCGAGGAAGCCCAAGCCACAAGGAGAGGCCACCTGTGGGCGCTCTGGCTACATGCATCCCCGCTGAGCACAGGCACAAGATTGTAAGGGAAGACGCCCCCAGAGGATTCCAGCTCCCACCCATTTGAGGCATGTGACCCATTCACAACTTCCCAAGCCATCCCCACCCTGTCCCGTTCAAATTCCTGACCCACAGAGCTCCTGAGCGTAATAAAACAAATGCTCTTCTATGCTGCTAAGACTGGGGGTGTTGTTTTGTTACCGGCAATGGATAACTGGAACAACACTTTCAAAAGCAGGAGCTACTCATGGCAGGGCCCTGGGCAGTCCAGGCTAGGGGTTTAAAGTCAACAAAGAGTGACACCCTTCCAAGATTATATCCCTTTTAAAATGTTATCCCACTTATCAAGTTTACAATATCTTCACTTAGTCAACATTCAACAAATATGTACTGAATGCCCGGTATGTGACAGTCACTGATCTAGCATTACATAAAAATCCCTGCTCTCTAGGAGCTTACCATCTAGTAGAGAAAAGAGACAATGAGTGGGACAAATAGGTAAAATAGAAATCATGCTGGATAGGGGTTAAGTACAAGGAGAAAAATGAAAACCAGGAGAGGGGACATGAAATGTTGGGGGTGGGGGTGAAATTGTAGAAAGAGTGTCCAGGAAAGGTCTCATGGAGAAGGGGACTTGAATAAAGTCCTGTTGGGAGGACTGGGCTGGGAATTACCAGGCCCCCTCGGTTGTTCCCTTCCTGTATCAGCTGCTTACACCACGTCGCCTAGATAGACCTCACAATAATCCTTAGGGCCGAGGAACTGGGGCTTCTCTAAAACGTCAACTCTTAAGGATGATGTGATGCCAAAGGAGAAGGGCCCTCAGAGCCACCTCATTCTTCAGTGGGAATGCTTCAGTGGGAATGGTGTTCCAGCTGGTCTAAGACTTAACATGAGATCTGCCTATCTGCCCAGTCCCATGCTCTTCTTCCTTCTCTCTACTGGCTCCTTGAAAACCACTTTCCCTTGGTAACTAAGTTCTTTGTCCCTCGGCTGCATCACCCTGGCCAGATGCACCTGATCCTCCACAGCAGTCTGGAACCAGTCACCAGCATCCCCACCAGTGGCACTACCACCGCGCAAATGTCTCCAGCAGCAGCCCCGCCACAGTGCAGTCTACGATGCAGGAAATGGATATTTTCCATTTTCTCTTAACCCCTCTGGTGTGAGTTGAATTGTATCCTTCAAAAAGTCATACTGAACTCTCAACTCCACCACTAACCTGTGAAAGACCTTATTTGGAATTAGGATCTTTGCAGATGTAATCAAGTTAAGATGAGGTCATACTGGATTACAGTGGGTCCTAATTCAATGCCTGGTATCTTTCAAGAAGAGTGAAATTTGGACACAGACACAGAGAGAAGGCCATATGAAGATGGTGGCAGATTAGATGATGCATGTAGAAGCCAAAGCATGCTTGGAAATGCCAAGGATTGCTAGCACATCATCAGAAGCTAAGAGTCAAGGAAGTACTCTTCCCTAGAGTTTTAAGAGGGAACATGGTCCTGCTGACACATTTATTTCAGACTTCTAGCCTCCATAGCTATAATTGAATAATTTCCTGTTGTTTTAAGCCTCCCAGTTTGTGGTGCTTTTGTTATGGCAGCACTAAGAAACTAGTACACCCTTCTATATAAAAAGTCTGGAGCCATCCACGGACACGGTCTTTCTCCCTGCATTTCCAGGTCCACCCAGCTCAGAAGCAGCTCCTGCCTCCCCCACTCCTTCAGACCTACCTGCATTGCATATGCAAAGACCTCCCACAGAGCCCGGAAGAAAGCCAGTGAGAGGCCAACCATCCCCAGTGCTTTCAGTACAATTTGCTGACCAGTTGGTCTGTGTCTTGCTGTAGGCGCAACCTATTTTATAAGGTTTGGCTCCAACCAGTCTAGAATCTGTTTTTAATCCTCATGAAGACTGACTGAAGGGCCCTCTGAAAGGTCTCAAGGAAGAACCACCCATGGGAGATAGATCACTCCCGTGGGTCTAGTAGTGGCCTGTTAAATGGGAATCATCCCACTAAAAGGCTATTGGGCAATATGGACCAAAGGAAAAAAAAAAAAAGAGGATCATACCTTTCGACCTGGTAATGCTGTTCTTGGAATATAGTCCAAGGAAATGACACAACAGAAAAAAATACACCATTTGCACAAAGATAATTATAGCTATGTTATTCACAATAGTGGGATAAAACTGGAAACATTAATTGCAGAGCAGTTAAAAGAGAGTACCATAATAAGACCTAACATTTCCTAAACCCTTAGTATATGGCAGGCACTATGCCAAGCACTTCCCTTGGATCATCTGGTATAATCCTCACAAAACCATTATGACATATCTGTATTATCCCCATTTTACAGATAAAGAAACGTGTTCAAAGGTCATACAGCTAGAAAGTGGCAAGTGACTGCTATTTTATGTCCTCTGCTTACAGTCATGACTATTGCTGGCCATGTGAAATTGGGCAAGTTCTTTTTAATTTTCCTAAATTTCAGGCCATCAGCTATAAAGTGGGAACAGGAATAACACCAAATGATTGACAAAGATTGAGTACAAAATGTGCAAAAACACTAAATAAACTTGAAAGCATTATCCAAATGAAAAGGACTCACAGCCACTCAAGGGTAACTCCAAATATCTTATGTGGCAGGAGTCTAAACTGTAGCCTATTTTGCATGCCAGGTTGAACAGTCTGAAATTTTATCTTTTATGTAGAAGAGAATCAACATTGCTTTTTAAGCCAGGGGTGTTGTAAGCAGGTCTGTGTTTTAATGCTGTTTTAAGGTGCAATAATATAAAGTTATCACAGAGTGACAAAATTGGAACCTTATCTATTTCTGACCCTAAACAAGTTTTATGAGTTCTCTCTAGTAAAAGCCCTGGTCTGATTCCTCCAGAGGGTGTGCAGACTGGGCCTCGAAGCAGCATTCTCCTTAATTCACTGATTTTCTGCAAGAAAGGAAGAATGCAAAGATCCCAGAGCACTGAAAGAGGTGGGGTGGGGGGAGGTTCTGATGGCATTTAGAGAGGACTCTCCTGGCCCTTCCCTCATTGGGTGGTCGTAAGGATGGAGTGAACATGTTCTGCCAGCAGTAAGGGCCTATACATGTATACGGGAGGGTTGTCTTTGTCGCCAGGTCCCAGGGGCCCGGCACCATCAGATTTCAGGCAATTACGCCATTGGTTCCACTGACCGGGGTCTGGCAAAGTCCCACAACCCCGCAGCCATCCCAGTGAGTCAGGCTGAATAAAGAAAGACAGGAGGGCCAAACAATCCAAAGCATCACCCAGACCCGGCAGTTAGCTCCTCCTTGCTCCAGAGCAAAATCAAGAGCCTGGCTTCCTGAGTCACCCCTACTCATCCTCCAGTCCAGAAATAACTGTAGAGGGAGAAAGTGACAGACACTCCCTCTCCACACCCTAGTCTTCTAGTGGATTTTCTCATCGTGTTTGCAATTTGTTTGGCATTTCTCCATAGACTTGTCCACATTCCCTGCTTTGTATCCTTCAAAATACCCCCTTATCTACCCCAACTCAGGGGAGAGAGTGAGGGGCTTCATGTAAACCTCACACCGTTGGGAGGTTGTGAGCATCTCCATGTTAGAAATGAGGAGATGAAAATTTACAGTAACTAAATAATTTCCCAGGGTCACCCATCTAATAAGTTGTTGGGCTGGGATTCAAAACTGCATCTCTTAATGGCAGAGCCCAGTCCCTCCCATCCAGCATACATCCAGCTCTCCTAATCAATGAGGAAAAGCAGCCAAGATGGACTCTGCAATCCGCCTGCACGAAATCCATCTGCTGCACCCCACCACCATGGCGCTACATGGTCAACACTATCTGACCACACACGTGAAGGTCTGAAGTTCATATTCAGGAGCCAGATGGGCCAGGCCCTCCTGCTCCACCTCTCACACACACAGAGACGCCCCCTCTGTAGGAGACCATGGCCCAGGAAAGGGGTCAGTCAAGCCCTTTTGGAACACCAGCACGGGGCCAGCATCTGGATGCCTAAGTTCCTGGGCGTGGCAGCCACTGTACCAACCACAACCCTCTGGAAAAGGACAGTAATTAGGAAGCAGCGCCCCACAGACCAAACTTAAGTCATGTTTCCAAAGTGGCCTCCAAAATGAGAGATGAGCCTGCGCCTGCAGTGACAGCACTTGGGCCCAACTCCTCCATACCACCTCCATTTCCTCTGGGCCCCTGACAAAACTATAAAGGGAGTTTGGCAGAGGCACCATGAACATGCATAGCTGTTTCCATCCAGCCATAAATGTTTAGAGCCATCCATTACATGCCTGACGGGAGATGGGAGGTGGTGCTATTGAGGCCCTCTTCCTGAGAAGCTCCCAGCTCAGTGACAACACAAGTTAAGAAACAAAGACTGGACCAGGTACAGTCCAGATGCTCTAAACTAGTGGAGTTTATCTAGAGATTGCAAGGCTGGTTCAACATCTGAAAAGCAATCCATGTAATTCACCATTAACTAAAGCAGAGGTAGACAAACTATGGCCAAATTCAGTCTGTTGTCTATTTTTGTAAACAGTTTTATTGAAACACAGCCATGTCCATTCATTTACATATTACCTATGGCTGCTTTCCCGCTAAAATGGCATAATTGAATACTTGTGACAGAGGAGGTAGAGCCTGAAGGGTTAAAAATATTTACCATCAGTTTTTTATAGAGAGAGTTTGCCACCCTCACTCTAAGCCATTGGGAGAAAGCCCTCTCACCCATAAAACTGCAACAACTCAACTCCCTCTACCCCTTGCTCTACAGATTAGGTTGGGAGGCAGATGAGCATTAGGATCCCAGACTATCAGAGCTGGAAGACCAGACCACTGCCTTCATGAGGGAAGTAGTCCAAGGTATGACTTCTGCTCCTCCTTCCCACTGGTCCCACCCACAAGCAGAAGCCTCAGGGCACTCTGCAAGAATCTGGCACATGCTTTTACTAAAGATCTCATAATAAATGCTTAGAGGTGGAAAAACTTGTTCTACACCTCCATGTTCACCTTCCCAACCCAATCACCCCAGAAAAGAAGAACCCTGGAGGCTTATTAGAAAAAAAGGTCTCAAATCAATGATCTAAGTGTCCACCTTAGCAAACTAGTAAATGAAGAGCAACTAAACCAAAGCAAGGAGAAAAGAAATAATAAAGATAAGGTAAGGAATCAATGAAATCGAAAACGAGAGAAAAAAAAATCAGTGAAACCAAAACCTGGTTCTTTGAAAAGATCAATAAAGTTGAACAAACCTCTAGACAGACTGACAGAGAGCAAAAAGATACAAACTATAAATATCTGGAATGAAAAAGGAGACATCACTACAATCTGTAAAGACATTAAAAGGATAATAACTAAATACTATGAAAAATATTTGCCCATAAATTCTACATTTTAGATAAAACAAATTACCCCAAAACCACAAACTATCAAAAATCACTCAAGAAGAAACAGATAACTTGGATAGCCCCATATTTGTTAAAGAATTTAATTTGTAGTTAAAACTCTCCCACAGGGGCACCTGGGTGGCTCAGTCGGTTAAGTGTCTGCCTTTGGCTCAGGTCATGATCCCAGGGTCCTGGGATCGAGCCCCGCATCAGGCTCCCTGCTCAGCAGAGGGGGGGGTCTGCTTCTCCCTCTCCCTCTGCCCCTCCTCCCTGCTGTGTTCCCTCTCTCTCCCCCCCTTTTAAAAAATTAAAAAAAGAAAATCTCCCACAAATAAATTCCAAATTCAACTACCTTCACTGGCAAATTCTACCAAAAATTTAAGGAATAAGTAATAACAGTCTCATATAAGCTCTTCTAGAAAATAGAAGAGGAGGGAACACCAAAAACATGAAATACATACAGCTATAGGGCTAGCAAAATATGTTCAATATTTATATGTGTGAAACGATAAAACATTGATGAAGAAATCAAAGGAGACCTAAGTAAAGGAAAAGATATAGCTTATTTATGTATTGAAAGACCTAATATTGTTAAGATGTCAATTCTCCCCAAACTGATCTGTAGATTCAATACAATACCAATCAAACTGCCAGCAGGATTTTATAAAGATGTCAGTAAGATGATTCTGAAATATATTTGAAAGACAAAGATCTAGAATAGCCAAAACAATTTTGAAAAAGAAGATCTAAGTTGAAGGACCCATACTATCTGATTTCAAAATTTACAATAAAGCTACAGCAATCAAGACAGTGTGGTGTTACTGAAAGGATAAACACATGAACCAATGTAACAGAATAGTCAGAAATAGACCCATGTATATATATGCTCAACTGATTTTTAACAACAATACAAAGGCAATTCAAGAGGGGACAGATAGTCTTTTCACTATGGTGCTAGAATAACTGGACATTTGTATGCAAAAAAGAACCTCTATCTATACCTATCCACCATGCACAAAAAATAACTCAAAATGGATCAGACCTAAATATAAAAACTAAAACTATAAAACATTGCAAAGAGAGTATTAGAGGGAGAGGTTGGAAGATGGTGACTGAGTAGGAGGACCCTAGGCTCACCTCATCCCACGAATACAACTAGGTAACTATCAAATCATCCTAAATACCCCAGAAATTGACCTGAAGACTGGCAGAACAAACTCCACAACCAAAGGTAGAGAAGAGGCCGCATCGAAAAAGGTGGGCAGTGTAGAGACATGGTGTGGGAGAGAAATGGATCATCTGCTGCAGTGAGAAGGGAGCTGTGCTCACAGAGAAGAGTGACAGACCAGCACTCAGGGGAGTACACAGGGAAAATGAATCCCCATAGCAGTTGGCTTGGAAAGTGAGAAAGGCCAAATTTTGTGAGTTCTTGCAACGAGCAGGGCTTAAAGCTCGGAATTTAAAAGTCAGCAGTGGTTGGGATAGAGCCCAGAGGGCATTGTGCTGCTTTTGGAGAAAAGGCAGGCAAACAACCTGAGGACATACAACATGGAAACAGGGATATGAAGAAGCCTTGGGCACAAAGTGGGGAAGTTATTCGCTCATCTCAAAGCACGGTCCCAGAGAGGCAGCATTCACAGAGAGACCCCTCTGGGAACAAAGGAACTAACTGGCACCATTTCCCTGCCCTGTCCCTCAGCAAAAACACAGAGCCACCTGCAGGAACCAGCGCAGCACTGACACTTGCTACCTAACGTGCTTAGACCTAGCCCTATCTCTTTCCACCGCACTCCAAAAGAACCACCCTTTTCAGTCACTCTTGCCTTAGTACCAGCTCAGTGGGCCTTCTCCCACAAAAGACCTGCTCAAACACCTGCCACACCATGTCTTCTGATGTAGGAGTTTTATAGAGCCTTGGTTCCAGTGGCAGGGGAGACAGGTCTCATTTCAAACACAGACAAGAGCACACCTAGTTAAAATGTGCCACATTCAGGCCAGGGACCAAAACACTGCCCACAACAGGCAAAGACAGCCTCTGCCGATGACCAGCCTGAAGGACGCAGCAGCCAGGACAAGAGAGCACAGCCTACGCCACACACACTGGAGACACTCCTGAAAGTGCCAGGCCCTGGGGACAGGGGGCACCACACGCAGGACTCTACAGGGCCTCTTCTTCATAAGGCCTTACCCTCAGGAACCGGAGACACAGCTGATTTTCCTAATTTACAGAATCAGGCACAGAGACCTAGACAAAATGAGAAGACAGAGAAATTGATCCCAAACAAAAGACTAGGACAAGGCCATAGGCAAGATCTAAGGGAAACAGATATAAATAATATGCCTGAGAGAGAATTTAAAGTAATGATCATAAAGATACTCACTGGACTTGACAAAAGAGTAGAAGACAGGAATGAGACTCTTAACACAGAGATAAGGAATAACATAGCAGAGATAAAGGGCTTGACAAATGAAATGAGAAACACACTTGATGGAATGAGCAGTGGGATAGAAAAAGCAGAGGAACAAATTAGTGACCTAGAGGACAGAGTAATGGAAAGTAATCAAGTCGAACAAAAGAGAGAGAAAAGAATTGTGCAAAACAAGAGTAGACTTAGGGAACTCAGTTACTCCATCAAACATAGTAACACTTGTATTATAGGAGTCCCAGAAAAAGAGAGAGGAAAGGGGGCAGAAAATTTATTCGAAAAAATAATAGCCGGAAATTTCCTTAATTTCAGGAAGGAAACAGATATCCAGATCCAAGAGGCAGAGAGAACTCCCATCAAAATCAACAAAAGCAGGTCCACACCAAGACATACTGTAATTAAACTGACAAAATATAGTGATAAAGAAAAAGGTTTTAAGCAACAACACAAAAGACATTAACTCACAAGGGAAAACCCATAAGGCTAGCAGGAGATTTTTCAGCAGAAACTCAAGCCAGAGGGGGGTGGCATGATATATTGTGATGAATAAGAAAAATCTGCAGCCAAAAATATTCCACCCAGAAAGGCTATCATTCAGAATAGAAGGAGAGATAAACTGTTTCCCAGACAAACAAAAACTAAAGGAGTTTATGACCACTAAACCAAGCCTGCAAGAAATATTAAAGGGGACTCCTTGAGTGGAAAGGAGAAACCAAAAGTTACAGTGTAAATGTAGGAAACATAAGACCAGTAGAAAATGGTTATTTCTGTAAAAAGTCAGTCAAGGAACTCACAAAATAAAAAGGATATAAAATATAACAACATATACCTAAAACATGGGAAGGAAAGGAGTTAAGGATGGGTTCAAACTTAAACAATCATCAACTTAATATAGACTGCTATATGCATAAAATGTTATATACAAACCTAATGGTAACCATATATCAAGAACCACTAATAAATATGCAAAGAATAAAGAGAAAGAAATCCAAATATATCAGTAAAGAAAATCAGCAAAACATGAAAGACAGAAAGACAAGAGAGGATCAGAGAAAATCTTCAGAAACAATCACAAAATAAATAACATGACTATATATACTTTGAATGTAAATGAACTAAATGCTCCAATCAAAAGACACAGGGTGACAGAATGGATTAAAAAACAAGACCCATTTATATGCTACCTACAAAAGACTCATTTCAGACCTAAAGACATCTGCAGATTGAAAGTGAGGGAGTGGAGAAACATCTATCATGCAAATGGATGTCAAAAGAAAGCTGAGTAGCAAGACAAAACAGACTTTAAAACAAAGACACTGTATAATCATAAAGTGAACAATCCAACAAGAAGATATAACAATTGTAAATATTTATGCCCCCAACTTGGGAGCACCCAAACATATAAAAAAATAACAAACACAAGGAACTCATTGATAATAACACAGTAATAGTCAGGGACTTTAACACCCCACTTACATCAAAGGACAGATCACTTAAAGGGAAAATTAACAAGGAAACAATGGCATTGAATGACACACTGAAATACAAGGATTTAACAGATATTTTCAGAACATTCCATCCTAAAACAGCAGATTATACGTTCTTTTCAGGTGCACAGGGGACATTCTCTAGAAGAGATCATATATTAGCTCACAAAACAAACCTCAACAAATTCAAGAAGATTGAAGTCATACCATGTATCTTTTCTGATCACAAGGCTGTGAAACTTTAAGTCAATCACAAGGAAAATTTGGAAAGACCACAAATACATGGAAGTTAAATAACAAGCTACTAAACAATGAATGAGACAACCAGGAAATAAAAGAAGAAATTAAAAAGTACATAGAAACCATGAAAATGAAATGGTCCAAAACAACGGTCCAAAATCTTTAGGATGTAGCAAAAGCGATTCTAAGAGAGAAGTATATAGCAATACAGGCCTTCCTCAACAAGCAAGAAAAATCTCAAAAAAACAATGTAATCTTACACCTAAAGGAGCTAGAAAAAGAACAACAAACAAAACCTAAAACCAGCAGAAGGAAATAATAAAGACTAGAGCAGAAATCAATGATATAGAAACTTCAAAAACAAGAAAAGAGATCAGTGAAACCAGGAGCTGGTTCTTTGGAAAAAAACAATAAAACTGATAAACCTCTAGCCAGACTTAAGAAGAAAAAAAGAGAAAGGACTCAAATAAATAAAATAACAAATGAAAGAGGAAAATAATAGCCAACATCACAGAAATACAAACAATTATAAGAGAATATTATGAAAAACTATATGCCAACAAATTGGACAAGCTATAAGAATTGGAAAAATTCCTAGAAACATATAAACTACCAAAACTGAAACAGGAAGAAATAGAAAATTTGAACAGACTGATAACGAGCAAAGAAATTGAATCAGTAATCAAAAAACTCCCAACAAAAAAAAGTCTAGGACCAGATGGATTCATGGAGGAATTCTACCAGATATTTGCTTATTCTTCTCAAACTATTACAAAAAATAGAAAAGGAAGGAAAACTTTCAAACTCATTCTATGAGGCCTGCATTAGTCTGATAACAAAACCAGATAAAGAGACCACAAAAAAAAAAAGGGAACTATAGGCCAATATCTCTCATGAGCATAGATGCAAAAATCCTCAACAAAATAGTAGCAAATTGAATTCAACAGTACATTAAAAAAATCATTCACCACAATCAAGTGGGATTTATTCCTGGGGATGCAAGGGTGATTCAATATTCACAAATCAATCAATATGATACATCACTTCAATAAGAGAAAGATAAGAAACATACAATAATTTTAATAGACACAGAAAAAGGATTTGACAAAGTACAACATCCACTCACAGTAAAAGCCCTCAACAAGTAGACTTAGAGGGAACATACCTCAACATAATAAAGGCCATATATGAAAAATCCACAGCAAACAATCCTTAATGGGGAAAAACAGAGAGCTTTTCCCCAAAGGTCAAGAACAGGACAAGGATGTCCACTCTCACCAATTTTATTCTACATAGTCCTGAAAGTCCAGCCACAGCAATCAGACAACACAAAGAAATAAAAGACATCCAAATCAATAAGGAAGTAAAACTTTCACTATTTGTAGATGACAAGATACTATATAAAGGAAACCCTAAAAACTCCAACAAAAAAATGTAAGAATAAATGAATTCAGTTAAGTCGCAGGACACAAAATCAACGTACAGAAATCTGCTACATTTCTATACACCAATATTGAAGCAGCAGAGAGAAATTAAGAAAAAAACCCTATTTACAATTGTACCAAAAACAATAAAACATCTAAGAATAAACTTAAGCAAAGAGATGAATGACTTTTACTCTGAAAACTATAAAACACTGATGAAAAAAAATTAAGAGGACACAAAGAAATGGAAACACATTCCATGCTCATGGATTAGAAAAACAAATATTGTTAAAATGTCTATATTACCCAAAGCAATCTACACATTTAATGCAAACCCTATACAAAATACAAATTTTAGGATTGTTTTTTCTAGTTTGGTGAAAAATGCTGTTAAACAATAGCACTGAACTAGAAAAAACAATCCTAAAATTTGTATGGAACCACAAAAGACCCTGAATAGCAAAAGCAATCTTGAAAAAGAAAAACAAAGCTGGAGGCATCACAATTCTGGACTTCAAGTTACCTTACAAAGCTGTAGTAATCAAAACAGTATGTTACTGGCACCAAAATAGACACATATATCAATGGAAGAGAACAGAAAACCCAGAAATAAACCCACAATTATATAGGTCAATTAATCTTCAACAAAGCAGGAAAGAATAGCCAAAGGGAAAGACAGTCTCTTCAACAAATGGTATTAGGGAAACAGGACAGCAACAAGCAAAAGAGAGAAACAGCCATTTTCTTTCACCATACACAAAAATAAATTCAAAATGGATTAAAGACCTAAATGGTAGACCTGAAACCATAAAATCCTAGAACAGAACACAGGCAGTAACCTCTTTGACATCAGCCATAGCAACTTCTTACTAGACATGTCTCCTGAGGCAAGGGAAACAAAGCAAAAATAAACTATTGGAACTATATTAAAATAAAAAGCTTCCACACAGGAAGGAAACAATCAACAAAACTAAAAGGCAACCTACTGAATGGGAGAAGATATTTCCAAATGACATATCCAATAAAGGGTTAGTATGCAAAATATATAAAGAATTTATGAAACTCAACACCCAGAAAACAAATAATCTGATTAAAAATGGGCAGAAGACATGATCAGACATTTCTCCAAAGAAGACATCCAGATCGCCAACAGACCCATGAAAAGATGCTCAACATCACTCCGCATCAGGGAAATGCAAATCAAAACTACAGTGAGATATCACCTCACACCTGTCAGAATGGCTAAAATCAACACAAGAAACAACAGGTGTTGGTGAGGTTGTGGAGAAAAAGGAACCCTTGTGCACAGTTGGTGGGAACACAAACTGATGCAGTCACTGTGGAAAACAGTATGGAGGTTCCTCAAAAAGCTAAAAATAGAACTACCTTACGATCCAGCAACTGCACTACTAGGTATTTATCCAAAGAATACAAAAACACTAAGTCAAAGGGATACATGCATCCCTACGTTTATAGCAGCATTGTTTACAATAGCCAAGATGTGGAAGCAGCCTAAGTGTCAATCGATAGATGAATGGATAAAGAAGATGTGGTATATAAATATAATGGAGTATTATTCGGCCATAAAAATGAATGAAATCTTGCCATTTGCAACAACAGATGGAGCTAGAGAGTATAATGCTAAGGGAAGTAAGTCAGAGAAAGACAAATACCATATGATTTCACTCATATGTGGAATTTAAAAAACAAAACAAGCAAAGGGAAAAAGAGAGAGAGAGAAACCAAGAAACAGGCTCTTAAGTATAGAGAACAAACAGATGGTTACCAGAGGGGAGGTGGGTGGGAGGGATGGGTGAAATAGGTAATGGGGAGGAAGGAGTGCACTTGTCATGATGAGCACCCAGTGATGCATAGAATTGTCGAATCACTATATAGTACACCTGAAACTAATATAACACTGCATGTTAACTAACTGGAATTAAAATAAAAACTTAAAATCCAATAAAGTATTGGAGAAAATCTTTTTTTTTTTTTTTAAGATTTTATTCATTTATTTGACAGACAGAGACACAGCGAGAGAGGGAACACAAGCAGGGGGAGTGGGAGAGGGAGAAGCAGGCTTCCAGCCAAGCAGGGAGCCCGGCGCAGGGCTCGATCCCAGGACCCCGGGACCGTGACCTGAGCCAAAGGCAGACGCTTAATGACTGAGCCACCCAGGCGCCCCAGAGTATTGGAGAAAATCTTAATGACCTTGTATTAGGCAAATAGTTCTCAGATATAACACCAAAAGAATACATTTTTAAAAACTGATAAATTAGACTTCATTAAAATTAAAATCTTCTGCTCTGCAATAATAGACATTGTTGAGAGAATGAAAAGATGAGCCATAGACAGTCAGAAAATATTTGCCAAACAGGTACCTGATAAAGGACTCATGTTCAGAATATAAAAGAATTATATATATCTCAAATCTCAACCATAAGGAAACAATCCAATAAAACCCAGGCAAAAGATTTAAACAGATACTTCACCAAAGAAGATACAGAGATAGCAAACAAGCCAAATAACAAAGATACTCGACATCATTAGTCATTAAGGAAATGCAAATTAAAATCCCAATGATAAAGCTATATGTATCAGAATATCTAAAAATTTTTAAATCTTACAAATACTAAGTGCTGACAAGGATGTGGAAACTATACCCTTGTATGTCGCTAATGGGAATGCATAATGGTACAGCCACTTGGAATAAACTTAGTTAGTTTGACATGTTATTGTAATACACTTACCATACTACCAGTAATCTTACTCCTAGGTATTCACCCAAGGGAAAAGAAAATCTATGTTCACATAAAAACCTGAATACTAATATTTACAGTGAATTATTATCACCCCAAACTGGAAACAACCCAAATGTCCTTCGGTTGTGCATAAATACCTTGTGGTACATCCACACAATGAAATAAAACTCAGCAACAAAAAGGGGCAACCTACTGAACACCCAATTATGTGGATGAATCTCAAACACCTCGTGCTAAGTAAAAGAAGGCAAACTAAAAAGGCTACATATTATAGGACTCCGTTTATACGACATTCCAAAAAAGGCAAAACCATAGGGACAGAAAACAGGTCAGCGGCTCCTAGGGTCTTCCAGGAGGGGAAGGGCTGACTACAAAAGCACAGAAGACAATCTTTTGGGAAATGGAATCCTGCATCTTGATTGTGGTGGTGCTTATATAACTATATATGCTGTCAAATCTCAGAACTGTACCCTAAAACGGGTGGATTTTATTGCATGTAAATTATACCTCAATTTTTTTTAAATGAGAAAGAAAAAAAATGTCTCTAGAAAGATTCCATCATGAGGCAGCATTGAAAAGTTATTGTGTATCTAAAACAACAACTGCCACTTGTCAAGCAAGGGAATCAAACAGCAGTAAGAACTGCCAAATTTACCAGAATAAAGCATAGACTTTTCAAAGCTAGGAAAATTTGGTATTACTGACTCATGTGCAACCTATGATCAGTTGGGTACTATAAAATAATTTTTTCAAAGCTCCCGGTTAACTTTCAGAAGATATTTGACTTTTAGCAACATGATTTACTTCTAGAAAAACCTGAACTATAAGTTTGACCTAAAGGAAATGTAGATAAAACTCTGGTATAATTTAACTTTCTCAGAATTATTCTGTTAACCCTAAAGAGGCTAAAGATGTCAAAATCATGGTCACATACAAAACTGGCCAAGGACAGCAAAGACAATAGTTAGGGTTCTCACTTATGACCATAAATGCAATAAACCCAATAAAATATTAGAAAATCAAAGCCAACAGGGTATTTTTTTAAAAAACTATACATATATGTCATGACCAAGCATTTAACCAAGAACTTATCCCAGGAATTCAAGGAGGAGTGAACATTCAAAACTCATGAACACAGATTATGAAAAACAGCATTTCATCTTGAAATCATGTGTAACTATAATAGACAAACACAATGCAGAAGGATCTCAGTATTTTGATTGTGATAATGATAGGAAAGTGGCATACAATTTTATGAATAAAGGCATACTGTAATTTAGAAAATTTTCTAATTTTCTAATTTTCTTTAATGTATATTAAAGGAAGTGCTTTATTCCTGAGAAACTACACAGTGATAGGAATCTCACAGCCTAAGGTAACTTGGAATCAAGAAAATATGTAGTGTCATCTCCTTTGACCATACAACAATTACCTTTCTTTTCCTCATTAGCTAGCCTGAGTTGGTTTCTGTTAATTTTAACAATCCTTCCTAATATACAAATCACAGAAATAATTACATAATGAAAAATCCACCAAAATTGATTCTCAAATCTGGCTGACACAAGAAACATCTGGGGAGCTCTGGAAAAACAGATTCTCTGACCCCACCCAGGTAATCTAGGCTGGCTACAGGGAGGGCATGCATTATTTTGCAAACAAGGCTCCCAAGGGGACTTTGTTATCAGCTAGTTCTGGAACCAACACCATGAGAAAATAGAGGCATTGGGCACGTCCTTCCTTTGAAGTTTTTTCAATGTAGTTGTAGATCTAAAATTTTACCATTAAAAAAATGAAACAAAAGATAAAAACATTCCCGGGGCGCCTGTGTGGCTCAGTCGTTAAGCGTCTGCCTTCAGTTCAGGTCATGATCCTAGGGTCCTGGGATCGAGCCCCACATCGGGCTCCCCGCTCTGCGGGAAGCCTGCTTCTCCCTCTCCCACCCCCCCTGCTTGTGTTCCCTCTCTCGCTGCGTCTCTCTCTGTCAAATAAATAAATAAAATCTTTAAAAAAAGATAAAAAGAGGGGCGCCTGGGTGGCTCAGTCGGTTAAGCAACTGCCTTCGGCTCAGGTCATGATCCTGGAGTCCCGGGATCGAGTCCCACATCGGACTCCCTGCTCGGCGGGGAGTCTGCTTCTCCCTCTGACCCTCTTCCCTCTCGTGCTCTCCATCTCTCATTCTCTCTCAAATAAATAAATAAAATCTTTAAAAAATAATAATAATAAATAAAAAATAAAAAAAGATAAAAAGATTCCATAAGAATAAATAAATGATTTGTCACCACCAAAAGAATTGTGCAGGGACTAATTGCTACAGAAGTCTGAACAAGGACAAGAATTTGAAGCTGAAGAGGTCAGAGGCAGCCTCCATGTTGGGGCAGCACCTGACAGGTATTGGGAGCTTAATGAATTTCCTGAACAAATATTTAAGGATAGAAGGACTTGTTAGTCAAAGAGGCAAGTGAAGAATATTCCAGAAGAGGATAAACTCATAGTCAGAGAGGAAAGTGTGTACATTAGGTTCAAGGACAATAAGTGAACCAATCTCTCTGGTTTGGAGGTCAGATTATGGAGGCCCTTGAGCTTCAGGTTAAGGTTGTCCTGTGAGAAGCAGGGGGTCACTGAAGGTTTCTGAAGCTGGAGTGACGCAATCAGGCTGGGCTTTAAGATTAACAATGCTGGGGCGCCTGGGTGGCTCAGTTGGTTAAGCGAATATCTTTGGCTCAGGTCATGATCCTGGAGTCCCAGGATCGAGTCCCACATCGGGCTCCCTGCTCGGCAGGGAGTCTGCTTCTCCCTCTGACCCTCTTCCCTCTCGGGCTCTCTCTCATTCTCTCTCTCTCGAATAAATAAATAAAATCTTAAAAAAAAAACAAAAGATTAACAATGCTGGGGTGCCTGGATGGCTCAGTCAGTTAAGCCTCTGGTCGTGATCCTGGGGTCTTGGGATTGAGCCTTGCATCACCCTCCCTGCTCAGCAGGGAGTCTGCTTCTCCCTCTGCTCCTCCCCCTGCCCCTTCCCCTGCCCGTGCTCATGCACTCTCTCAAATAAATAAATAAAATCTTAAAAAAAAGAGAGAGAGAGCGAGATTAACAAAGCTATCAAGTGTAAAATGCATTTGTGCCACAGAGTATTGTGCCAAATACTCCAAGGCCGTGTTAGCAAAGGTCTGGTTAGGAGCAATAGCAAAACCAAAGTAAAACCAAGGGATTCTCTAAGCTGGGATGACCAGAGGGCCCACAGGAGGAGGGGCTGAGGGGCTGTGGTCATCTATGACCAGCAGGAGCCCTAGGTGGTCGTCCAATCACAACTAAGAGCTCCCTAAAACAGTACTGGTTGAAAGGCCACAGGGTAAAGTCAGTAGCAATTGCGTGAACTGTATCATGCCCCCCCCAGGAGGCCCTGCTGTGAAGACAAGCTTCTGGCAGCAATAAGGGGCAAGTCACAGGGTAAGGGCTGTGTTCCTCCAGGCACTCTGTTGCCTCATGTACATACTCATTTCCACAAGTTCAGCAACCAAGGGGCTAAGCAAACGGTCACTCTGCTGACACTAATATGAAAGTATCGAGTGGGAACTTAACACGGATAACGCAGAAGGGTAGGAATAGGTCCGCCGTGGGCATGTTCTAGGACCAGGCTTAGCACTCAGCTGGAAAAATGCATAAAGTTCGGGAGAGAAATGAGAATGGTTATACTTAACCACGAAGACGACATAACTGCAGAAGGTAAGGAGATGAGTAGAAAGTGCCTTCTTTTAGAGCGGCAGATGGGAAATCCCTTAGAATCTTTTGTGGAGCATTTCAATTCACCCCATTAGCAAGTCCTAGACTAAAGGATGTAGCCTTCCAGACTCTGGAGAACCAGGTGGAGAGATGGAACCAAATTGCCTCTGACCTCTGGCCTAGGTCAGGCCCTCTCACGCCATCACCCTCTTCCATCAGAGTGGGGTGATAAAAACTCTGGCTGCTTCCGGTTCTGCCACCCAGTGGCTTGGCCTCTGAGACCAGGGTTTCCACCTGAGTATGATACAGGTGTCAGCTAGACTGGTCTCCTGCAGCCCTAATGCCTGCCATTCCGGAACCAGGAAATAAGCTATCGTAAATGAAGCACGAGAAAAGAACACAAAGCCCTGGGAACCCAAAAGTCTTCCATGGGTCTGGGCTTTCACGCTGGCTGTAGGTTTGCTTCTCATTATTTTGATCCAGTATAAAATTAAAACAAAATTTTTTCCAAGAATATTCTGGGCAGCAGAGGGAAAAAACAAGCCTGGAATGAAAACCATCCCCCAAATAAATCTCAGAACAAGCAGGCCTGCATGGTTGAGAGCTCACTGCAGGGTCAAAGGTATTGCTCCAGGTTCCAACAGAAGGGGAGCTGGAGCTTTTGGGTACTAGAGCCAAGTGTTCCCACCTTCCTCTCTGCTGGTCAGTGCCCAGCCTCCCTTCAGGGTCCTGCTCATGCCCACCCTCCCTCCCCCTCATCTTTGAGGCTGTCCCTGACCACCCTGGCCCTGAATGTTCAGCCACCCTTAAATTCCCCTAACTGAGTCTATATACAGAACTTGTCTCTGTTTTCTAATTTCTTCATAAATGTTAGCTTTACCCCCACAGAGACCCAAAGTCTCTCGGGCATACCACCTTTGTTTCATAAACCTCCACAGGGCCAGAGGGAGGGCAGGTCTGTAATTAATGTTTGTTGGCTGAGGTACAGTTCATTCCATAGACAAAGAGAACACTACTCAATATGTATGGTAATAGTTATTCCTTCTTTTGTGCCTCTTATGTTCATATATTCATTTAATTTTCATAACCACCCTTGTCGTCAGATGAGGAAACTGAAGTCACTCACAGAGGCTAAATTCCATGCCCATTAACCAGAGCCAGTGAGTGAACAGGATGGCTCTGAACCTAAGTTTAACACCAAAGATCACATAATATCCTCATGCTGCTTCCTCCTGCCAGGAATCTGAAGGAGAGCTACTCTGTACTAGAAATCTGTCTCTGAAAACAGACAGCAAAAATTATAAAAAGCATCCTCAACTATGGAAACCCATAACTGTAGATGTTTAGTTCCCAAAAGATTATGAGAAATAACTCATAAGATCCTAGATTAACAAATTAGCATCAGATCTGGGGGCCCAGAGTGGAGGTGGGGGTAAAGAGGCAGATCTAAAAGAAAGGGAAATCTCTCCTCATTCCTTTTGTCTCCAGAGGGCTCTGCACTAAAGACCCAAGAGAAGAAGAGGGGAAGGTACAAAGGGGACCGAAGTACCAACACTGGAGGAATGGGGACGATGGTGGGAAAAACCAAGAAGCTGGATCTATACAAAAATCTCCACAGCTCCCTAGTGGGGTGCCCATTGAGCATTCACCCTCAGACACCAAGGGACAGTGAGCAGGAGGACAATGAAGATATGGTAGTGTGAGCATCTGGAAATGCAGCCTTATCCCCATGAGCTGCAAAGAGGGAGCAATGCTGTGGCCCTCTTGCTGCCCCAGTCCCACTGGGCTGGCTGTTACTGTCCATTTCACAGGGGTCACAGCCCTGGCATACCAGGTACATACACAGCAGGAAGGATGCACCTGCTGGCGTGTAGTGACAAACACCGAGGTCTGCTCACCTTGAAATTGTAAGAATTGCATTTGCTCAACATTTTGGCTTAAAATGCATGAAAAAACAGATAGCCAAAGCTCAATAAAGAGATAGGCATTCATCTGCAGAATGGTACAGGTGGGAGAGGTGAGTGGCTGGCTCAGCTGACCCCAGCCCAGCACATTCACCGTCTGTGCCTGTGGGGCAAGAGGATGGGGAGTGAAGGGATAGAGGCAGGAGTCACATGGCAGAGGAACCATCCCAGGGACACGTGTGATGTCCTCATTCTGGATTAGTGCTGGATGGCTCCTTGATTCCAAGCCCACATGCCACCCAAGTGTCCACTTGTACATTTCCCATGCCATTGGTCCTCTCTAGGGTTCTCTGGGGGCACCTTCTGCCGGTCAGAGGAAAATGACACAATAGTCAAGATAGGCAAAGACAATGTCTTTGGGGGTGGGGGTACTTTCTAAGGCTTGTTCTCTAAATTTTACTACATTTACAGAAAGGATAGGCGGGAAACATTTAAGAATGAACTATTTTCCAACCTGCATGTGTTGGTTTGAATTGGGATAAGAGCAGTTATGCTTCCAAGTGGGCTTGGTGTATATTTCTAGAATTCCAGTAAGTGTTGTTCCCAGAAAGATACTAAATAAAACTCCACATGTTCTGGGTTATCTGGACCCCTACCTGCATTCTGAGCCTTTTAAAAAGCAAAGAGCCAAAAAACCAACTAGTTTTACTCCAGATTCATATTTTGGGGGGAAACAGCAGGGGTCATTCTTGTAGACACTGAGTACATGATGACCCCAGAGTGTTCACAATCTATTCCTCTGAGGCTGGTAAAGACCCCTGGGAAGGATCAAGACTCCTCCCCCATCTTGGCACTGCAAGAGCCCCTGTCCCCTCAGCACCATCTGCCACCAGCCTCATTTTCTGACAAGCCTTCCCAGCAGACTCCCCTGCAACTGCCAGCTGGGGGCCCCTGCCTTGCAGTGAATGTACCTGTGTGTCTACTAAGCTCCAGGCAGCAGATGGACCCACCTGACCCTGACCTTACCAGTTAGACCAGGAACTTCCCAAGTGTCTAGTCTGCCCTGCACATATCCCCCTGAGATCTGGCCCCTGGAAAAACAGTCTCTTGCTGAGGGTCAGCAAACCTCACACAAAGAAAAACTGCCACAAGGCCCCAGCCAGCCCCCTCCTCAGTTAGCCGTTATTGCACAAAACAAACAAACAACCCCCCCCCACACACACACACACACAAAACAAATGACCAGCACAAGCCCTTCACCACTGTGGGGTGGTTCTCCAAGCTCATGCCTAGTGGTGCGTGAGGACCAGCATCGTTTTGTAACATCAGTAAATGAGGGAAAAGACATGCACACCCTAATGAAAAGGCTCTTGTGCAAGTCCCCCAGAGTACCCAGCACCCAGTGTCCAGTCCCTCCCCACCTAGAGCCAACTCCCCAGGCCCCTACCTACTCTGCCTCAAGACCCTTGGCCCACTGAGGGTGGGAGACAAAGCGGGAACCTCACTCTTGGACACCAGGAGGGAACATTCCATGCTGGCCTAGGGCCCTGTGGTGCCACAGCATCACCCTCCACAGTCCCTGCAGTGTGGGGAGGGGACAAAGACAGGCTGACAGAGAAGGGAAGGAGCTCAAGAATTTAAGGGAAAAGAAAAGAGAGGGGAAGGAAGTGATAAAACAAAAATTTTATTTTACTAGAACTCAAAATGCCCTTTAGAAACCCAATAAGGTTACCAGAAGCACCTACAGTTCCCCCAGAGACTTCCATTGTGGATACCTGAGCTTTGAAGTGTCAGGGGTTCCTCTAATGGTCCTCTCAAGCCCCCCATTTGGAGATAATTTATTGACAACTTATTCACTTTGACATAAAGGATTCCACTAAGTCAGGGAAGAGCCCATAGCCCCACTTGGAAGGGGGATTTAGCTCTAGAGCAGGCACCTAAAGGCTGGGGGGGTGGGGCGGTGAAATGGGGACATTGCACATACTCTGCTCTTTGCACCTGGAGTGAGGAGGGATGGTGAAAAATAGTGGCCTGGGGTCTGGCACCACACCCACTGCCCAAGTGTACCCCCACCCCAACCCAGCTTCCTGAATTGCAATGGCTACTTTTACCCTCTCTGGGCCCCAAAGGCCTGGGTCTTTCTCCTTCAGGTAATGATATACAAGGGTGCTCCCCCTAACCAAAGAAGTCCTAGAAAACCTCTACCCAACAGTCCACCTTCCCATCTGCAGTACCACCCATAAAAATTCAGTCCTTTGGGTCTCAAAGGGTGTTAGTAGCCACAAGTTCCAAGGAAGGGTTCTACCTCAACCACTGACAGCTAACAAGCCCTGGGAATTCGTTATCCAACTCTCTAACTGCAATGATTTGTGAACAAGGGTCCCTCAACCACCGAACCCCAGGAGAAGCTAAGGAGGCAAAGAGAGGGGAGGGGCCTGACTAAGGAGCTGGGAGTGAGAGCAAGACGGCAACGCCCGACGCCCCAGTTTTGCCTAGGACCCCATGGCTGCCTCCACTGCCTTACCTTCCCAGACTCACGTTTGGGCTGGGAGGACCTTCACGTGGCACCCTGAATCCTCCTGCAAAGGGCTAAGGAAGATGAGCCCACCTTTTTTCCTTTAGGGCTTCCGCGATAAGCACCCCTCAAATCAAACGCACCCCCTTTCGAATAACGCCTGTCGAGACAACCGCATCACCGTTTCCCAGCACCTCACCTCCCCCAAAAGAAAACCCCTGGCTGTCTGGAGTCGTTGGGGTCCTTCCCTTACGCTCCACACCCACCCCCCCGAAAAAGATCCTCCTTGCCGCACGTCGGAGCCCCTCTCCAACTGGGGAGCCGGGGGCAGGCTTCCGAGCAAGGGTCCCAACCCCCGACCCCCACCCTCGGAGAGTGACTCCCAGGGGCCGCGCCGGGACAAAAGCGCGCGGCGGGCTCACTCACCCGCGCGGCGAAGGCGGCCGGGTAGCCAAGGCACCGCGCTCGGCGGGGGCGTCCCCGCTGCAGGAGCGAAGCGCGGGCCCCGAGCTCGCTCCGCAGCCGGCTGCAGAGCGGGCGGCGAGGGGAGCCGGCGAGGCGCGTCCGGGGCGGGCCGGATGGGACAGGGGTGAGCGGCCGGCGACAGAGCAAGTGGGACAGCGAGGAGAGAACGCGCGCGTGTGCCAGCACTGAGAGCTCGGCGCTCGGGGTCGGACTCGGACTGCGGGCTCCGGCTCACACGCGCTGATTTGCATGTCGTTTGCATAGCGCTCCGGGAATGGACCTAAGGTCCTTCCCGCCACGCCCACCGTCGCGGCCCCTCCGAGCCGGGAGTCCCGAATTCCGAGCCAACCGAGCTCCCGACGCCGCGCAGCCCCAGGTCCTTAGGCTGCGGTCAACGCGTTTTCTCGATTTGTTTTGTATTTTCGCCTGGAAGACCACCCGATTCAGGACAAAAGAGGACCACTCACTGGAAAAACGCAGCGTAGACCTCAGAATTAATTTCCTTTCTCTGTGACGTGGGGATCAAAAACAACGAATCGAGCAGATCCCTCAAAAGGATACAGTTTTGTTTTTTGGATAAAGTATGGTGAAAAAAATTCGCTCACTTTTAAAACTGAACAAGTTACGTGCAATTTTGTTCAGTAGTTGAAGAAATACAAAATTGTAGGGGCGCCTGGGTGGCTCAGTTGGTTAAGTGTCTGCCTGCCGCTGAGGTCATGGAATCGAGACCCGCATCAGGCTCCCTGCTCAGTGGGGAGCCTGCTTCTCCCTCTCCCTCTGCTGTTCCTCTAATGGTTTGTGTGCTTTCTCTCTCTCTGTCAAATAAATAGATAAAATCTTAAAAAAAAATACAAAATTGTATTGGATAGGATAAACTAGTTCTTAAAAATGTAGATTCTGGAGTTGTGAACCCTACCCTTTCTAGCAGCAAAACTTTGGGCAAGTGGTTTATTATCTCTATTACTTGGTTTTCTTCTAAAATGGGGTTAATCTAAGTGCCTCATAGGAATGTGAGGCTTCAATGAGATACAGCAGGTAAAGCTCTTAGGAAAATACCTAACATAAGGTTACTGTTAACTTCTTAAGATTTTATTCATTTATTTATTTGAGAGAGAGAGAACACATGTGCAAGAAGGGGGAGAGGGAGAGAGAGAGAATCTCAAGCGGGCTCCACACTCAGCAAGAAGCCCAACTTGGGGCTTGATCCCAAGACCCTGAGATCATGACCTGAGCTGAAATCAAGAGCTGAAGCCTAACTATCTGAGCCACCCAGGTGCCCCCAGTTACTGTAAACTCTTAAACATGCAAATATGATCCGTGTCTCCTAAACCCAGAGTCAATCAGATCAAGGAGAGGCAAGAAGGAGGGAGAAGGGGGAAGAAGCTATAGAAGGCAAAAAGAAAACGCCCTAAGATTAGAAATAGTCTCTGGAAGGTTCAGACTGGGGTTTCCCACCCAGCTCTGCTGTCAGGCTAACTAGCCCCAGCTCTGAGAAAGCAGTTCTGCATCTTCTTTCTCCCCAGAAGATCCAACTTCGAATGCATTCTTTGAAACGTCCTCTTGGGAATGTTCTGGAGAAACATAAAAAGTTCAACTAACCACTTCTTTAAAAAATAGAAAAAGGGAAAGAAAATAATTAAAGTGTAAAGGAAGCAAAGTCTGTGTTGTGGGAAAAGTCCCAGATGGGCAGACCTGGGTGTTAGACCTGCTTCTGGTACTATCTCTGTGGAGCTTGCAAGAGACACTCACTGTCTCTGGGCTTGTTTTAAAATGAGGAGCTTCCATGGGATTTTTTTTTTTTTTTTCTGGGCATCTTCTCTGAAACTTTAGCTCCAGGGTTCCTCTGACATCTTCCCTTTGTTGTGTTTTAATCTCTTATTAGTTTGTAGATACCTACAAAGTCTTTTTTAAATTCTTCTTTTTTTTTTTTTTTGGCTCACCTAATACTTAGTTTGCACCTGAAATGAAATATACTGTAGAATTTCCTGATCTGTTCACTTGGATTGTGAGGTAATATCTTTGCAGTCACCACCCAAGTCAACAGAGAGAACTCTGCCAGACATCCTGGAAGTCTCTCCATTGCCCCAGCCCAATAAGGACCCCCAACTCCTTCCTCCCAAAAGCAACCACTAGCCTGGCTTTTGTAGAATCACTTTTGCTAGTTTCTTTACACTATTATCTCCCAAGTGCATCTTGCTGCTTGTTTGTTTTTGCTTTTGCTTTTAGCTTGATGTGCCTTTTAAGACTTTGTTACAATTATTGGTTGAAGAATTTAGGCCTTTTGACCTGTGGAGTTTCCCACTCTGGAAATTGTACTTTTATGGGGCAGTTCAGCATATTCCTGTCCTTTGCATTTACTGGAAATTGGGAGCTGATCCAGAGGCTTCATCAGACAGGTATGATCCCTTTTGCAAGACTATAGGTAGTGGGATGTTCTTTGATCAAGAGGCACATGATACTTGGTTTTGCTCTTTTCTAAGGTTAGCAGCCGTTAATGCTCAATTTTTACATCCATGAAGTCTATGAGGGTTACAAAATGATATTTTAATTCTGTCATTTGGTTTTTATTAGCTGGATACATTTATAAGGAGATGTGTCCTCTTTTCTAGTATTTGGTTACCAGGAGATAAGTTCATATAGGAAAGTCTGGATACATATTTGCTTCTTTCTTTTAATTTACCTATTTTCAAGATAATCTGTCAAGATATTTTGTCATCCTCAGAAGGTAACCTTTAAGTTTCTTAATATTATTAAAAATTCGTGGATTTAAAGATATTTGATAGATTTCAATCTATTACAATTTTAATCCTTATTAAAACTCAAACTGTCCCATCTTTGGCCAGTAGATAGCTTCCTTGCTACCTGATATGACAGAATGTTCCAGGCTCATCAGATGTATTTGTTGCACCAAACATAGAATTATCCTGGGCGCCTGGGTGGCTCAGTCGTTAAGCGTCTGCCTTCGGCTCAGGTCATGATCCCAGGGTTCTGGGATCGAGCCCCGCATCAGGCTCCCTGCTCTGTGGGAGGCCTGCTTCTCCCTCTCCCACTCCCCCTGCTTATGTTTCCTCTCTCACTATGTCTCTCTCTGTCAAATAAATAAAATCTTAAAAAAAAAATAAAAAATAAAAATAAAAAGGGGATTTCATGGTATGTTACTTTGAACAATTTAGGAAAGTATATAAATTCAATAAACAGGTCAATCAATACTGATAGTAAATCCCCCAAAATGTGTTAGCATCCTAAAAGGAAGAAATAAAATAAAGCATTATAGAGTTACCATGAGCTAAAACAGTACAATACTACCTTGTCATTTCTATGATCTCAGATTCTACAAAGACAAAAAAATCTCTCAAAATATAAATTTACTTTTGCTGGAGCACCCAGGTGGCTCCGTTGGTTAAGATTTTGACTCTGGTTATGGCTCAGGTGGTGATCTCAGGGGTCGTGAGATCGAGCCCACGCCTCACCCCACCTCGGGCTCCCTGCTCCGCGGGAAGCCTGCTTCTCCCTCTGCCTCTCCCCCTGCTTGTGTTCCCTCTCTCGCTGTGTCTCTGCCAGATAAATAAAATCTTAAAAAAACACAAACAAACAAACATGGAATTACCCATTTCTCTAAGAAGCTCTATTTTCTTTTCTTGACATTTTAAGATGACAATATGGGAACTAGGGGTGTTCATTACTACTAGATTGGTAACTGTTTCTAGGCCTCTTCAAAAGATAGAGCTAGAATAGACTACTTCATGAGTTCATATTAATATTTCGAATTTCAGGACAAATTATAGGGCTTATACTTAACCTCTTCTGTATTACATTGCCCTTTCTTTCCTTTCTCTCACATGGAGAATTCTGGCTTTCAAGGATAATGGAATTAGAATATTTACTAATTTGAAATTTATTTCACATTAAACATACAAGAATCTCAAAGTAACAATACTACCACCACTGATCATGATTCTTGAAAACACTTAATTTTTGCATATAGTATCCATTTTATTATAGTTCTACTCTTTCTAAATTACTAGCTTCTATAGCCATTGCATTCTATAGTATTTTTCATTTAACCCGCATTTGGTCTTAGTTTTATGGGTAAATATACATTTAATGCTCACCATTAGTTCCTTATTTCTCCCTAATCGAGTCATTTTGATTGTATGAAAGCCTGTCCTCTAGTAGATTCCTTAGGAAAGAAAAGACTTATGGAAATAGTATTCTCTGAGTTTTTGCATGTTGATTACAGTTTGTCTATGCCATTTATAATTGCAGGTCAGTTTTGCTGGATAGAAGTGTTTGGCTTGCATTTTCTTTCCTTGAAAATCTTATATTTTGCAACTTATTTATGGCATGAAGCATTGCTGTCAAAAAGTCTGATATAGTGTACTTTACTTTCCCTCGTAAGTTAGATTCGTTTTGCATAGATACCCAAAGAACTTTATCTTTTTTTCAAGCCCAGTAATTTTACTAGACTATGTCTGTTGGTCATTCTTGTTTGATATTTCCCAGGTAGTCAGTGTGTGTTCTTTCAAAATGTAGCCTCAAATATATACATTTAATTTCAGGGAAGTTTTCTTTAATTATAGTTTTTTGTTTTTTTTTAAAGATTTTATTTATTTGACAGAGAGAGACACTGTGAGAGAGGGAACACAAGCAGGGGGAGTGGAAGAGGGAGAAACAGGCCTCCCACTGAGCAGGGAAGCCCAATACGGGGCTCGATCCCAGGACACCAGGACCATGACCCAAGCTGAAGGTAGACACCCAACGACTGAGCCACCCAGGCACCCCTTTAATTATAGTTTTTCAATATTTGTTCGGTTCTCTTGGTTTCCTTGCTTTGGATTGCTTCCCTGGGGGCTTCTATTATCTGTATGTTGGGCCTTTTCCCTGTCTTCAATATTTGCACTTTCCCTCAAGTCCTTTTAATTTCTTTCTTCATTTCTTTCTTATTTTGAAAATTTCCCTCCTTTTTACTTTCTCTTTCTTTTAAGGCTTTGTGTTTAGTTGCTCTTCTGTTCCTTATAGTTTAATCTTTATTGCTCAAATTTTTTTTTAATTCTAATTCTTCTTTGAGTTCTGATCCAATCTTTTAGTTTCTCTAATTCTGATGTATGTGATTCTTATATCACTTTCTCAGTGCCTTTTAGCTCTTTTAGAACATTACAGCTTCGATCTGTTTTTGAGCATATCTTTCTGGCAAGTTTTCACTGTAGGGATATTATTCTGTTTCTTACTCCCTTTTTAAAGTGACTTTTCATTAGAGTTGACGCTGATAATTTTCTGTTGCTCATTTTGACATGAATTTTTTTTCCTGAACTTTTAGAAGGGGGTTTGGTCCAGATACCTTTTCTAACTTCACAGAGCTCCCCATTTTGTTGTTCCTGTGTAGTGTTAAAAAAAAAAAATTGGTGGGCACCTGGGTGGCTCAGTTGGTTAAGCAGCTCTCTTGATTTTGGCTCGGGTCATGATCCCAGAGTTGTGGGATCCAGCCCCACATCAGACTCCATACTGGGCACGGAGCCTGCTTAAGAGTCTCTTTCTCCTTCTCCCTCTGCCCCACCTCGTGGCCACACTGGCACGCTCTCTCTCAAAAAAACAAAACAAAACAATAACAAAAAACAATGGTGGCTGAATTTCTATGATTTTCTGGCTTTGTTTCTCTCACATTTATCTGGCTCTTCCTTTCCCTTCCACTTTAATTTTCTCTATTATATCAATTTTTTTCCACTTTTCTATTGTGGCAAAACATACATAACATAAAATGTATCATTTTAACCATTTTTCAGTGTACAACTTAGCAGTATTTAGTACATTCATAGTGTTGTATAACCATTGCCACTATTTCCAGACCTTTTTCATCATCCCAGATAGAAACTCTATATATGTTAAGCAGCAGCACCCCCATACCCCATCCCCCTCTGTCCCCGATAACCTCCATTCTACTTTCTGGTTCTATCAATTTGCATATTCTAGGTACTTCATATAGTTGGAATCATACAATATTTGTCTTTCTGTGTGTTTCATTTAACATAATATTTTCAAGGGCCATCCATGTTGTACCATGCACTAAAACTTCATTGCTTTTAATGGCTGAATAATACTCCATTGTGTGTATATACCACATACCACATTTTACCTATTCATTCATCTATTGGTGGACACTTGGGTTGATTCTACCTTTTGGCTATTGTGAACAATGCCAATATGTATATTGGCATACAAGTATCTGTTTGAGTCCCTTTTTCAACTCTTTTGGGTTTATATCTAGCAGTGGAATTGCTGGGTCATTTGGTAGTCTATTATTACCAAACCATAAACTTTTGGAGGAAACACCAAACTGCTTCCATAATGTTTGCACCATTTACATTCTCACCAGCAGTGCACAAGGGATTCAACTTCTCCACATCTTCACGAATATTTTTAAGATTTCTTATTTGACTCATGTGTTATATAGAATATGTTGTTTAATCTCCAAGTATTTTAGGATTTTCCAGTTATCTTTCTGTTATTGGCTTCTAGTTTAACTCCACTGTGGTGTGAGATCAGATGTGTGATTTCTATTCTTTTAAATTTGTTAAGGTGTGTTTTATGGTCCAGAATATGGTCTTTCGGTGAATGTTCCATGTGAGCTTGAGAAGGATGTATATTCTGCTGTTGTTAAAGTAGTCTATAGATGTCAAATTTATGTCCAATTGATTGATGGTGTTGTTGAATTCAACTGTGTCCTTGCTGAATTTCTGCCTGTTGATTTGTCCATTTCTGATAGAGGAGTGATGAAGGCTCCTACTGTAGTAGTGGATTCATCTATTTTTCCTTGCAGTTCTATCAGTTTTTGCCTCATGTATTTTGTTGCTCTGTTGTTAGGGGCATACATGTTAAGGATTATTATGCCTTCTTAGAGAATTGACTCCTTCATCATTATGTAATGCTCCTTTATCCCTGATGAGGTTCTTTGCTCTGAAGTCTGTTCTTTCTGAAATTAACATAACTACTGCTGCTCTTTAAATTAGTGTTAGCATAGTATACCTTTCTCCAACCATTTATTTTGAATTTCTATGTATCTTTATACTTAAAGTATGCTTGTTGTAGGCAACATAGAGTTGGGTCTTGTTTTTTAATCTACTGTGAAAATCTCTGTGTTTTAATTTGGCACATTTAGACCACCGATATTCAAAATAATTGTTGATATAGTTGAATTAATAGCTACCATATTTGCTACTGTTTTCTACTTGTTCCCCTTGTCCTTTGATCTTCACTGTGAGGATGAAGTTGAGCTACTGGAACTGAAAAGTGTGGGCCCCTCTCTTCTCTGTGTCTGGGTTCCTCTGAAGGTTTTTTTTTTTTAAGATTTATTTATTTATTTATCTGACAGAGGGAGAGACGGTGAGAGAGGGAACACAAGCAGGGGGAGTGGGAGAGGGAAAAGCAGGCTTCCCACTGAGAAGGGAGCCTGATGTGGGGCTCGATCCCAGGACCCTGGGATCACGACCAGAGCCAAAGGTAGTTGCTTAATGACTCAGCCACCCAGGTGCCCCTCCTCTGAAGGTTTTAACTCTCAGACTCATCCATACTGACCTTCCATCAATTTGTCAATTACAGTTTGGTTTGTCTTATGCTGTCACTGGTTAGTGCTTTTGCTTCTGGGTTTCTGCTCTGGTAAGTTGTGATTCTCTGTATCCATTCGTCTACCTCCAATACTGGAAACAGCAGTTTGCCCTGTGAAATCACTTCTCTCACAGACCTAAGAAGAATTGTTGATTTTTGTTTGTTCAGCTCTTTGTTATGGTTTCCAAACTTCTTACGTGACAGACCAGAAACCAAAAGTTTCTCATCAGCATTATTAACTTTCTGGGTTTTTTAAACTTTATAATGACCATCTTAGTGGGTATGAAGTATATTCCATTATGGTTTTGATTTGCATTTCCCTGATGACTACTGATGTTGAGCATCTTTTCATATGCTTATTGATCATTTGCATTTCTTCTTTGGAGAAATGTCTTTGAATTCCTTTGCCCATTTTTCATTTGGATTGTTGGGGGGTTTGTCTTTGAATTGTGGGGGTTCTTTATATATTCTGGATATTAATCCTCCATCAAATATATGATTTGCAAATATTTTCTCCCATTCTATGGGTTGCCTTTTCATTCTGGTGATTGTATCCTTTGATGCATAAGTTTTAAATTTTGATGAGGTCCACTCTGTTTTTCTTTTGTTGCCTGTGCTATTTATGTCATTGTTAAACTACTGCAAAATCCAAGGTCATAAAGATTTTCTCCTATATAGTCTTCTAAAAAATTTATAGTTTTATCTCTTATATTTAGATCTTTAATCCATGCTGAGTTAATTTTTTATATGGTGTAAGGTAAGAGTCCAACTTCATTCTTTCACATATGGATATCTAGTTTTTCCAGCACCAATTGTTGAAAAGACTGCTTTTCTCATCAAAAGGTCTTGGCACCCTTGTCAAAAATCAATTGACCAAATATGCAAGGGTTTATTTCTACTATCTATTCTATTCCATTGGTCTATATGTCTGTTCTTATGCCAGTATCATGCTGTTTTGATTACTGTAGCTTTGTATTAAGTTTTAAAATCATGTGTGAGACTTCCAAATTTGTTCATCTTTTTTTTTTTTTGAGATTGTTTTCACTATTAAGGGGTTCCTTGAGATTTCATGTAAATTTTAGGATTTTTTCTTTTTCTTTTCTACAAAAACCAACATTAGGATTTTGATAGGGATTACACAGATTGCTTTGGCAGTAATGTTATCTTAACGATACTGTCTTGCAACCCATGAACATGGGATGTCTTCCTATTTATTTAGGTCTTCTTTAATTTCTTTCAGCAATGTTTTGTAGTTTACAGTGTACCAGTCTCACTTTCTTGGTTAAATTTATTCCTAAGTATTTTATTCTTTTTGTTGCTATCAAAACTGGAAGTGTTTTCTTAATTTCCTTTTCAGATTGTTCATTGCTAACGTATAGAAATACAGATGATTTTTGTTTGTTGATTTTGTATCCTGCCCTGTTTTGTCAATTTTATTTCACTTCTAAAAAGTTCTTCTTAAGAAAGAGTCCTGTCCTGAAAGGGAAACCTGGCTGGTCATTTTCAAGAGTTAACGAGAACTAAACTGCACCAGTCCTAAACTCTGGTTAGTGACAAGATAAAGAGGGTTTACTCAAAGTTCTAGGAAATACATCACTTAGTCTGAAAAATGCTGTGGCCCAAACATACAAACCTAGCATATATACCTGGTTTGTCAAGATGAAATAAATCTGCTCCAGAAAGAAACATGTTTTTAGTTCCCTTAAATGTCCTGAAATAATGCAAGTTAGTTCCATTGTCCCAAAGCAAGAAACTCGTTGTAGAATATATTCTTTTCCTTGGTGGAGCAGGGGTGTCTGTTTATCTATACTGCCTTCCCAGGAAGTTTAATCTGCAAGCCCTGGCCTCCATCTGTCTGTGCACATCCTCTGCACTTCCTTCCTATCTCTGGATCCCTTCCCTGGCCTGGCCCCCTTTTCTGCTGGGCTCTTGTTAGGAAAACCAAAGGAGAACAAAAGAGAAAAAAGAGAAGGTAAAATGTCACAATTTATTAATCTCTCACAAGTATAGAATAATAAATAACTCACCTTAGTTTCTGAATTTATTAAATCCACAGCATTAGTGGACTCAGGCTAAAGATTTGCTGGTTTTCAAGTTTTCAAGTCTGGCTGCATGCTGGATTCACCTGTGGAGCTTTTTAAAAGCTTTTTATGTTAAAAAAATAAATATTAAAATATTAAAAATATTTATGTCTGGGTATCCTCTTCTAGAAATTGATTCTGTTGATCTGGGGTGTAGCCTAGAGAATTTTTTTTTCATTCCCCATAATTCTGATGTGAGACCAGAGTTGAGAACTATGTAAAGCTTAGGTAAAATCCGTAACAGAAAGAACAATTTAGAAATCAACCAGCTGTGCTTCTATTTGCTTTTCAGTCCTTAAGACTAATTATTTGTTTAAAGACCAGTGCCTTCACCAGAGGAATTAACAAATGAAAATATAGAATACTGAACTCCAGAAAGTATTTGTGGACTTGTTCCTGTAGGGAATATCTATAAATTGATTTTCTATACAGTTGACCCTTGAACAACAAGGATTTCAACTGTGTGGGTCCACTTACATGTGGATTTTTTTACAGTTCAATATTGTAGATGCATTTTCTCTTCTTCCTTAATAATATTTTCTTTCCCCTGGCTTACTTTACTGTAACAATACAGTATATATCTAACATACAAAATATGTGTTAATCAACTGTTTATGTTATTGGTAAGACTTCTAGTCAACAATAGGCTATTAGCAGTTGAGTTTTGGGGGAATCAAAAGTTATATGTGGATTTTCAACTGTGTAGGGGGCTGGTACCCCTAACAGCCCCCCACCCCCGCATTGTTCAAGGGTCAACTACACTTTATTTTTTTTTTGTTTTTTTAAAAGTTTTTATCTATCTATTTATTTATTTTAGAGAGAGAGCAGGCACGCATGCAAGATGGGGGTCAGGTGGGGAGGAGAAAGGAAAGGATCCCAAGCAGACTCTGCACTGAGCACATGCTCCATGCAGTGCTCAATCTCAGGACCCTGAGATCATGACCCTGAAATCATGACCTGAGCTGAAACCAAGAGTCGGAGGCTCAACTGACTTGAGCCACCCAGGTGCCTCAACGGTCAAGTGTACTTTAAATCCTATTATTTCATGCATTATCATTATGTAATTTAAAAAGTCTTTGGGGGGGAAATATTTGACTACAAAGCCAATAATTAAAATATAACTCCTAATTCCAGAAAAATGTTTAAATTAATTTTTTAACCATAAAAGTCACAATTCTAATTGCTAGGAAAAGAAATAAAGGAAAGAATAGTACAGTAGGTAGAAAGCAAAGGGTAGCCAATCATCTTTCTCACAGCCACACACTGCAATCCCCTGAGTATCCTCTACAGAGAATTTCTTGGGTATCTTTCAGGAAAGGGCTGTTTCATTAGATCACTTCTTATAAAAATAACAACTCTAAAATTTAGTCCAAGATGTTATGGTTAGTACGTTAGAAACAAATTTAATCCAATTCAATGATTTCAAGCTGCGGAACCCCCAGAATTCCAAAAGGCGATCAGAGTGGATGGAATGGGGACTAGGGCCAGGCCCCTAAGCACCCACCCACTCCTTGTCCAGAGCAGCTCTGCTTTTCTTGATTTTATGTGCTAAGCTTTCATGTATGACTTTGTAGAACACTTAAATCCTCTGTTTTATATAGTCAGAAAGAGTAACAACAGTTTAAATAAAGACAAATATGGACTTGAGTGATCATATTCTATTATTTCACATTCTATCATTCTCCCTCATATTCTACAGCTAAACCCATAGCTTCTCTATTTTCTCCCCTTCCCCACCAAACACAATGTAAAGGTTTATCTTAGAAACCACAGAGGGAAGTGCTATAAAAACCCAGCACAGCAAAGACCACATTTAAGGACAAAATGAGCACATGAAAATCATGGCTGAGAAATCCATCTATTGTTTAAAGCAAATTTGGGGGCATTTTATATGTAAGTCCCTTGATTTATAAATTCTGTAAACTCAATTTTCTGCATTATGAGAATCTACCAGATGATATCATCTATTAAAATTTCTTTAAGGGAAATGGAGGTGAGAGGGTAAGTTGTACATTTCTACCACAAATTCTTTGTGTGGAGGGAATATGGTATAGTGGTAAGATCTGAGTTAGCCCCTTTGTTTGCATTGCAGCTTGTCATTAACTATTTGTGTGACCTTGGACAAGTAACTTAAATTCTTCTGGGCCTTAATTTCCTAACTGTTAAAAAAGGTAAAATAAATCCTGTCTGCTCTATAGGGTTTTTTCCAGGGTTGAATGAGAAGATACACTGCAAAGCATACTAGCACAGTGCTTGATACATAATAGTTGTTCCACAGATGGTAACTATTGCTCTGTGGAGTATCAATTAGTTATTCAGTCCTGCCATGCCAAATTCAATACTCTGGCCTCTGGTGGGATGAAATTTTTTCCATTATTTTTGAATATACAAAGTGACTGAATGGGTACGTTTACTATATTACTTACCTGTGGAAAAATTTTTAAAGGTTTTCATTGCAAAAACAAATCAGCCAAACTCTAAAAACAAAATGGTATTTCTAAAAGGGGAAAAAAAGACAACAGAAGAAATCCTTTTTTGGGGAATTTTTGCTCTGGATTACCCCAGCATGTTTTATAATGGTCTCCAACAGGTCCATGTACCCACTGGAAAAACTGGTTAATTAAGTCAAGAGCCCTCACATAAATAGAAACCTGACAGTAGGTTAAGTAAAACAGCAACGTTCCAGATTCCTCTTCTTTGTTGGTCTTCCAAGGCTCATCTGGTCTCTCTCCCTACCACCAGCAAGACCATACCTAAACAGTCTTAAAGGCATATCCACTTTTCTTTCCTGGTAATCTCAGAAGCAAATTTCAATTCAGTTTGGAGTTCCAGTGACTGGACATTCTGCCTGCAAAGTATTTTTTCTTTTTTTTTTTTAAAGATTTTATTTATTTATTTGACACAGAGAGAGAGATAGCAAGACCAGGAACACAAGCAGGGGGAGTGGGAGAGGGAGAAGCAGACTTCCCGCCGAGGAGGGAGCCCGATGAGGGACCTGATCCCAGGACTCTGGGATCATGACCGGAGCCGAAGGCAGACGCTTAACTACTGAGCCACCCAGGCGCCCGGGAAATATTTTCTTATGTCTCTGTAATCATTAATGCTGCTAATAAAATCCACTCAAATTTTGACAGTGACAACAATTCTAAATACTTAAAAGATTTAACAAGATAGACTCAGGATCTATAATGAAGAAAAGTGTGTGTATGGGGGGGGAGCTATCAAAACACACAAAACAGGATTTGAATAAAATTAAAGTTACAGGTGTATAGTTAGGGAATAGGAAAGTCATTGATATGGGAAGAGGAGGTGGAGAGGGAGGAGGTTGATGAAAAAAATAGCAAACATGATATGATCCTATATATATAAATTTATTTGTGTATGTATATTGCATTCATAAAGAATGCTTGAAAGGATAAGATGTCAGTCTTAAGATGATGGGATTTTTCGTGAGATTTACTTTCTTTTTAAACTTATATAAAGATCAAATTTTTACAATAAGCATTTTTTAAGAGATTTTATTTATTTATTTGAGGGAGAGAGAGAGCATGAGTGTGGGGAGGGGCAGAGGGAGAGGGAGAAGCAGACTCCCCGCTGATTGGGGAGCACTGACATAGGGCTCAATCCCAGGACTGTGAGATCATGACCTGAGCTGAAGTCAGCTGCTTAACTGACTGAGCCATCCAGGCACCCTTCATTTGATTTTTTGTATGATCAGAAAAAATAAAGGTATTTTCATTGTTGAAAAAAAAAAAGTGATTTACCATAGTAGCAAAAACTATAAGATACCTGCAAATAAATCCCACAAAATTTTAACAAGATCTTTATGGGACAAGTAAATGGAGCATTATACAACATTAATGGATTGAAGGTCTCAATATAATAAAGATGGCATCTTCAAATTAACCTATAAATTCAAAGCAATTCCCATAAAATCTCAAGAGGATTTTTCACAGAACTTGACAAACTGATCTCTGAATTGACACAGAAGAGTAAATGGCCCAGAATAGCCAAGACAATTTAGAAGATGAAAAAGGAGAAATGATCACCCTATCAGATATCAAGATGTTGTAAATCTGCAATAATTAGAAGTGTCGTATTGCACAGAGGCAGATAATGCATAAGTGAAACAGACTTGAGAGAATAGCAAAAGACGCACAAATATTGCAGAACTTGGTGAGAGACAGGTGACATTACACATCAGTGCAAAGGACAAGAGGGCAAACAAACATAGGTTGCTGGCCTCCTTCCAGAATTTACCTTAGAAACGCTACAGAAGTGATGGGTGGGTTAATGAACAAGAGAATTCAGGAAGACAGGAAGTGGTTTTGTTCCCGTATGTATTTGGGAAATGGTAGCTTAGAATAAAAGAAGGCCAGGCAGAGGACAGGTTGTAGAAGGACAATTTTATTGTATTTTCTTCCATCCTCCACACTGTTCTGGGTGAGTCCCTACTCACCTCAGCACCTCTGTGGGGCAGAAGTAATGCCAGCACAGTGCTACTGGGTATAAGAGTAACATTATGGCAGAGCTGGAATCTGGCTGGTGGAGAGTAGCGAACAACAGGTGCAGGGCAAAGTTTTGACTCCTGAGCAGTTCTTACTCCTATTCCAATCCTAAGGGAGGAAACCCGTGAAAAAGGGCAGAGCTGAGGGAGGAGATACAGGAAAAGCTAATTCTTGTGGGTAGCTAAATAGGGAGTGATCAAATCTAGACTGAAATAACAGAAGTCATCAGTCTAAGGAATATTTCCTGTCCCTATGACCACCACACAACGACATCATACACGTTGTATAAACTCATCAAGAGAGGTCTTAGGTTAGAGTATGGATTTCAGTCTCTTCTCCCAGGTACGTATTACTAGGTAGCTAGGTCTAGGTAGCTAGGTTTCCCAAGGTAATATGAAATTACAGGCGGAAAGAAGGATACAAACAAGGTGCACATGCTTAATGGTCCATGCTAAAGGGAACAGAATCAATAGATCAAACAAAGATTTAAAACATACATAATATATTGAACAAGACAAGGGAGAGTATTATAAATATGAAGCAGGAGCAAGCAATTATAAAGAACAAACTGTTCCTCTAATATAACAACTAAAATTCAGTAAATGAATTTATCAGCAAAAGAGATATAGGTAAAAATCAAATTAGCGAGATGAAAGACCAGATCAGGAAATTTTGCTCATAAAAGTTAAGAATAGACAAAGAGATGGCAAAAATAAGAGAAAAGTTAAGAGACGTGAAGGTTTGAAGTAAAAACTTAGTAGAGATCACAGAAAGAGAGAGGAAAACAAATTACAAGGAAATAGTGGAAGAAATATAAACTGAGAATTTTCCAGGATTAGAAAAAGATGTAAGATTATTGATTTAAAGAGCTCATAGAGGGGCACCTGGGTGGCTCAGTTGTTAAGCGTCTGTCTTCAGCTCAGGTCATGATCCCAGAGTCCTGGGATCGAGCCACACATCGGGCTCCCTCCTCGGCGGGAAGCCTGCTTCTCCCTCTCCCACTCCCCCTGCTTGTGTTCCCTTTCTCGCTGTCTCTCTCTCTGTCAAATAAATAAATAAAATCTTAAAAAAAAAAAAAAAGAGCTCATAGAGCACTAACTGGAGACATTAAAAAACATACAGACATAAATACAACACTGTCATATTCATTAGAGTGAAACTGAAGATCAGATTCAGAGAAAATTCTAAAGGCCTCCAGAGAGAAAAAATTATATCAACTTCAATGCAGTAAGGATCTGCTCTATGACAGGCTTCTTGATAGCCACAGTCTTCTGGGAGCCACAAGACAACAGTGTAGTGTAATATGCAAAGTTCTGAAGGAAAATAAATTTGAACCTAGGATTTTATATTAAAACTATGTTTTAAATTTATTGATTTTTCCCTTCATTTCTTTTTTTAATTTTTAATTTTTTTTTAGAGATTTTATTTATTTATTTGACAGAGAGAGGGAACACAAGCAGGGGGAGCGGAGCCCAATGCAGGGCTCGATCCCAGGGCCCTGGGACCATGACCCGAGCCGAAGGCAGACGCTCAACAACTGAGCCACCCAGGCGCCCCTTTCCCTTTATTTCTGAGATGGCTTGATTTTTGCCTTTCGTTTCTTTCTTAAACTCTACTAGCTCCTGCTTCATAACCTGTTGTCTCATGTTGTCCCTGAGCTCTTGCTTCTCTGCTCAATGCTCTTGATTTGAGTAAACAGCTGTTTATAATTCAGTTTTAAAAATTCACAGCCAAGGGAGCCTGGGTGGCTCAGTCAGTTAAGTGTCTGCCTTTAGCTCAGGGCATGATTCCAGGGTCCTGGGATGGAGCCCCATGTCAGGCTTTCTGCTCAGCAGAGAGTCTCCTTCTCTGCCCCTCCCCTGGCTTGTGTGCATTCTTTCTCTCCCACTCACTCTCTTTCTCTCTCAAATAAACAAATAAAATCTTTTAAAAAAATTCGTTCTCTCTCTCTCTCTCAAATAAATAAATAAAAATCTTTTAAAAAAATTCTCATTTAGTCACAACTATTATTTACTCTCTGGCAACATTTTTCTGATAAGTGTTTTTAATTTACAGTTTCATTTTCCTATTTTTCATATTTTCCCCCTCAAAATATTTTAGTATAGATCCTCTGCTGGTCCTTCTTGATGACTTAGGTTTTGAAGCACATAAGGAAGATTCCCTGGATTGGCTATCTACAGAATGCTTGTGTGTAAGAAGGGTTGGAATTTTCCTTAATACTCAGAGTTCTGGGCAGTGATTTGTTTAGTGTTTCTTCTCCACATGGTAATAGGCATCTGTGTGTTTTCCCCCAATGTAAAGCCTATGGATCATCTTCCCATGTCGTAAACTAAGGATTTAAAACTTCTCTCATTGGGTGAGCTGTTCATCATTGAGAAGTGTGCTTTGCTAGCTCCTTCTGCATCTGGAGTCATAGCATCTACCCTCTATTCTCTCTCACCTGCACCCTGCTTGACCACTACCGCTTTTGGCAATGCTTCTAATCTGTGGCTTGTTTTAGAGCTGTCTCCTGCTTTCCCCCACAAATGGAGTTCATACTCCTCTTGTTCATTTTGATTTCTACAAAAGAAGGGAAAAGGGCAACTTTACACTACTATCTTCACATTGAAATCCAATGGAAACTATTGTTGAAATGGTGAAATATTGCTTAAAAGGGTGAAATTAAAATATTCAAGTCCTCGGAAAGGCACCACACAAAGATATTCTTTGAAAGTGACATCATCCAGGAGAAAAATAAATAGGGAGGTCACCTAAGATATGAGTATTAAAGGAAGAAATAACAGCAGTGCAAAGCTAAAATTCTGTATGATGCCAACATGGTTTGAGTGTCTATGAGCTACGTGCCCAGTTCCTTTGGTATTGGAAGCCCTCTCCTTGGAAAAGAGCATTTTGAGCTGGAGAGAATTTGAGATCATATCTCCTCATCTGGCAGTTTCTGGGGCCTTAGTTCCCTCAGAGGCACACTTTGTCTTATTTACCTTTAAATGCTCAGTGTGTAGCACACAGTAGAGATATGATAAATTATAAATGAATGAAGGTCACATAGAATATGAAGACAGTCACTTGATCATCTGACTTATGATCCAGAGCTCTTGCTCTTCTAATGCACTGATATTAAAATAAGCCTATCCACAGACTTAAATATCACTGCCTAAGTGTCTTATATTCATCAGTGATCTATCATGACCTTTTCTCAAACTTTGGCCAAATATATAAAACTAAATTTAAATTCTCATACTCTTTCTGGGTAACTCAGGGGTTGAAGGAGTTGCTTTATGTGTTAGTCATCCATTATTACAGAGATCTGATCAGATGGATTTTTAATCCAATTGGGATGGGGGGAGGGAAGAGGTGATGACAGAGGGCTCAGTTCTCCGGTGAAAAAAATGATCATTAGCTTTGTGATGGGGGGAGGATGGAGGGGTACATATAGGTCACTGCTCTAAATAGTAAAGACCTACTTATTCAAATATGTATTTATTGACTTGCTCTAGTTTGTGTCTCATCTTCTACCAATCTCCCTATCCTAAGACAGCAAGTCTGATGGTATTGACCTAAAAAAAAAAAAAAAGATTAATTTTCTCTCCATCCATTGAGGCTCTGGATTTGAAAACTTATTTTTCCTTTACTCCTTTCTTCTCGCCAAACTATAAACAAACTACTACCCTCCAAGAGGGTCTATTCTGCTTGTTTTGGAGCTGCTGACTTTGAATATATTTGGTTCTGGTATCCTACCCCATTCTGGGCCTAGAGCTCACAGCCAAGTGCAGAATAATCTGGAAATGATGATGGGGTAAAAATATGTACCTTGGCTGTGTGCTTCCTACTGAGCAGTGGACATTTCTTGTTACAGATTTCCCTCCTGGATAGTTTGTGATACCTCCACATGTCTTCTTGAAGTGCCCATGGAGAAACAAACACTTTTACCCTCTAGGCTGAGCAGATGGTAGTGCTGGGGTCCTGGAAATGTCAGAACTCACAGTGAATGCCAGTGTCGATAGGAGAAAAACTCATGTAACTTTCTCCATCTACTTTAAACACAAGCTTTTTTTTTTCCTAAAGATTTTATTTGAGTGAGAGAAAGCGTGCGTGTGAGAGAGTAAGCGAGCTTGAGGGGGGTAAGGGAGAGCAGAGGGAGAGGGAGAAGCAAGGTCCCTGCTGAGCAGGACCTTGGGATCACGTCCTGAACTGAAGGCAGATGCTTAATTGACTGAGCCACCCAGGCATCCCTAAACTAAGTTTAAATAATGACTTCTGATGGAATTGGCCAAGTGACAGGTAGGAGGATCGTTTTACTAGTATTATGCCTCATGCTACACAGAGATTTTAAAAACACTGTGTGCCTTTCATAAAGCAAAAGTAAAACCTTAAGTATCTAGTACAGTATATATACATGTACATGGATCAATTATATATAGTGATCATTATCATCTATTTAGTGTTATAATTCACAAGGCAGTTTTTACTTATCTTATTTAATCCTCTTAATAAATTCCAGGCGGAAATTCCTTATTAGACCATGCTAGTAGAGAAACAAAGGAATACAGCTAGATCCTGGTAGCAGATTAGGGGCCTCAGGGGCTCAAGTAGTCATGAGAGTTAGTGGCTATCAGGGAGACAAAATAGTGAAGAAAGTAGACTGAAAAATCAGAGTATCTGTTCAAAGAGTTAGTTGTGTGGCTTTGAGCAAATGTCTTTAATATTTTTTTGGTTTCAAGTTCCTTATTTCTAGAAATGAGACTGGACTAGAGAATCATAAGGTCCCTTTTACCTATAAAAGTCCTGTAAAAAATAAAGCAAAAATTATCCACAATCTTTTTTATACCAGGAGTATTTCAAACTTCTAAGTTGATGTTCAAAAATTAGTCCTGAAAACCGCCCCCCCCAAAAATACCAAAAATTTGTCCTGAGATAGAATTAATAGAGACACCAGTAATATCAGAGCTTTCTTTTTTTTGAATCATAGGTGGCAAATAATGACCTCCCTTCTATAAATCTTCTCTAGAGTTGGCAAGGCCATTCCCTTGATAGGGAAAACAACCTGTCTACTTCATATAAAGCTCTAAATACCCTGAGTAGAACCTTCACAGTTGACTAATTGAAAGATGTCTAGTCAAAATGCTAGAATACAATATTAAATAGGATGTCAAATCATGGGGTGACCAAAGATTCACACCAAAGATGTCAAATCCTCACATTTTGTAACTGTAAAACAAGGTTCATACAGAAAAACAGTAGCAGAACCTGAACCTAGGTCTCCTGGTTTCCAGTCTCCCTCTTTTCACCATTCTTTATGGCCTCTAGCCGACCTGGCTTCACTGGTGAGTTTGTGGTAAGTGTGAACTCTCCCTCTGGGGCAGCTGAGACCACTTGTTTGGCCAGAACGTGAGCTTTGAAGAACAGCTCACTCCTGGCTGGACAGGAAGGAGCTGGGCCCCCTGAGTTGTCCTAACATGATGCCACTCAACGCCAACAATGACAATGCGAATACTATCTAGAAAGGAACTATAGCCCTAATATGATCTGTAATAGAATTTAATGGCTAAAACTTTAACAAGATCATAGTAAGTGGTGATCTAACTGCATTCTTCTTGATAACATCACATCTGGAGTTCCTCTACTCATTGCTGGATTTAAGTTTTAAGACGCTGACAAACTGGAGGACATCAAGCGAGGGAAAGCAGGATGGTGAGGGCTCTTTCAGTGTTGTAAGTCACCGATTATACAGTGCCCTCATTTTCAAAGTGCTTTGCCGACATTTATCTTTCCCACAAACTGGTAAGGTAGGCTGGTAGGATAAATTATCCCTGCAGTGGTGACAGAGTTTAATAAATGCTTCACCCTATCTCCCCTCCTAAATATTAAAAAATCTATGACTTCTCCACAGCACAAGTAGTGTGTGGATATTTGCTAAACAAGTGGATTTTGCTTCAGAAGTTAACAATGGGAATAAAGAAGAAAAAATATAGGGAAGCTAATGCCAGGAGCTTAGAAGTGTGTAATAAAGCTACAAACTGTTGCATGAACTTACCAACACCAAGCGAAAGTCAAGTGAAGCCGAGATGACCATTTGCCAGGGACTTAGCAAAGTCCAACAACTGTTATTAACTGCCTACTATATGACAGGCACCAAGTGCCATGAGAGGTGTCAGGGATGAACAAATGCTGGTCCCTGCCCTTAAGAAGGATACAGGGTAGGAGAGGCTGCCATGCAAACAGATACATGCATCAACAGAGGCATATACATGGTACAGTAGTAGTATCATGGGTCTGAAAAATGAGTAAGAATTGGTCAGGTGGAGCAAAAGCGTGGTCCAGGCAAAAGGAATACATATGGTGCACTTGGGATCCTACCAGTAGCAGGTATCACTGTAGAATGGATTCCTTCTTTGGGTATAAATGTGAGATAGGTAACTTTTATTAAAGTCCCTTCAAAAACTCAACTTAAGCCCTTCAGAAGTCCCTAACATCTTACCATCTCTGGTAATTCTCAGGTCCTGTTCAGGCCAACTGCTTTAAAAAAAAAAGTGTCCAGTTCTCTACAAGTGGTATACTAAAACATCAAAATATAAGGTGAATTTAAGCAATTCTGAGCAGAAGGAAACCGAGAGTTAACAGATCTAAAACATGATTAAGGGAGAGTTAGCTCACAAATCAAATCCAGCTTTATCTGGTAGCATGCTTAAATTCTTGATTCCTAAACATAATTTTTGAAAAGGGGCTTCTTACTCTAATAATGGAAACTTAAGCCAATTCTGTCATCTTTGTCCCCTTCCCATTTTTTCTTCACAGTACTTATCGCTCATGTCCCTTTGTTTGTTCCCCCTTTAATGTAAGCTCCTTGAGGGCAGAGAAGATCATATTTATCGTATTTTCAGAGCCCAGAATAGTACCTGGCAAATATTAGAGCTTTCATCTCGTTTATTCATTGAACGAAGGAATGTTTAGCTGAAGAGATTGCCCCACAATGTGAGGAGTAAATACTTGGTAAGTTGTGACTAGGCCGCATGCCCTTTTATCTAACTGGGCATTGCAGTTCTGTCCTTTCCATGTGGTTGAGGCAGCCTTTATAAATTTTAAGGCACTTGACATAAATGCCATTAGTGAAAAGAAAAGATTTTCACAAGATTTACTCAGCTCCAAGGGGGAATAAAGGAAGAATGTGTACAAAGTACTTCTTGGGCTTCTTTAGCCCTTAGGATCTCCACACTTGGTCACAGAACCAGATTCTTTCATCTTCAGTGATATTCACAAATACCAAATCCATTGTGACGTCTGCACATTACCTCCACAAATCCAAGGCAGGACAGAACAGTGACAAAATGCTTGAGGACAATTCTCTCCCATTCTACACCCAGTATTTATCAAGGAGACACTGAGTTCCCCCTGTCAGAGGCTGGGGGATACTCCGCTAACCAGCTTTTCACACTCTGGGACATCTGAAAAGGCTTTGTGAGGGGGCTGGGATTGGGAGGCAGACTGACCCTTCTGAGACTATGAAGAGGCAGTGACACTGACTTCTTGTGTGAAGACCTAAAGAGGACTACTGAGAATGGGCATGCTTTCCCTCCTTTTTATCCCACTCTCCATTATCAGTACTGTTAAGAAGACTTAACTTGGAACTTGACCAAGAACGTTATTTTTCATTTGAGACATTGCTCAGTGTGACTCAACCTGACCAAACTGGAGACTTTGGAGTCATCTTTGATTTTTCTCTTTCATTTTCTATTGTCACTAAGCCTACTGAAAGTTTTTCAAATTGTGTCTCCTTTTTCACCTTTATTGCCAAAGGCTTGTCAATTTGTCTGGACTACTGCCACAGCTTTCTAGGTGGCTTCCAGCCTCCCCCTGCCTCTACTTTTTATGTACGATCATTCTATGCAATTTTGAGAACAGCGAGTTTTATCTGGTGGTCCTCAGTTAAAAAAAAAACAACAAAAAAACACCCCACCACCACCAAATATACCCCAAACACCCAAGACTTCATGGTTAATGGTTATTCCTCAGCCTGGAACTCAAGACATTCTGATCTAACTTGTCTAATTGTGCTATCCTCATTTGCTGTCACCTTTATCATATACAGTTGACCCTTGAACACAGGTTTGAACTGTACAGGTCTCTTTATACATGGATTGTTTTTTGCCGATAAATACAGCACTGTGAATGTATTTTTCTCTTCCTTGTGATTTTCTTTGCATTTTTCCCAGCTTATTCTTTCTAAGAATACAGTATATTAATACATATACAAAATATGTTAATCAACTGTTTATGTTATCGGTAAGGCTTCTGGCTAACAGTAGCCTATTAGTAGTTAAGTTTTTGAGGAGTCAAAGTTATATGCCGATTTTTGACTGCATAGGGGGTGTTGGTGTCCCTAAGCCTTGTGTTGTTCAAGTCAATGGTAGTAATCTTGATCCCTCTATGTTAGTCAGGTTGGTGTACCTATCATCCTCTTAATATACTACTCAACCCCCACGTTTTGATGATATTTTCTTTATGGGGCAAACATTATGAGGATATTCACAGGATTATTCAAATCCTACACATTCTTAAACATCAACATGAAGTTTCTTCTCTTCTAGGTCTTCCTATACCATTTGCGACTTCCTTTTAGTCTAAACTTCTATGAAGCCGTCTATCCCATCTTTTTTGCTAGAATCAAAATCCATCTTGAAATTTAATCAAATTATTTCATGTTTCTATGCCATGTTTGTCTTATATTAAATAAATAGTAAGCTCCTGGTAAGGTTTCTCAAGGATTTTCCAGTCTCATTTGTTTTTCAATCACATTGTTAACCCTTAATTAAGTGAACCCATAACCATTTAATAATTTTCTTTGCATGAAAGAAAGCTTATCCTATTTTAAGGGCAAAATACAATACTCTTCCTGTATTATCATATAATAATCTTAAGAATTTCTGCATATGAATAACAATTGAATATTTGGAAGTAGTCAGATGACACAGTTTTTATCCTTGCTGTATCTTATATTTCTGAACCGTACTTTGTAACTTACGTTGTTGAAGCGTTGTGGCCTGTTACCTCCAAATACACCAATGAATTAATTTATGAATACTGGAAGAAACATTAAAAATATTAATGGACAATTCTACGAAAAAAACCTACTAAAAATTCATTTAGTATTTTTAGACTTAAGAAATCCCTATCTATAAAATCTGGACATGTCAAAGAGATTATATCTGGGTCCTTCAGAAGTTGTAGCACCAACACTTAAAAACCAGTAGGAGGAGGTCCTGGTGCCGGCAGAACATTTTAATGCTAAGGCCTGCCCAAGCACTGTACATAAAGACACTGGCTGGTGACCA